>NC_052572.1:39673317-40873317 GCF_016699485.2 Gallus gallus
AACATAACATAATTCAAGATAACTGCTCAAATTTTTATATTTGATGCTGTTGGAAAAAGCTCAATGAGTTGGGAGGTCTTAGAAATATCTCTTAAAGGGAAGCAATGTTTGTCTTGCCCCTCCTAGATTAACATCATGGTGGTATTCACTAAGGATATTTATTACCTGAATATTCATAAAAATCCAGGAAAAAAAATAAGATTATGTACATTTTTGCATATGTAATTTGATTCATTTAACTGAAAATTTTCACATTTCAGGAATGAAATAATAGAGTTTTATTATGGGGTTCTAAAAATGAATTTTATGTATGCCAAAAAAAAAAAAAAAAAAATGCTGTATTTTTAAGGAATACAATGTCGCTCAAAACAGTGACCCCAATCTTCATCCAGGGAAGCTGAATTGTCTTTCAGTCCACTAAAAGTTTCTTATGTACATAGTCTAGATCCTAAATCAGATCTATGTTCTTTCATCAGAGGAATAAAAACACTGAATTAATATAAATGTACTTATAAATATGTCTCCAAATATAAGATTTTTAGTCATATATAGATATTGTACTATGAAACCTACAGAGAGGATATTCTTATTTACTTTTGTATGTGAAGTTTAGATTTGATCAGAAATTCATATTTCGTGATGAATAAATGGTAGTTGCTATTGAAAAATAAGATCAACTGGAAGAGTCAATAACAATTTTATCATGCAAATTTAGCCATATTAGACTGAAGCATCTTGAGCATCTGGTTCTTCATTAAAATCATTGGAGAACTACTTCATCCACTTTTTTACAGCCAGCTCTTTTACTCATGCTCAAGTTTCTAAACAGCACAAAGAAGCTCTTTCGAGATCCTAATACTGTTGCCTTCAAGGCAACAGATGATCACAGCAATCTCTGATCTTAGAGATGGCTTTTTCTAAAGCAAAGCATTCTTAGATATTCTCAAGAACACAATCAATATTAAATGCCCCTTTCAACACTGTTTCTGCAGAAACACACTGAGCCTTTTCTTCATTTGTTTCCAAGTTTCCAACTCTGGAAGCATCACTTTCCCATGGACAGACTCTGTAGTAGAACAAATGTCCTGGAGCTGGAAAAGGATAGGAAAGAAAAGGAAGAAAACTTGTTACTATTCAAGTAATTCATTTGTCCAAAACCAAACTGATTAAATTTTTCTATAACTCTCTCTACCCAGTTGTGATAAGGACTGGTCGCTATATACTATCGCTTATATTCTAGCTATGCCTGGATATTCTAATCAATTACAGGACCCTTGCTATAATTCTTTTCAAAAAGAGAACCAAAAGTCCTTGTCCAAAAAAATTAGTTCTGTGCTTACTTTTCTTCTCTTACTGATTTTATTTTTCTTAAAATTCCTTTCAATAAATGAAAAAAATACGAAGTCAAAAGAAAAATAGGAACATACGTAATCATTCAGAAGATGGACATTTTTGCAACAGATGAATTTTCCTTAAACATTAACTTGTACAAATAGATTGATAAATCCCACCTGCCTCTGAATGCCAAGTCACTCCGTACATTCTTGTTCTAACCAAACATAAATTTAAATTCCCCAGATGAGAGAAAGACTATTTGTGGCATGGAAAGTGAAAGAGGGGCTCACAGTTTCCTGTATTTGTTCCCTAAGATCAAAAGGTAATAATACTTGAGAAACAACAATGCATGACTCTCTGGAGCTGACTTCTCCAGCTCTGCAAATAAAGTAAAACCATGTTATGAGTCACTGAAAAAAGCACAGATATCACTTTTAAAATGCAATACTATCATTTCAATACCTTATTTTTTTAGTATTTTCAACACAATTTTCCCCTACTTTTGTCTAGCGTAGTGAAGATCTTATATACTAAGTTTCTACTGAGTACTGAATGGCCTATGTGGAAGTTCAGTGCTGACTGTATTTCTAGGATGCTATGAATAATGCCACAATAACAGACAGAAGAAAGAGTTCAACACTAAACAATTAAATTAAACTCTAGTAACCTAGCACAGCTTCCTACATCATCATGAATATCTATTTTGCTAATTTCTTCTGGATCTCAGAGAGGATAAAGAACAATCGTAATTAGACCCTTCATTTGACCTTTTCCACTAATTCTAACTTATATCAGCAGATAAATTTTACTGGCCGTAATAGTTTTAGGTTAATTAAAAGCTCTTTCAATAAACAAAAGATACATTTTAGTTCCTAGAACATAAAGCATGTTGCAAGTATTTGTTTTCACAAAATAATGGTTCTGTGTGTTTTCTTTCCTGCCTTAATTAGAAGAGCAGTTTCCTTTTGTTTTTATGCAGAATGGAAGACATAATTCTTTCAACAGCTTGATGAGTTTTGTTTTGTTCAATCTGTCCCTGAAAATATATGACTAAAAGGTCAGACATCAAAAGATTTATGTTTTCTCTTATGTGAGCTTTTGTAAAAGACCCTTTCCTTCTCTTTTCTTCTTTGCCTTTGCATATGTTGTTTCTTGTCTGTTTACTGTGCAATTGCTAGTAAACCATAGATAACTTCATGCAATCAGAAGAAAGTTATTAACTCTCTTTGCAAATTGTAGCAAATGTGTAACAGGATAGGCATACAGAGCCAGCAGACAAAATCTGCTCTGAGAGGGCTCCATGGATCCAGCTTTGTGAATCTTTCTCAACTTCAGCTTCAGGTATGGATTTATTTGTCTTTATAGGCAAACTGATCTCACTGCCTTCAGGCTTGACAACATGATCTGTCACTGTCTACCTAAATAACTTGAGGCAGGTAGTAGTGAAGTGCCTTGCAAATTAGCAAGGGATCTTAGATCACAAAAGACCTTTTCATTTACTAGATTTCCCTGCTGGGGCCTCCTATGCTCTCCCTGCCTTTCCCTGATGTTCACGCATTCATGCAAACACAGGAACCTGCTGAGGAGGTTCTAGGACTGCCAAAGAGTAACTTAGGATGTTGATTCAGGAAAATTATGTGTTTCCAAATTAAAGAGGCAAGTCCTCCTTCAGATTTGCTTTTGTGTTGATGTTAGTGTGCCTTTAATCGTCTTTGAGGCCGATCTATAACAACCACAATGTGCTACCTTCTTTCAATACTGATGAAAAACTAATAAGGAGAAAAGTATGGGACTTAGGTAAAAAACAGCTCCTGAGCAAACTCTAAAATGGAAAAGTATTTTGGTAGGTTGGAAGTAGATAGCCCCAAAATTTTGGAAGAGTGGTTCTTATTGGAGATGTGAGATCCATGACAAAAAGGAATAACATAAAACAGGCTATTACTTTAATAGACTACGTCATCAGGCTGACCACTTATCACTTTGGATGGAGCAACTGAAACAGTGATCTGAGCAAAGAAACAGGACCCTATCATTCACATAGGTTGTTACATTCATACTTCTTTGATTTTAGTTGTATCCTAGTTCCCTGATGGAACAGACTGCCTAAGGATTAGCACTAGTTTTGGTTCTCTACTGGAGAACACCAAAGGATTTTCCCAGAAAATGAACACAAATGTAGAGAATGGGTGAGCCCCTGTTACATCCCACCCATGAAGGGAGGGAGGGGTGACTAGATTCACAAATCCCCCAGGTTAGATTAAGGTAAAACAATACTCAAGTTCCAAATATGAATGTTAGTTTTAATGAGAATCTCTGTACAACAATTATTTTAAAAGTATTGGCACCATTACAATTATATTGGCCTAAGCTGTGCAGCTAAACTATGTGACTTTATAAAAAATTGAAATAAGACTTGTATTACTTAATAATTTTACAAGTTAAAAATAAAAGGAAAAAAGAGACAGAGGTGGTGGGGGGAAAGAGAGAGAGGATGAGCAGAGGAAGAGATCACCAGGACAGGTTACAGCATTGGTCCAGTCAACAGTGGATGCCTGATCTGTCTGAGTGCTCATCCAGAAGTCTCAAAGCGCCTCAGAGCTTTTCTCAGGATTTCTCTCAGAGCTCCTTTTCTATTCCTGCTAGATTTACCAGGTTTACATCACAAGTTTGTCGATAAGTCCACAACAAATATGTTTGCCATAAATAAGTTTGCTGTAAACAAGTTTGCAATCAAAACTTATACCACTAAAGGAGAGTTCTGAACAGGACAAGGCCATCCTATCTATACAGGGCTCCCTCCTCTGAACCGAGTCTTCAGCCTTCTGTTTTGTTGTCTTGTTAGTGGTCTTCTTTGGCAAGTGTTTGAGACAATTCCAGGCATAACACAGATAAAGTGCTTGTTATTGGTCTTCTACAGCCCCAAAGTGAATCCACTGATAAAGATGTATTCAGTGTATTTCAAAGGATTTCATCATCTTCTGAAGACAGATGTGTGTGAATCACTACTGTGGAACAACAAAAAAATATTATTGGTTTTCTATTTAAAATGTTATAATTAGGAGGTTCCAAGTAAAATGTAGATCTTGCAGAGACTCTCTCAGTGACTTTGACAATCTGATATCTCTACTTGGCCTTTCTTTTTGCTGATAATACAACAGAAGCTCATTACAACTGGTCCCTTCATAAGGGTTTACATTGCAGATTTGCTTGAATATTTCTAGCAAAAACTGAACTACAAAATTTGACATATGATGTTCACACAAATTTAAGTTTGGTCATGGGTTGAACTATACTTTTGACCGAGGGTGGGAGGTAGTAAGGTCACAGAATTCAAAACCTAGTGCTTCTGCAAGTCAGTTGTATGCAAAATCTTCATAATAAATTATTAAATGTTAAAATACTTTTCTGTATGAAATATGAAATAAAAAATCTTTTGCCCTAAGAAATCACAAGTTTCAATATGAAGTTAGAAGAGCTAAAAATTTAGCCACTGATTCTCACTAATTTCTCTAGGAATCATACACATGCTTAATAACTTTGTGTCCTGGTTTCTGCAGAGAGTAGATATATTCTTTTTCTTCATAGTGTTTGGTATGATGCAGTGTTTTGACTTTAGAAGAAAAAATAATGTTGATAATGCATCAATGTTTCTTGTTGCTCATCATTGCTGTACAGAGCCAAGGAAGTTTAAATTTTTTGGATTCTCATTGTAGGGAAACTATTAGGTCACAGCTTGAAGTTGAGAATGGGCATGTGGTGAAGGGGTGTGACTGACCCAGGGAACACAAGCAAATATTTTGCATCCTTACTTCTCACATGACCATGGTGGAACCACCCTGTGCTCATATAAGGACCAGCCACTGAATGGAGAACATCTCTTGGGCCTAGCCTGCTTCTTGAGAAGTGCTGCATAGCCAAAGTGTCCATTTACCAGTTGGCTAAGTTCAACACTTCTTTCTGTATATCACTATTTGTTTACCCACAAATACCTTGCCTGTTATTGCCAAGAACCTGTCAGAAGGAATTTTGCTTTCTGAGCAGAATACTCAAACTATCCCACCAATAAGTGGAGCTGAGGGAGCACAAGAATTAGAGGAAGGACAGAATGAGGACAGTGACCTCATAAGGTCAAAGGGATATTCTATACCATATGACATCATGTGGAAGAATTTGAAAGGAGTGGGGAGTTGACAAAGGCAGGCAGTTGTAGCTCACAGACTGGGTAAACATTGGTTGATGGGTTATGAGGAATTATTACATGCATCATATCATAGAATCATAGCATGGCTTGGGTTGGAAGGGACCTCAAAGATCATCAAGCTTGAACCCCGCTGCTTCAGGCAGGGCTGCCAACCACCATATCTAATGCTAGAAGAGTCTGCCTAGGGCCCCAACGAACGTGATCTTGAACACCTCCAGAGATGAAGCATCAACAAACTCTCTGGGCAGCCTGTTCCAGCACCTCACCACTCTCATAATAAAGATATCCCCCTGATATCCAATCTAAATCTTTCCTCCTTCAACTTAAAGGCATTCTCCCTTGTCCTGACATTATCTACCCTTGTAAAGAGTTCACTCCCCTTCTGTTTGTGGGCTCCCTTTAGGTACTGGAAGGCTGCAATGAGGTCACCCTGCAGCCTTCTCTTCTCCAGGCTGAACAAGCTAAGCTCCCTCAGCTTGTCATCATAGGGGAGGTGCTCCAGCCCCCTGATCATCTTTGTGGCCATCCTCTGGACCCTCTCCAACAGCTCTCTGTCTTTCTTGTACTGGGAGCCTCAAACCTGGACACAATACTTCAGATGGGGCCTCACAAGAGCAGAGTAGAAAGGGACAATCACCTCCCTGCCCCTGCTGGCCACCCCTCTTCTGATGCAGACTAGGATACCAGCTTTCCGACCTGCAAGAGCACACTGCTGGTTCATGTTCAGTTTTTCGTCCACCAGGACCCAAGGTCTTTCTCTGCAGGGCTACTCTTAAGGACTGTTCCTTCCAGTCTGTATAGATGCCTGGGATCCCTCCGGTTCAAGTGCAAAACCTTGCACTTTTCTGTGAACCTCATTAGATTCACCCAGGCCCACCTTTTGAGTCTGTTACGGTTTGTTGAGGTTGGTTGTGCATCATTTGTTTTGTATCTAAATATAAATATACAATTGTTATTACTGCTATTTTCATTTTTTCCTGTGTGCGTTAGTAAATAGTTTGTATCTCCACTTATGAATTCTTTTTTTTCCAATTCTTCCCCCATCCCTCTTGGAGGAAGGGGAATGAGCAAAGTGCTATGTTGTTTACACAATTCTTTACTGCTTTTTGAAAACCTCAACCCGTAATTATGAGCACACATAGAAAATTCAGGTTCTAGTTATTTGGTCTTCACATACGTTACAAACCATCAGGGCAGTAGGAGAGAAAAAGATTAAGAAAAATCACCAATGGAGAGCAAAGGACAGGTAATGCAACCTGAGAAAGTCAATTTATACTTACACTATTATATTTGCAAGAAACAAAGTATGCAAATGTCAAATTGTTGTCATAGGCTAACAAATACCTTTTCAGAAATACTCAGGATCTTGTAGGTTTCTGAATCTGAAAATTATAAATCTGATTATCTTTATTGATTAACTGAAATCAGCTTTATCAAGAGTGTAGTCTTGTTTATGTGTGAGCTAGCTAATTTCTTCTATTTTTATGAGAAAATATCATGGTAGGAAAAAATCAAGTAGAAATTCTGCCTTTGACCACCACACTTTAGAAGCAATAGTCAATGGCATTTTAGCAATGTAAACAGTATAATATATAAATATATGTATATATAAATAAACTAGTTTCATTTTAGTCTTGGTAAGGATAAGTAAGAATCTGCAAAATACACTGACTGGTGTGCAGATACATTAATGGGGTCATTCCCTAATACGAAAAAAAAACAACAACACAGAACCATAGTGTGTAAAATAAAGGAAATTTATTCCACAGGAATCTTTCTCTCCAAGTTTTTACGGTCTGTGGGGTAAAAATGTGAAGATTTTTGCCTTTATGAGACACAAAAGCACTTTTATCAACATCTTTTTCCCATGTAGCTTCTGCCTGACAGTACCTTTTCTAAAGACTGTTAAATAATCATAACAAAACAAAAATCACACAGTAAAGAATTTTGTTTTTCATTCATACTTTCCTCTGGGAATGTATTCAGGTTGCTAATACTTGATGGTAATAATCATACATTATATGAAAGTGTATGCATTAGGAAGTGGGAAGTAGACTGACAGAATTTAAAACCAACCACTAATAGCCTTATTTTCAGGTAAATCTTCCTAACTGAAGGCTTTGTGGTGACAGCATACGCTTTATGAAGATGACTGGCATGGAGACGCTAAGAGATCAATACTACTTAATGATGATGATGATTAGTGTCAGCACACGAGTAAGTCATCATGACCTTGTGAAGAGAGATGAGAAGACGAGCCAGACTTCAGAGCCACATGCATTTGAAGCAAAGGACTGGCTTTTCTGGCTTGGAAGCTCTAGCATTACATATTCATCCCAGATCCTTTCATCAGCATCTTATAAATATTACATCAGTTTGACTTGGGCAATATCTTATGTCCATCTGTTCATACGACAATATAATCTCCAGTTTCTTCATAGGAAAGCTTTTGGAGTGAGAGTAAGGAGAATGGCCTCAGCATCTGTGTCTACAGTTTAGCTAGATTAAGTGCAAGACAAGAACATGAAACAGGAATTTATCTTGGGGAAAATTAGCACAGGCCTAGCAGGAACTTCACAAAATATTTCTTCTTTTACAGTGTTCCACACGCATACATGTACACTTTGCAAAATTTCACAAGTATACCCAGGGAAGGTGGGCCAGAAGAAAAGCTTAATGTGTTATTTGATATGAGAACTCCTTTCTGAATTAATCTCTTATGCTACACATTCCGTTGTCACCTGTGCCAATAAATCTAGCAATTCTGATGACCTATATCAGTGTGCAAACACTAGTTGAATACTTGCTTTGGATTTTCAGAAATTCTCTTATGTTTCTCTTATGAGTATCCAGCTTATGAAAAGAGAAAAATACGTAGAAATGTTGTAAACATTTTAAATCATCTTGCACAGAGTTGGTGGTATGCTTCCCCAACTTCTCTTTATCAGATTTCTACATCTTCTTCTCACTGGATTCATTCAGAAACTCAATTTTAATGAATTCTTTAAAGAATTACAATGGTACTTTAGAAACATATGCATGTATTTCATATCCTTCCACTAACAAATCATCCTCTACACTTTCTGTGTCACAATGCATGCAGCTTTGGAAGATCTCCAAGGAGGGAGATTCCACAACTTCTTTGAGCAACCTGTGCCAGTACTCAGTTATACACACAATAAAGAAGTGTATTCCAGCTTGTACCCACTGTGTCTTGGCTTTGTAATGGGCATCACTGAAGGGTCTGGCTCTGTTTTCATTGCACCATGCATAACATCCCACCTGAGTCACCTCTTTTCTAGGCTGAACAGTCCCAGTTCTCACAGCCCTTCCTTGTGAGAGATCCTACCATCCCCGAATCATCTTTGTGTTCCTACACTAGACCCTTTCCAGTACTTACATTTTTTTCTTGCATGGTTGGGGCCAGAACTGGACAAATGTTCTCAGTACTAAATCACAGAATGTTTTGGGTTGGGAGGGACCTTTAAGATCATCTAGTTCCAGCCCCCCTGATACAGACAGGGACACTTCTCTCTAGACCAGGTTGTTCAAAGTCTCATCTGGCCTGGCCTGAGACACTGAACAGGTTGCCCAGAGAGGTCGTGAATGCCCCCTCCCTGTTCCAGCATCTCACTACCCTCATAGTAAATAATTTCTTCCTCATATGTAGTCTATATCTACCCTCTTCCAGTTTAAAACCATTTCCCCTCTACATGCCCTTATAAAAAGTTCGTCCCCAGCTTTCCTTCAGGCTCTCTTCAGGTACTCCTCAGAGACTTCTCTAGGCTGAACAGCCCCAATTTTCTCAGCCCGTCCTCATAGGGGAGGTGCTCCAGCCTTCTGATCATCTTTGTGGCCCTCCTCTGGATCTGCTCCAAAAATTTCAGGTCCCTCTTGTTTTGGGGACTCCAAAACTAGAGCAAAACAATCAGTCAACATTCATCAACTGATGAACACTAAAGATATTTGGGTGGTATAGTAAAAAATTGCAAGAGGCAGACCCACCAGCACGTCTAGATCTAACACATGAAGATCAGGTGTAGTTCACGTGCCTTTGTACTATGTACATGCATGAACATGGCTAGCATTTGCCAGAGCTGCCTGATGTCTAGAAACTGATAAATCCCTGTTTAAAGAGAAAGCCCAGTAAATTACAGAAGAATTATGAGGTTGATAGAACTGGGTCATCCTTGGAAGAACTTAGACAAACAAGAAACAATTCGAATTCGATGTAGCCTGAGTAAATCACTCAAGAAATTCACGAGGTTAAAAAAAAAATGGGGAAAAAAAGTCCACCAAAACCACTTTTACTTCAGGTTTTCCAGTTTTCCGTTGCCATATATTACAAAATTATATATATATATTATATATATTACATATATATATATATGTAAAGGACCAGAGAACCTATTGTACTCTACAAAGGCATGGTTGCATGGGTAAAATTTATGTTTCCATAATGATTTGGACTCTGTACTCCAATTTAATCATGGAATGGCATGTACTGGAAAGGAACTTAGAGATCTTTTAGTTCCAATCCCCTGCCTTGGGCAGGGTTCCCACTCACCAGATCAGGCTGCTCAGGGTCCCATCCAACCTGGCCTTCAACACCTCCAGGGATGGGCACCCACAGCTTCTCTGGGCAGCCTATGCCAGTAACTGTCTGTACCATACTGAATAGTCACTAAAATTTGATCCTGATGCAGCAGCTGCTGCTGGGAGTTAACAGTGGTGTAGATATGTTTCCAGGAATTCTGAGAAGTAGCTTGAGGAACAGAGGGGAACAAACACCTTCTAAAGCATTTTTTTCTGAAGCATATCAGGAATATCAATCCATAGTACAGGACTTAGAAATCGCAAGAGATTCAAGACAATACCTGCAATGGTGATGAAATCAGGGTTAAACACATGGAATTCATAGAAGATGAGGAGAAAGACCAAAGGGATATGTAAGAAGAGTACTTCTGTGGGTGAAAAGTGCCACATTAAGCACATGGTATTAGAACAAGACTTATGGAAAAAGAGTCACAAAGCAGTAAATGCAGTTGTACAATCAGGATGGGGCACAGCTAGACACTTGGAGTTACATTCTAGGATCAAAGGAGAACAGTAAAGTAGGAGAAATGTACACAACTACGGAAAATAAAGTTTGGAGAAAGAAAAGGAAGGGCAAAAAAATAATACCTCACAGCTTTTACCTGAAAGCAATCTAAGTATAAAACTTCAGAGTTCACTATCTTGGATTTCTACGTGTGTGTATGTGTATATAACTTCACTTTCTAATTTACTAAATATCCAGAATTTCCATAGCTTGTATTGATGCCCATAACATGCTGGTGGTTCCAATCTTAATGTTGTGGTAACACTGCAGGGTGTAGAAAACAATATTCTATCAGCACACTTTCCTTCCTTAGTCTGTTGTACTCTAATGTCTGTGTCCAGAGTGGTAGTTCTTCTTTGGGCCTTTTTGGTCATACAAAGCCCACACAGTGAGTGGCTGTAAACCAGAGAAGAGCCTAGCACAGGGATACAGTTTCAGTGGGATCAAGGCAGCTGACAGGATTGTAGGATGAAGCAATCACCCAGTGCTCTCTACAGGGAGTCACAAGCCCATGGGAAAAATGAACAAGGTTGCAGTTTGTGTCCTTGTCTAGAGAGCTGTACCAAAAAATGATGTTCTCCTTTACATGGAGAATCCCAATCACATATTCCTATCATAAGACAAAGAAAATAAATAAAAGCCAGCAAATCACAGAATCACAGAATCACACAGAATCACAGAATGGCTTGGGTTGGAAGGGACCTCAAGGATCATGAATCTCCAACCCCCCTGCCACAGGCACAGCCACCAACATCCCCATTTACTAGACCAGGTTGCCCAGGGCCCCATCCAACCTGGCCTTGAACACTTCCAGGGACAGGGCATCCACAACCTCTCTGGGCAGCCCATTCCAGCACCTCACCACTCTCCTGGTAAAGAACTTCCCCCTAACATCCAACTTAAATCTTCCCTCTTTCAACTTAAAACCATTCCCCCTTGTCCTGCTGTTACCTACCCTTTCAAAGAGTTTACTGCCTTCCTGTTTATAGGCTCCCTTCAGGTACTGAAAGGCTGCAATGAGGTCACTCCACAGCCTTCTCTTCTCCAGGCTGAACAAGCCCAGCTCCCTCAGCCTGTCCTCGTAGGGGAGGTGCTCCAGCCCCCTGATCATCTTTGTGGCCCTCCTCTGGACCCTCTGTAAGAGATTATTCTTTTATATCATTGACTCAAAGTTTGCTGAGGAACAAGTCCAGGTAAGTCCTGGGCAAAGGTAGAGAAATCTCCTGTCTGGAGGACGTTGATGGACAGGTCCTGGCTAAGGGCTGTGAAATCCTTTAAGGAGCACAGATGGACAAGACCAGGGGCAACGAGAGAGGGATAAGCTGTTGATAATGGCCAGGAAACGGTCTTTTGTGTGGACTTATCTCAAAGAAGATGACCATCTCAGGAGGTACATACATGAGTCTTGCCCAAGTGCCCAGGGATGTCACATAGACAGGAGAAAAGAAGGATAAAAGAGGGTCCAACAACTATGAGGACAGGTGTCTGCCATCAGATCCCTCACTATGAAAGGCCTGCATGCTGATGGACTCGAGGTGTCTGCCATCAGATCCCTCACTACGGACTGCATGCTGACGGACTTCCCTGGGCCTGCTACCTGAGACCTGCTGCTTCCTCCCAGACTTACTCTGCAGCTTCTTCCTGGACTCACCTGGTACCTGCACCTTCTTGTTGCCTAAGACCAGACTCGCTGCTCCTGCCCTTCGGCCTCGGACCATCGGAATGGCATGCAACAGGACTACTGCTGGATCCTGGTGGTGACTATGCCAGCTTTACGCAATAGTTGCTTCTTCCTATCTTTTCTATCGCCCACCTTCCCTTCCCCGTCACCCCAATCCATAATAGTGTCTGTCCTCCCCTTTCCCCATCTCCCTTATAAACATTTGTAATAAACTGGTCGGACCAACATTTGAACTGTTGTTTCTTAATCTCACGCCGGGTATACATACATCAAAGAACCTCCTATAAATTGGAGCGAGACACCCTCTCCAACAGCTCTCTGTCTTTCTTGTACTGGGGGCTCCATACACAGTACTCCAGATGGGGCCTCACAAGAGCAGAGTAGAGAGGGACAATCACCTCCCTGTCCCTGCAGGCCACCCCTCTTGTGATGGAGCCCAGGATGCCATTTGCTTTCTGAGCTGCAAGAGCACACTGCTGGTTCATGTAAAGTTTGTCACCCATCAGGACCCCCAGGTCCTTCTCTGCAGAGTTGCTCTCAAGGACTGTTCCTTGCAGTCTGTATAGATGCCTGGGGTTCCTCCGGCCCAAGTGCAAAACCCTGCACTTTGTCATGTTGAACCTCATTAGGTTCACCCAGGCCCACCTTTCAAGTCTGTCAAGGTCCCTCTGAATGGCATCCCTTCCTTCCATCGTGTCAACTGCACCACTCAGCTTGGTGTCATCAGCAAATTTGCTGAGGGTGCACTCGATTCCATCGTCAATGTCATTGATAAAGATGTTAAAGAGCACCAGTCCCAAGACAGACCCCTGGGGGACTCCGCTCATTATCGGCCTCCACCTGGACATAGAACCATTGATCACCACCCTCTGTCTGTGGCCTTTCAACCAATTTCTTATCCAACCAGTGGTCCACCCATCAAATCCACATCCCTCCAATTTGGAGATAAGGATGGAGTGGGGGACCATGTCAAAGGCCTTGGTCAAGTACAGGTAAATGACACTGGTCGCCTTCCCTTCATCCACCAATGCCGTCACTCCACCATAGAAGGCCACAAGATTGGTTAAGCATGACCTTCCCCCGGTGAAGCCGTGCTGATTGTCTCGGATCACATGCTCATTCCTCATGTGATCGAGCATGTTATCCAGGAGGATCTGTTCCAGGATCTTCCCAGGCACATAAGTGAGACTCACCAGCCTGTAGTTCCCTGGGTCCTCCTTGCTCCCTTTCTTGTAAATGGGAGTGATGTAACCCTTCCTCCAGTCGTCTGTGACCTCGCCTGACAGCCATGACTTCTCAGATATGATGGAGAGCGGCTCAGCAACCACCTCAGCCAGCTCCTTCAGAACTCTGGGATGCACACCATCCGGTCCCAAAGACTTGTACTCATCCAGTGTCAAGAGGCGGTCTCAGACTTGCTCTGCCCTTACAGTGGGGGGGGATTTACCCCCCTGGTCCTCACCTGGAGGCTTGGGGGTGCAGGGCTCAGGGACGTGAGAAAGACTAGAATCCTGGCCACCAGTGAAGACCGAGGCAAATAAATCATTCAGTACCTCAGCTTTCTCTTTGTCCATTGAAGCAGTTCTCCTTTTAAATTTACTAAAGAAGATACACCCATTTTGGCCTATCTCTTCTGGCCAATGTACCTGTAGAATGTCTTCTTAGTGTTTTTCACATCACTTGCCAAGTTCAGTTCTACCTGTGCCTTGACTTTCCTGATCCTACGTCTGCAAGTCCAGACAACATCCCTGTACTCTTCTCAGGTGACACGCCCTTGTTTCCAGAGCTTGTACGCACCTTTCTTCACCCTCACTGTGCCCAGCAGGTCCTTGCCAAGACATGCCGGTTTCCTATCTCATCTGGCCACTTTCTTATTGAGAGGGATGGAGACCTCTTGTGCTTTCAGGAGGGCATCCTTCAGGAGTAGCCAGCTCTCCTCAATATTTTTATCTTTAAGGAGAGCATCCCAGTGGATCTTGGCCAACAATCCATTGAACAACTTCAAGTTTGCTCTTCAGGGTCCTGATCCCACTCTTTGCCAGGCCCACATCCCTTGAGATCACGAACTCAACCAGGGCATGGTCGCTGCCGCCCAGGCTACCTCCAACGTTGGTGCCTTTGATGATCTCTTCCGCATTGGTGAGCAGCAGGTCCAGCAAGGCTTCACCTCTGGTTGGTCTGTCCATTACCTGGACCAGAAAGTTGTCATCAATGGATTCCACAAGCCTTCTGGACCTCTTGCAGCTCACCGTGTGGTCTTTCCAACAGATGTCTGGATGGTTGAAGTCCCTCACCAGGACGAGGGCCTGACGAGGTTCTGAAGACATTGGCTTCAGAAGTCTCACTAACAATTACAAGAACAATCCATTCTTATGACAAAATAGTCAAGAAGGTATAGATGACAGCATGCAAACAGGTTCACATTCAGCCCCAGCTTGCATAAGATATGAATCAGGTATGTATCGGCATAATGGACCAGAATATCTCCAATTCATTTAGCACTGGCAATCATGAAAGATGACAAACAACAATCATTTTTGCCAACTTTTCCTTTTTGTGTAAAAATAGCCTGTTTTATATAGTTCTCCCCTCAGTGCATAAGCCATGGATTTTAAAATCTTATGCCTAAATGAATGTCCCAGTATTTGCCATTGCTCTATGTTCCAAGAACTTCAACTAGGATATGTAAGAACAACTAAATGTAATCATATATTGATAAACCTAATTATCTACATAGGTGTTCATCTTAGTGCTTCTGCTTTGATTTAGATTAGTGTCAGCAGTGTTCTTTTGAAACTTTTGTTATAGATGGGTCTACATAATGATTTATTCTTCACAAAGTGCAGACTAGAATCTTGTAAAATTAAATGCTTCATTGTCACAAAGTAGTTCAGAGATAAAAACCTTTATTACTACTTAAAACATGGCTTTATGTACACACAATCCCAATACTGGTGCCAGAAGTCTCATGCAATGAATCATGAATAGGATTGTCATTGCTGTCCACATTGCTAGGGAACAGCTATAAGAAATGTATGTGGAGTTATGCCAACACTGCTCTTTTACAACCACTTTACAAACCTGTTGAAACTACACCAGCATTTGGAGTCCTAGAAGCCAAGATGTATGGGTCATCCTCAAGTTCTTTGGAGGATAAGTGATTTACCTAAACATGCCCACAGATTGACTGAATGTCCTAAAAACACAGAAGATTAAGATTTTTAGAGTGAGATTAAAAGCCAGCTCAAGCTTCTGCAAATTTGAAAAAGGGGTTTATGCCTGATATTGCATTTTATTTTTCAGCTGTTTGCATTTAGATGTAAACAGTTTGAAAGAAATAAAGAGTTTCCCTTCAAAATAAGCAAGACACTGTCATGATTAATACAGACTCAGGAGAGACTGAGAAAACTAATAGTAACTGTCACCATGCTGTTTTACATGTTCAGAAATATTATTTTCATATAAAGCATGGATTTTTAACAACAATAATATTAGTACAACTATAACTCATGAAAAATATGTGGTCTGCCAGATGTACACAAGAGATTTTAATCTCCTAATATTTTCCTTGTCCCTTGCTTGTTATTTCTGTTCTTGAGTTACACCGACAGATGTTTACAGTTCCTCTGCCTTTCTCATCCTACCATCGTTTACTTGAACAGTGGTAGTACATATTAGCTATTTAAATGAATGGTATTATAATCAGAGAGGAATCTTCCTGTCTCTGATGATTCTTCATCCTTCTTTCTGCATCCTACAAAATTATTTCTGTCAAGAACACATTTTTTTACCTCTGTCTCACTTTCTAGGAGGAACTTTCTAGGGATGGTGCAAGACAGGTCTTGGTTTACCATATCTCTTCCTTACAAATAATGAGAAACAGCCTATTGGAGCACTGCAATGTCGAATGTAGTTAAGAAGGACTATTTGCCTCAGAAGATGCTTGAATGTAGGCTAAAGTAACGTCAAATCAAGAATCAGCGAGTAAGCAATTTTAGAGTAAAATAAAATACGCAGTTGATCCATTTTAAAGGTATTTTCGATTCCTGTTCCATAGATTACCAAAGTATGATCAGATGGAACTGGGTCGGACCAGATGGAAAAACAGGACTGGGAAAGTACTGCCTCCTTGACACATGCTGATGTCAGGAAGGTACAGCAAAAAATACACAAGAAATCAAACATTTCAATATCATAAGAAACTAATAGCTTTGCATATCATAAAATTAAAACCTGAAAAATCCTGAATATAATTAATATGGTTCTATTATTTTCGTGTCTTATGGCCCCACATTCAACCAGTTCCCCACACACAAACATATGTTGTCCAAATATATCTCAGCACTTTGGAACAAAAATAATTCACATCACTATTTTTTTTATTAGACACTTACCTTAAGATATAATGTGCCATAATCATAAAATAGAGGGAAACATACACAGATTCAACATCAAAAGGTGAAAAGAAAGCACAATAATAGCATATTTTTCTTGTTTTAAAGCTTATACACTGATGGGTTTATTACTTTACTAATGGTACTCTAACTGACATGTCTGTAGTGTTATTTGAACAAAGCATACCTTCTATTGTGCTCTGCAGTGATACAAAGCTCTGCAGGAGACAGGATGCTTTGAACGATTCCCATTTTAGATTATATCTAGAAATTGCATGTTTAAAGATGAATTTAGATGTTCAATGCAAATCTTTGTGACTGAACTAGCATATCAAATGGGTGCAGCTGTACACAGTTAGAGCAAAATGTGGCTGCTGTTCCAAAAGGCCTTTCCTTTAAACCACCATAAAATGTTGGTTTATTTAGCAATATAACACTTATTCCCAAAATGTATAACTGTTCAAGAATTAGGATTTCAAAGGATTTTGTAAGCTCTGAAAAAAAACATCCTATAATCAATGGGATCTCTTTGGAAAAATATCTACAATTTGATCTAGCTTTCTCTCTTTTTAGGAGCTCTACCACAGTGACATAAGAAGCAATGCTTTCTGCTCATTAGTCTTGTTATGAGCTTTTTTTTTGTATTTTTTGTTGGTTTCAGTTTTCTTTTTAATCAGAGTTTAGACACATTCAGAACTTCCATGTAACACCTGTAAAGCACACACATGCACTTGCTAAGGAAACTACTTCTATCAGCGATGTCTTTTCATCTTTTAGTCTCTAAAGGTGTCAGGACTCTACTAAGGATTCCCATTCAGACTGAGCAGGAAAGCATGGTGCAAGCAGAATACAAATTCACACTGGAGAAGTGGAACAGGGTTAGTGAAGTGTGCAGTTGGAGAGATTGATGTTGATACCCTTCACTGCCAAGTGAAATGCCAATAATGCTTGTATAGCATTTTGTGAGGGCAATGGGAGTATTGATTCCTGAGCAATAATAAAGAATGAAGCTGCTCTCTCAGGTATAAAAATATTGGCAACTGTTACAAAGAATTGACTCATAGAGGCTTGAATGTTGGCCTATCTTAATACAAATAATTCAGCCTTCAGTAGGATTTCAAGAGCAGCCAGGCATGGTCCTAGAGCACATTCTGTACTATTAATTTATCTGTAGCTTTCACAAGTCTCTTTGTCTATCAGCCAATTGGTCTTGGAGGTGCAGGGACAAAATGGATTTCTGAAGGTTTATTGGGAGATGATATGAAAAGCCAGTGTGCATGAACATTTAATATTAAAAAAAAAAAAAGATATATTTCTTGTCATTTTTATGAGAAAAGCAGAACATATGGTTTCCATGCATTTCATAAATACATATAACACACATTTCATTGGAAGCTGAGATTTCTGAGCCCAGTATTTTTATTGTATTGTTAAAAATAGTTTTACTCACTGAAAGAAGCACAAAGTTCTCAGAATATGAAGCTACTACATGCTAAAGCAAACCTTTTGCTTTCTCTACAATTTAGAGTATGTTGCCTGCACTTAAATATGAGCACTAAGGGTTTTTAGATAAAATTTGAAGAATTCACTGTTTCTTTTGGTGTTGACAAGCAAACATTCTAAAATGCCTGGCCACTTTTAGAACTGTGAGGGGCATCTGTTCACTCTGCTGACTAATAAAAGCAGTGACGAATCTCAGTGTGGCCAAGAATTTATTGCATTTTTTGTGACTATCTCACCTATGCTGGATATAATAATTCACCAGTTATTGTGAATTAATAACAATCTACTTCCACTGACATGGCAAAACACCAGGATTATTTTAGAAGTTATTAGATATTTGAAATTCATCATTTATCTATTCTTTTTGAATTAGCATTAGATTTCCCACGCTAAGCTCAGAGTCATGATGATTTTTAATCAAGAACAATCAGTAAACATAGGGCAACTGAACTCATAAATAATTCCTGAAGATGCCAAACATATTTGCTAGACATGAAGAATCCTAACCACTGGACTCATCTATTCCAACTAATCAGTGTTTAAATCCCATGTTTGTCGAAAAATAGATACATGATTCTACTATGTAGTAGCTGATTCTGCTGCAAAAGTCTCTGCTGAAATGAAATGAAGCACAGTGGCTTGAAAGCTTTTATTTTGGTCACATTTTTCCTAATTGAAATGCATAATGAAATTCCTAATGTCACTTGCTCAGAAATTTTCACATAGACTTCACCACTGGTTTATGAATCGACTGGGAGAACAACTGAACTCCAAACAAAATGGACAATCAAACAGCAACATCATGCTCTTCAAAACTGAAAGTCAGGTAAAAGAAAATGGAATCAACACATGAAATCTGCAATATCACTGCTAGAAAACAGCAGAAAAAGATGACTAATACAATGACTACAGCCTATGATACAACCATCAAGAACATCTTTGATGCTAGAGTTAAAACCCAATGGAGTTGTCTAAAGTATGACATTTTTGTAAGGGCACAAGGAGGCTGTGGCTCAGAACAATATGAAAAAAACAAAAGTATAAAATTGACTCGAACCAATTTAAAATTTCCTTGTCCTCAGCAGATTCTTCTCTGTGCTTCCCTAAACATCCACCAACCTGTTATGACAATAAAGGAAAATAGTGAAAGGAATTCATAACTGGATTCCATAACTCATGGTCTGCTGGAAAAAATATGCCGACTTCTGAAACTGACTGCAGTGCACTAGTAGTACTGTAGCAACTTGAGCCATTGCACACTTCACAGAGTCTGTCATGTATGCAACTAAAAATATGCAAAGCATAAGTGTGTTTTTATGTGGAAGATTGTATCTCATTAATATCCTGCACTTTAATATTCATTACGTGCTTACTCTGTTGCAAACCTACAGATGTATCTAATCACATTGAGAATATTTTTGTTCCTTCTGTGTATCTGAATTTCACTGCATCTGTCACAGGAAAAATGTAAAACTTTAGCAATTGGTGACAAAGGCTAAGAGTTCTTTTCTCACAACATTCATGTGATATTACCTTAGAGACATGAAAGTGCCTTTCACATTCCTCTCTCATATGTAGAGAGACTCTTCCTAATAAAAACATTTTCTGTACTCATTTAAGCTCATCTGGCCAGCCTCTGTTTCTGTACAGCCCATCATTAAAATCCTCTCCTTTAAGCTGGAGTATAAGCTAACAATTATGTAAATTTCATTTGTATCATGCAATTAAGTACCAAACTAAATAATTATCTATATATATAAATAAATGAATAAATGAGTTATATTAAAAGTTACCAATTCTAGAAAAGGATTCCACAGATTTGAAAAAGACAGGTGGTTTGTGGTTAGAGAAGTGCCTTGCTGTTGAGTGCTTTCTTAAAAACAAACAAACTAACAAGCCAAAACAACACCAACAACAAAAACAGGTCATCAAGAGCCTTTGGTTCAAGATCCCAAACTGCAATGACATATGAGAATGATGCAAGAGTAAAATAAAGGTTAATCTCTATGTGGCTGCTAAGAGCAGAGATCATTGCAGGTTCTGTCAAGTAAAAAAAGACAGCAGTGACAGCTGGGGAAAACAGATCACTGAATTTGCATAAGGATAGTGAGCTGTGTGCTCTCTGAATTTTGCAAGTTATTCATGTTGGTGAGAGACTGGAGGATCATGGAAGTATCAGACATCAAAAGTCTCTCAGCTTTGTGTTGGGATTGCAGGTCTTAACCCTGAAATATCATGTTTTTGACTCTTTACTTACCAAGGTCAGAATCGAGTTACTCAGGAATTATCCTACAGGATTTTGTTGCATTCACCACCAGCACTATTCTTTCCTCCCCTTTGCCTATGTTTTTCAAACATCCTGTTTAGTGAACTTAGAGAAAACAGTAAGAGAAAAAATATTATTTCCAGATGCTTTAAAAAATATGTATACAATATCCATATACACTATGTCAAACCATATATTCATTAGCTGTAGTGCAGTAAGAACAGCTTGCTTTCTGCAATTTGTTAACAATACAATTGGTGACAGGTTGAAGATATTTGAATTCTAGCTATAAATTAGTTTATACAGTGCACTTAATTGTCTAGAAAGCTATTAAACTGAATGTTCTAGATATTGATCTCATTGACTTATTCACAGAATTGATACAATGAAATATGTAACAGTGCAGGCTTTCAGAACACTGTCCTACAAGTATGTTTCAACACGGATCTGCTAAATGACCTATGAGTGAAGAGATTAGTTCAGCCTGTAGTTTATTTAGGAAAGAACTCCTTCTCTAGTTTTAATCAATGGCAAAGCCTCTAAGGAATTTAATGAAAGTTTGAGCACACCTTTGTCCTCTAGAAGTGACACTGTGACCACTGAATGACCACAGAAACTAGTGGTCATGATGATGTTTTGAACTGGCTGAAGACACATGCAGAAAAAGATGTTATCAGACTCCAAGGCATACATCTCAGGTCTTTGTGCAAATGTCCAGATTGCAAAGGACCATCATTTATCTGAGTTCTCTAGATTTTCCATGCTCTTTGTTTAAAACTTGAGATTGTATGTAATTAATTTGTACCTTCTTTGAATAACAAGTTGTTTCTCTATCTTTGCTACAAAAGAATGAGAAGGGCTTTTGAATTAGCTGATTGTTCTACCAACTGGGAATTTTACTTGGTTCTTTTTTTATCTGACTTTCACCACCATTTTTAACCACATGCGAAACTGAGAGTAAAAAAAACTGGAAAGTCAGAAATATAAAAGAGAAGACAAGGAAAAAGGGGAAGTGCAATTTATCAGTTTCACTCCAAAGTTCTGAATGAAAGATGTCATCAGCACCCCAAGTACCACATCTGACCACATGGTAACAAAGCCATATACTTGTGTGACAGTATATTCTTAGAATGCCATTCTGATTGTGAAAAAAGTATTTCTGCATGCTAAATACACTAAGAGCTGTCTATTATGGTAAAAAAAAAAAAAAAAAAAAAAAAATCACCACGATTTTGATCAAAGTATTTTGATTTTCCAGGCTGTGAATTTTTCTAACAACTGCAGTGATAGCTAGTATACACCACATAAGACCCATGGGTGAATTTTCAGATTTTCCAAGTCCTGCTGAATTTTTATCACAAGCACTTGTCTGCAAGTCTTAAGGTGTTATTCATGGTTATGGAGGAAATCTGGAGGGGAAAACCTTGTCAATCACTGACAAGAGTGCCTTGCTCAACTGATAATAAAACTACTACTGCTCTCTGAAGAAGGATTTCTGAAAGACGGTAGGGTGACGTTTCTTTCCCACAGCCAAAGAACCAAAGTGTCTGACAGATTTGATGTGTTATTTTTACAAGGATTTGGGTTTTTTTATGTTCATGACCTCCTACCTGACACTCAGCAAGTTCTGAAATACTTGAAAATAGAAGAGGATAAAATTATGGTGTCTTATATCTCTTAATTACTTCATTTTGTACCCTTTCTTTCCTAATTTAAGCATTCAGGCAGACACTATTTATTTGCTATCCTTCCTACTTTTACTCTAGATTTAAATCAGTATTCTCCTCTTAAGGAAATTTATTATCAACTCTTTCCTTCTGCTAAATATAGACTAGACCAGCCCGGTCTTGAACATCCATGTGGGTAGTCTGCCACTCCATACAGCCTGGCACTGTACATAAATTCCTACTGAACAGCAGGCTAATTATTATTGCAAAAAAGAAAGCCAATTAAAGAAGTTTCTTTTACTAGTGCCATAAGCCTCACTAGCCTAACATCAGCTTAAGGTCAGATTTTTGTTTCTTATTGATCTGATTTCTCTGCAAAACTTTCATTAGCCCATTCTCAGACCTTAAATACAAACTCATGAGCAGTAATCAAGGATTCAGACATAGAGGAAGCATAGAGTCATCCAAAATTATGTTGCACGTAAAAAAGCTGGAGGAGACAAATAGGAACTTTTTCCATTTGGCTACTTTCTTATAGACATGATAAAAGTACAGATTCCAGTTAGCCAGGGATATTGAGAATTCAAGAATTTAAGTCCATAAAGACTACATTAAACTTGAAAAGAGGCTTGAAGCTCTGAAATTTTGCCAGTGTTAAAAATTGAAGCAAAAATGCAGAAGAACATGCAGAACTTGACTGAACACCCACAGAAAGCAGTGGGAGACTTTCCACACATTTCAAGCACTAGATCAAGACATCTAGCAAGTTTCAGAATTATTAGTATTACTTGCCAGTTTAACTAGTTAAGAAATACGCCCAAATGTAAAACTATACCTCAGTGTGAATTAAGAGGAAGACAAAAATACTGACTTCTGTATGTGACATATATTTTGTCACTGGAATTCATTTATTAAAATTACCGTACCTAGAAGTATTAAAAATTTTTGCACTTCTGAAGTGCTAAAATTAAATTATTCCAATCTTTCTTAAAGTTTTAACACCTTATTGACATCACTGAAAACAAAAGCCCTTTAAGGATCTCAGGTAAATATTTAGCTTTAAGATATCAGCATAGCTAATTATAAAGCACTTCTCCAGTCTACAAATGTGATGTTCAGAGGTCTTCATAAAAATACAAAAAGATAATTCCAATTCAAATATGTTACATTCTAATGATACAGTATATTCATAAGGAAGTGGGAGGGAAATGGATGAATTGTGAGTTGAAAAGAAAGGGTAAAAGTTAAGAATGCATCTTGTTAGCCTCATGACTCATAACTGCCTATGCGTATAGACATGTATCTATTCACTAGATGAGTAGGCCAACATTTCTTCATCCTCTTTTCTCAGGTTGTGTGCTTTCATGAGTCATTTGAAAAGAAGAGTGTGAATGGTTGACAGAATTCTTCAAGAAGTGGGCTGAAGACAAGTGGTGCCATATGGAATATGTTGAGAAAGTGAGACAAGCATACTGAGAGCATTTCCTGTTCTTGTGTTGAACAAAGAAAAATAGAAGAGTAAATAATATAGAAAAATAGAAAAGTAAAAAAATAAATATATAAACAGGTAGTCAAATTTTAATCACATAGGGCCTTGAAATGAAATAAAAGTATTTCAGTCCAGGTAGCAAAGGAGAGGTTGTTATGTGTCATATCTAGTAAGGTGGACTGCTAAGGAGCAGCTCTTTTAAATCTTTGAGTAACAGACTACTTCATCACAACTTCATAAGAAGCTTCTTTATTTAGGTATATATACAACATCAGTGAACAAAATATGAGGCTGAAATGACAAAATTAAGATTGTGTGTACTGTATTTGTGCTTGTATTTTCTCTACATTGAAAGGCTAGGAAAAGTTACTGAATTATGGTCATGAAGAACAAGGCTTTCAAACAAAAATGTAGCACATCATTTAGTTTATGCAGCATGGGAGAAATGCAGCAAGCAGCACTGGTGCATAGAGAAATATGTTAATCATGAATGGTGTATGAATGTGTTAACAAGCCTTTACAATGACACATAATTGTAGAAAGAGCAACTCATTAACAAAAGATCACCAACCGCTTATAAATACGTTGTCAAGAGTATCACAGTGGAAGAAAAAACAACACATGAATGTTTTAAAAAAGTCAATAATTAGTTCACTCTTAGGTTGTAACTGTCATTCAAATTGCTTATAAATGACTAAAAACAGTATTATAAAGTAAACTTTCATTGGTTGGCTGTTGCAGTCTTCACCAAAGCAACATCTAAAGCCCAGGATTCAAATAATGCAATTGACATGTACAGCCTCTATTTTGGTACAGAAAACAAACACCACCACCCTGCCAATATAGTATATTAAATTATTCATGTTTGGTTATCTATCTTTACTTCCTCCTCTTGTTATTTTACCTCATAAAGAAAATAGTTGATCCCAAAGCAAAGCATCTACTATTCATAGTATTTCACATAGAAAAGAATACTAAGACCTGAGATGAGATTCAGAAAGTGTACATCATACAAAGAATATAAAGATTCAAAATGCAAAATGTGCTAATAGAATAACTGATTTTTGTCCACATAGCTGAAAGGCATTCATCTTCACAACTATGATTATTTGCAACAGGTATGGACACATGGATTTAAAATAGTATGTTACTCTTACGAAGACTGTATTGACTTCAATATTATACATCTTGCACTATACATAAAATCTGATTAATCCATCATAATAAAGCATCTTGATCTTCAAAATTCTGAAGATCTGTATTCATGGAAAAATTAAAAAAATAAACAGAACACCATAAAGCTCCACTATCATTTTTTTACTAATTCTTTATGTTTAATAGCCATTATATTTACCGTAGATGCATGCATGAGAATTAGAATATTTAATACACTCGAATTCTAGTTAATGGTGGTATTGTGGTTCGATTTAAAGTACAGCCATATCAAATTCTACACGAATAGAACTTGTTATATAAAACTATGTTCACGGGAGGATGTGAATGTATGAGCATGGGAGAAGAGAAACTTCAGCATAGCTTCTGTGCTTCTGAAGAAAGAGGCACATATCCAGGAGCCATAAAATAGCATGCTGAAAAATCTACCTCATGTACATGTTCTTTGACTTCATACCTTCTCTTTTCATATTCACTTTCTGCTCTATAAAAACCAATTTTGACATAGCAGCTAAAAAGCTGATTGTTGATGTAAGACTTCTGCCATAGACTATCTTTAATTTATATGAAATCAGTGTGGTTGTTTTCCTACTAGCAAAGTTAGGGAAATGCTTCACTACCTTTGTCCCTGTCATTACAGGGAGAAAACCTTGACCAGTTAGAAGTAAAATGCTGGTTCTGAGTTTCAGTAACAACTTCATCTGTACCAAGTGAAAACGAGCTCAGAATTGTCAGCATTTGTTTTTCTGTACAAGTAGATTTTAGTAAGCAAACAGGGTCTCTCCCCAGCGAAGGACACTATGGGCAGATTAAATGTATCACCTTCAACATGCAGTGTGCTTGGATTTAGGTATGTCAAAAAAAAAAAAAAGTAATTTTCTTCTTTTTTTTTCATCCCTATCAAAATGCCTTATTAAGCCCAAAGCTTCTCCTGCTTCTCCTCTTTGGCAATGACATTTCTGCCACGTTGTAGCCTTCTAATCCCATACACACAAAGACTGTCACACATACAGTGGTATTACTATTGCACCTTCAGACCAAACAGCCCATGTCTGTTATGTATATTTAAATATTAAAAGAATGATATATAATTAGTTGTCTAGCCAGAGAAGTTGTACAAACTTAATACAAAATAAAAAGTAGTCCAGAGTACAAGGAAGCTCTACACACAGTCTGATCTGCTACTTGCTGGGTAGCATACTGAGAATTGCACGCTGAAATTTATACAGTAATTATCAAGACTACATAGGGTTAAGTGATTATGGGGAAACTATGCTACATAAGATGTCATAACAAGTAATAAATCTATACAGATTAAGATCAGTTAAATAAGCACAAAGGAGTCAGATCAAGGTTATGTGAGCTGACTTACTTACTATGACCAAAATGAGCCACGAAACATAAACCATACAATTATATCTCAAGATGCCAAGGTAATTGTGGCAGCACTTGTATGGAGACTTGTGAAGCAGCAATATAAAATTGCAAAAGGAAAAGCAAGATGAAAGAGATGAAAGAGCTAGATGATGCGTTGTAGAAGGTGAGGCACTGAAAGTGAGAAGCACAAATCAGTCCATTGAACAGTGATAGTTACTGTATTAGAATGAATTATATTTTCTAATATTCTAATTGTTATAACATCATAGCGATTGTTTAAGTAAAGTACATTTGCAATATAGTACATAGATGTACATACATGTAATATAGTACATAGATGTACATACCCTAACACAGCATTAGCTGCTATGGGAGTGTTATGACCACTCCCATATTATTTTGCAAACCTGAAAGTTTTGTCCTTTGTTTATAATTTTTAGAAGCTGCATAAACTGCCTTGTGACAACGTTTGAATTATCTAGTCATCCACTGCTAACACAGAGTAACATATGCTAATCAGCCCAGATTATTTCAAAAATTGTGCAGATATGGAGTAATTCTGAATGTCGCTTCAAAAAAAAAAAAAATTGAAATGCATACTGCAGAACATTGACTGCACTAAGATGAAGTCTAGAATGTTTCTGCTTACTTAACTGAGGTATGCCACACTTCTTTGCAGAAGAGGAATAGATGTGGGGCTTTTCTCTGAAACTGCTTTCAGGTACAATAATTCTGCTCAACCTACCTCTTTAAGAGGAAAGATTAAAGAGAAAGACAAAGAAGCCCAGAAAAACATGCACACATGAGCAAAATATTTCTGGGTTGACAGTGTGATGATTTTTATACTGCTCAGATCCACCGATATTCAGAAAAATTCCAGCAACATTAATAAATAGGATAAGAAAAAAAGTTTCTGAGCTCTTTTGGTACATGAATATATATTCATAGAGGAATTATGTAGCATTCTATGGAACTGGTATCTTATAGCACTCTGTAGAGAAATTTGTCTGGAAAATATCTTCAGTGATCAGACACCATCTCATTGCCTTAAAAAACTGTAAAATATTTAAATACCTAGAATGTTCACATGTCTTTGGCTCCAGTGATTGTAGTTTTTGAGAGAGGATCAATCCTTTCAAGATACCAACAAAGTGGCAAGCTTTCACATCATTATGAAAGAAATAACAGGACTGATAAGCATCTTCTTCACTTTGGAGAAACTTAGCACAATTAATATATGTGTATTTTCTCATAACAGGATAAATAAATCATTGGCTTAAAAAGGTGTTTAAGAAAGGTGATGTACTGAACTAGTAAGAAAGATTCTGACTTCCCTCATGAAGTATTCACTTTTCTCATGCAAGTCAGATGGAAAATTACCATAAGAAGATATTCTGCTCTGTAATGGAAATCAGCAGCTACACAAAGAAAAGGGAAAAAAAAAAAAAAAGAAAAAAAAAGAAAAAAAAAAAAGAAGAAGAAGCAAAAAATGTTATTTCATTTCTTTCTGAGGCTTAGTTCATATTAATGTGGAAGAAAAAAAGAATTGGACTCATACAGAACAGCAAAGTAATACCCCAACATTTTTTTTACTGAACTTTATTTTTGAGAAAAATATTTTGTTAAATGAAGTTCATCTGGAGAGCCTTAAAGTAGACACAAATATATGCATTTTTATTCTCAGTATCAGTTGGCACAGCTGCAAAGTGTCCACTGTCGATTGCAGCACAGGTGACTCCACTTGAGCCACAACAGCATGGATAAAATGTGTAGGACCAAAGAACAAAGAAGGCTTTATAGAACAGAAAGACCAAAAAGAATTTAGTAATTTTCATTCTTCACCTTAAGTCCATGAAGTCACATCATTGAGTTAAACTGAAACTTACTGGCTCTACTGCTAAATATATATATATATATATATATATTTACACATATATATACTATTTTCTTTCTTTCTTTCTTTCTTTCTTTCTTTTTTTTTTTTTTTTTTGGCAAGGTATTACAGTTTTCAGAAACACAGAAAAAAGTATAGATAGAAACATCCTAAGACAAGCAGTATATTTCAATCAAACTCAGCAATTAGATACTTTAAAATAAGAAGATTTCTAAGAGATTATAAAAATAGTGACAGATTTTCCTTAACAAGGAGTTCTTGCAATCAGAAGCTACACTCTCCAGAGCTTACCTTAAGACACAGAAGAAAAATAGGATGGAGAAAAAATTCTAACAAGATCAAATATCCATACAAAAATTCAGAGGAAAAGTATATCAGATATTATCTACTGTAGAATCAATGAATGCCAAAATAAAGCTTTCATTTGTAATGCACACTTCTTCAAAATGATTTCCATTTCTGAATTTAATTTGCTCAATTTTTCAAAAACACCTCTCAAATTAACACTTTTCCTACCTCTATTTTCAGACTAAGTAGCATTTTTCAAAATGCTTTAAGGTTTAATATGTTGGCATCTTTCTGATCAGAGCTATGTAAGCATTGTAAGAACACACTCCATTGCTAATGTTCAAAACCTTGAACTTGACTTACGCTAATTGTGTACAAATAAGTACACCATGTGCAAGAAGAAAAATCATCTTTGGAACATGAATGAAAAGTGAACTGGCAAAGCTGTATTTACATAGTATTACTAAAAAGATTGAGCAGAAAAGTTGTGACATGGTAAGTTCATTTCCTAGCAGTACTAATGGGTCTAAGCATAGCTCACGCATTACTGTATGTCCGCATGACCATATCGGTATAATATAGCTAAGAAAAACTCTGAGAGTTAAAGTTTCTGATTGCAGGATATCAATCAAGTTTAAACATGGACTGATGGCAACTGAATAAATATTTAGATCGCAGAATCCAACTACTTGCCACCCACCTCGATCTCATGAGTTATAGACTTGTAAAAACAGCACTCCAAATCTAGACTAACTTCAATATGTATAATATGATTTAGATTTAATTTCCTTAATCTTCTAGTATTGTTTTACAAAGGAAGAAGGTGACTTTCTGTCCCCTTACTAAGCTGTAGATAATGATCTAACTGCTGAGCTGGAAATGACAGAGATTTTTAACGTATAGCTACACACAGGCTATTTCAGCAAGAGGATGTATAGTTATCTAAGAAGAAACTACAGAAAATATGTCTTACTACATTTTTTTAAACGTATGTGAACATACCTAATATTTACACATATAAACAGCAATATAAGATTATATAAATTAATCAATGAAAAATATACAGAAATACTTTGACAACTGAAAAAAAAAATCAATTATGGGAGGAATGATTGGAGGGACTACTTAAAGATGTCAAAATCACCCTCCAGGTAAACTATACAGTAATTCAAACTACTTGCAACTGTGTTGAAAACCTTTGAGATACTGAGCTATTTTTAGAGTATATTGTAACATCAGCATCGTTTTGGTATACCATTAGATCTCAAAACACCCTTCAAAAGGGATCTTCAGTCATTTGAATTATCTATAGATTATTTTGAATTTAAAACTAGAAGAGAGAAAGAAAGAAAAGGAAGGAAGGAAGGAAGGAAGGAAGGAAGGAAGGAAGGAAGGAAGGAAGGAAGGAAGGAAGGAAGGAAGGAAGGAAGGAAGGAAGGAAGGAAGGAAGGAAGGAAGGAAGGAAGGAAGGAAGGAAGGAAGGAAGGAAGGAAGGAAGGAAGGAAGGAAGGAAGGAAGGAAGGAAGGAAGGAAGGAAGGAAGGAAGGAAGGAAGGAAGGAAGGAAGGAAGGAAGGAAGGAAGGAAGGAAGGAAGGAAGGAAGGAAGGAAGGAAGGAAGGAAGGAAGGAAGGAAGGAAAGAGAAGAAACAAATACAGTACAACAGTGAAGTTAACTGTTACAGCAGCTAGTATAAACACAGCATTAAAGATGTTACATTGCAGAGTGAAGCTTTCTGTTTTGCATGGTTTGATTTCTCAGACCTTCACTTGGTCTACTCAATTTTCATTAACATATTTTCTCAATTAATTTAAAAAGCTTTTTGATGGACTTCAACTTGCATAGCTGTATTCATAAGGAAGAAGGTTAGAGAAGGAATGAATATGTAAAGAAGCCATGACAAGTATAACTAATAGCTGTAGTACTGTCTTAATTAATAGGCCAGAATCTGGATTACACTATTTGGGAGAGAAAATTATTGGATTATCTAAAGAAAATAAAATCAAACACCATGTGTAGAAACATGATGGGACTGAGAAGACAAAATTACTCCAAAGGAGGGGCTTTGAGAATTTTTTTAATGGCAAATTACCTTACTTCTCTAAATACTAACAAAAGCTGAGAAATCTGGTGTAACTGGCAAAAAGCTGTTATTTGAAGCCAAAAAGAATGGTAAATGCCATTGTTTCACTAGAGGTTACCCCCGGTAAGAAAATATAATTGTAACATCTTTTTTTTACCTGTAGCTGTTACAATATTAAAAATCTGCTCCTAGTACTGAAAAGGTGTGACTTCCTTTGTTGTTGTTGTTGTTGTTGTTGTTTTGTATTGTTTTGTTTTGTTTTTTATTTGAGGCTGATATGTTAAACATCAGCTCAGTAAAGCAAAAGGAAACTTCATTCAACAGGATTCACTTTTTGCAATCATACAGAACCTGTTATTTACTCACCACCTTGATAGAGACTTTTTTAAAGAAACCATAAACTTGGCTTTAGAGATTGTCTATAAACGAAGAATGTGATAACATTTCAATTGAAAAAGAGTGCCAGCACATCATGACTTTTGTTTTCTTTTTTTTTTCCACTTTATTTATAAAAGCCAACATCGATAGGTGAGTACTGTAGCATATAAAATCACAAAATGTCTGTTGCACTTGAGTAAAAGTAGTAGAATGTATACAATACTTCACTACACCATTCATTAGTTTTCAACATTTAATTTCAACAAAACACTTGTCTACCTCACTGTAAGCTGCAAGCTTAATGACTTAGTTGAATTTGCAAAGAAACTGTACGTTAACTTGACGATATCGCAACACAGATATGGCAATTATTTGCATGTACGACTACTTCCAAAAATTAGAGTGTGAATATAGAAAAAAAGAGAAAAAGGTTACAAATATTTATTTGTTTCTGCACAAACTGAAGTTTGTAACAAGTTTAATAAGAAATATATTTAGGTCTTTCACTGCTCCATAAAAATGCCACTTATTCATCAATGAAAACCTGAATTGCTGTTTTTTCAGTTACCAGAACTTAAAACATTTAGCTCTTATCAATGTTCACTTAATTCTTCAAATTTTTTAGCTAGGCAGTTTTATTCTTAGAAGAGATCTAAGTTTTACACACACACACACACACACACACACACACACACAGAAAATCTGACTGCAATAATAAAAAGGAGATGACAGGTCGGCTACTTCATTGGCTTTTGGTTACTGTGATTTTGAATGGCTTAAAATGATGAATGCACCAAAGCACCTTGGACAGCCAGTGAACTGTATTAGCTCCACTTTTTCTGAAAACTCTGGAAAATTACCTGTCTGTATTGCCTGAAACTTCCAGTTTCATTTGGATCTGATGTTTATTGACAAAAATGTATGAAGCACGTCAATTTTGAAATGCTGTAAGGCAATACATTGCATCTTGTAGTCATGCAGTTTCTACAGACTAGGGCCTGCAGCAGACCTTGAGGAACATGGAGTACAAAGCAAACAACACAATAGAAGAGTGTACAGCAGTTTAATGTACACTCACTCTAGTATCACACACAATGTTACATACAGCTTTACATTTCTCAGCCCAATTGTTCTTTCAATGCCTATAGATCTTAAAGGCATCCAAAATGCCTTTACAGAAATTTCTATAATTTAAGGAGAAAAAATCTCAACAGGTTTTCCTATTGCAGTCAAGAAAAAAAATCATTATATAAATATAACATGACAAAAACCTGACACTTCTGTTTTATCTTGTAAAAAGTTGCTTCTAAAACTTAAACAGTTACATCCTTGCATTTATTCTAGAGTGAGATTAACTCAATGCCATTTTCCAGCAAACTTTAACATTCCATTAGATCTTTGAACCATCCAGTATGTTTATAAATAGTTAACAAGAGCTTTTATTTCTGTAGAAATTGAAAACTCAAAGGAATCTGACTTGCCATATGTCAGCATTTCAGACAAAATAAGTTGCAGTCACAAACTCAGATATAAATATTAAAGAGAAACAGGATACCATAAAAAGTTAATTGTGTTAAAGGGTAAATATCCAATTCATTGTTATAGGTTTGGTCACTTTTGAATGGACTCTCACAACCATTCTGAAGGAGCCTGACCACATCCAATGAAAACTCTTATGATTATGTTATTCACCCATAACATGAAATACATTCATCTAGTCATGTTCAAATGAACTCTTACCTTACCTACTTAGCACAACCCTTAAGGAGTTTGGTTGTTCACAGTGAGAATTCTTACATCTAGATTAGTGAATAGCACTCTTTATCGAAGCAACAGATCAATTATTCTTTTGGATTGCCAGTGATAAATGCACTGCCTGCAGAGCATATGTGAATACCAATAATGTGAATAACACATCCAACCACAAATGTGTTAAATTTCATAATAACTCTACAGACTTATAGATAGACCTATATTCTGAATTTCCAGGGGAAGCATCCCAACAGGTGTCCCTATTGGAGGGAAGTGAGGCTCAAACTGTCAACTAGTCCCAGAAGTCAGTAGTGTCTTTCCGGCTTGTGTGTGATGACATTTTATCAGAATTCCTTCTGTCTTAGGTCATTTGTAAACTTGTTACTTGAGTAACTCTCATAATATCTATCTTTCTTTGTTGTGATTGGTGTGACAGAAAAAAAGAAAAGCTGCTGATTCAGAATGACTACTGTGCAGTCCATCATTTCCATAGAATCATCAAGTTCTCATCCCTACAGTATCATAGAGCTTTGTGTGCATAGCACCTTCTGTGCTGTACCTCTTAGAGTCAGCATACCAAGCTTCTCTGGTGCTGCTAACAACATAAGGTTTGTAGGCACCCAGTTGCTTATGGAACTATCATGGAACAGACTCTTTGTATATTCACCACATTCCACCCAAGGGTTTTCTTCAACACTGTACTTTCTCTTAAGAGGTGGACATCTCAATAAATCAGCTTCAACAATATGCAGAACTCTTTTTCAGGAAGCAACCTAGACCCATGAGACGCTCTTCCTACAGTGGCTGGCCTTTATATAAGCCCAGGGTGTCTCCACTCTGGTCCACTAGGTCATGTGGAGAACAAAAGTAGAAACAATTTCTCTGCGCTCCCTAGACGAGCCACAGACCTTCTCCATGTTCTCAGTCACCCAACAGCTCCCTTAAAGACATGTAGTCTTGCTATGATTAGAGCTCTAGGGACTCTTGGGTTGTTCATTGTTTATGGGGTAAGATGATGGGCCTCTAGTCATAGAAAGCATAGTTTAGCAAAACCGTTAGCAGTACATTACAGCCAGCCCAGAAGAGAAGGCTAGAAGTAGGAGGAAATGTACAAATCACACAGTTAATACTATCACAAAGTTAATACTACTTCAATAATTAAGTATTGAAGTGAATAAATACAATCACAAAGTTAATACTACTTCAATAATTAAGAACAAATAACTGTCTTGTTTAAGAGTTTAGCATGAGATTATTAAAAATAAAAAATAACAAAAACTGATGAAATTAAATAACAGCAAAATCAAATCTCAAACTGCAAGAAAGGTTGATTTTTTTACTTCCCCAAAAGCTCTCACAACCCAATAGCTGTTAAGTTTATCACAGATACGCTTGCCAATAAAAATGTATGCCTAAACAGCTTTGCATATAACGAGCATAAATACTTGGGCCACAAGCAAGTGATGTCTGAAATGATTTCCAAAACTTACAGAATCAAAAATGCTGATTTTACTCCTCTTTCTCTGTAGTAGTATAGGCATTTTGCACTGAGCATTTCATTTTAATGATCCAACAACTGATCTGAGCAGGAGAAGCTATAAGGTTACAACAGGAAGCTCTACTCTTGTTAATGTACATTGGTACTCTGCTGCACCTGACGGTGCTATCCTGCTGGTGCAGATGTCCTACTGCAGGTGCCAAGCATCCTCACCAAGACCTAGTCACAAGTTCCTTCAAGGAGCCAAACTGCATAGAGCAGAAATCCTCTAGTAGCTGCTTGAAGTCCTTGCTATCTGCTGTCCAGGCATGGAGATGCATGCTCCAATAATCTGAGTAATTAAACCCTCCAGGATACAGGATGACCTTGGGAATTCTCCCTACTTAATACATACTTCCACTGTGATTTCATGAATTAAATAAACATGTAAATATCTATAACTCCAAATGTGTAACATGGCAGCCTTGGCCTGACAGCGGCCTTGTGCTATTCCTTGTCTGGAACAGACAAGACTAATATCGAATGACTTCTCTGGCAGAAATCTTGTCACACAAATAGAAGGGCACAGAGTGAATCAGTTCTTCCAGATGGTCTTTAGAAAGGCAGTTTTGGAGAAAGTGCATAAGAAAAATAAGGTGGCAGAAAACCTGGGGGTGAGAGGAAAAAATAATCAGGTTTTGCCTTATTTCTGACATCAACCTGCAACAGAAGGATAGTGGCAAAAGGGAAGAGGAAAGCAGCAAGTGGAGAAGAGTGGGATGTCTGTGGTACAGCTGAGAGCATTTAGGAATTGAAAGTATAACAATCAAAATTCTGACGCATGTTCACAGGTGAAACTGTAATGGAGAACAGCAGTCATTCTTGCTTTATTCTATATATTTCACTTAATGTGCAAGTTGCTAAAGAGAAAGTGAGTCTACAGGGACAGACAATCAACAGCCAGGGTGGAATAAGTAGAGAAGGTGAGAAAGAAGGGTGTTCAAACTGACTGGAGCGGAAGGGAAATAAAACAAAACAAAACAAAACCTCAACAAAACAACAAAGAAAAGGACAAAGAAGAAGGGCAATGAAATTAAAATTCTCCAGTTATGATGTCTGCATAATAAGCTCATCTTGCACCCATATAGAATCAGGACAAATGTTTATGCCTTTGTGAAACAGAGAGAACCTCAATTTTTCAGTGTCATCTGGAAGGCTTCAAAAAATAGCACTTAATTATGTCCTTCAGAGGAAATATTTGTTAAATTTATCCACAAAATTAGACAAAAGAAAGACCTGGACAATCCCCAAGTGAGTAATTTCCAAGTTGTATGCCTACTGCACTTCCTCTCTCCTCCAGTAAATTACTTTTAAACCTGTCAAACACTAGATTTTTTCCTAGTATTCTGCAACCCTAAGTAAAAAATATTTCTATTTGTATGCAAAAATAGAAAGCAATGTAAGAGGACCATTGACTGGTTGACAAGCCTTTTACCATAAACACTGTCCATTACTGAAATCTAACGCAATGCCTACAGCTTCAGTACAGTACTAAAGAACATCAGTGAGACCTAACATGTTTCACAAGACCAACTGTACAAAAGCATCATTTCCATGCTTGAAAACAGATAAGTCAACATGAGAAAGCCCTCAAATATTCATCCCCAGTTTTTATTTTATTGTAAGGAAGTAAAAACAGGAGAAGAAAAACCTTACTTTTTAAAAATTCCTTTTAAAAAAGTTTCTGAAAAAATAGAACTAAAGAGAATGAATCTTAGATTCTTTTACATAAAATTCATTATAGCAATGCATGGGTTTCTATTCTTTATCAGAAAAAAAAATTGAAGTATGGTATAGATTAAAGCACTGCAGTAGGATTTGGTTCAAGATGGTAAAAGAACAGTCCTCTTTACAACACCTGATTTTGCTTAACAGCATGAGAATTGATATTTTTCTTTGCAACAGAAACATGTAAAATTGATTCAGAATACCAGTAGTAAACCAGAAGAACCCATAAATGATCAGAACATGCAACCACTTTCCATCGCAATTTTCTGTCACTAAACCTGCGGGTTGATAAGTTGTGGTTTAAATCCAGTAGGCAGCTCAGTCTCACACAGACACTCACTCCCACAGTGTGGGATTGGAATGAGAATCAGAAAGGTAAAAGTGTGAGAACACATGGGTTGAGAGAAAGAGAGTCTATAGGATAAAACAAATGCACAAGCAAAGCAAAAGAAGAGATTCATTCACTGTTTCCCATCAGCAGGCAGATGTTCAGCCACTTCCAAGAAAGGAGGGCTTGTCATGCATAAAGGCTTATTGGGAAGACAAATGACACCACACCAAACATCCCCACCTTCCTCCTTTACTCAAGATTTTATTGCTGAGTGTGAAGGTATGGGCTATCCCTTGGCTAAGTTGGGTCAGATGTGCTGGCTAGGTCCTCTTTCTTGTGCATCCCTAGCCTCCTCACTGGCACAGCATTTTGTGTAGCCTGGCTTTATGTAAGCACAGCTCAGCAACAACTAAAACACGAGTGTGTTATCAACACTGCTTTCATTAAAAATCCAAAACACAGCATCATGGCAGCCTCTACAAAGAAATTAATCTATCCCAGCCAAAATCATGAAGTATTTCTTTAAAACAGTGTTGAAATACCATACAGTGCTTGAGTAAACAAGACTATACAACAAGGAGATTTGTGTTGCTCTGGTTTTACATGATGGCCCAAAATGCAAGCATTCATGAAAAATTTTCTAGTTACTCAAATGAAGAAAAACTTGTGAGTGCTGAATCTCACACGCTTGTTTTCTAAAAGCACAATCACATACACTTCCACATCAGACACCATTACCATTGTGTAGGAGGAAGAAATCATAACAAAGAGATTGTGAGAACTACACAGTCAGTGAAACAACCGACTACTTGTTCTTCCAAGATAAAACTCTACAAAAGCTGCTGAAGCAATTGTTGCTGCGTTCTTGTTTGGAAGTGATTTGATTTCCAGTTAGAACTTACATACCTTTCGCATCATTTTAACTTGGAGAATGGCAAGCTGAGCAATGTGGGACAGGAATCTCCCACTAGTTTTGCCACTTGGGAGTATGTATGTTTGTACTTCACAAACTGTAGGCGAAGGGACACCTGGTACACAGAGCTTAAGCTCACTGTAAATGTCCTGACCTTGACCACATTAAATAGAATATACTTATACTGGAGCCTAGATCTAGGTTTATTGAAAATTATTTGGAAAATTCTTTAGTTCAAACATGCAATTAAATAGTCTTTTTTTTTTTTTTTTTTAATAGTACATGTGCTTATAACTATTTTCATCAGAACTCTATCAAATGGCTTGCTCTGACTAAGAAAGAAACCAAAACATTGCAAAAATATGCCGATAGCAAAAAGATGTTTGGTTGAAATTCAGAAACAAGGATATATCCAGGTTCGGACTACATGAAGTTTAAACTCTGGTGTCCCTTTTACCTTTTGTTCCTCCTTTGTCTCTGTTCTCTCCTCAGTTCCAGCTATTTTTATCACTATGCTCACTGCCAAAAAGTTTTCTCCATTCAGAAACCAACATGCATCTCTCTGACCCTGTTCCACAGTCCTTGCTTCAACAAGGAACAAGAGAGAACTGTTGGCTCAGTGTCAGTAGCAGACTTTATAGTCATCAGTAATGAGAAATAACAAAGGGATTCAAGCCCTCTTTGACTGGAAACCATCACTTCTTTAAGATTCATGTTTCCTGTGCCAGTTCAGAAATAAGAAGTCTGCACCAACCTCATACTCAAGCCTTGCCCTTAATTAGAATAAAGTGGCATGTAGCAAGATGCTTTAGGGTTTCTAAATGACTGATTTACAGAAAATACTCTGATATATCAATGATAATAATAATAATAATAATAATGGAAAATTAACCTCAGGGCTTATTCAATTGCTGCATATCTTTGAATCAATTCCCAGCACTTCATATAAGATAACAGTAAACAAGAAATAAGATTTCCCCAAGAATATGGTCTTGTTACATTATCATGCACTGTGTAGCTCACAGAAAGTAATACTGACATGCAACTTTACAGACACAGTTAATGACAGGAGTATATTTGATCCTTAAAGTATTATTTAAAAATCCAGACTTTGCTTTACTATTTATATGTGTGTAAATTTACAAATATCTTCTGACTTTTCTCCTACTATCCTTCTGTAGAAAAATAATAATGACCATATGTACTTTCTGTTTTGAAGAGGAAAAAGAATCTTCTTGAATATATGAAAGTCAATAAATGCAAGTTCTTCATTCACTGAAAAGACATTTTTGAAAATGAGATAAGGTCACTGCAGCTTCTTTCAAATTTTTACTTACATTGTTTTAAAAATACAGTTTGCTTTCCTCTTGCATCATGTCTTCAAGGCATTCTTTTACTGTCATATTACCATAGCATGGTTTTAGGATAGAATGAAGATGTATCTTTCTGTTCTTTCTGCACAGCCCAACAGACTTAGGACTGTTTGGACAGACAGGAGGAGAAACTGAAAGAATATACATAAAGGAATAATTGGTCTCAATTCTTATCAACTCCTTGACACTTGGAAGAGTGGAGAGTTTCAGGCAAAACCAGACAATTATGTACCTTTAAGGGCAAATCAATTCATGTAAAAACAACCTATTTACATAATTAGGCTTCATCATTGCCCAGATTGTCAAAAAGCATAAATTAGCAAGCTAGAAATCTTAAAGCTAGCTTAAATATCATGAACTTTAAAGGAGGCATGAAAATAAAGGAAGGAAATAATGCTTTTTATTTATTTTTTGTTTCGAATCTTAAGGGTGGACCAAGGTCAAATTTCAAAATTTTCTCTAATTAGGACTGAATAAACTTTTATTTATGTTTCCTTGAACTCTGAAAGAAAAAAAATGTACTTTTTATTTAATTCTATTTAACATCTGTACTCAGAAACCAGCATCTGAGGCAAACATTGAACTATCACCATCTTTTGACAAAATAGGAAGGACTGGCCATGTGCCAGAACTGCCACTAGAAAGAAGAAAGTGGTCTTCTCATTCCTCATTAATTGACATTATATCGTTCTATTCAAAATAAAATAGACATAGGACTTTTATTTCTTTGAGTGTACAGCTGAGCTAGTTCTGCTGCACAGGTTCCGAGATCTGTAGAAAAATACACGTTCATATCACTGCAATAAATAGTGAATATTTTACAATAACAAAATGGATTAGTGAAAAGATGACACAGTTGAAAGTAAGATAAACATAAGTCTGAGCAGCAAGATGAGCAGCACTGTAAGGGTGTTTGGTATTTCTTCTCCCACTATCTAGCACTTAAAACTCAATTACATTTAGATTGATTTTCAGTGGGAACTAAGTGTCTAACTCCAGCTGATTTTCAACAAAATTTTGAGTCTCTAATTCCTATGTTCTACTCTGAAGATCCCTTACACAATCCATATGGAGTGTGTATCTTTCCATCTACAACTCCAAGTTAGCCATAAGTTAAACATATGTTTGCTGTGCACATTTCAGCTCACTGTATCAAGTAAGAACAAAAACTAAATAATTATAGACGCTGTAAGAGCAGGGATGAAAAACACATGGTAAAATGTAGCTTGACCACAGCAGCTCTATATTCAGTATAAAAGGAAATGAACTTTTTTACCTGAGAAACAAGCATTTGACACTAATGCAAAGAAATGAAAGAAATGACACAAAAACTTCAGTTCTGGTCTATGCAGTTCCTCCTTGCTGATGTATTTCTGCAACATTTCCACCACTAGAGAACTACAGCAACTTGAAGAACTGCAAGTTTCCTTGGTTGATGTTCCACTCATTCCTCTTAGTGTAAATCATTCTTTGAACATCACCATGGAGAAATGCCTCTTGAATCTCTTGAATGTCTCTTGAATATTTGTACTGAGGAGAAAATATATTTATCTTTCCTGTTTTTTTTTTTTGTTTGTTTGTTTGTTTGATCTTTTAGTCTTCTCAACTGGGGAAGTCCCCTCTGTGAAAAGCATCAGCAGTGGACTATAGTTCAAATTAAGAAAAATCTTTGCATCATTTAACTTTATCCACAGACACACAGAATAAGTAAATTTCATGGTGTAAGGAGGTTGAATGTCTGAACTGGCTTTTCACGTTAGAAGGCTGAATTCAAATATAGTCATGGATGCTCCATCCCTGGAGATGCCAAAGGCAAGGTTGGATGGATCCCTGGGAAAACTGATCTAGTGCCTGATTTAGTGGTTGGCAACTCTGTCCACAGCATGGGGCTTGGAACCTGGTGATCTTTAAGGTCACTTTCAACCCAAGATATTCTATAACAACAACAACAAGAACAAAAATAACAATTTGATTAAAAATACATTTTAGCAATTTTGATTGCCAAGAAAGTATCAGAATGGCAATGATTACAGATATATAGATGATGATTTTTTACATATGCTGATGATTTTAATCTTATTTATAATATATATATATATAAGGTTAAAATCATCATCATCTAATTTAAGCTGTAATTTCCTTACTTTCTTTAATAGCAAAATTTCCCTCGCCCCAAAACCAATAGAAACTGGGTGCATAAATAAAAACCCAGATCTCTCTGTGTCTGCAGCAGTCCCTCATCTGCCTGTGGAAACAGACATCTTCTCCAGTGAACCATTTACTATGGTGTTAAGCACATGCTGGGACATATTTTAGGATCAGTTCTGTTCAAGGACTGTATTTCCCCTTCTTACACAATTAATTGTGTTATGAGTCAGAGTTCTAATGAAGATGAGTTGTTATGTCTGTACGCATCTGTCCTGGGAGAGAGATACAGCCACAGAGACAGAAAATTTGGACAGCCTTGCACTGTTTATCAGGTACAGAAGGTTAGGAGATAAATGGCCAGAAACCATAGGATACTTTGGTAGGTCTGTTATAATGATTCTGTTGTCTGAGATGAACCTTGGAAGTCCATGAAAGTTGAATACTGAGGAGCTTATTAAGAGCAACAGAGGGAAGCAGGCAAACTAGATAAAAAGAAAATGTAGAACCGTAGAACCATAGAATCATTCGAGTTGGAAGGGACCCTTAAAGGTCATCTAGTCCAACTCCCCTGCAGTGATCAGGGAAACCTACAGCTCAACTAGGTTGCTCAGAGCCCCGTACAGCCTGACTTTGAATGCCTCCAGGGATGGGGCATCAGCCACCTTTCTGGGCAACCTGTTCCAGTGCTTTACTATCTATATTAAAAAAAAAACAAAAACTTTTCCTTTATATCCAGCCCAAATCTACCCTCTTTAAGCTTGAAACCATTTCCCCTTGCCATGTCACAACAAACCGTCCCCTTCCTTCTCATTGCCCCCTTACAGATAATGAAAGACTGCTCTCAGGTGACCCTAGAGCCTTCTCTTCTCCAGGTTGAACAGCCCCAGCTCTCTCAGCCTCTCCATGCAGGAAAGGTGTTTCATTTCTTGGATCATTTTTGTGGCCCTCCTCTGGATGTATTCCAACAGGCCTATGTCTCTCCTTCATTGAGGACTCCACATCTGGATGCAGTACTCCAGCTGAGGTCACACCAGCACAGAGCCGAGGGTCAGGATCACCCCCCTGCACCTGCTGGCCATACTTCTTTTGATGAAGCTCAGGACACAGTTGGCAAAATATCAAAGTACATTAAACAGAATAAGTAAATAAAAGACCTGCAGTTTCTTGCCTACAATTCCAATTAATATATACCATATTTAAAATAACAATAAAGCATTCCTTCTGTCTGTAATACTAACAAAGAAATTTAACAATATCTAGCAGTACAAATCTTGTTCCAATTTTGCCTAATTTACCCACATTCAGCTGGAAATTTACCCAACACCAAAAGATTGTGGGTACTTCCAGATTTTGATTAAACCAGAATGGATTTTCTAACCATAGATGCTTCCTTTCATATTTGTCAGATTAAATAAAATATTCACAAAGAGTCACTGAATTAAAACAAAAGCTGGGTATATAAACACTTTAAGACTTGCTCTATTCCCAGGTTTATTACAGCAAGGAAAACAAATAAACAAACAAACAAAAAAAAACAAACAAACATAAGAACATTCTTAATGTTCTTAGAAATGAATTTGGAAAATATTGAAACACTGTAATGAATGATTACTACAACAGGGAACAACCATTATGTTTTTCTAATAACAATAATCTTCAGTCAGCAGGCACATTTCAACTCTGAAAGATATCAGTAAGATCAGTATGTTATGAAGATAAGAGCTGAAATTTCTCCTGCATCAGTAGTGCTTGATTTCAACAGAAAGACCAGCTCAAATTCACCTGATTTTACACAATATTGTGATTCTATGAAGAGACTCAAAATAAAATACCTACATTCTTGCAATCTGTACAGTGAGATTCTGAAGAAGGGCCCTTTTTGTTAAAGCTGGATAAGTTAATTTTTAACAAAAATTCAGTGTTTGCATCTTAGGCCATAAAGAGAAGTTTAGTTAATATGACACTCAGTGAATCCAAAAGTAAAAATAAACACATGCCTTTTATGCAGTATGTGTTTCAGTTTTTATTTCATGTTGTGCTAGGTTTCCCAGTGACTTATTCAGCTACTTTAATCACTTTTATCACAGATTGGCTCTATTTATTCAACTCATGGAAAATATTTTCAACACCATATTTTCATGACAAATTAAGTCTCAATTTGTTTTATTGCGTTCCTAAGCTTTCACTCAGTACTCAGCCTAAAAACAAAGCAAACAAACAAACAAACAAAAACCCACCATAGTCAATAATGATCAATACTGATCAAAACAATTTCCTGTATCTGTCTAACAATCATTCAGCAACTCTTGCTTCCTAGTTTCTTCTTACCTTCCTCTAAGCTATATCCTACAAGTAATTCTTTTGCTACCAGCTGACAACTGCCTCATTTGCTTTTCTCTAACTGGCTAGTGCAGTTCACCACCATACACTACATTCACCCTCTTGGGTGCAAGTGAAAAATTCACAGGAGCCAGATAGGATTTATTAACAGCTTAAGCTTACCTTGTTTTTGTAATGTAAGGAGAAATATTACCTACTTAGTAACAATCCAGGATCACAGATGCAAGCAAAAAAGAAGACATAATGTGCTTACAGATCTGGCTGCTCTAAGACAGTAAAGATGTAGCTTTTTAGTCAAAGACTTTCAAGTTGCATTAATACATGCCTTTTGTAGAATATTTAATGGATACTAAATAACACCTTATTTTTAAAATTAAAGTAACATTGTGCAGAAAATGTAAAAAAAGAGAATGCATATGTATTTCTTTGACTTATTTTCAAAGACCTAGGGGAAGAGAACTTCCAGGACATACATGCCTACAAAGACAGAATCATGGAATCATAGAATCCTTAGAGTTGGAAGGTACCTTTAAAGGTCATGTAGTCCCTGCTAGTCAGGGGAGTCAACTCCCCTGCAGTGAACAGAGACGTTCACAGCTAAGTCAGGTTGCCCAGGGCCTGATCCAGCCTTGCCTTGAAAGTCTCCAGGGATGGGGCATCAATCACATGTCTGGGCAGCCTGGTCCATTGCCTCATGACCCTCTCTGTAAAACATTTTTTCCTTATATCCAGCCTAAATCTACCCTCTTTAAGCTTGAAACCATTTCCCTTTGCCCTGTCACAATGGATTTTTCTTGTTTAAGTCCCTTTGGATGGCATCCCATCCCTCTGGTGTGTTGACTGCACCCCACAACTTGCTAAGGATGCACTCAATCTCACTGTCAATATCATTGATGAAGATATTAAAGAGTATTGGTGCCAGCACTGACCACCATGGGACACCACTAATCACTGATCTCCATCCAGACACTGAGCCATTGACCACCACCCTCTGGACTTGATCCTGCAGCCAGATCTACATCCACTGAATCATGGAATCATAGAATCACCAAGGTTGGAAAAGACCTTTAGGATCATTCAACCCAGTCATCTACTTAGAACCAATATTTTCCTCTAAATAGCATCCATCAGTACCACATCTAAATGTTTCTTGAAGAAACCCAAGGATGGTTACTCTATAAGCTCCCTGGACAGCCCATTCCAGTGCCTGATCACTCTCTCAGAGAAGTATTTACTAACTTCTAATATGAATCTCACCTGGCACAATTTGAAGAGGCTAGCCCCCACTTCACCTCAACCTCCCTTCAGGTAGTTGTAGAGAGCAATAAGGTATCCTTTGAGCCTCCACCAGAATAAATATTCCCAGTTCTACCAGCTGCTTGTTCTCCAGACTACTCACTAGCTTTCTTGCCCTTCTCTGAACACACTTCAGGGCCTCAATGTCTTTCTTACAGTGAGGGGCCCAAAACTGAGCAGAGTACTTGAGGTGCAGTCTCACCATTGCTGACTACAGAGGGATGATCACTTCCCTGCTCCTGCTGACAACACTATTTCTGATACAAGACAGGAAGCCATTGGCCTTCTTGGCCACCTGGGCATGTTGCTGCCTCATGTTCAGCCAAATGTCTATCAATACCCCCAGGTCTATTTCCTCTACACAGTCTTTCAGCCACTCTGCCCCAAGCCTGTAGCATTGCCTGGAGTTGTTGTGGCTGAAGTGCAGGACCTGCACTTGGTCTTGTTGAACTTCATCCCACTGGCCTCAGTCCAGCTATCCAGCCTGTCCAGATTGCTCTGTAGGGCCTTCCTACCCCCAGGCAGATCAACACTTTCTCCCAGCTTGGTGTCATCTGCAAACTTACTGAGGGCACACTCAGTGTCCTCATACAGGTCATCACTAAAGACAATGAACCGGACAGGCCTCACAACAACTCCTGGAGAACACCACTCATGACCAGCCACCAGCTGGATGTGACTCCATTCACCACCACTCACTGGGCCTGATCATCTGGCCAGCAAAGAGTGTACCTGTTCAAGCCACAGGCTGCCAGCTGCTTCAGGAGAATACTGTGGGAGACAGTGTCAAAGGCTTTGCTGAAGTCTAGGTAGACTACATCAACAGTCTTTCCCTCATCCACTAGGCACTAAGCCATGTCCCCCTATCTACATCCCACTAAAACCATCTCCCTCTATCTACAGCCATATTCCTTGATCTATTACATCAACAGCCTTTCCATGATCCAACAGGCAGGTCACTTGATCATAGAAGGAGATCAGGTTGGTCAATCAGGACCTGCCTTTCATGGATCTATGCTGGCTAGGCCTGCTCCCCAGGTTGTCCCTCACATGCCATGTGATCTCCATCAAGATGATCTTCTCCATAGCCTTACCTGGCACCAAGGTCAGGCTGAGAGGCCTGTAGTTCTCTGGATACTCCTTACAACCCTTCTTGTAGATGGGAGTCACACTGGCAAGCCTCCAATCCCTGACATGGGCCTCAGTGAAGCAGCACACCTCCCCTGTGCAGGGTTGGGCTGACACACATGGACCTCTGTTCCTCTCAGCAGGGAGTCACCTGCAACAATTACCCTTCTGTCCTTCTTGGCAGAGGCAGTCTTGAGGTGTGGAGTCAACTGCCTCACCTTAGACAACATCTTAGGTGGACCTCCCACCACATCCTCACTCACCTCTCCCTCAAGTTCTAGAGCCTCACACCTATTACATCAGGGCTTCTGAGGAACCAAGGTAGGTTGGGATGAGGGCTGCCTTTGATGCTCAGCTGGGACCTGATTCCATTCCTCCTTTCCCCTTAAATTGCCTCTCTCTTTTCAATGATGGCATGGAGGTGGTCCACCACCATTTGTGAGGTATCACCCCGCTGTCTTCCTTGCAAGTTCGGGAAAGAGTTACTCCACCAGCCTATCTCCTACTTGCACTCTCTGATACTCCTTAATTTCTTCACCTTCTCAAGCTTCACCACCATACTAAGCAGATCATCCACCTGTTCACAATGTATGCAGGTAGAATGCCTGACAGCCTTCACTGGCAGCAACAGGTTCAGGTACTCACTGCAGCCAGAGACTTGAACTGACACATTTTTAGGCAGGCGCTCCGTCAGAGTCTCCACATACCATGGCTAGATTTGTTGTCTGAGAGACATCTGGTAAGTACATTGGTGTCATAAGTGGACAGAGATGCTCTGCTCTCCTTGACCCCCCTGCTCTCCTGCCCTGTGTGAACTGTCCATGCAAACTTCCACACCACACCCTTCTGTTTTGCCTCACCGTTTGCCTGTCTTGTCTGCTCCGCCCCCTACTAGCAGGTTTCATACATGCAGGGGGTGATCCCGCCACTGCTGGCTCCACCCCTGTGATGTCAGAATACTACTGCCGAGCAGAGGACAATGACACGTGGCAGATGCTTCCTGGCGGAGCTGCCCCTCAACCAGCTCAGGAAATTTCCTGCTTCGGTGTGGAATGTGTCCACTCCAGAGCTGAGTACCTCACCCAAAAGTGAACACTCCACCCATAAAATCCATATCTTTCCAATTTGGACAGAACGATGTAGTAGGGTACTGTGTCAAAGGCCTTACTGAAGTCCAGATAGATGACATCAATGGCTCTTCCCTTATCCATTGATGCAATGACATCGTCATAAAAGTCCACTAGGTTGGTCAAGCGGGATTTGCCCTTGGTGAGGAGAACCATGCTGGTTCTCCCTTCCATGTGCCTAAGCATACCATCCATGAGGATCTGCTCCATTATCTTTCCTGGCACAGAGGTGAGACTGACAGATCAGTAGTTCTTGGGATCATCGTTTTTACCCTTCTTAAAAATGTGTGTGATGTTGCCTTTTTTCCTGTCACCAGGGACTTCATCTGATTGCCACAATAAATATCAGTGATATTTGAAAAAAAAGTATTACTAAGAATAGCTTGGTAACTACATCAGCCAGTTCCTTCGGGACTCTGGGATGCATCTCACCAGGACCCACAGACTTGTGAATGTGCAGGTTCATAAGGTGGTCACAAACCTGATCTTTGCTTACAGTGGGAGGGACATTGCTTCCCCAGTCCCTTCCTACCAAACCAAGTATTTGAGGGCTGTGTGACAAGCAGTTAACAGAGAAGATCAAGGCAAAAAGTTACAAAGTACCTCACCCTTCTCCTTTTCTGAGACACAGCTTGTCTGTGTCACTCACGGCTGGGGGTATGCCCTCCTGGACTTTTCCTTTTCCGGTTGAGGTTACCTGTAGAAGCCTTTCTTGTTCTTCTTGGCATCCCTTGACCAAGTCTAGTTCAAGCTGGGCCTTGGCTTTCCTGACACCAACCATACATAGCCTTATACTTTTCACACAGTACCTGTCTCTGTTTCCATTGCCTGTGAATTTTCTTCTTGCTCTTCAGTTTGGCCATCAGGTGATGGTTCAGCCATGTTGGTCTCTTGTCTTCCTTTCCTGACTGGCTCCACCTGGGGATGAAGAGCTCTTGCATTCTAAGGAAACCTTCCTTAAATATCTGCCAGCTCTGTTCTCCTCCCTTGCCCATGAGGACAGTTTTCCAGGATGTTTTGTTGACTAACTTCCTGATGAGCTGGAAGTGAGCTTTCCTAAAATTTAGCTTCCTAATTTTACTCTTTGCCTTCCTCATATCCCTCCAGAGTATGAACTCAACTGTAGCATGGTCACTACAGCCCTGGCAACCTCCAATTCTGATGTCACCAATCAGTGCATTTGCATTGGTGAGCAACAGGTCCAGTACTGCATGCCCCCCAGTGGGGCCTTCTATTACTTGACTCAGGAAATTAAGATGCTGAAAGAGAAATAGAAAGTGGATGTCCATCATGGAGAATAAACCATCACTTAAGGAAGAAACAAGGTTGCATATATTGTAGAATCATAGAATCATAGAATGGCTTGTGTTGGAAGGGACCTCAAAGATGATCAAGCTCCAACCCCCCTGCCACAGGCACGGCCACCAACTTCCATACATAATGCTAGAAAAGGCTGCACAGGGCCCCATCCAACCTGACCTTGAATACCTCTAGGGATGAAGCATCAACAACCTCTCTGGGCAGCCTGTTCCAACACCTCACCACTGTCATAGTAAAGAACCTCCACTTGATATCCAACGTAAATCTTTCCTCCTTCAACTTAAAACCATTCCCCCTTGTCCTGATGTTATCTACCCTTTCGAAGAGTTGACTCCCCTCCTGTTTATGGGCTCCCTTTAGGTACTGGGAGGCTGCAATAAGGTCACCCTGCAGCCTTCTCTTCTCCAGGCTGAACAAGCCAAGCTCCCTCAGCCTGTCTTCATGGGAGAGGTGCTCCAGCCCTCTGATCATCCTTCTGGCACTCTTCTGGACTCCCCCTAACAACTCCCTGTCTTTCTTGTACTGGGAGCTCCCGACCTGGACACAGTACTCCAAATAGGGCCTCACAAGGGCTGAGTAGAGAGGGACAATCACCTCCCTGTTCCTGCTGGCCACCCCTCTTCTGATGCAGACTAGGATACCATTTGCTTTCCGAGCTGCAAGAGCACACTGCTGGTTCATGTTCAGTTTTTCATCCACCAGGACCCCCAGGTCCTTCTCTGCAGGGCTACTCTTAAGGACTGTTCCTTCCAGTCTGTATATATGCCTGGGATCCCTCCGGTCCAAGTGCAAAACCTCGCACTTTTCTGTGTTGAATCTCATTAGATTCACCTGGGCCCATCTTTCAAGCCTGTTGAGGTCCCTCTGAATGGCATCCCTTCCTTCCACTGTGTCAACCACACCTCTCAGCTTGGTGTCATCAGCAAATTTGCTGAGGGTGCACTCAATTTCATCATCAGTGTCACTGATAAAGATGTTAAAGAGTACCAGTCCCAAGACAGACCCCTGGGGGACACCACTCATTACTGGCCTCCACCTGGACATAGAACCATTGATCACCACCCTCTGTCTCTGGCCTTTCAACCAATTCCTTATCCACCGGGTGGTCCAGCCATCAAATCCACATCTTTCTGATTTGGGGAGAAAGATGTGGTGAGGGACCATGTCAAAGGCCCTGCACAAGTCCACGTAAATGACATCAGTTGCCTTCCCTTTGTCCACCAACACTGACACCCCATCATAGAAGGTCACTAGACTGATTAGGCATGACTTTCCCTGGTGAAGTCATGCTAGCTGTCTCAGATCATATGCTCATTCCTCATGTGATCTAGGATGCTATTCAGGAGAATGCTATTTTTCAGTGTCTCTTTACATTTTCATTGTAAGGATTGACTAGTGTTTTTGCACAGATTTTTACAATAACACTGCATTCAAATTTTTTTTCAAGTTAGCATATTCTATTTTCAAGAAGAGTGGAAACCTCAGAATGTAGCAATATTAGGGTCATTTTACATTTCACCAAATCATTAGCATGGATCTGATTTGTGCCTCTATAAATACGAAGTTAATTCTAGCTGCCCTGTGACTTCTTAAAATAACTATCTCTGTGGTGCATGAGCAAAGTTTTGCATTTCAAATGCAACTGCTGTCCCATGAAAGCCAGATAAAACAACGAGTTAAACACTGATTTAAATGTAGAATTAGACTGGATTACCATCATGGCTTTCACCTTGAAATTAACTCAGAACTTTTCTGGACTCCTTTGTCCTTGCAGAAAATCAGAGTGTTTTGCTCTGAGATTAACATTCTGACATGGCAAACAAGAAAGTCGCATTAAGTCTAAGAAAATAAATTTTAAAGTGAAAGAAAATGCATAACTACCCAAGACAAACTGTTTTGTTCATTCAGTAGTTACAGTAGTTTTTAAAGGTTTATCATAGTACTGAACAATTTAAACCTCAGTTGCTTTACTGTAAATCTAAAAAACTTTTTTTGATGCTTTTCTTTCAGTACAATAGTAGTTCAAAGATGGTGTATTTCTACTGACCTTAGAACACAGAATAGAATCACCTTGTTTCATATTACCTTTGCATTAGGTTGCAATGCACAAATAAACAAATAGTTTAACAATTCCAAATGGGTATAATTTACTTCAGGTTCAAGTATCAGTTCGCTTGTTTTGCTACTGTTAATCACCTCTTAAATAAACAATTGCTTTATCCATGTACTGTGCCTCATTTCACTTTCAAATTATGTGTGTGTTTCACTCCTAACAACTTATTATGATCTATAATTAACAATTTTGCTGAAAGCAGAGCCTTACATTAAAAAGAGCTCACATGCTATATGGGAAATACTTGAAATAGGAAGCTTCTATTTTAATAAAATAATGACAGTTAAAGTTGTGTATGTGTTCTGGTACCATTCTATTATCTTTTCTATTCTTCAGTAAATTAATGGATACTCAATATTGAATGGATTCAATATGTTGAATGTAGCATTTTCGAAGGGAAAAAAAAAAAGGAGTAAAAAAGGAGAAAAAAGGGCAAGGAAAAGGCAAGGCAAGGCAAGGCAAGGCAAGGCAAAAGGAAAGGAGGGAGGGAGGGAGGGAGGGAGGGAGGGAAGAAAGAAAGAAAAAGAAAGAAAGAAATGAAGAAAAAGAAAGAAAGAAAGAAAGAAAGAAAGAAAGAAAGAAAGAAAGAAAGAAAGAAAGAAAGAAAGAAAGAAAGAAAGAAAGAAAGAAAGAAAGAAAGAAAGAAAGAAAGAAAAAGAAAGAGCAGTTAAAAAGATTTTGACAGCAATTTTGTCTATTTCCATATTCCTAAGCATGTCTTAACAGAACCTTGAAAAATTACCTAAAAATTACCTTGAAAAATGCCTAAACAAGCAAGGACTGAAGACTGGACACAAAAAAAAATGGAAGAAGCAGGATTTAAAACTGAACAAAAAGGCTCACAAATTCTTAGTAGACTTCAGCAATTTTGAAAGCCCCTTCCTTGCTGCATTTTACTAGGGCTGGGCTGTGTACAAGAAGGTGAAGTAACTCTGAGCTTCCAATTTCGTATAATCATTGAATCATAGAATGGCTTGGGATGGAAGAGACCTTAAAGATCTTCTAGTTCTAGCCTGTTGCCATGGGTAGGGTTGTCAGCTGCAAAGTCAGTCTGCCCAAGTCTCCATCCATTCTGGCCTCGAACGTCTCCATGGATGCAGTCCTCCTTCCTCCTTCTCTTACAAATAGGAGTTATGTTTCCCATTTCCAGTCAACTGGAAACTGGAAACATTCCAGTCAGCTAGGGACTTTGCTTGACAGCAATGATTTTTCAAAAATAACAGGGAGTGGCTTGGCAACCACATCAGACAGTTCCTTCAGGATTCTAGGATTCAAGTCATCAGACCCCATAGATTTACACATGTTCAGTTCCACTAGTCTCAAACCTGCTCCTAACTTACAGTAGAGGGATTTTTCTTCCCCCAGTCCCACCTAGAGATTCAGGGACATGAGAGATATGGGAAGACTTATTGCCAGTGAAGACTGAGACAAAGATCTTGCTGAGTAGCTTAGCCTTCTCCATGACTCTCTTGAATTTAATTCTCCCTTCTAATTTATTGGGCAGTGTACAATCTCTTTTGCCTGTCTCTTTTGATCAGTGTATTTGTAGAACTCCTTTTTGTTATTTTTCACATTCCTTACCAAGTTCAGTTCCATCTGTGACTTGTCTTTCTGGATGCCATCCCTGTATTCTTCTCAGGCAACCTGTGTCTGCTTCCACTGCCTGTACTTTTCCTTCTTAGGAAAAGAAGGTACTTCTATTAGGTAGTTAGGAAAAAAAGGACTTTCTCAGCTTGACCACCAGGTCCTCGCTCAGTCATTCTGTTTTTCTGCCTTCTCTGCTTGATTTCCTATGCTGGGGAATGAAGAGCTCATGTGCTTCAGAAAGGTCTATAAAAAGGTGACAGCTCTGTTCCATCCCTAGGTCCCCAAGGACAGTTTACCAGGGGATATCATCCAGTAATTCCTTAAACAGCCTTAAGTTCACTCTCCTGAAGCTCAGGGACTTGACTCTATTCTTTGCCAGGTGTATGTTCCTCAAGATGACAAACTCAATCAGGACATTTTTGCTACATTCCAGACTGCCTCCAATCTTAATCCCTTTAATGAGCCTTGGTGAGCATCATGTCCAGTAACACCTCACCTCTGACTGATCTGTCCAATACCCAGACAAGGAATTTACCCTCAGTCCATTCCAGGACTCTCCTGGATTGCTTGCAGCCCACTATGTTTCTTTCACAGCAGGCATGTGAGTCATTGCAATCTCCCACGAGGATGAGAACCTGCAAGAGCAATACATTTGAAGGATAGGATTGTAGAATCCAGAAGTTCTGTGAAAATTCCTAATATTTTTTCTGAATAGGAGCAACCTTTATGAGTGTTGATCTGTATTCACACTTACATAGTAAGTCTGCAATGGAAGGCTGAGGCTGAGAGAAACTGATTTCTAAGTACATTAATAAGTCTCTGATCCTTTGCTTGCCCTATATGAGAATAATAATTGCAACGGTAATGCCATGCAAAGAATTGCAGTCAGCATGGGATGCAGTGGGTGCACCTAGCTCCTACCATAATCAAAAGAGTGAAGCAGGACTATGGAGAAAGCAACAGTGCTAAAATTATAACTTTCCAAGTCACATAATTAATCACCTCCCTTCTCATCTGCATCACAAGGAACTGGTTTTTAAAAATCATACCTCATCTTAGATTATTGGCATTACAAAGGACAAGGCTCATATTCCCATCACCTGGGGAATCTGGGAAAATGAATGAATTCATTTATTAAATATTGGAACTTTACTTTTTAATATCTACTTGCTGAATGAAAGACACAAGCAAAACAAGCAAACAAACTAACAACAACAACAACAACAAAATCAGCAATAAAAAAGCTGTTTGGGAAACTTGCCCAGCACTTTGTAAATCCTAGAGGAAAACTTCCTCTAGGAAGTTCTTCCTAGAGGAAGTTCTTTCTTCCTCTATTTTTTTTTTTTTAATTCTGTGTGCACATATCAAGTATATATTATACATTTTTTTCTGGGCAAAAATATTGTTACTTAAAACACATGTATATGATTCCTTGATAAAAAAAAAAAAATCAATTTGACAGATCAATTTTTCTTAAACAAGTTCATCATACTCTGGAGCGATGACCCAATCAATACGGAATGTTTTTCAGATGCTTTGCAGCCATCCCACTCTAGTAATTGCTAGAATTTCATATTGACAGGTGATAGGATGCTTTGAAGGCTGAATTGATCTGTTAGCCTGTAGTGCTACAAGGCAACACCACAACAATAAAGATATATCCCCATGGGGCCAGGGTTTGAAAATCAAACGGGAGGTAAGCTGTTACATTATGCATTTGACCCTGGAGGTAATTCAAGAATGCAAGATTTCTGGTTGCATTTGAAGCCACAGAAAGGAAAAAGGAAATAAACAGCTACTGCATAACTGTGAAAATATTTTTTTGTTGAATAAAATGATGCTGTGTGCCACCACTCAACTGTGTATGTTGTATGCTTGGATCCAAACAAAAATAAACCAGAAACAAACTCAAAAGGTTGTTAAACTGTGCTCAACATCACTAGGGCTTGTCAGTTTGGTCACAAGTTCTTGGCTGAAACAGGAACGGCATAAAAAATTAGACATGGTGAGAGTAAGTAAAAGGGTTTCTATCTAACAGTATAGAGAGAAACATTATTTGCCACGTAATTATTCTTGAACAGCTACACTCCATATTTCCCCAATCTACCAACTCAGTTTGATATCACAATGTACAAAAAACAGCGACAGAAACCAACACTTGATTCATTTTGAAGAGGACTCTTGGTTGTGCACTCAGGTTACATTCTTGTACACCTTTTACAGACACATGTCAAAGTCCAGAATCCATCCACATGCTGAAAGGAAATTCTAAGACCTGTATTCATGTCTGGTAAAGGTCAAGGATTTAGGCTTTAAATGAGATCAGTTAAATCACCAAGTTGCCACAAGAGTGAAAAATCTTCAGCTTTGCATTTCTGAAAGTTTCAAATGTAGGAAGAAGCATTACGATAAGACTGCCAAACAACAGGGTCAAATCTCAGCACAGCATTGTCAACTGCAAGCAATGGAGTCAGTACTGTTTTCTGTTACACGGTATGTCATCTGAAGCTTCCACACCTTAGGACAGCCACAAATGCAGTGAGAACTGTACATTGAAGAGTACCAGTGCTCTGACACACACTTCAAGAACAGCTGTCAGTGAATATCACCTGCCTCTAAGTGTAGCCAGACACCAGCAGTGCCTTCTTTTCCCTTTCATCTCACTAGTTCAAACCAGCTAAATATGTTTCTGTCAGGTTGGTACAGCTTACTTCGTGAGATATATAGAGAGTGAGATATAGCACCAGTGATTATTATTATTATCATTATTATTATTATTATTATTATGAGGCAAACTGGTACATGATATTATTTTGAGGGAAACTGGTACATGAGTATGTACTTCTTCCAGAGAAGTCAAAAAAGAAAAGCCTTATGCTAGGGAAACCACTGACTGGTATCAGTATGTAAGCTGGGGATAGTACTAGATAGGTGACTTCTAGTAGGCAGTGCATTTAGACTATGCCCCACAGTCTACAACAACCTGAAGCTGAAAATCAGCCAGTTTGAAAACAACTTTTTGCTACTTTAAAGCAAATTAAGAAAACAAACAAAATTTACACAAAATTTGTTTGATCTTATGCAATTCAATAATAAGAATCATAAACACTTTATTGCATACTGTATGAAAAATACATAATTAAGTCTAATTTTGTGCATACGCTTCTTTAAATTTACAGGAGGAATAATTATCAGATCCCTTTAAACTCTTCTCTCTGTGCTTATCCAAAAAGGTACAAAAAGGAAAAGTTTTAATAATATCAGAAATTTCTCTTTTAAATTTTATTAGCAATGTTGTAGATGTTAATCTAGTATAACTGAGCCTATGCAACTACAATTGATAAATATTATTAAGCATGCTATAGGAGCTTAGTACACAGCACTAAAGTATTTAAAACAGAATCATCATAGATTCCCTCTGAAAATGTTGAATTCTAGCAGCACGATCTCTAAACACACATGCTGCTGTGAAATAGGTCTGATTGAAAGGAAGACAGAAATTGGCTATTGATATTGTGCTTCATTGGAGTAAAAAAGAAAAATCAGCATTTTTGGATTTGAAATGAACAACTGTGCATCTAACACATAAATGAGGATCATAATGTAAGGAGGAAATAACAGAAGCAAACACAGGGGACAGCAGACCTGATTTCCATTCCTAAATCTTGACTATTTAACCTTTATCCCCATCTAACTTTAGTGTAGTCATTACCACGCTACCCATTCAGACATGTATTATGAAAGAGTTTTCCATACAATGTGAAGGACATCTTTAATGTACTTGATTTTACTGTAAGAAATCAGCAAACAAAATAATTTTTAGATATAGAATTTAGACTCCTTTTCTCTTAGTTTGTAATTTCTGTAGTTCTCAGCCACAGTGGCTGGGAAAATGCTATTCCCAGTTATACTTCTTTTTGCAATGGTTTTTCTTTTTACTGTGTGGGTGTCTTGTACCCAATTACATCATTCTGCTTGAGGTGAACAGCTTCTAACAAAGGAAAATTAGTTCTGTATTTATTAACATAGAGAACACTCTCAGCCAAATGAAAAGTAAGAAAGAAGTGGAGCATGTCTCACTTATGCTCTGTAGCACAAGCACAAAATCATCTATAAGTATGCCCAATAATTTGTTATTGTTTGTCTGTTACAAGCTTAAGCATGTATCTCATCATCTAGGTTCCTAACACAGCTGAAGTATGCAGTTGCTGAACCATTTATCCGCAGTCAAGAACTTTTTATTAATAAATGTCAAATAGAAACAGTGACTTTTATTATAGAGTATTCTGATACATTTTTATCATGTTGTCTGTGAACACAGGGCAGAGAGACAGAAACAACCACAGAATTCATCCATCAGGACTCAGGAGACACCAGTTCAATTCCCACTTCTGCAGAACTTCAGGCAAGCAACTTTGCTGCTCCAGACCTGTGTTGCCCACCTTCATTACCAGCTCCTCTCAGCAAGGACTCTCTCATTAAAGATTTGTTCAGCTCTTAACAGTGCAGTTCCAAATTCCAAAGCAGCTAGCTAAGGGGTTACTAATGGTAGCTGCCCTAAGCAGCTAGCTATAGCTACAGATTGCTTCTCCATGCCAGAGTATCACAATCAGTTTCCAATAGGTGCCACAAACTGCAAGTAAAATATCAGAGATGAGTAACCTGGATATGTGGTTACAACAATAAGTAAAGGAAAACAAAATAAATTTGAGATATTTTTTGTGTCAGAAGAGTATCTTCTGCAAATTAATACCAGTGAATGCTAAGAGCCTGCAGCTCATCAAGACTTCCTAACACCCTAGAAACCTCTGGTAACAATTCCACTGCTGATGTGCTGAGAGACATATCCTGTGCTTCTAGCCACCAGCTGTGATTTCATACCCAGCAGCAAAGCCTCCCAAGACCAAGTTGCAGCCTAGTGCCCCAGCTGCAGTGGTAAGAAAGCTTGAAAGCACATTTCTTATGCGCACTTCATAACACAATGAATACACGCAAAGCAAATGGGACATCTGAAACAGAATAATAAGAGCAGAGGTTAAGACTACAAAAGAGTCATAGTCTTAGGACTAGTGTACCCCAGAAGCTATTTGCAAAGAGCTGTTTTTTCTATACTAAAATAGCACTTTGTTTTCATTTAGCTTTTCCAGTTCTGAGTTACCAGTACCTTCAGAAAATACAGAGTTGAAGGTAGGAATACTGCTCCCAGTCTTCTTAACGTAAGGACAACACTATTTTTTGTGATGACTCCAGTGACGTGTACAACTGTAAGGAAGCACCAAAAAAGGAGGCAGTGTCAAACACTTCTGATACCCTAAGGTAATACATATACTTAGGTAAGTTAATTGCATGTTCACCAACATTAAGTGTATATACTTATATATGCATATATATATATACAAACACATATATAAGCCACATATATATGCAACATATATATGTGTGGTAGCCCGAGGCTGCCAGAAAGTTTGCCTGCTGAATGAATTATAGAACAGGAAGCAGATGGGTTGTGTATATGAAACAACCACTATCTGGCATGATGTGCTGCGCAATTTGGCTGCAAAGATTAAATTGAGCTATTGAATGTTTAATACACTATGCATAACAAATACAGCCAGAGCCACAAAACAGCATAAATTACAGAATTGGTATTCACGCTGCCTTTCCTGAGAATCAATACACTGCCACAGCTCATAAGAGTCTGTTGTTTAATACACATAAAGAAGAGAAGAATTCTTCTATTAAAATGAGTTATCTGGGCTATTTACCAAAGGCAGTGATTTAACAGTGGTAAAGTCTATGTAATGCTGTTGAATGCAGATGATAATACTTCTTGTCCTTGTCGGCCTATTTCATTGCTCCTATCAGTTGCTGCTGCTGCAAGGTCCCCTGGGTACATTAGCAGTCAGCCCAGGAAGTGTGTTTAAGTAATGGACATAATGTTCACATTTGCTAGACCAGCCTTCTCCCTAATCATGAATTATTCTTCCCCAAGGCTCAATTGGAACATTACTTTAGAAGCAGAAGATTTAATCCTTTTCAGCTGATTGGAGGGAATGATTACAGTATTATTTTCTTGTACAGGCTGTCTCCAGTGAAGGTGCCTTTTTCTGTCCCAATCTCTAATAGGCAGCAATCTTTATTTCCCTGGAGGGAAATGGCAATGAATTCAAAATGGGATAAATCTCTAGGAATGAGAGGTGCTGAGACTGTAGATCACTACTGGTTAGTTAATTAGTTTAGCCTTTGCTTGTTTCATCTCCAGGACAAAATACTTTGCTGCAAGTGGAAAGGAGGGAAACATGCAAATAACTAATCGTACTGCCTATAGAACTCAACCTCTGTGCACCTGTTTCTAAAGGGTAACCTAGAGCTTTGATTTCTATTTGATGTGATTGGTCAAATAAGCAGTGCACTGTTTCCTAGGACCATTCCAACTTCTAAAAATTATTCAACCTGCAGAAATGGATTACATCTTTATCCACTGGAAAATGTTGAAACAGATACAGGGAGGAGACTACTAAAGCAGACATTTGTAGACTAGCATGAATGTGATTGCAGTTGGCATACAGAGATGTGTTTACTCAGACTGTGAATCCTGCATCCTGTGAGATGGAAAAACAAATATATTCATCACACACAGATGCTAAATGCACCTTTGAACACTAGACCTGCAACAACAGTTTGAGTTTTTAATTACTGATGTTTCAGTATCAGGAGGGGAAAGACAAAATTATTGTCTGTCTTCTGCTTGAGAAAAGGTTTTAAAAATGTAATAATTCTCCATCATTTTAATCTTGATCTCCTGAGGTAGAAGTGAGTGCTCTAAAGGTTTTGAAATCCCCACACTGAATGAAATGAAAGCATCAAATGAAAGCTTTTCCTGTAGGATATTCATTCAGTTTTCCCTAAAACTTTCCTCATGGACCTACTTTTAAAACAATAAGAGATGAAGAGAAGAAATACAGGCTCATTAATACACTTGTAACACAAAGTCTGATCCACTCATCTTTAATTTAGAAAAAGGCACCAAATCTGATATTCTGCAATTTATTTAAAATCACAACAGGTCACAATATTCTGACCTTGCTTATAAGTGTATTATAGAGCTAAGAGATGAGTGTATTGTTTGCAAACTGTAGGAAATCAAGAATGCCTGAGGCTGACATTTTTCAATCTCTACAACAGCACATAAAAAAATTCAAAAACAATCTTTTAAAATGAATTTTGCAGGAATGGTACATCATAGAATGATGATTAATTTTGTTTAGTCAAACACTTGGAAAGTGTGAATGAGAGCATTTCAAGGACTACACTAACTCAGATTACTTTATGTTTCTTTTCTTAATATAAAAAGTTATTGTGATACAGAATTAGAAATACATAAGTTAAAAAGAATCAACTATATACAGCTTATTTTAACTGCTTAAAAGAATGTCTCTACGGCTCTTGATAAGTTGAAAGGTCAGAGAAATCTTTTACCTTGGCTTGTGGAGAGGAGTGTGAGGATTTTCTCAGTAAGGGAAACTAGGAAACTGCTTATGTTCCCACTCTTCAGGTTCACTCCACAAACAAAGCACAAAAATTGCTCTCCTGAGGTTTCTCCCTCAAGCATTTCAAACTGAACTCAATTACCAACTGGGTAAGAGTTATCCTGTAAATGATATTTGGATTATACGTTATTTGGTTTCTTTTATTTATTTATTTATTTATTTATTTTCCTGCATTTACACTTCTTTGCATAATGGGTAACATTCACAGCCCAGTTATTTCTACTAAAACTCATCTAAATTTAATTTGCTACAAGCAACGACGCACAACTGGAGTTTGAACAGAAACTCTACAAATGTCACAAATGAGACTTGCGTATATATGATTTTTTTCCCCTTAATGCATTGTTTTTCTGGTTCTGGACTCCTAGCCATAACAATATATAGTTATGGACAAAGATTTACCTTGGAAAAAAAAAAAAGAAATGGGGTTCCATCAAAAAAAAAAAGGCTTCCACTGCAAATGTCAAGATCAGAAAAATGATAACTACTATTGAACACAGCTGATTCTAAGGATGATCAACATCTGCATATTAATATTATTATATATTATAATATATATATTATATCATATATATATACATAATATGCTAGGAGAGGAAAATGAGATGCCTCTAGGTCCATATTGCAACAGAAAATGTTTTGTTTTGCTTTTAATATTTGACCCCGAACTGCAGAAACACTCAGCACATCTGAAAGACAGACTATTAATTCAAATTTAATCACCCTTGGGAGCTACTATTATTAGAGACAACAAGTAAGAATCCTTGCAAATTTTGAAAGAGCAAAATGTGAACTTCAATAAGGTACAAAGAGAATTGGAATTTCTTCATCTGTGACATGTTAACAAAGGGTTGGCAGCTATGGCAGCAGACAGGAACAATTCTCAGGAATTAGAATCTGCACATTACTCAGATAGAATGGATGATATTTCTCCGTAAATAGTATTTCCTACAGTAAATATTTGATTGACTTAGGCAGTACTTAAAAAAATCCTCTTGTTTTTATCACAGATAGCTATTATTTTTATGGAAAGTCTCTTTAATATTCTTCCTATACTGAAGAACGTTACTAGGGGAACTGTACAAATCTAGTAAGAGAACACCCATTCTGAAATTCATGTCTGAAAGATACACGATACAGATTGGGAAATGCAGATGGTACATATGAAGGTACAAGGAAGAGAGAAGAAAACTATCTACATCACTCAACAGCAATTTCCCCATGATGTCACCCAAAGCACACACAGCATATTGACCTGTGCTATTTGGTGCCTCAAGATGCTTCATGCCATTAAGAAATCTCTGTGTCTATGTTTGTACATCTGTGTATTGGTATTGGCAGGGAAAGTTAATTTTCTTCATAGTGGCTTATATGTTGCTATGATTTGGATTTCTGATTAAAATAGTGTTCATAATACACTGACGTGCGTTGTTGAACAGTGCCTGAACTGAGTCAAGGACTGCTGCTCCTTACTCTGTCACACCAGATTTGGGGGGTGCATAAGTAGCTGGGAGAGGACACAATCAGGAAAGCTAACACAGACTGATCAATAGGATATTTCACACCATATTGCATTACATTCAGCAATAAAAGCTAGGAGAAGAGAGGAGGAAGAATACTTGACGTTGCTGTATTAATCTTCTCAAGTAACCACTATGCATGAATGAAGCCCTGTTGTCCTGAAAATGTTTCAACAGCTGCATGCTCATGGGAAGCAGTGAATTTGTTTTGCTTGCAAATGGAGCTTTTGCTTTACCTATTAATCTTTTTGTCTCAACTCAAAAGATTTCTCAGTTACCCTTCAAATTCTCTCACCCATTCCACTGGGTGGCAGTGAGTGAGCAGCTGTGTGGGGCTCACCAGCCTACCAGGGTTAAATCATAGTAGTCCAATATTATTTCCTCAGTCATTCCTACCTTTTCCTACCTTATCCTTATCCTCCCTCCTCAGAAGTTCTGTAATAAATGTTTATAAATATCTAAGATGCAGGAGGCAAGGGATAAGGCCAGACTCTTCAGTGGTGCATGGCAATAGGACAAGGGGAAATGGCCACAAACCGAAGCATAGGAAGTTCTGCACAAATGTATGTAAGAACTTCTTCACAGTAATTGTGACGGAGCACTGGAACAGGCTGCCCGGGGAAGTTGTGGAGTCTCCTTCTCTGGATAAATTCAAGACCCATTTGGACACCTACCTGTGCAACCTGGTCTAGGGAGTCTGCTTTGAGAGGGGAGTTGGCCTAGATGATCTCTGGGGGTCCCTTTCAGCCCCTACAATTCTGTTAATCTGTGAATCTTGGTTTCCTGTGATTTGAAAGTTGCTTCAGACATGATGAAACAAGTTGGAAGGGGTTCAAAGAAGGTACACACCTGCTCATACATCATTTGCCTCAGTTTAGTCCCAGAATTATAATTATTCATTTCTGGATTAGTTGGATCCACTACATATTCATTTAAGTACTCATAATTGGACCAGTGTCCAATCCAGGATGTCAAACACACATTAAACCCCTGGTCAATTTTTCAATAAACGTTGGACTTTTATTGCTGCCATACCTTAAGCAGTAGTGTAGAAATAGTAGCATCTTTTGGAATGTTGAGTTCCTTGCATCCATCAGAGGAAGTGGGCACACTCTAACTTAACCATGTAATTCTTTAGCTGTAATTTTCTTACCATTACAACGAAGTCAGAAATCCCTTAAAGAAACCTAAGACTTGGTGTTATTTTTAAAATAGTTCAAGCTCAAATGCATTGTTAGAGATGTGTGGTTTATTTGCTTATTTGTTATTTTCCAAATATTTTTAGAAAATGTTTATGGAAATGGTTGTATTAAGTATTGCAGTACATTGCAACATTAAAAGGGGGCAGTAAGCTCATTATGAAAGCATGATATGTTTTTTGGACAGCTAGGCTGTATGTTTACTAACAACTTTCTCTAGCTGTTTTGTAATTTCCACAGAGAAATTGCCAGAAATTGCCCCATGTGAATTTCCTTCTCAAACTAAGAGAAAATTATTTATCTCTTCAACATTCAAGGGTCAGTGAAAGATGAATTAAAAGATATTTCCTAAAATACCTTTAAGAGAGACAATATGCCTCTAATGGAGCAAGGATAGCTAATGTTATACCCTCTTCTCATGCTTTGAGAAAACCCACACTGTTAATCAAATGAATAATTAGATTTTAATTGCAGATGATTCTGAGAATACAACCATCTTTTGATTTCCCTGAAATTGTGTTGTCAGCAAGTCCTGTGAATATCCTTTAGTCTTTACTCACTTTTACAGTGCTTGAAATTGTGCAGTGACATACTTGAGAATCAGTTATCACAAATATAACACGTTATTGAATACCACCTGTGCTTCTGACTCTGCCAGAATGTTTCTGCTCTTGAAGTGCTCAAATGTCAGGTTGGGGTAATGAAATCCTCAACACTCAAGCACTCAAGGTAACTTTTTTTTCCCCTCTCTCTCTCCCTCTCTCGCTCTAACCCAGAAAGAAAGATTTTACTGGCAAATAAAATATTCATATTTCAGTTCAAACTTTTGTAGTGAAAGGATGAGATGCATCCAGATTTCAGTTCCAAGGCTTCAAGATCTGTAACAAAAATTTCAGCTAATCATATGCAAATGTACTTTGTAAAATGAACCCTGAATACCAAAAGAGTTTGTATGTATGAAGCCTCTTGTGAAGATAAGTACATGCAGAAGAACTGCACACTCCTCTCTAATAAAAATAAAATATCCAGAATAATGGCCCCAACCAGTTTTATAGTATATACCGAAATTTAAAACAAAAAGATTCAATAAATACTGCCAAATACCTAAAGGTGTCACTTACACGTCTGTGAAGACCACATCAAAAAAAAGCAGCAACATCTCTTTGAGTAAGGTTCCTTCTTTCTTCTCTCCTTATTCACATGAATATTGTGCAGTTAAAGCAAAATCAATGCAAACCCAAGATACTTAAATTTACCTTGACATCCAATCACTAGCTTATGCCTCAACTCTACAATTCATGCATGTAGAGCCAGTGCTCAAAAATGAGGTTTCGATTTTGTGGAGATTTACAAGTTTGTAGCACAGTTAAATTCACTGTAAGAACCACTATACTGGAAAAACTTCATATGAATATGGAATAACTATATTTTGGATAATAATGCATTGCAAAAAAGAGAGAATAAAAGCATCTTAGTTCTTACTATTTTGAAGTACTGTTGCTGTGGCCAGTCAGCTGAACTCTATACATTGTGTATTCCACCAAAACACTAACAGTAAATGATTATGAACCAGTTGACTGTTCCTCTCATTTTCTCAATTAAGGAGTTTGGGTTTCAATTTCAAATTTTCAGCTGGCTGGAAGCCTGGAAGATCAATTGAGTGAAAACTTGAAATGGTGGGGGCAAGAAAACCATCCCAGGATTTTTCATAGCCTTCCACCATTCCTTTTATAAACTGTAACATCTGCCCAACTGCTTTGCCACAGCGTAACAACCAAGTGTGAAATCACTGCTTACTTCCACTTGCTCGGTTGTTACCACAAATTAATAAGGACAGAGCAGACGGTAGACTGAGAGGAGAAAGAGTAATGGTTCTCAGCAGGACGGATGGCCAAGAATACCCCAGGGCAGCTGCGAAGCTCAACCTGATGGTTCAGTGGGCAACAGCACCAGACACTGGACAAAGGCAACCTGAAACCACAAGACAGGAAGTTTGACTGGCCTCTGACCTGAGAAGAGAATCAATCTAATGTGACCAATTGATTTGTCTGTAAAATGGAAGTGTTCCTGGCAGGTGTGTGATTTGGAAAGACTTTTTGCAGTGGAACAATTCAGACTCACAATCTGTACCCCAGATCATTGCCATCACCCTACCCTCAGGAGGATTCCCACTCTTCGTCCCATACTGCCACATAAATAATGTACTTTCAGATAATCTGATTATTTTAAAAACCAGTGTCCCAGTTCTCTCTCCCTCTCTGCCCTTTCTTTTACTTAAAGCAATTCTGTTTATTCTTCAGTATTCAGAGGTAAAAGCTTAATCCCCAAGTAAACATATGGTACTTATAGTCAACTGCAATATGCACTTATTTTTGAAATAGTTTGGCTCTGCTTTATAAATGCATTTGGGAAACACAGGTTTTTCAGCTAGTCAGGACATTTTCTCATTTAAACATTGATTTAAAAACCTTGTCAAATAAATCAGAAAGAGAAAATTTTCAGTGAACAGAAAAACAGCTCTTTTCTTCACAAATCTTGGTTATTTAACCAATTGTTTCTTTAAATATCAACATCAAAAACATGAAGGTAAAGAGTAACTTAGTTTCATTACACTATAAAGACAATTTATCATTCGTCAGACATATGTAGCAGATGTGTGTTAACTAAATTGGTATCATTCCATGTGAAGAACGTGAGATAAATAAATATAATCACATGTTATATTTCAAAAACATTTTACTATGTGAGGGGACAAAATATTTTTAGGAGCTGCTTTAGGATTTTCAAAGAATTCCCAAGCACTTGCAGAAAATCAGTGCATTAAAAATGTCTCTAAAAAAACTTTGAATTTTGGCCCTTTGGATGAAAGTTGGTTTAATGTAGTTTTAGACTGGGAAATTTGAATGTATATATATTATTAGTGGATTTAAAAGAAAAAGAAATCTCTGATTCAATAGGTAAGGAAATTTATTCTCTCTAACACTTAACAGCATCCTGAGCTGCTGTCTTCACTGTTACTTTAGATGAATATCACATGATCTTGTTTTCAAATACCGGCTTTGAAATGCAAAGCCACTCAATTCAGCCATGTTTTTTTCTCAGACAGATACCTTTATCAATCTTCTTATTTTCACAAACAGCAGCAGCCAGACTATGTATTTTCTGAACATGAGCGGACAAATGCACTAAGAAAGCATTGGATCCTACAATCCTTTTCCCTCTTCTTATATTTAAAAGTTTTGTTAGTAAAGAAAAGGGCACAACGGGGTTCACACATCACCAAGTATAAGCCACAGAAAGTGAAGAGTAAAATAAACTAGGGCTTCAAAACCAGTACTGGTTCTATAATCTCAAAGACATTTTCCATAGTCTGTAAAGGCCTGATTAGCAACTCAGCAGTGTGCACCTACACAATTTTCTTACAATTTTATAGCAAAGAAACCTCATCTAGTGGTCCAGAAGCAGGACATCCACCTTCTACCTCAAACTCATTTGTCTTGAAACTTCCCACTGCTTAGCAGGGGACCTAGGACATTGGTATTACCTACTATCATGGACCTACTACTACATGTTACCTACTAACATTTTGTAGAAGCTTATTTGAACAAAAATGTACCTCTATAATGCATTCAAAATGGCAAAATTCATGGGGTAGTAAGAGCCAGTGTCCAAGTACACTTCACTGAAATATAGAAGAATTCCTGTAGAGGCCTTTAAAATCTTTTACAGCCCTCTCCACTGGTGAAGAGGTAGGCAAGCAAAGCACACATACCGGTTTACTCATGTCAGAGCCATAGCATTTCCAGAAACTCTGTTACTCTCACCTGAACCGGTCAAACCTCCAGCACCAGAGAAGAAAGGACTGTTTCCCGCTGGAAGCCACCAACATGGCTGTATCTGTGTGGAAATGTAATTGCTGCCTAGGCAGTAAAAAGGAAGAAGTAATTCACACAGTAATTAACATTGTGGAACATTTGTATATGTGGAAAGGTATACTTGCGGATCGATTCATGAAAGTAGCTGGACAATTGGTGTGCCAAGCCTGGCCATGCTTCACTTTATGCAGGCTCAGTCCAGCCCCACCAACATACAGAAAATCATGTCTACTGATCCTTATTATTTCTCCTCTCTTTTTCTTTCTTTCTTTCTTTTTTTTTTTTTTTTTTTTTTTTTTTTTGCGTAATTCTGTATCTGTTGATGAAAATGCCTTTCCTTGAGTCCAGACTGAATCAGACACTAATGAAATCACTGCTTCAGCCCTGTCCCATGCATGAGGCCAGCCACAGCACTATTACTGGGCAGGCCTAGGCCAACACTAGATGGAGGAGGCCCTGACAGCTGAAGGTAGCCTGCCCTCCAGGCCTGGCACATATGGCGTGGGGAGCATGCAGACCACTCTGGTTCTCCACAGAGAGCTGGCAAGCCTTACAGACCTGGCTCTTCTTCCTTGCTCTCAACTGCTGCCACAGATGTCCAATCTTTTTTTATAGAGATGAGCCTGGACGCCTGCAAAAACAGCTGGAAGCAAGGAGCAGAAGCCAGCCTAATTGGCTCCAGTACAGTCATGGCTGTGTTAAAGGAGAAAACAGAAGGAAAGAAAGGGAGCTGTCTTCAGAGACTGCAGCCATAGTAAAAGGGCACTCAGGTATTTTTAATACGGGGGGAAATAATACAAATCTTTTTCTGAAGAATTTTAAAAGCACATCCAAATGCACTGTTTGGAACTAGAGCATTAGGATGAACACATAAAGTAGCTACATATTGAACTGGAACAGTTACTAACTTCTACCAGAAAGCCTCAACTTACCTATCACAATTACAAGAACTCTGTTTTGCCACACAGTACAAAGAGCAGTTTTGCCATTACCATGAAAAATCTTCTGGGCAGAGCACTCCTACTTAAATTGATTAAAAATTAAATACTGGAAACGGTTGCAAAGATGTAAGTGGCATCCAAACTGCAAGACTCAGGAGTACCCTCCAGTGCTTAATCCCAGATATGGTCCCAGGCAAGAAATCAACTAGTGCCAAAATGCAACAAAGGTACCTGGAACACTCCAATGATTCCTTGGGAAGGAAACCTAGAGATACAGACTGCAAGGAAGTTATGGTACTCCCTGAGGAGATTTCTGGACTGGTTGAGCAGTGACACAGTTATCAAGACATGACTACAAGTGGAACAGTCCAGGGAAAGCCAACCACAAAATTATTTCTGCAAGAATATATAACAGATCAGGAGTACAAACAGGACAAGGAATGCAGACATTCAGATCTCAAGGGTACTGCCCCAGTCACAAACCCATGCTATTGCTTTACCATTATCTCATCTTTTAGATAAGCTATTAAATATTGATCATTTTTATTCTCTGAAGTAAACAACCCACCTGTGATTATTTAACAGGGTGATAAGTTTTAGTAATTTCTTCAATATTTGACTGATGCGAATTTTCTCATAGATTAACTTTAAAAAAAAATCTGAGTCTCTCATGTGCCACTTTCATTTTAATAAGAGTTTTAATATCCTGACAACAGAGGCATTTGTCCTTTGCTATGACTGAAACATAAGCTATAGCATTAGAATGATAGTATATCAACTATATTAGATGCTTAAGACATTTTCATAATAGGAAAAATAAGCATCATTTATAAAACACCACTTCTGCATTATGGCAATGTTACTAGACTTCAAAGAAACACCAACAAAATAATTACTAGTGATCCAGACCAGTGAGCAGATTTTGCTCTCTTCTGGGATCTGCTTGGTAGAGTACCATGGGATAAAGTCCTTGAGGGAAGAGGGGCCCAAGGAAGCTGATTAATACACAAATATGATTTCCTTTAAGCTCAGGAGCAATACATCCCAACAGAGAGAAGGCAAAAACAGTGAGAAGACTTATATAGATGAAGAAGGAACTCCTGAACAAATCCAAACACAAAAAAGAAAAGCTACAGAGGGTAGAAGGAAGGAGGGGTAACCTGAGTACAAGGACATTGTCCAGGCATCCAGGGTTGAGCTAGGAAAGCATAAGCTTTAGAATTAAATGTAATTAAATCCAGTCAGGGACATCAAGGGCAAGAAGAAAGGCATCTGTAAGTACATAAGTGACAAAAGGAAGAATGGGGAAAACATGGTCTCACTCCAGAAGGAAACGGGAAACCTGGTTACATGGAATATGGAGAACCCAATTAATATTTTGTCTAAGACTTTACCGGCAAATGTTATAGCCATACTGCCCAAGACACAGAACACAAAGGCAGAGAATGAATGTCTAGTGTAAAAGAAGACTAGAATAAAGACCTATCTAAGGAACTTAAAGGTGCTCAACTCTATGGGACTTTATGAGATGAACCAAAAGGTCCTAAATGAACTGGCAGATGAAGTTGCTAAGCCACTATCTACATATTTAAAAAGCCATGGCAGTCTTGTGAAATTCCAAGTGCTTGGAAAAGAGGAAAACATAACCCCAATTTTTAATAAGGCAGAAAATAAAAACCCAGAAAGAACAGTCTAGTCAATCTCACCTCGGTACTCAGCAAGCTCATGAAGGAGATCCTCTCAGAAATTATGCTAAGGCTGATGAGGGGGGAAAAAAAAAAAAAAGATGCTATGCTACTGATGACAGCCGTTGCTTCACTGAAAGCAAATTGTGCCCGATAAATCTAGTGGCCCTCTGCAGTGTGGTTACAGCACTGGTGTAAAAGGCAACAGCAACTGACAACTACCTGGACTTGTGCAAAGCATTTGATACTTTCCCAAATGACATTTCTAAGTTGGAGAGGAACAGGTTTGACAGATGGACCACTCAGCCTGTCAGTACCTAAAGAGAACCTACAAGAAAGCAGGAGAGGGATTTGAGGGAATGAAGAACATCTTTAAATTAAAAGATAGTAGATTTACATTAGGAAGAAATTCTTTACCATGTCTGTAATGAGGAACTAAAACAGGTGACCCAGATAAGCTGTTGATTCCCTGTCCCTAGGTTTATTCAAGGGCAGATTGGATGTACCTTTGTCCAACCTGATCTAGCAGAAACTGTCTCTGCCCATGGCAGTGGGGTGGAACTAGATGGTCTCCAAGGTTGTTTCCAACCCAAACCATTCTATGGTTCTATGAAATTAGAGGAATTATGGTCCCCTTTTTTTTTCTATTATAGTCTTGTCACATTTTTATAGCTGTGAAGTCTTAAATTACAAAATCACAGAACCATAGAATTGCAGGGGTTGGAAAGGCCCTCAAGAGGTCATTGAGTCCAACCCCTCTGACAAAGCAGGTACCCTGAAATAGATCACACAAGTAGGTGTACAGACAGGTCTTGAATATCTCCATAGAAGGAGACTCCACAGCCTCTGTCTCACTCCATTTTATAGGAGGGAGAGAAGGTTCTTTGATATATGTATAGCCAGTGTGAGGTTAAGAAACAACAGTTCAAATGTTGGTCTGACCAGTTTATTACAAATCTTAATCAGGAAGATGGAGAAGGGGAGTACGGGTGATTTAGGGTGATAGGGAAGGAAAGGCAGGTGATAGAAAAGAGAGAAAGAGGCAAGAATTGCGTAAAGTGGGGATAGTCAGCACTAGGATCCAGCAGCAGTCCCATTGCACGATGTTCCGATGGTCCAGGGCAAAAGCGCAGGGAAAGAATAGCAGCAGCGTGGCCAGTCTTGGCCAGTCTGCAGCAAGAACGTGCAGGTACCGAGTATGTCCAGGAAGAAGTCCAGGAGGAAGCAGCAGGTCTCTGGTAGCAGGACCTGGACAGTCTGTCAGCATGCAGACCTTCTGTAGAGAGCGATCTGATGGCAGACACCTTCTCAGGGGCAGAACAGCAGCAGAGAGGCCAGCCTTAGGAAGCAAGCAGGTAGAGTGCAGAGCAAGTCCAGGAGGGAGAGGCAGGTCATGAGGCTTCTCATGTCAGAAAACTTCTTCTTGTTCTTCTTCAGCATGCAGGTCAAAGGACATGAGGAATCTGTTGTCAGAAACGTCTTCTTCATGAGGAATCTGTTGTCAGAAACCTTTCTTCATGAAGAATCTGTAGTCAGAAACCCTAAATCTCATGGCTGTTCGTCCCTTTTTTTATCCTTCTTCATCTGCCAGCGTGGCATTCCTGGGTGCTTGGATAACAGTCATGTGCAGCACCCCCTGAGATGGCTATCTCCCTCGAGATAAGCCCACACAAAAACTGTTCCCTGGTCATTAAGCTCTGGCTTATCTCTCCCTCTCTCGTTGTCCCTGGCCTTGTCCATCTGTGTCCCTCAGACAAGGGATTTCACAACCCCTGCCCAGGACTTTGTCCATCTGTGTTCTCCAGATAAAGGATTTCTCAATCCTTGATCAGAACTTGCTTGGACTTGTTCATCTGTGTCCCTCAGCAAGCTTTGAGACAATGATGCAAAAGAATAAACTCTTACAGCCCCTCTGGGCAACTTGTTCCAATTCTCTGTCAGTCTTACCGGAAAGAAGTTCTTCCGCATGTTAGTACAGAACTTCCTATGGTCAAGTTTTAGGTCATTACTTCTTGTCCTATTGCTACGCACTGCCAAGACAAGCCTGGTCTCATCCATTTGCCTCTCACCTCCCTTTAGATATTTATAAACAGATTTATTAATCAGATTCCCCTTCAGTCTTCTTTTCCCCAGGCTGAACAGACCCAGCACACTCAGTCTTTCCTCATATGTGAAATACTCCGGGCCCTTTATCATCTTTGTGGCCCTCCACTGGACTCCTTCTAGGAGATATCTGCCTTTTTTGAACTGGGGAACCCAGAACTGGACAATGTAGTCTAAAAGTGGTCTCACCAAGGCAGAGTAGAGGGGGAAGATCACCTCCCTCTATCTTTTGGCCACACTCTTTATAATGCACCCCAGGATACCATTGGCTACTGTCTGTAAAATAGTTTTCAGGCTCTAGAAGGTAATTTTTGAAATTATATCTGTCTGAGTACTATGATTTTCAAGCAGCATAAAAAGAAAAGTCCATTATTTCTTTGCTTTTGCCATTAAGTGAATGCCCCTCAGAATGCAAATTACCAGAAGCATCTTATCAAGATTGTCTGAAGATTTAATTCTTTTGACAAGAAAACTAAAGAAGCAGTATTTTGTTCTATGAAGGCCAACTTGAAAGTAATGCCTCCCTTTCTATTATGCTGGCTCACAACACAAGAGGTAGATGTTGGTGACTCAGCAGTAGAGGCTGAATCTTCCCACTGATATTCCATTGCATTTTGTTGCCATGTAACAGATGGCAACAGAGGGGTAGTATGACAAATGGTGTCTGACATGGAAGAGCAGATGAAGCAAAGATGTGGAATTTAATTCCTCCAGGTGGAAAAAATTACACCCACTGACTCTCACTGACACAGGAATAGAGACCAAACAATGGATGTGAGCACAGAGAGCTGGTGGGTGGTGTGTTTCTATAGTGGTGACAGCAACATGAAAGACAAGCCATGTTCCATACAGCCATACACAGCTGTTATACCACAAAATGAAGAGCATCTTGATTAGCTCATCTACATGAATCTGCAGATTACACCCAGGGAGCTGTGTGCAAAGCTGAATACTTACTTCAATGTGTTGGAAATAATGGTGGCAACACTGGAACATCACAAAATTTGTGCCAAGTTGGTTTAACAAATGCTCATACTGGAAGAGAAGGAACACCATATGCAAGTTTGTGAAGACATATTGTAGCAATATGAGTCTGAACATGACAGTTTCCTGTATCACCACTGACAATACATAGTGTCACCACTACTACTGGAAGTCAAAACAGCAGTCCTGGGAGTGGCAAGATGTGAATTCTTCATGGAAGTAAAAGTTCAAGATCAGCCCTCAGTGGGAAAAATGATATGCCTTTAGGGATAGGAAAGGGATGATCCTACTGGAGTTCCTGGAACTTGGCAAACCATCAGCTCTTACTGCTACATTGCAATCCTGACTAAAGTGAAGGCTCAGACTTCCAGAATCAGGCCAGGGAGAATGACAGCCTTTCCCCTAAAACACAGTAATGCCAGGCTCCATAGCAGTCTGAATACTGTGGAACACACTGCCAGTCTTGGCTGGACTGTCCTACCACACCCATCATATAAACTCGATTTGATGCCTTCTGATTTCCAGCTGTTTGAGCCAATGAAAGATGGACTGCATGGCCAAAATGCTTTTCATAGTAGCCGTAATTTCCATGGAAATAAATAGGAGGCATTATTTTCAGAGTGACATATGTATGTGCGTATGGCTTTCGCCAGAATTCTGCACTAAGTTCCTCACTAGCCTTGTAAAAAAAAAAAAAGTCAATTTCAAAATAAATTAATAAACAAAACAAAATAAAAAGTTATGGACTATTAGTTGGAAGTAAGAAAAAAATAATAGTGTTGCCCCAGAAAGAAAATAAATTAAGTGCAGCTCATTAACAAGCCTTCCAGCTTACAAATTGTTTCTCTGGCTCATTCTGATTTTCCTCTGATAAATCTGGACATGGAAGAGGAGTCCATTCTGAAGCACTCAGAGAGTTAGTCGTACTACCACAAAAAGATTTTTTTTTTTTTTTAAGTAAGCAGGATAAGGTCAACACATTAACATTTACATGAATTCAGATACCATATAACAGTAATCCTCTTCAGTGACAGCAAAGCTATCAGAGGGGAGGAAATTAGACTTCAACATTAATTCAAAATGCCTGGTTTGACCTTTAGAAAATAATTCAAGTATTTTTTCTTCTTTCTCTGTCCTGCTCCTCTGTTTCCATGCACCATGAAGGTTATTTTCTGTTTATCAAAATTATCCATGTCTTTTCCAAGCTTTCAGTTAAATTTTGGAATAACTGTCACACTTTATGACATCCAGAGTACACGTGTGACATCCAAAGTACACATTCCTTTCAAACTCTGACGACTCTTTCCTATAGACTTAACTGAACTTACAAACGAATGAGCCAGGGTTAGATTCTTTTCACCCCAAAATACCACTGGACATATGTTAGCAGTCACTGTCTGGTGATTCCAAGGGAACTTTTCAGTAACAAATTGCCTGGCAACAGTTAAATAAGAACAAATTTACAAAGAAGTGCAGTCGCCAGTTATCAGGAAAGGATGGTGGCCAGTAGGATGAGGAAGCGTGGCCAGAAGAGCAAAGCAAATGGTTGTTTTCCTCTGCTCTGCCCTCGTAAGGACCCATCTGGAGTACTCTATCCAGACTTAGGGCCCCCAGCACAGGAAAGGTGTGGAGTTGTTGGAGCAGGTCCAGAGGAAGACCACAAAGGTAACTGGAGGGCTGAAGCACCTCTCTTATGAAGGAGTTAAGCTTGTTCAGTTTGGAGAAGAGAAGGTTTTGAGGAGACATCATTGCAGCCTTCTAGTAGCTGAAGGGAGTTTGCAAACAGGAGAGGAACTGACTTACATGGCCTGATCATGATAGGACAAGGAGAAATGGCTTTAAACTAAAAGAAGGGAGATTTAGGTCATACGTTAGGAAGAAATTCTTCTTTCAGAGGGTGGTGAGGCACTGTCACAGGCTGCCCAGAGAAGGTGCGGATGCCCCATCCCGGAGGTGTTCTAACCCTGATTGGATGGGGTCCAGAACAGCTTGATGTGGTGGGTGGCAGCCATGACCATGGCAGGGGCTTTGGAACTAGATGATATTTAAGGAATAATCTAACCTAAGCCATTCTATGATTCTATGAAGTAAGGTTCTTATGAAGGAGCACAAAGCAGCCAGAAAAAGAGAGGATCTGACATCCTAAATGGAAACTAGAACAAAATGGAACTAGAATGTACTAAATACTTACAAGAATTGAGAAGACTAAAGCTTTAGAAGTATTTTATTTTGTAGTACTCCATGTGACTATGTAGGCCCCGTGGGCATAATGAGCTTCAAGCTGGCATCTAGAAAAACAAGAAGTTTTTCCATTTCTGTCCACTTGTTACCTCTAAGCAATGTGGAATGTGCCATGAAGCAGAACAACACTAAAAATGTTGTTCTTCTTAAACTGGAAGGTAAGTCAAGAGAAAGAAAGTCACAGATTGCAGTTCCAGAAAAAAAAAATAACTATCTGTGGGAAAAGGAAAGGGGAAGAGGGGAAGAGGGGAAGAGGGGAAGAGGGGAAGAGGGGAAGGAAAGGAAAGGGGAAGGGGAAGGGGAAGGGGAAGGGGAAGGGGAAGGGGAAGGGGAAGGGGAAGGGGAAGGGGAAGGGGAAGGGGAAGGGGAAGGGGAAGGGGAAGGGGAAGGGGAAGGGGAAGGGGAAGGGGAAGGGGAAGGGGAAGGGGAAGGGGAAGGGGAAGGGGAAGGGGAAGGGGAAGGGGAAGGGGAAGGGGAAGGGGAAGGGGAAGGGGAAGGGGAAGGGGAAGGGGAAGGGGAAGGGGAAGGGGAAGGGGAAGGGGAAGGGGAAGGGGAAGGGGAAGGGGAAGGGGAAGGGGAAGGGGAAGGGGAAGGGGAAGGGGAAGGGGAAGGGGAAGGGGAAGGGGAAGGGGAAGGGGAAGGGGAAGGGGAAGGGAAGGGAAGGGAAGGGAAGGGAAGGGAAGGGAAGGGAAGGGAAGGGAAGGGAAGGGAAGGGAAGGGAAGGGAAGGGAAGGGAAGGGAAGGGAAGGGAAGGGAAGGGAAGGGAAGGGAAGGAAAGGAAAGGAAAGGAAAGGAAAGGAAAGGAAAGGAAAGGAAAGGAAAGGAAAGGAAAGGAAAGGAAAGGAAAGGAAAGGAAAGGAAAGGAAAGGAAAGGAAAGGAAAGGAAAGGAAAGGAAAGGAAAGGAAAGGAAAGGAAAGGAAAGGAAAGGAAAGGAAAGGAAAGGAAAGGAAAGGAAAGGAAAGGAAAGGAAAGGAAAGGAAAGGAAAGGAAAGGAAAGGAAAGGAAAGGAAAGGAAAGGAAAGGAAAGGAAAGGAAAGGAAAGGAAAGGAAAGGAAAGGAAAGGAAAGGAAAGGAAAGGAAAGGAAAGGAAAGGAAAGGAAAGGAAAGGAAAGGAAAGGAAAGGAAAGGAAAGGAAAGGAAAGGAAAGGAAAGGAAAGGAAAGGAAAGGAAAGGAAAGGAAAGGAAAGGAAAGGAAAGGAAAGACGTAAATCTGATTCAAAAGAATCTTTTTTTTTTTTTTTTTTTTATTTGCGTCCATCACCACTGTGGTCAAGGAAGTTCCAGTCTTCTCATTTCTTGCCTGGTGCTGACTTTATTTTACACAGAAACCACTAGAGTACTTGGTTGCCAAATCACTGCATTTTTAAACATTCTAAATAGGACATTAGTTCATAGCATGAATGTTTTGAAATCTGATCAACAAGCTGTTTCTCGATACATTAAGCAAAGCAAGCAAAATTAGGCTGTTTTATGTCAGGTACTTAGCACAAATCCCTTAATAACGTGTTTGAGTGCAGAAACCATTAATAAATGCATAATTCCCTAAGACAGGCTTGATTAATTAAGTCATATGTGTATCCTTCTAATTAAAAAAAGAACATTAGGCAGATGAGTGGAATTTCTTAGTACAGAATTCAAAGGCTGTTTTGCTTTTATTTGAACAATGAAAGAAAAGCTGCTTGCTAATGTAGCTGCCAAAAAGCTGCCATAGTGCTGACACTATTCCTCTTTTCTTCCCACCATGTCCCAGCTCAGGCTTATTTAAAAGAACCAAGTATTTATTTGCCACTTTCTAGACCGATTTTTAATCATGTAGCTGTTTGATTCATCCACGGAACTCAGACTAAAAGAGCAGCTGATGCTAGTATACACTTAATCAGATAGTACGTTGGTTGCACTTGTTTTTAAGCAAATTTTCTAAAACCAAAATCTTAGAGGTTTTTAAACTCCCCAAAGGAACTATCTTATGAAAATAAATACATAAATAAATAGAAAAAGGAAAAAAAAAAAAGAACAGTTTAAGGATCCACTTAAACTTCCCAAGCACTGACCTTAGTCTTGTGTGGACTGCACGTTCTGTTGTTATACCGTAATTTGCAGTAACAGCAAAGTAATAACTATTTTTAAATGCATAGCTCTTGTCCTTCAACAATTAGGTTTCTGAAGTTCCTTTTAAAATAAAAATGGAAAGAACAGAAAGCATAATGTTCTGAGGCCTAACAGGCATGGTAAGCTAAGAGATACTGTTAAGCATAGTAATTTTCCCAAGGTTATTTTAGTGAATTAGTAGAACCGATCACGGACAGCAAAATTTGCTGTAACAATTGTTGTGTAAGAGCTCAACATGGTAAGATCTGAGGAATCTGATGAAACCAAAAGGATAAAAAAAAAATTACTGGCCTCCAAGTCTGCTGTCAACCGTGGAAAATAGAGTGATCTGCAGGAGTAGCTCTAGTTAGAAAAAGGACGTTACTGCTTTGAGCAGGGGGCTGAACTTGATAATCTCCAAGATCTCTTCCAGCTTAAATTACTCCGTAATGTGTGGGCCCCTGAGGCACCAACATATTTACAGAAACATAATGTCCTATGGCTGTTTAGTTACAGGGAAGTGTTTTGATTTTGATGAGAAGCCAACTAAGTGTCTGGGAGCAAGAGAGAAAATATAGATAGTAATAAGTAAGCAGCAGGAATTGATAGTTTTGATATAGATGTTACAAAATACACTACATCTATGAGGCAGATTAAGAACAGGAAAACAGATATGGACACTGGAGTGATTTGACCAAGATTTGCCAGTTTCCCATAAAGCATTACTGGGACTCACAACATCTGACACTCGGCCTCCTGGCCTGAAAGTATCTAAATGTCAGGCATCAGATTGAGTTTTAAGGTCAAAGAACTGATTTCTACAAAACCAACTGATGATTCAAAGGGATTTAATTTTTAATTCTTCAGATGCTACATCCTAGACTATCAACATTTACCAGTACTCAGTAATAGCAAGCAAACCATCTCAATGTGAAAACAATCACAAGCATGTGGTCTTAACTTGTTGGCACAAATAGATTTCCAGGCCTTATGGTTAGGAAATTAAATAATTCCTCCAAAGAGTCACAAGAATGAAAGAAACCCCACCACAACTGCTATTCTCTCCCCTGAATCTTCAGCTAAAAAAGAATAAGCTGCAACCACTGAGCTCAGACAAGCTTAGACATTCCAAGTCTACAGCTATGAAGCCAGTACTTTACTACTACCTCACTGAAAACAATATGACTTGCTGCATAGTATATGGGGAATAGGACACAGGAGAGGGCAACCAGAAATGTGACTTTGAATTAAGAAACAACCTCCTTCATTAGGCAAAAACAATCTGCATATGGGTCATGGCATACTCAGCATTTCAATTCCAAGTCCTAGATTTGTCTTACATGGCATCCATAGAAAGATACACATCTAGAGGACAAAGATTTATCAGTTGTGAAACATCTTCTGAGTGCATGAGACTCCCAGAGAAAATACAAGAGGGCATCTACCTAACTATTTGCTTTGTAGACTTCTACAGGTCTACCACTCCATAAAAATATGCTTAAGGTGGCTTAAGCCAGTAAGAGATCCAGCATGAATCAACAAATCCCATTGCTAAAGGGTTAGAGTATTATGGTGGATCTACAGAGATAAGATCATAGAACTGTAGAATGGCTTGGGCTGGAGTGGACCTTAATTCAGTTCCAACCCTCCTGCCACGTGCAGGGGTGCCACCCACTAGATCAGGCTGCCCAGGGCCTCATTCATTCTGGGCCAGAGAACACTTCCAGGGATTGGGCATTCCAGTGCCTCTCTATCCTCTGAATAAAGAATTTCTTCCTAACATTTAACCTAAATCTCCTCTCTTTCAGTTTAAAATGGTTCTCACTAGTCCTATCACTATCAGACCATGTAAAAAGTTGCTCCCTTCCAGTTTGTAAGCTCTCTTCAATTACTGGAAGACCTCAGTGAAGTCTCCTTGGAGTCTTCTCTTCTCCAAGCTAAACAAGCCTACCTTCTTCAACCTTTCTTCACAGGAGAGGTGCTCCAGCCCTCTTATCATCTTCATGGCTCTCCTCTGGACTCACATCAATAGCTCCACATCTTTCCTGTACTGGGAGCCCCACGCTTGGATGCAGTACTCCGGATGGACCTCCACGAGGGCACTGTAGAGGGTGTCAAATACCTCCCTCTCCTTGCTGGCCATCCCTCTTTTCATGCAGCCCAGGAGATGGTTCACCTTCTATGCTGTAAGTGCACACTGCTGGCTCATGTTCAGCTTTTCATCCATCAGAATCTCCAAGTCCTTTCCCACAGGGCTGCTCTCAATGAGTTCTTCTCCCAGTGCATACACATAATTAGGACTGCCCAGAACCAACTGCAATATGTTGCACTTGGCCTTGTTTAATCCCATTCAGTTCATGTGGGCCCAATTCTCAAGCTTTAAGAAGATAAGATGCAAGATATGAGACCAAAGAGTACATGTACTGTACTGTTTTCCTGTCTGGAAAACAGTTACAATAAGAGCTAGTCTCTATCTCTTACAACAATCAGACTTGAAAGCTGTTTGCCCAATGGCAAAGTCAATATTTATGATGGAAATGATAAAGAAGAAGAAATGATTGAGAAAATAAACACAATCTGTTCTGTATTTAAGTGTTTAATAATATGCTTTGCTTAAAAATATATATTAAAAAAGAAAAAAGTCTCAAACTGGGACAAGGAATAGAAAATAAGATTTCCATCTTCTGAAGGGATCTGAGTATACTGGATTGGAATAAGGAAAGATTCATCTTACAAATCATTCACTTTTTTCACTAGTTTTGCTTTCCAGCACAACTCAAACTATCAGTGCCTCCCTGGACTGCTAATAATTCTATGCAGTAGTTTCTTCTAGGAAAACTATTGTCTTTCTAAACCATAATTATGAGTCTTGTTTCTCCCGTACTTCTTAGCTCTCTTTATTTTTATGCTGTCCTCCATCTAATTTGCCCTTAGTCTGTTGCCTTACACTGCAACAGATTTCCCAAGTTTATGACAATCTTGGAAATACACACCCTCATCCACCATTCAGACTCTTCCTTTCCTCTCTTTCTTCTAGCTGTCCACCCTCAACCTTGTCAAAAGTCTTAAGACAAAACAAATCATTTGTTTGTTTTTGTAAAAATCATTTGTTTTGTTATATGTTATACAGATGAAAATGAAATCTAGAATGGTCTGGAACTGGACAGTTTGAGTGATGAAACTATTCCTAATTTAAATGATTTTAAACCGTGATTGATGTCACACTAATATCTAGATGGAAATCAAAATCAGCCCTTGCTCCAAAAACAAGTAGTCCAATCTCCAGTAAGTGAGTTTTCTCAATACTGTTAGTTTTCTCTGAGCATTACTTTTGCTATTGCGTGCCCTTGGCTCCTAGCTATGGATATACTATAGTGCTTGTTTATTCCCTGAACAACAGCATTGAATCACAGATCCTTGGACTCAAACCAGATTAACATTCAGGTCTATAATATAATTTAAACTCTTAAGATTAAATGTCGTAAGATTAAATATCACATGATGGTGATACATATCAAGAAGGATTTTCTTTTTCAAATTTTTACTCCTTACAATGTTTTTTTCTCTTCCTCTTCTGGATCAAAAAGATAAGAAACAAGACAGTTTGCAAACACATCTTATGAGAACTCATCCCTCTCTCTTCATTGTTGACCATGCAGAAAATTGCTTACTGTCCAGACCATGGGTGCTCAACCTTTTGGCCTGCCTAGGCCACACTGAGTGAAGAGAAATTGCCTTGGGCTGCACATGAAACATATAATACAGTTAATGTATATAGGTAACAAAACATTTTTTTTAAATATATTTTTAATTAAAACATCAAGAAAGATGGCAACAAAAACATAATACTAGCGGGACATTTGATGTCATTTTTGTGAAACTAATGAACTTGTTAACATGTCAACTTATTACATTACTTTATAAGATAACACAAGTCCAAGTTTAATAACTTTACTATCTTTACTATGAGAGTGGTGAGGTGCTGGAACAAGTTGCCCAGAGAGGTTGTGGATGCCCCATCCCTGGAGGTACTCAAGGCCAGGTTGGATAGGGCCCTGGGCAGCCTGGTCTAGTATTAAATGGGGGGATTGGTGGCCCTGCTTGTGGCAGGGAGGTTGGAGATTCATGATCCTTGAGCTTCCTTCCAACCTGGGACATTCTGTGATTCTGTGTGATCCTGTAATAACTAAATAAGAAAATGTACATATTTCCTTAATAACAAATGTAGGCAGACTGAAATATTACGATGGGCAATCACTGCATTTTACTCACCAAGTGGCACAAGTGCATGTAATGTACAATACATGTGGTTTTCAGTTCGACTGAGAGTCAAACTCGCAGTGTGGTAGGTGCAAGACGTAGAGTTGGCACTTCACTGAGCCTTCCCCTCCATTGTTATCTACACCGTCTGCACTAGAGCTATGCAGAATCAACTCATGAAAAATGTCACTACAAATCATGTAACAATGGTAGAAGTTTAAGACCCTTAGGGGCCACATTACTAGCTGTCCAGGACTGCATGTGGCCCACGGGCAATAGGTTGGACACATGTTTGGATTATGCATACTGACATACCACCAAAAAAAAGTGAAAAATATCCGGCATTTTTAAACTTTACTGTCCAGGAAACAGCACCTCCACGTTTGTAAGACCTTACATTTATGGATCTCAGGGAGACATGATGCTGTTTGACCTCCCAGAGACACATTTCCTCAACAATTACACACAACTGTACACAGTTCAAATGTTATTAAATGTTTGCAGACTATTCACTGCAGGGGATGAGGGCACAGCCAATTCAGACTGAAGCATGGAACTGGGATAAACACTGAAAATCTGGAACTCACCTAATGGCCAAAGGTCTGGAGCCAGGATCAGGATACAAGCTGAGGGTGAGTCCAAAAACAGGAACCAAATAAGCTGCCAAAGGTCAGGAAGCAGAGCCAAGATATGATCCAAAGGCTGGAAGCCACAGCAAAGATGCAAGCCAAAGGTCAGAAGCAGCTGCCAGGGGCCTGGATCAACAACAATCTTCAACAATTCAACAGCTGAAGAGCAAATGCAAGCACTGCTTTAACGCCCAGCTACTAACTACATGGGGTGGCCATACGTGTGACCACAGTGCTGGAACGTAGTAGTCCTCCACCACCCAGCTATTTCTAACAATTTTGAACAACTTAGGCCAAACACAGCAATGTAGACTCAAAGAAGCTACAGTGCAGTATTAAAGTCTGAGAGTAACATTGCAGTTTTCTTGCTTAAAGTCTTCCCTAAGTCTGAATCAGCCCAATAACAGGATTCATTGCACTTAGAACACTGTGGTGCTACTTCCTTGTGCATTTAGTAGGGGAGTTACAGCATAAAGTACTGCCACTGTGTTTCAGGAAACAGGATGGCTAGATGACCAAAACAGAAATCAAAACGCAAATGCTACAGGTGTAAAACTACATTTAAAGTAAGTTTGATCAAATAACTTATGGCTCAGAAAGCACATATTTCAGTTAACAAGTTGGAAAAGCAGCCCCTTTATCAATAAGCAGGCTGTCATAGTTGCTTAAACAAAATTCAGGAGAAAAGCCAATATATACATCTTTGTACAAAACCACAGACAAATAACTATAGAGGCATAATTTACTCTCTCCTATGGTCTATGAACTGAATATTAAAAGCTTCAGAAATCATGTCAGAAGAACAGCACAAAATATCACAATCTTTGGCTAGCCAAGGGAAAGGAAAAACACTAATTGCATCCAAGCTGAAGATGTAACAAGGAGTCTTATCTTACCAGCGAGCTAATAAAACCAAGTGGTGGTGAAACGGACCAAGAGAGATTATCAGAGTGCACTGCACTGACATTTCCAAAGCTCACTCACCTGGAATGAGAATTGAGTTGTCTAATTTGTTCTTATATTTCCCAAAACTTCATGCTCTTCTGTGTCACACTTGAAACAACTTTTAGTTGTTTTTTATGTATTTTTTCCTTAAAAATAGTCTTCAATTCTTTTCTTTCTATAGTTGTCAAATTAAAGGCTAAATAAGAAACAAATTTTACAGTATCAACAACCAAAATAATCAACAGTCATGGTCTTCATCCTCTTCTGCGTTCACCTTTTACACCTCACCCATCCACATGTCAGTGAACTGAAGATGAAAACTTGAGATGTTTTCACTCAACTGTCTTTGAGGAGAGTTTATTCAGTGCGTGAAAAGCTGTATTAAGATTGGCTGAGAATTTGTATTGGCTTCTAATTTTTCCACCTATTAGAAACGGGTATTTATACAGGTGTGAAAAGTTATAAGAGAACAGGAGTGGGTTCCACAGGTAGGAAGAAAGGAAGTGGTATAGTTGCATGCTGATATACACAAAAAGGTGAGTCCAGCAGACTTTACTTGTTTCACACGGCCTTCTTTTGTCCCAGACAATGCATATGACCTCCCAAGGTTGTCACATGATGTCAAGCTGCAAACACAATTTTAAGAGTGTGTACAAGGGGCTCTGGGGGGTGGAATGGAAAAGGGGAGAACAAAAATGAAGCTTAAAGATATTTTTTCATCTTTCCTTGTAAGAAATTACACTGCCAAAACATAGACAATTTTCCTTTCTAGATGAAAGGATGACTTGTGGTATTAAGAACTTCTCTTGCCAGAATCTCTATAGGTGTATCTACTTCTAGTTAAACTCCAAAGAATGGACATTGTTTTCTTTAAATAAGAAGCCACTTTTGAAAGCATCAACATTCATGAAGAATTACAAAATCTGCACCCTCGAAGAGTGGAACATGATACCTATGAATCACATATTGAAATTACAGGCTAAAAGAAATAATAATAATAATGTAGATACATATATTGATCTAAGAAAACGACAATTCTTACACTGAGATTAAGAAAGACTGAAATGAGCTTAGAGATTGCTACATTTTATTGAGCTTTTAAGTGCACCACAGTATTGTTTTTAAGAAGGTAACATAAGGAAAAAAATGTAGGATACATGTTTTCTAAATATTTTGATGTCTACTAACAAGAGTAAATGCCAGAACATGTCAGTCCAAACCTCCCAAATAATCACTGTTTCCCATCTGTTAGAGAAGCCAATACAACGGCTTCTGGACACCTAAAGCTTTAGGCTTTCATATTGCTATCCCCACAAAAAAGCAATACAGCCTCTAAGGCAAGCTATACTTAGTGAAAGAGACTGTGTAATGATAATAGAGGCTTTCAGATAAAAGTCTGAAAAAAAAAGAAAGAAAAAAAAGAGTAATACCTTTTCCAATTTCTATGGGAACTGTGCTGAGGAGATGGATGTAATATTTCTTATCACTGCTCTGATACAATTACTGAAGTCTCTTCTTTCCAAGAAAGTCTAAATCACTGTAGTGGAGGATGGAAAAAAATAGCTGATATCAGTCATGGTAATTCAATAATTGGTCCTCCATTTATTGCATAGGTGTTGAACATCACCTACACAAGAATGTTACAGTCTAATATGGGATTCTCTTACAGACTAAGGAAATATCTATACAGTGATATGGAGCAAGTCACCTAGAGTCATTACTTTACTTCAGAACATCCAAAAAACATTTACTTAGACCACCCCTAAATACAAGCAGACTGAAAATAAGCTTTCAGACTGTTATTTAGCCTGAGGTCTAAAAATACTTTCTGACCAGGTTTTGACATATGTCCTACAAATAGAAGCTAACTTGTCTACAGGGGGAAGTATCTGGCTGCTATTAAAGCTGGACGGGTTGTTAACAACACAGGTGTCCCTGTAATTTTGCAGCTGCCTAGAGGGCTCATCAGGTAACTCTTCACTTAAACATCAGCAAGTGCCTGGAGGCAAAATCATATGGGATGAAAGAACTCTTCCAGTAAAGTAATTTCTTACATGTAAATCCTACTAATTTATGACCCCTTGTTAATGCCTCAAGCTTTTTGAAGAACTATTGCATAAATCTTTTTAAACTGCATTATCATCTCTTACACACAAACCATAATTTATTCTAAGGATTTCAAAGGTCATCAGTTATCCTGGCTGCATCTCTAGCCTGACATGGTAATCCATTAAAAACAGAGACACAACACTTTTCCCAACAAATTTTTTCACTTTAAATTACCAGATGACTAGAACTGTTAAGTGCTCACTCCCAGACAAATAGTCATCATTTTTTTTTATTATCTTTAAAAGCTTCTGTTCAACTCTGCATCTATTAAGACATCAGTCACCTTCCCCAGGGCCTGTAGTTTTTCAAGAATTATACAATATCCTCATTATGATACATTAATGTACATTCTGACCTGTCTGAGTTCTGTCTCCAATATTATTCCAAGTAAACTCTTAGAATGAAACATACACTGGAGGAGAACCTTCTCCTTTGCAAATATACACAGAAGAAAGATAGCTTTTTCCAAGTATTTCAAGAAAAATTTCATTGGTGTTCCATAAAGATCTGATTGCTTCATATATGTTTATATACTTGGTCTGAATATCCTCTCTATATCAAAAGGATAAAACTTCTGTAAAATATTTTGAATGCTTATCATGTAAGACTAAAGAATATCTCCAGAGGAACTGAAAAAATAACAACTAAAAAAGAAAACAAATTATAAAGGTTTTAAAATAACTCAAACAAAGATGGATTTACCAAATGGAAAAGGCAGCTGTAATGTCTGAACTCTCTTTATCAGTATTCTAACAAATAACACCTCCCGTGCTTTAAATATTTAATGTGAAATCCATGGATTTATATAGCTTACAAAATGCCAGAGGCTTGTTATCTTTACAGATTGCATGACAGGAATATTCATATTATTTGAATTCCTCTTTAAAACAACAAGAATTCCTCCAGGTGCTAATGGTAGATAACTTGTGTGCTGCTTCAATAATCTGCTAATTATAGAATCCCTCAGGTAGAACAATGTCATTAATCTGATTAAATTATTTATATTTCTGGAAAGCAAAATCTTATTAGGTCCTTGGCATTTGACTGTGTCTACTATGCAGCTGTGTTTGTAGTTTATGGTGTGGAGGAAAAGGTCTATATTTTACCTAGCTTTACTAGAGCTGGAGGAGGACCAGAGTGTCTTGTCTCCTAACATTATAGAGCTGTTCCCAAAATTCAGTGCATGCTTTGCATCATCTAAGATGTCCATGTAGAATGCTATAACATTTCTGAGAGTGAAGGTTTGTTGTAAGGCATTTATCAGACACTTCACTTTCACAAGATAAATTTATCAAAAGATATGTTTACATTTTCATCCACCCACGATACGGTAGGCATGTTAACACCAATGAAGTTACCAGCCACACACTAGTAAGATCAGAATCAGATCAACTGCCAAAAATTAAAGTGAGAAGTAGGGTTTTTTTTTTTTCTTTCTCTCTCTCTTTTTTTTTTTTTAATGAAATACTCAGGAAAAAATACAAATGCAACATATGTTTGCATAAAGCACTGGCAAATACCAACTCAGTAACTATGATTTGAAAACAGCAGGGTGCATAGAAGAAAGAGGACTGGCACCATCTGAACTTGTAACTTAGTAGCTAAGAGTGGCAATAAAACTAGATTCACCTTAATTTGGCAGAACAGAACTCTTGCAAAGTACTCGCAAAAGTTTTCCAGCAGCACAGAAAATGTTTTCTGCAGCAAGCACCATTTTTTTTATAATAGGATATAATGTGTTGATTTTCTGTAGAGACAAATTCCACCACCATCCCTTAAAACCACTGTGGGGAATACTTAGCTCCTGTGCTACCTAACAGCACCATTTGAAACCTACTACCATTACACACAATTATAACAATTGTAATCAGCATAAACATGTTCACATAGGTAAGAAATAAAACCAACAGTACAGTTTCGGTTTTTTAAATATATAAGTCTTTTAAAAAGCTGTCAAGACTATGATTTCATATAGCAAATCTATTCTAACTGCTGTATCAGCTTACATGTACAATAATCTACAGGATAAAAATCAAGCTGCCTCTGTAGGTCATAATGGTGCTAACATTTATTTGCAGTCAACTTATGTTCTCCTACATTTAGTATCAACAACAGGTTTAAATATTAGCAGTATTTCTTCAAGAAAAAGACTATCATTCTACTTTTAGAAAAACCATCAACGGGTATTATCATTTAGTTTTTCGCCCTTTCTGAACACCTAGTACATTTAAAAACAAAACAAACAGCACAGAAAAAAAATGAGAAATATGTTAGTGGGTATCTGAAAAGGGCCACAGTTTTGTATAGTCACCCAAATCTTCTAAAAAATAATAGTTTAATTTGGTGAGTCATCTTACTTTCAGACCACAACAACTATAAAGCAATAACACATTTCACCTCTGTCCTATGCAAATCTGGTCATATAAAATGTAGGATATTCATCATTCTGAAAGCAAGAAGAATAGTCCTTCTCACTTCTCTACTAACAAATCTTGTAGAGAGTCATGGCAAAAAGTAGTCTTGTACAAAACAGAGCATCTCTCTTGATCCACTCTCTGCTAGTTGAACTGGTGCAGTAAAACTGAAACTAATTAACCACAAGACATTTATAATATATGAAATGTTTATGTTCTTTTTATCAAGAGGTTTCTGATGTATTTCTCGAGAGCAAACTTTCCTGAAGAAGACAAGTTTTCATGACATGGATCTGAACACATGCCGGATGATACTTCATGTTGGTAGACCTTCATAAAGCATCTTAAGTGAGAAAAATGTCCATTCTTTCAAAGGCATCCACTTGAATCATTGTCAGAGGAAATTTACATGCCATTGCAGAGATGTAGAAGTGATGATGCTTCCATCTGCCTTAAATCAGAGGGGTATTAAGCACACACCCAAAGATTTGTGTAATCAGCCTTCTGGAACTGTGCTAGTGAAACTAAGAACCCATTCTTAGCTCTTCCCATTAAAGAGTTCAAGGGTTTGTTGTTGTTGTTTTTGTTTTTATCCTTATTTTCAGTTGCATAGATCTACTCCACAAAAACAGTCTTATATTGAACTGGTAAGCTGTGCCAACAGTAAGCAAGACCATTTAAAATTCAGCTCCAGAGTGCAGAAAGAGGAAATCAACAGGAAGAATGACAAAATAGGACACATCTCCAACCTGGACTAAAAAAATGAAATGCATAATGATTCAAAACATCTAAATATCTGATCCAGAACTTAATAGCAATCTCAGCAAAATAAATAAATAAATAATAATAATAATAAAAAAATTAAAATAAAAAAAAATTAAAGGTCTTGACTTGATATTTTATTATAGAACAAAAGAATAATTTGATTTCCTTTTCTAAATCTACCTTCTTTCATCTTAAACTTGTTCCCTTGTCCTGTTGCTGCACTCATCCCCAGATGAAGAGTCTCTCCCCAGAGACGCACAAGACACGTTTTCTTCTGTTCAAGAAAATCCCCTGTGCACAGTGAGTAGCAGAGATACATGTATACTTTCCTTATGAACATCCTCGCTGTTACTCAAGTCACAGTATGGATACACATTTACTACATCTAGCAAGCATACAAGATTACACAGGAGAGAAGATGCATACAATATCTTAAAGTTTTAAATAAATCATTTTCTCCTAGACTACAGCTAATACCATATTACAAGGCATTATCCAGTATATACAATTTTCTAACACCATCTATTATTTGGAGTGATTAAAATCCAATCACTGGAAGTAGTTAGAGAAGTAACACATACAAAGCAGCTAAAAAGTTGTTACACAATCTGCACTGGAGGATTCCTTCGGAGGATACTTGATTTTTCTTTTTCTTTGTCCACTAGCCATCAAATCCCAGAACAACATTTTTCCAAAGGTAAAATGCTACGTAACATCAGAAAGCAATCTAGATTCAGAACTCAGTTAAAATATAATTGGTTTCTATGTCTGATAGTGGAAAGTAAGAAGTAAAAAGAAATGACAGAATCAGCTGTAAGTTGTTCTGCCACCTTATTAATAGTCTTCAGTGAAAAAAGACTTTGTGCCCACATGCATTCAGAGCACATTATTCTCAGCTCAAGTATGCAAGGGATAAGAAGCGGCTTAAACTTTCATATCTTCACATCTAATATGCTACAGCTCTCTTCCAGCATTTTGTGGGAGAGATAATGAACTTTGCTAGGAGAGGAGTTACAGGAAGCACATTCTTTAAAAAAAAAAAAAAAACAAAAACAAAAAAAAAAAAACCAAAAAAAACAACCTTTATTCTCTCTCTCTCTCTCTCCACTCCTTTAATCTCTCTTCCTTTCTCTTCTCTCTTCCTCCCCTTTTCTCCAATATATTTTTCCTTTAATTCTAACCTTATCTATTTTCTCCCTGGGGTGATGTTTAACATGGTTTAGGTGGAGAGTGGAGTACTACAGTCATATGTGTTTAGCATGTACTTAGAGATCATTAGAGTACTGAAAGGTGTTAACTTTAATATTAATTTCATGGTTAGTGAAGCAAAAGACCTCACTCCAGGCACTGCAGCCTTCAAGATACTACACTGAAACCGTTTTCTTCTTATTCCCACAACCTTTAGCCTAAACAAGGCCACCCTTTCACCACTCCCTCCTTTGACTACTTTTTGTGCATGGTGACCTTGCAGATCTCCAACCTCAAAATTTACAAAAGAGATAAGCATGCACCAGCATTTTAACCTATTACGTGCAAATGTCTTAGCTGTAAACTGCAGAAACTTCTCTCCCAGTTCCACTAGGACTATGGCATTTGCACAGCTGAGACCTGCCTCAGAATGAGAGAAAGGTAGAGAGTAATCAAACAGAACAGTATGTCAGAGGGCCCGGTCAAAACTGGTTTTTAGGTGCTCACCTTTGTAGGTAAGAGATCTTTCGTCTCCAAGATGGGACTGCATTGGTGGTGACTAAAGAGGTAATTCAGTAAAAACATTTTCCAAGTCAGAAATACAAATACACTTTTGCAATGTTAAGTATCTATCCAGAATATGTATTATTGATGCACTGTTTGGAAGGCTCGGGAGTCATTATTTTGCTTTCTCTACACAACTGAATACTTAAGTATGGCTTTGTGTTTACTACTATTTTCTTTGTCAGATTAAGTGATTACATGTATAAATAGAGGATATATAGAACCATTCACTTTGAGGAGTAACTATTCTTAACAGCATCAGCAAAAGGTATGTAATTATTCTTGCTCATTCAAAATGATAATCTCAGGTACAAAATACTTCATATTTTAGTCACTAAAAAAACCCCAACAAATTAAAAATCTGATTCTTGAAATTAGAATATGCTCAGGCATATCTGCTCAACCATCAAGATGACACTTGGCATCCTTTGGAGGGCTTAACAACAAATATCTGCAGACATGAATTAACTCATTAGATGTCTGTGTTCTTCTGTTTTTTTGGTTTTTTTTTCTCCTCCATAGTTCCTCAGTCTGCCTTTTCACCCTGAAAAATATTGATATCAGTATCAGATTCTTGATTTTGTTTGTTTGCTTTTAAAGCCCATAAGGTATACTGTACTTCAGTCTACTTGATTGTTTCTTCAGATTAAACTGGTATGAGATGCAGTTAACTCAAATAATGGTGCACTGCTAAAGAAAGCTGTTATCTCAGATAGCAAAAGCCTGTCACTAAAAATCTACCAGATTATAAATCTAAAGACCATTAACAATAAAACCATTATATCATAGAATTACAGAATCATATAATGAAGAAACAACCATAATTTGTTTTTATGAGAGGTAAATAAGAAACATCGCAGCTCATATACCCATACGTGCAACCTCAGCCCAAAAGCATTACTCTAAAGTATGTTACGTAAACTAACAAAACTGTTCGTGACAGTTGAACTTGGATAGAAAATTTGGAAATCTAAGTATCATAGAATCACAGAATCTTATGAGTTGCAAGGGACTCTTAAAGGTCATCTAGTCCAACTTCTCTCCAGTGAACAGGGACCAGCAGATCCAGTCTGACCTTGGATTTCATCAAGGATTGGGCTTCCATCCCCTATCTGGGCAACCGGTGCTTCACCACTCTTACTGTAAAAACTTCTTCATTATATCCAGTCTAAATCTCCCTCTTACAGTTTGAAACCATTTCTCCTTGTTCTATCATGAGAGTCTCTGCTAACGAGTCTGTCCTGTTTCTCCTTATCATCACCTTTAGATACTGAAAGACCACTATCATGTCATCTCAGAGCCTTCACTTTTCCAGGCTGAAAAGCCCCAGCTGTCTCAGCCTGTCATCAGAGGGAAAATTTTCCATCCCTTGGTTTATTTTTGAGGCCCTCCTCTGGACAAGCTCTAAAAGATTGACACTTCTCTCCTGCACTGAGGACTCCACATCTGGATGCAGTATTCCAGGTGAGACCTCACCAGTGCGAAGTAGAAGGGCAGGATCAACTTCCTCAACCTTCTGGCCTTGCTTCTTTGGATGCAGCCCCCAGTATGGTTGGCTTTCTGATTTGTGGGGCACATTGCTGGCTCATGTCCAGCTTGCCATCCACCAGTACCCTCAAATACTTTTCAGCAGGGCTGTGCTCTATCCTTACATCCCTCAGTTTGTACTAATAGTAGGGGTTGCCACAACCCAGGTACAAGACCTTGCACATGGCTTTGTTGAACCTCACAAGTTTCACCTGGGCCCACTGTTCAAGCCTGCTACATGTCTAAATACCTAAATAGCTGAATAGCATGCAACCCCTGGGAGTGTCAACCACACCATACAGCTTGGCATCAACTGCTAACTTGCTAAGGGTGCACTCAATTCCATTGTTGATGTCATTTATGAGGATGTTAAAGAGCACTGGTCCCAGCACTGACCCCTGAGGGCCACCACTTGTCACCGATCTCCATCCAGACTTAAAGCCATTGACCAGTTCTTCATCCATCTAATAGTTCACCCATCAAATCCATGTCTTTCCAGTTTGGAGAGAAAGATGTTATGGGAGATCATGTCAAAGGTCTTACACAAGTCTGGATAGATGGCATCTGTGGCTCTTCCCTTGTCCACTGACACAGCTATGTCATCCTAAAAAGCAACATGGTTGGTAAGACAGAATGTTCCCTTAGTGAAGCCATGCTGGTTATCTCATATCGCGTTCCTCTTTTCCATACACCTTAGCACAGCTTCCATGAGGATCTGTACCATGATCATTCCTGGCTCTGAGGAGAGGCTAACATGTCAGTAGTTCCCTGGTTAACACCCTTCTTAAAAAGGCATGTGCCATTGCATGTTTTTTCCAGTCACCAGGGACTTCACCTGACTGCCATGACATTAAGGGCAGCTTGGCAACTACATCCCTCAGGACTCTGGGATGCCTCTCATTGCAACCCATATACTTGTGGATGTTCAGGTTCCCCGTGTGGTCACAAATCTGATCTCTGCTCACAGCAGGTGGAGTATCGCTCCTCTATTCCCCACCTTGTGAACCTTCCGCTCAAGGGCTTTGTGCAGAGAAGTTGCCAGTGAAGACTGAGGTAAACAAGTTGATGAGTACATCAGCCTTCTCCCTGTCAGTTGTTATTAGCCTGCCTGTATTGCTCACTAGGTGGGGTATGCCCTTCTGCACTTTTCTTTGGCAGTTGATATACCTGTCTTATACTTTATTTTCAAGCTGATAAGTCTTTCTCATCTTTCTTTATGACCCTTGTCAAGTTCAGTTCCAGTTGGGTTTTGGTTTTCCTGACCCCAGTGCTACACAGCCTAGTAGCAAACCTATACTCCTTCCAAGTTACATGTCCTTGCTTGTACTGCCTGTGCATTTTCTTCTTGCTTTCCAGTTTGACAAGCAAGTCCCGGTTCAGCCATGCTGGTCTCTTGCCTTCCTTTCCTGCCTTCCTACACCTGGAGATGGAGAAGTCTTGTGGCCTAAGGAAAGCTTTTGCCAGCTTTGCTCAGCTCCCTTGTCCTTCAGGACAGATTCCCAGGGGATTTTGTTGACTAACTCACTGAAGACCTGAAAGATGGCTTTCCTAAAATTAAGCTTCCTGATTTTACTCTTTGCCTGTCCAATATTCTTCAAGGATGTGAACCCCACCATTACATGGTCACTACAGCCCAGGCAGCCTCCAATCCTGATGTCATCAATCAGTTCACTAGAGTCGCTGAGCAACAGGTTCGGCACTGCATCCCCCTGGCAGGGGCCTGTCTATTACTTAGCTTAAGAAGTTATCCAAGATAGATTCCAGGAGCCTCTTGGATTGCCCACAGCTCTCCATACTACTTTTCTGGTATGTGTCATGGTGGCTGACGTACCCTAGCAGGATGAGAGCCTGCAATTGTGATGCCTCCTATAGCTGGAAAAAGGAGGCTTCATCAATGGGCTTTTCATCAGGCAGCCTTTAGTAGAATCCTATCACAAGGCTCTCTTTGTTACCTTGGTCTCTAACTCTCACCCACAGACTTTTGATTTGCTCATGGCCATTCTTCAGGGACAGCTTTTCACACTCTTTTCTTTCCTTGATATGAAGGGCAACACCACCTCCATTCTTTCTTTACGTGTCCTTTCTGAACAGCTTGTAGCCATCAATAGCCACATTCCAGACATGGGAATCATCCCACCAGGTTTCAGTGAAGGCAACTACATCATGGTTTTCCAATAGCAGAGTGGCTTCCAGCTCCTCCTGCTTGTTTCCCAAGCTGTGTGCACTGGTACAGAAGCACTTCAGCTAAGCAGCTGGTCTTGTCACCTTCTTGGAGGATAACTCCTTAATTCCTTTAAAAGGTTTACCCTTAGTCTCCCTGTTGCTTCCACCATCATAGTTCTGCTGTCCTACAACATGTGGACCAGCAGGCTTGATATCACCCTCCTCTCTCTTCATAGTTTAAAGCCCTGTCAAAGGGCCACACAGCTCCTGAGTTAGAATCCTTTTCTCTCTCTAACCCAAGTGGACACCATCAGCAATGATCAGACCAGGTGCCAAGTAAACTTCCCCATGGTTGAAAAAGACAAAATAATTGTGGTGCCACCTGCCTCTTAGTTGTGTATTTATCAGATGAACTTTTCCTGGTCCTCTCAGTATCCCTCACTGCCACTGAAGGGATAGAGGAAAACACCACCACCTGTACTCCCATTCTGTCTACTAACTGCCCCAGTCCCATGAAGTCCCTTTTGATAGCCCTCAGGCTTCTCTCTGCAACTTCATCACTGCCAAACTGAACTATCAGCAAGGGAAAATAATCAGAGAGGCAAATCACACTAAGTAGTCTCCTCATAATGTCCCTGACCCAGGCCTAAGGGAGGCAGTATGCTTCCCTACAGGTAGGGTAAGGCCAACAAATGGTCTCCTCAAAAGGGAGCTGCCTATGACAGTTACCCTTCCTTCCTTCTTGGCAAAGGCAGTCTTGAGACATGGAGTTGAACTCCTTGCCCTATACAACCTCCTGAATGGATCTTCCACCACATTCTCCCTTACCTGTCCCTCAGGTTCCAGAGCCTCAAACCTGTTGTATAAGGGCACCCGGGAAGGCAAGACAGGGAGGGAGAGGGTTTGCCTGCAATGCCAAGTAGAGACCTGCTACCATTCCTCTCCATCTCTTAGGTTCTCCCCCTCTGCCCAGTGGTGACAGGACAGGGGATCCACCACTACATGTTGTGCATCACCCTGGTGCCTTTCTCATAGGCATAGTGGAGAGTTGCTCCACCAGTCTATATCCTGCTCATATGCCCTGATGCTCCTAAATCTCCTCCTTGAGCTCTGCCACCATGCTGAGCAGATCTTCCACCTGCTCACACCTTGTGCAGGTGGTATTTCTGCCACCTTCCAATGGCAGCAACAGGCTCAGGCGCTCCCTGTAGCTGGAGACCTGAACAACCACATTTCTGGGCAGGTGCTCAGGTTGGGTAGCCACATTCTTTTTAGCAAGAGCTTTCTACCTAATGCAGACTGTGGCCAGATTTGTTCTCTGGAGGCAGCAGATAGGTGAACCAGCCTCTCAAGTCAGGAGGGATACTCTGCCCTCCTTGGTCATCCTGCTGTGCAAACTGCAGTGCTACACTCCCAACAGATTTGTCCACTCTGTTCACAGCACTCCTGGGAACTGCGCTTCCCAGGGTTTGCCTTTGTAATTGCAGGGTGTGACACCACTGCTTCTGACCCCAGCCCCACCATGTCAGAGCCCTTGCCACGCAGGAAGTGATGGTGCCTCACAGCTCCTTGAGGACAGGAAATTGGTTGTCCTGTATAAGCAATTCCTTTCTGCTTGCAGAAAAAGCAAATGGACAGACAACATAAAAATCAGAAGTGGAAAAGCAGAAAGCAGAAATATCTACCATGCTGAAAAAGATCTTAGTTCATCATACTTTCTTCCAATTTACATACTTATCCAATTCACCTTCAGACACAAAGTACACCATTTAACCGAGAGCAGAAGAGCAGACTTCATTTCATTGTTCTTTCTGAGCACAGCTGCAGTAACCTACATATCACCATGCAAACATACAATTCTAGAAACACACAATATGATAATTATGGTGTGCAGGCAAATGTAACTTTTATCTTTCTATTGTTTGTTTTGCTCCCCTCCTCCCACTTCCTAGCTGCATACAGCACTTGGTTGCCTTCAAAAAAATAGTGCAGCTAGTCTGCCACATCTGCCAGAGAAGGAAAGCCGTTCTGGGCCAACAGAAACACGGTCTACACAAGATTTTATTATTTTTTCTATCTCCAATTTTTATGGGGTTTATCAACTATTTAGAAATGCTTTCTTGTCTCAGAATGTCCTCAGCAATGCTTAAATAATACATTAATTGTATAATTTGTTCTCAGTGCCTCAGGTGATTCATCAATACTCCTTCCTCCTCTGAGTGCTGGCCCTCGTTGTGTCATTAACAAACTTCCACAAACCTCCAGAGAATTGCAGTATATAAGTAGCATACTGTGAAAAAGCTCAGCTACTTGCACAATTACCAAAGACCACAGCTCACCAGCTGAATTATTTACTAGTATTTCAGCTAAAGCAAAGTAGCATAAATAAAACTGAGATAATGAAGCTGAGATAACCAGTGAGGTCTAATTCTCTGACGTTAACATTCCTTAAGAGTACATTACCACCAGTTAAAATAAGTGAGATTAATTCTAGTTTTAGTCCTGCTCAGAGCTTTCATGTCAAGAACAGACTTCACCTACTCTGGAAAGATGCAATATGCCATAGATCTGTTGGTCACTATGCACCTAGCACTCAAGACATTCATACAGTGTATTCTTCTTCAAGAGCAAATATATATCCACACTGACTGGGATCACCACTGAACAGACAAAAACTATACGGTAGAGCTAGTTCAGAACTTTTCTAAGTACTTTTCTGTTCCACTAACCAATTCTATAAACAACAAAAGAAAAGACCTAGAAGTTCTTCTGACACTTCAATCACCTGTGAATTCTTCTCTATATCCATGCGGACTCTGCTGATGAGCTTAGGCCCCAGGAATTCATTTCTCCAGCATATCCCTGCCATGAAGGAGGGCTGGAAGTTTGGGCTTCCAGTCTTTAAGCTGTCTCACAGCTACAACCAAGAACACTTATTAGTTGTTATGCACATTGCATGGTGGGCCTTTACAACCTACACTAATAAAGGACATCCCTTATGACTCACTACAGAACAAAAGGTCCATGTAGACTGTACACTCTGTAGAAACTGAAGGCATGTAGGAGCTGTGGCCCAGAGGATAACTTAGAGTCTGAGATCACACTCATCATTTCATCCTGAAATTTTCCAAGTATTCAGTTGTTTCCTAAGATGCTTCCCCTTCTGTGGGAAATGTTGAAATTTCTACTGGTTTCAGCAAGTCAGAACTTCCAACTTTTTCACCAATTGCATCATCTTGTCATCTGTTAAAGTAGTCAAATCAGTATCATAAGCACCATCAAAAAAAGGAAAATACTTTCTGTGCAAACCAGTGTTTTCCTCTATTTTCTCTCATAGGTCTGTTTGATGTTCTTAAAATTTAACAGAGGGGTCAGACCACACTTTCTGAGCTTATTTACTTCCCTCCAAAAGCTATTAGACTGGTAACAGCACCTGAAGATCTGAGTTCTCATTTAACGAATAGGGGAACTGGGACCCACTCATCTGCTATTCTGTCTGAATGCAAGGGAAGAGGCAGATTTTTCCCTGGCGAGCTGGCTTGAGGCAGGCCAACAGAAGCACTAGCTGCAGCTCAGGGCGACATGCTACCAGCACCATCGGAACAAAGAGGACCGCACAGGTTGCTTATGCAGCTCAACTCTCAGATATTTTTAGAAAAATAGAGCTACTCTAGCTGTGTTACTGATTGGCCAAGTTCCTTTGGAGGAAAGGTGGCATCTATTCCCCAGGCTTTCCACATCTGCCCACAGTGTGTTGATACAACCAGTATGCTCACCTTCCAAGAAGGCATTATGGGCAGCAGTCCCCACACATATAGGGTCACTTCATCATAGTGCACATGGGCATGGACATTTGGCTATGTATTCTCCTGGTCTACAGTTTGCAAAGGATCTTTAGGTGGCTCTGCTGTTGCTGTCCATTGCACTTACCAGAGGAGATGAGAAAGTTGCCAGCTGGCACTAAGTTGACTTACAGCCAGAAGTGTCTATCAGGAGAGATGAGAAGATCCATGGCTAGCTAGATGTAGTCATAAGATAATTTTGGTGTTTATGACCATACGTCTGTGATGAACATTACTCAGAGAAACAAGTAGTGCCAAAAGGAAAGAGATCAAGATTATAGCAAAGCCCAAAACAATAAAAAATAGATCTAAATTTGGGAAGGGAGAGGAACACATTTCATCTTCGCCTAGACATGACTCATAACAACTCTCCCCTCCGTGCAGCCCAGAAAATTGCCCCAGTGCTTCACTCCCTCATATCCAACCTTTCCCCTGCTAGCTCACAGGCCATGGCAAGCCACAGCTTTACATCTACATTACTTCCTGTGTGCACAGCTGGAAACACTGTACATAGTGGCATGTTCTTTAAGGACTCACATTATGCTACTCTTACTTCTTATCTGCTAATCAGGATGCAATCTGATCCACTTCCACTATCCCACCTCACTGCCATGCTATCTGGCCACCTGGAAACACTCCTGTCTTTTGTTGCAACAATGATGCAACGAGGAATTCTTATTATTATTTTACAGAGGCACAGAGTGATTAAGTGATTTGTTCAAAGTCAGCAGCAGAGCCCACAGCTGAAGTCGTAAAATGTGAACTCCCTTGAAAAACAGAGAGTTATTCATTGTCTGTCTCCTTGATAACTCTGATATTACATGCTATTTTCCAGTGATCGCTGTGCTACATTGCTTCTCTCTGATCTTAATGACTGTATCCCAGATTTGTGAATAGCAGAAAAAGGAAAACATTATAGAATAAGTTTGTTTTTAAGCTTAAGAAAAAGCTGTGGACTAATTGCACAATAAAACTTCAGGGGATTATACAAACAAGTACAGTGTTGTATACATTGAAGCTGAAGGGAAAATAGCTTGTGTACAAAGCAAGAATACTTAACAACTAGAGCTACAACCAGAGAACTAGGGCTAGATTTATTTAAAGGTATTTATCCAAAATCTTACTAAGAGATTTTGATCAGCCTGGAGACATGCTCTTAGAGGAATTTCTATACTTCTCTAGCTTTAGAATTAGTTCTGAGAAGGAATTCAAGAAGAGACTGAGGCCTTCTATTCGATCACAGTTGCCTCAAATTCTCCCACTCCTCACTCCTGCCCTTGACAATGCACATCCTTCTGTAGGGCATCTCCAAATTCAGAAGAACAAGAGGCCAATTCACAGCACGCCTTTTATCGCTTAGGCACCCAAACAGAATCAGAATCATGAAAAGCTAGTTTCTACAGACAAGTTAGTTTCTACAGAGAAATACATTAGAAAGGTGTGAGAAGAATCATTTTCCAGATACAGAGGATTGAGTATCTATTTACAATTAGAAATCATATGAGTTGAAAAGTTATATATGATTTAGAACCAAACAATTTCAAACCACGTTTGAGTAAGTGCAGCTCCTCAAACCTTTCCCTCTTTATGCTGTATGTTTCTGAGATGTTTCTCAGATTTTTTTTTTCCTTTTTTGATTGTTGTTGTTCCTTGCATTTTTCCCTGTATTTTTAAAAGGGTCAAATAGCCTTTTGTTTCAATACAACTATTATTTCAGAAAAACATTAAATATTCACACCACTTTTAATTATAAAATAGCTACATGAGAGAAAAACATCAGCTTCTGACCATGTATCCATTCTATTTGCTGTAAAAATATGTAATCCATATTGCCTGAACTTTATTTCTAAAGCTGTTATTATTGCATTTTATATGTATTCGACAACATATTCAGCTAAACGGTTTTATAGTGAACAGTATCACCACTGGGTAGACTTTCATGTTGACAGTTTAGCCTGGCTAATCTCTAGTGCTTCATGGAGATAAGCTCATTATAACATCAAAAATAAAGTGGATTTTGCATAAAGTACACCAGGAGGCCTGGTAAGCAGCAAGTTGAATATAAGTTAGCAATGTGGCTAAGAATTAAGGGGCTAACATAGGTGACAGTGTTGTGGGTGTATACTACATGGCACCTGATCAGGAGGAGAAAGTGGACGAGGCCTTTACAAACAGCTGAAAGTAGCCTTGCAATCCCTGGCACTGGTTCTCTGTTGGATCTCTGTTTATCTGTTGGATAAGCAACATCATGAGGTACACACAGTCCAGGTAGCTCCTGCAATGCATTGATGATAATTTTCTGATGCAGGTGATGGAGGAGCCAACAAGGAGGAGTGTGCTACTTGACCTTATTCTTACTAACAAGGAAAGGCTGGTCAGGGATGTGATGGATGGGGGAAGCTTGGGATGCAGCTACATGAGATGGTGGAGTTCAAGATCGTGTGTGAAAGAAGCAACGCAGTAAGTAGAATTACTACCCTGGACTTCAGGGAGAGACAACTTTGAGTTCTTCAAAGACCTACTTGGAGGTATCCCACGGGCTAGACTGTTAGAAGGTAAGAGGGACCATGAGAGCTGGTTTGCACTTAAACACCACTTCTTCCAAGCTCAAGATTGGTGCATGTCTAAGAATGAGAAATCAGGAAAAGGTAGCAAGAGGCCTGCCTGGATGAGCAAGAAACTTGTGGATAAACTAAAAGGAAAGAAGGTACATGAAATGTGAAAAATGAGCCTGTCCACCTTGGAAGAATAAGAATGTTGTCAGGGCCTGCAGGGATGCAACAAGGAAGGCTAAGGCTCTCTTGGAATTAAACCTCTCAAAGGAAGTAAAGGATAACAAGAAAGGGTTTGTTTCTTTTTTTAAGTATGTCAACAGTAAAGGGACGATCACGGAAAATACGGGTCCCCTAACTAAATGAGGTCGGTGACTTGGGAGCAAGGGATGCTGAAAAGGCAGACATTCTGAATGCCTTCTTTGCTTCAGCCTTTAACATTAAGACTAGCCCTCAGGAATCTGAGACACTTGAGTTAAGAGAGAGAGCCTGGGGAAAGAAGGCCTTCCAGTGGGCAAGGTGGATCTGGTCAGAGAGCATCTAGCCAAAATCAACACACAGATCCATTGGCTCCAGGGGGATACACCTACGTGTGTTGAGAGAACTGGCAGAGGTGATTGCTGAACTGCTCTCTATCCTCTTTGAAAGGTCTTGGCAAACAGGAGAGGTGCCAGAAGACTGGAGTATAGCCAAGGTCACCCCAGTCTTCAGAAAGGGCAAGAAGGAGGATTCAGGAAACTACAGGCCAGTCAGCCCCCCCTCAGTCACTGGAAAGGTGATGAAACAGCTTATTCTGGATGCCATCTCCAAGCAATCAGAAGAGAAAAAGTTGATCAAGAGATGTCATCGTGGATTTACCCAGGGGAAATCATGCTTAACCAATCTGATAAACTTCTATGGTATCAGCACTGGCTGGGTAGATGGGAGGAGTGCAGTGGATGTTGCGTACTTTGACTTCAGCAAGGTATCTGACACCATTTCTCACAACATCCTTATGATGAAACTTAGAAAATGTGGGATAGATGAGTGGACTTTGAGGTGGACTGAGAACTGGCTGACTGGCAGAGCTCAGAGGGTTGTCATCAGTGGCATAGAGTCTGGTTAGAGGCCTGTAACAAGCAGAGTTCACCAGGGGTTGGTGCTGGGTCTGGTCTTGTTCAACATCTTCATTAATGACCTGTATGAAGGGATAGAGTCCAACTTTAGCAAGTTTGCTGATGATACAAAGATGGGAGGGTTAGCTGACACACCTGAAGGCTGTGCTACTATTCAACACGTCCTGGACAGACTGGAGAGTTGGACAAGGAGGAACCTGATGAGGTTTAACAAGAGCAAGTGTAGAGTCATGCACATGAGGAGGAATAACTGCATGCATCAGTACAGGTTAGGGGATGACCTGCTGGAGAGGAGCTCTGTGGAGAAGAATCTGGAGATCCTGGTGGACAACAAGTTGGCCATGAGCCAGCAGTGTGCCCTGGTGGCCAAGAAGGCCAATGGTATCCTGACGTGCATTATAAAGAGTGTGGCCAAAAGATAGAGGGAGGTGATCTTCCCCCTCTACTCTGCCTTGGTGAGACCACTTTTAGACTACATTGTCCAGTTCTGGGTTCCCCAGTTCAAAAAAGGCAGATATCTCCTAGAAGGAGTCCAGTGGAGGGCCACAAAGATGATAAAGGGCCCGGAGTATTTCACATATGAGGAAAGACTGAGTGTGCTGGGTCTGTTCAGCCTGGGGAAAAGAAGACTGAAGGGGAATCTGATTAATAAATCTGTTTATAAATATCTAAAGGGAGGTGAGAGGCAAATGGATGAGGCCAGGCTTGTCTTGGCAGTGCGTAGCAATAGGACAAGAAGTAATGGCCTAAAACTCGACCATAGGAAGTTCTGTACTAACATGCGGAAGAACTTTCCGGTAAGGCTGACAGAGAATTGGAACAGGTTGCCCAGAGAAGCTGTGGAGTCTCCTTCTGTGGAGATATTCAAGACCCAGTTGGACATTACCTGTGCAACCTATTGCAGGGTACCTGCTTTATCAGTGAGGTTGGACTCAGCAATCTCTTGAGGTCTCTTCCAACCCCTGCAATTCTGGGATTCTATGAAAAAGTATCAAGTTATGGTATTAGTGATAGGGACTGAATTCTGTTTCCCACACAGTCCCAGTGTTCAGGAGAAGATTCTGCATTCTCTTCAGAAATGCATGCCCCAGGTGGTGTGACTTGCACATCCTCTGTATAGCCTTTTTTCTTTTCCTGTGCTCTAACAACAGTTTTCTCTGCTCTCTTCTCAGGCAGCTGTGTCCAAACCACATCTTAATCTGCAAATCTTTCATAGTATAGCTGAGAGCCTGTCTTCTTTGTGGACTGTTCACTCAGCTCTTATATTTCACTTCTGTCACTCACTCATGCTTGCTCTGCTGCTGTAACATCTCAAACTCATATTACCATCTCAAACACCACCTGCTCTGTATCACAAAGGGATCTTTCACCTTCTTGGAGACTTCAGCACTGGCTAGGTACTTGTTTGGTCAGTGACTTCACAGTACTTGATTTACATTTTGTACTTTCTTATAATTAAACATCAAGCATTTCAGTATTTTCCATTTTTCACACAGAAAACCCATAGGCAAAATCAGTTATAATTGATGCAGTCTCTCTTTTGCAAAAACAAACAAACAAAAAACAGCAACAACCATTTTGCAAAGAATTTACAAATCCCAGTGAATGTCACTGCTTTCGATGGACTCTGATGGGGTTGTCTTTCAGCACTCTCCTGCACGGGACTCCCAGATCACCAGAGAAGTGCATCACTTAGTGCCTTTTGGCAGCACATCCACTGAACAACAGTTTTCCTCCTGCAGGCTGGACTTCTCACACAGGCAGTTCTCTTGTTCGTGTTGCAGATTTTTAAAGAAAGATCCCATGGTGAGGGACACTCACAAACGAATTTGTGCTAAAGCACAACTATTCTAACCCCGTTTTCTTCATTTCCTCCAAAGATTAAGAACTGCTAGTGCGTTTCTCAAATGAGTGCATACTCATTTTTCCCGTACTCCCCTTTAAAAAAACCACTGTCTATCAATCTTCAATCTCTAAAGTAACATTTTCATTTTTTTCAGGTAAAAGCAGGCTGAGATGCTGTAACTATATGCCTCAGACATCCCTAGGAAATTCAAAGTGCTTTAGCTAAGCTATTCTCGGTTTCAATAACGTGGGTGTTTGAAATTAGCACTTGTCACATTTATCTTGTGTTAGAATGGTTACAAATGCATCACTGAAACCATGACACTTTAACAAGCTGCCAGCATAGATTAGTATACCTAGCTTTTACATGGCATTTTAGCTGTGAATCTCAAAACACGCACTAGAGGATGGTAAGCAACATGCCATTTAGCAGACAGGAAAGACTGAAAGACATATGGTTAAAAAACATCCTGCTGGAGCCCACTCAGGAAAGCAGTTCCCAGCCACAGAAAATATGGTCAGTAATATTCTGAACAAATTCTCCTAGCCTCCCAGTAAACTTTCACAAGCACCTTCTATTTGTGTCTGAGGAGCAGGGTTTTCATGCCACGTCATGGCCATTAAGCTCCTGGTGCTGCGAAGGAGCGAAGGTAATGCACAATTCTCCCTACAGGAATACAATTTCCCAGGTTGGCCTTGTCCTAGAATGTTTTCAATTGATACCTCACCTGGAACGCTTTTCAGTTTTAGCACACCCTAGTGACACATTTTGAAACCTTTTTAAACCTCATCCTATTTCTGAAATCAGTGGAAACTTTCTGAACTTTCTGTGCAAACCAAGACTCTTAACCTACAGTGTGCTCCATATGAAAATGCAAGAAACTATTTTCAACTGCTCTACATTTCTTTAGCATATGATTACAACTAAACTGGATTTTAGCTGCTCATTTCAGTCCACTGTTCTGTACCACATTTTTCAACAGTATCAGGAATCTAGGAAGGTCCTAGTTAACTGGAATTTAACAAATATTCCAATTTTCAAGAAGTGCAAGAAAGATGACCCTGGTAATCACAAGCCTTTCAGTCTCATTTCAGTACCTTCTAAAATTATGAGTATTGTTCTGAGAGTTATTGAAAAACACTGGACAGACAATGCAGTCAGTGGTCATATCCAGCATGATTTCCTGAGAGAAAAGTCCTGTTTAACTTAATTTCCTTATAAGACAAAGTTACTCATCTACCTAACCAAGGGAATCTAGTAGATAGGACTTTTTGGAGGGAGCTTTTTGCAAACCTTTCAGTACTGACTCTCACAGTATGTTTCTGCATAAACTGTCCATGTTTTTATAAAAACTCAAATGCATACTAAGTGAGTTCGCACAGGATATTGATTTATGAGGATGTGTTGACTCTGTTGAGGGCAGAGAGATCGTTACAAACTAGAGGGCTGGGCAATCGATAGCCACATAAACTTTAGGAGTTAGTACCAGATTCTGCACCTGAGATATGACAACCCTTAATATATATATACAGAGTGGGGGATGAGAGGTTGGAGACCAGTCCCACTGAAGGGGATGTGGGGACTTTGGTTGATGGCAAATTGAATCTGAGCCAGCAGTGTGCCCTGGCAGCCCAAAGGGCCAATTGCACCTGGGGTGCACCAGGCTCAGCACGGTCAGCGAGCAAGGGGAGGGGCTGTCTGCTCTGCTCTGTGTGGCCTCATCTCAAGCACTGGGTGCCACAATAGGAGAAGTACATAAAACCATTAGAGAGTGTCCAGAGGAGGGTTATGAAGATTGTGAAGGGTGTTGAGGGGAAAACACGTGAAGAATGGCTGATGTCTCTGGGTCTGTTCAGCCCAGAGAAGGGCAGGCTGTGCAGCTCCTCACAGGGAGCAGAGGGGCAGTGCTGAGCTCTGCTATGTGAGACAGTGACAGGGCCTGAGGGAACGGCTTGAGGTGTGTCAGAGGAGGGACAGCTGGGTGTCAGGGACACGTGGGCACCAGAGGCAGTGGGCATGGAGCAGACTGCCCACAGCTGAAATTCAAGAAGCATCTGGACAAGGCTCTCAGACATCTGGTCTGCATTTTGGGCGGTCCTGTGTGGAGCCAGGAATTAGTGATCCTTGATCCTGATGATCCTTGTGGGTCCCTTCCAATTCAGGATATTCTGTATCTTCCTTCATTAGAACATATTGAAGGTTTCATTACTAACCATGAAGTCTCTAGCATTCATAACAGACAGTTTAAACAAACAAACACAAAACCACATTCAGACATCCTTTAGAGAGAACACAGCAAATGTTGTCCATGCTTTCATACTCCTTTAGCCATAAGAAGGCAAAGAACTGAACCTCTGCTTTCCAAAGTCACCACCTCTTTAAGAGTTTTGTTTCAAGCTATCTTGGTGAAAAGGTTTAGAACAAACACAGTTTCAATTACAGCTTCGAAGAAGTATTTGTAAAGCAGATTTGGATATCCAGAGGTAAAACTCTTGGCTTCTTATGATAGGAAGAAAACACATAGCACACAGAGAACCAAGCTTTGAATCCCTAGAAATTTGGTATGTTTGAAGAACAGGTGAAAGAAATCTCGGGGAGGACTGTAGCACTTTCTAACATCTTTACACATGGGAGTGAATCTCTAGTACTTCTGCCTCTGTCTCATTAACATCTATAAATTTGCTAAGGCTGGAGAAAGTGTACATATGACATAGCTTAGACCAAGTCTTTTAGCTCACGTTATAAAGCTAATTCAAGCTGATTTACCTGGTTTAAAAGTAGGTGGAGTGAGAATAAAAATTATAATTTGCTCAGAGTGAGCAGAGAGAATAAACTGAAAAACAGTAAAATCTACTTTTGAGTCCTTGAATTTTAAAATTTCATGGCAATGGCAGAGTTCAAAACAGAACTTATGTTTACAACTCGGAATTAATTTATCAGGAAAGAAGCACAGATGAGACACATTTTTAAGGGGAAAAAGTTAAAAACATATTTATTTTATCATTACACCATGTAGGGTTCATAGTTTGAAGATTTCATTCTCATATCCTCCTTCACAATTCAATCCTATTTAGCCCAAGCTTTCCTGAGGTGCATCACTTGTAAGTTACAGCTGTGGTGTTTCCCTCCCCACAGTGAAGCACGGTCATGACTTGCAAGCACTAGGAAACAGAAGAATCTGAGAACCCAGACAACTGCAGTATTGAAGGGAAATAATAATAATAATAATAATAATAATAATTCAACAATGAAAATGATTTGTATGGAGATTAATTTCTTTTTTTTCCCCCAAGATTTTCAACTAGCTTGAGTTATAATGAGCAGACCTCTTTTTACTGGTAGAGGACCAGCAGCTATTCTAAACAAATTTCTGCAATTAGTCAATACAACAGCAATTAACATTATCTAGTTTGATACCAGTGTGGAAGAAATATATACATCTAAAGGACTTTGCAAATGAACAAGTTACTATATGTCTTGTACTATAACTTTTAATTTGCCAGCATGACATATAATGCACCAAAAGAATTATGAATTTTGGCTTCTAAGTAATATTTTTTCCCTTGAGATTTCCTTACAACATACAGGTGCATTGAAGAGGAAGCATTCAGCAAACTAGATTTCAACATCACATAGCAAGCACTAGCTGTCAAAGAAGCAGTGAATATAGCTATCCATGTTTGTATGCATATAATGCTATGCTTATTAATTTGCTGCTATGCTGTCTTTTTATTTATCTATTGTTTTGATTTACAGCAAATGACTTCGATCTTTCAAAACTTCAGGAAATTGACAACATTTTTTTTTTGCTAAGAGAGCAAAAGCAGAAAATAAAAGATAAAAATAAGAGTGTGACATTCAAAAGCTTTAAAGGTGCATTAGATGGTACCTTCACATCATCCCAGTCTTAATTTTGTCTAAAGAAAAGAGAATGAGAAAAAAAATCAAAAGTAAACAAACAGACAAACAAAAATGCAACTATGCAATGTTATCTATTTCAGCAAATGCAGCAGTTCCCAGCGCTCTTATTCCCTGAACTAATATTTAGAAAATACTGTATTCTAGAAGCAATTTCTAAGGCCTTCTATGTTGTCTTAAGAAAAGGGAGGAGCAATGAAGGGAAATTTCTTTCAGCATCATGATCAGTATAAAATAAATGCATTAAGTAAAATTACTAAGCAGATACTCAAATCAGTAGATTACTATATTGAATAGATATGCACATAAATAAACATGGGTTTTTTTGTTGTTGTTGTTCCTGTTTTTGTTTTTGTCTTCTTTCATTCTTATAGGACTATGATTAAGAAAAATAAATTTAAAAAAGAATGAAAAAAGAATAAAAAGGTATGTAAAATGTAATTGTACACTATGCAAAAAATAGCTTTTTTTTCCGTGCTTTCTTTAAAATAATGAACAAAAAAAGTGAGTTGAATATATAATTCTGGATGAAGTTTAAGCTTTCAAACAAGGAAATTAAATCATTTTCTATGAATCATAGGACTTAATGCATAGAGAATTAAATCCCCTTAAACCCACAACTTTAATAACTTACCTTCATGAAAACATAACAATCTGAAAGAGTGAAATAGCAACAGCTACCACCCTCCCATGGTTCTGATTGCATAAAGAAATGTAGTCCTTTCCCAACTGTCGTCTCTGCTTCTGCAAATCTGCTTCACTGGCTTTCTTTACCAGATACAGTAAGCTCCAGTGCAAACTCATTTAAACAAATCTTAAAGTAGGCATCAGGGAATCAAATCTGAGGCTCTCTGGATTTAGGTACATAGCTAGGCCAAGGTGAGATTCTTTGGCATGAAATTTCTTGTTTAGTACAAGATATTTGTACTAAACACATAATTTTCCAAAGTTCAGGTAGCCCAAGGAAATGAAGACAACTGGCTATTTATTTATTTATTTATTTATTTAAGGCCTTTTGTCAACACCTCTAAGGGTACCCAAATGAGGAAAGAACTCTCTGTCACAAGCCTATGCCTCCTGGGTGGGCAGCAGCTGGAAGCCAACAAAATCAACAAGAATAGCAGAAAACAAATTTCATCTTGTGCCCGTTTGGTCACTGGGAAGATACATTTGGCTGGAAGGTTGAACTACAACTGCCACAAAGTTCCCTGCTCTTTGCCATCTGCCAGGCAAGCTCTTCTCATATGCAGTAGACCAGAACTTCCTTCTGTTTCTCCATCTTCTACATGCAGCAGCAGCAGTCACATAACTATATTAGAAATAATTTTCAGATTGCAAAGAATCAGCTGAAGCATTTACTCAGCCCACACTTTTGTCCTGAGAGCTATCCACAGGTCTTCATGATACTGAGAATGCTATCTTCCTGGTCTGCTTTCAGATCTTGTGAAATACAGCCCTTCATAACCATGTTTTCAGTAAACTATGTTGCTCATTCACACCAAGAAGTACCTGGCAATATCATACCTCAAGAAAGAACATTTCCTTCAGGGGGAAAAAAAAAAAAAAAAGACTGGAAATGACTAGAAGTATATTTTTGTGTTACAAATATAAAAGTGAAATGCAGGAAGCAGATTATCAATAAGAAAATGAGGGACATTTCCATTTATAGCTGACATATACATTCTCCAAGATGTTGCCAATTCCAGATATTCAGATTCCCTTCTAAAAATTCACTTTATGTTATTTGATATCTTTGAATATTGCCATTTGCAATCATATGTTTCTGCTGTTGCTTGGCCTCTGTTTTGTCAAATGCAGCTAAAATGGTATCCACAATTTCTATCATACATTTGTTCCCAAATTATTACACGTTTACCTGGCAACAACTATTCTTGCTTCTTGCCTTATGTTATCTGCAACGAGAAGTAACACCACAGTCAGCAAAAGGCTTGCGAAAGAAGAGCCATATCCATCAAGATTTTGGAAAACAAATTTAATACTAGTACTGATGCAATTCCGCTTCCCTTCTGGAGTCTGACAGCTGTGTAAAATGCCTTTCACCACAGTGAGAACAAGTATTTCCCCTCCTCACTCATACTGAGTAACCTGGAGGTGTAATTTATGATGGATTCACAAACAAAATGGTCAATGGTTCAGCACAAACCAAACATAAGCAGACATATTTCTAAACCTGTCCGTCATGCTGCTTACACAATCTGTTGATCCACTGAACAAATATATGTTGAAAGATTAGGCAGGAGTTGACTGCCATTCAGTAAGATAAATGTAGACTAGACTCATTTTCTGCCTGACTTAACACTTAAGAATTTGTATTAAAGGAGAGGGGGAGGGAATCCAAGCCACCTAGATCTTTGGAATGAGATTACTCTGCCAAGGACCTCACACAGAGGTCTTTACCAGTCCTCTTTCACATACTGAACCATCTGTTTTCTGAATAAAATTGCTAGGCAAGTGAACTGGTACTCAAGGAGCACTAATTCTAGCTATTCAGGTTTTTTTTTTTTTTTTTTTTTTTTTTTGGCAGGAAAGAAAAAAGACAGAAGGATGAAGTTGTATGGGGTACAGTTGTAAATGAAAAGCACTAGCTGTGCCATCAGAGTCTTTGTTATGCTGCTGTTTCACATAAGAGTTGCAGGCTATGAAGCCAGAGTGAAAACTGAAGATCATTAAGTGGGAAAAAGCATTCATGTTGCCTGGGGCCGTCTCCTGGTATACAGCAAACCTAGCCTTCACTTGGCTTATACTTGCTGACACTAGTGTTTAGAGAAAGCAACAGGCTCCCTGCAAAGAGTCTCCAGGTGAACATCTTTCACCAAAAGAGTTACTGATTTTGGAACATGAGTCCAACAATATTTTGATTAAAACTTGATTTGTTGGGCTCAAAATAGCACCCAGTTGGAAAAGAACTTGTTTTAAGATTCCATCATAAGACCTGGCTCACAGTGTCATTTCCAGCATAGAGGTCTGCTAAAAGTTTAACTCAGTGAGTTGATTAGTGCTCCAACAAATTAAGATCATCTCGGGTATATCATCATCGTGGAGCATTTCCCTTTATTACAGACCAAAACATTTCAACAGAAGGAAAATATTCTTGTGTCTATTTAAAAACTTCTGAATATTTCAGGCATGTCTATAATACAGTCCTAAGGACACAGTGAAGACACAGTAAGTACTGTTGATTTCAACTTTTAAAACAATGGAATAGAAAATGTGGTAGATTTCCAGGTTCACTGAAGTTAATGGGAACATTTCCTTAAGTTTTAAGGTATGCATGTTCTCACAGTCTTTAAAAAAAAAGAAAAGATCTCTCCTTCAGCTGCCCAGAGTTTGAAACCCATATGCTTCTGGGAATGCACCTTATTGCAAGGTGCAGTCTACCTCATGCTTCTATATTGTGCCCATAGGACAAAGAACTGAAAACATTATCTGTTGGCAGAGACAAATTACTCAACATCTCGGCTGCTTCCAACCCATGACATCTGAAATACACTTGTAAACATTTGAGAACAAATGGCAATTTTCTAAGCATCTTCATTCTATCCTTAAACTTCCACTCAATTTCTCAAAAAATAAGCTTTGTCAGAAGCAGGCTGCATATGGATATATCCAGCTTCTGCTCTCATTCCAGCTTCACATGAAGAACACTTCCTTGAATCATCACTGGTATGATCTACTTGGGAGCTTTTCTAAATCACCAACAAGAGCAAACATCTTTCCCCCAGAAGTGCCTACTTCCCTTGTATTATAGAGAAGCCATTCTCACAAATTCAAATTTCTTTTTTTTTTTTATTCTTATGGAAAGAAGCACTTCCATTGTTAAAATATGCTTAACCTAGCCCATCTCTCCACCTTCTTCTCACTGCATCTAGTTTAAGCTTTCCAAAGTGGATCTTGTGATGTTTAGCATAGGATCCATTTTGTTTGCTTGTTTCAACAGGTAGAAGTTAGAGTGCTGATTCTTGCTGGACATTACTCTAAAACTGAAAACAACATCTTAGAAACACGAACTCATTGTACCAGCTACAGCAAGAACTGTTTAACACTACTGTGGATAATTGCTTCTCACTATCACATGTGCAAACAGTACAAATTCATTGTAAGAAGCTAAGCATTTCAGGAAACAGTGTTTTATCTGTAAATAATGATGAAAAAATATAATAAAATCAGTCATGCTCAATCTAATACATTTTATATTATGGCTGTTCTGCTACTTTGCTCATGACTTGTTCCTCCCTTGATCTTTGACTTGCTATGGTGGTATCACATACATGACAGAGTTTATGTGGACCTTGGTACTACCATGCTTTATTTTCCAGATGTGGTGCTACCACAACATAACGCAGATCAGATTTTTGGCCTGTTACACAGCTGTGAGCAGTCTAGAAATGATGCTGTGTTGAATGATCTATATGAAGCATCACAACTTTGCATCTCGTGTATTCAAAGGCTTTCATTAAGGAAAAATAATAGCAGACAGTAGCCAATTCTAAACTGGATCGACAGTCACCTTCAAAGACAATATTTTGTAAAGGTGCTGTACTTGTCTCAAGAGGGGAGAAAACAAATCTGTTCCTAGCACTCAAGAGCTTTCTTTAGTACCTGATCTATTTAAATAAACAGATAGAAACTTTATCATATGACTTTCATTTCTTATATATTTATTTCATGTTTTGTTAGTGAATCAAAATTCAGATTGGTTAATTCAGAGGACACAATCAATTTAAATTCCATTTTCCAGAACCTCTTTCTCATAAATAAGGATCAAGAAAAAATGAGCAATGTATTTCCTTCAATTCCTTGTTGTTATGCTACATTTGCTACATATGCTACAGTTAACTTCACATCAACTCTTCTCCTGTATATTCCCTTATCCAGGGAACAGTCATACTGTTTACTGCAAGCAATTTACTATCTGAGTTCCTAAAAGAAATTAAGGAACTGGTGTGTTGCTATTGACATATTGAGAAAAGTCCCCAGGAGGATTTCTTCTCATTGTAAATGGCAGGATTTCAGCTCCTTCATCTTTCACCCAGTAGAGTGATGAAAGCTCATTTCATTGGACAAGTGATAAAAATTCTACAAAGATATTTTTTCTACCCCGTTCTTTCTTAAATATAAAAATTAACACTGTCCCTTTGCAGATTTGTCGGCAGGTATCCTATTATTGTCCCATTATATGCTTGTTCTGTTTCACTAAAAATTTGATTTCTTAGTTTCTTTAAGTAAGGTCACTATCAGAAAGATCAAAAAATAACATCTGGTGCTCTTGCATAAGATATCTGGGTGTAAATGTCTGATGGTTTCATCTTCGCTCACTGAAAATTCCACTTGAGTGAAAAACAATCAATAGTGGGAAGTATTAAGAGTTTCCTTAAGGAAATAATTCTAACAGAATTAATTTGTATTTATAAGACATTATGTTTCTCAGAATTCCTTCAGTTTTGGCCTGTTCTGGTGGGGGGGGAAAAAAAAAAAAAAAAAAAAAAAGATAAAAGAATACCCATTTCAGGTATTGTGTAATTTGGCAAATATTTAATCCAAAGAAATGCAGAAAATCCACAACGTATCAGAAGAGGTGCAGGAAAAAGCTGCCTGGAAACACATGTAGAGAAAGACATCAAGCATGTTTAGCACAAATGTTTCTTCTTCAATAAATGAGCCATCCATGAGAAAACAGGCAGATACCTTTGCTGAATGCATCACAACCACAGATCCATGCTTTTCAAATCTTGATTATTCCCAGACAAAACCAGCACGTTATCTATTTTTAGATACTCTAAGCCAATATTTCACAGGATTACACACTGGCTTAATAATAATAAAAAAGGGAGAGTGGGGGAGGAGAGAATTACTGAATACTTTAAACCCTTCAGAGAGAAAATAATCAGGCACTTGAGATTAGTTTGGCAGTCCTAGGCTTTTCTTTTTAACCTAGCCACTAAAATTATACTAGAAAAAGAAAGCTACAATATGGTTCTAATGAATTCACTGGAGACAGTTTGCATTTTGAAGAAAACATAAACTTGACCATCTGGATTAAGTTATAGCAGATTGCTAGTATTTCTCTTCCTTCAGTCCCACGTATATGTCTAGCAACATCATATTTGGCATAGCAGTAACCTGTGATAGGCTCTGTAGCTCTTTTGAAAGCCTGCTGGTACCTGCTCCAAACCTGAGATGTCAAATGGTAATCATAAAGATAAATGACAGTCAAAGAAAGCATCATTTTCTATTTTATTCTGTTTAAGATAGCCACTACTACTGTTCCTTCTTTTCTTGATGCTGCAACATATGCTTAACTAGTAGTCCCCACAGACAGCCAAGTCTGTACATTAGGCCAGTTAGTGTCTAAAATGAGTACTTTACACAAAGAAAAAGTACCTGCCCATAAGACTACAATTATTCATGAGCTACTAGGAGTGCAAAATATGCATAATTCAGAGGAACTTATTTGAATTCATCACACTTTCTCCATTCTCCTCAAGACAGATGCATGTTCCATTCTTATTTCCTTTCTTCTTTGCTGAAAGCATGAACAGACAAACTACGGCTTTTAAAATTAATAAACAAACAGTTATTAAACCAATAAATAAAAATATCCAGAAAGCACATAAGAAATGAAAAGGATCCAATGGCTAATGACGTAATTCAGATCTTCATTCACCATAAGCTACTTGCTCTTTACTAAACACAATAAGATTACGTACATTTTACAGCCACATAAGGCTCATACCACTAAAAAAATCTTTCATTTTTCTTCCTGGAACTAGAAGCTGGGTTTGCCAGCTGCAAAAAGCAGGAATTTAATAAGCAGACCCTTACTGCACCACATGACGACTTTGTGGCTCTAAACACACTTAAATGCAACCTCTAAAGGATAACAAAAAAATCCTGCTTGAAATATGGGAAGTTGAGTCTCAAAGCTTTGCCCAGAGAAGGAATCCCACAGTGTTTTAAAATACCTGACTCAGCAGAAGGTAAGCAGCAGCACAAGGAATATATTTATTATGTCTTGAGAACACAGCATAGGTCACCCCTGTTTTCTGTTTACACTACAGTGACCCCTGAAGCTTGTGGAGTAATTTGTTCAGCTGTGTCTACAATCTGCATTAAGCGCCACATTTCAACTAGTAGGCCACACTTTATCTTACTGACAGTATCCATGCACAGTTTTCAGTCTACAGTCATTGATCTGGAGAAAGAGGGTTTCTGCCTCAGAGAAGCTTTGACTTACAATTGTTAACTAACAAATTCAATCTGTGTATCTCAATGCTATAGTAGAATGCATGTTGTCTATTTGGGCAAGAACAGTGAGACTGTTATGACAGCTGTAGTTCCAAGTGGTTGAATAAGGCATAGGATTTCCTCTGGTCCAACACACTCCATTGTGATACAAACACTCCACCAACAGCAGGGCTAGAGTCCTCCCAGGTCTTCCCCACTGAATCTGTCCAGGAGTAAGCTGTCCTGAAGGGATGGCTTTTATGAGCAACCTGATCTAGAGGGAGGTGTCCCTGCCTATAGCAGGGAGTTTGGAACTAGAAACTTCTTAAAAGTTTCTTCCAACCCAAACCATTCTATGCTTCTATGGGTATAGCATTTTAGACCAGAAGTGACCCTGTTTACTCATCTTCATGCCTAGCAAAAAGAAATAATCCTTACTTTATGTACCTTCAGAAAACTGTCATTTTTAATTGACTATAGTGTTCCACTTTGATAAATTAAAAAGAAATGTAAATAACTGTCAGCACTTTTTCTATGGAAGCTTCTAAAAATTTATGTTTAATTTTAGGAAAAAAAAAAGTAAAAACATTAAAATCACCATTAGCATGTTTTGTTTCTCAGATCCACATTGTAATTTAACATTTGTAGCAAGCCTCTGCTTTCTATATGGCCTCAAGTTGTGCCAGGGGAGGTTTAGGTTGGATATCAGGAAGAATTCTTTACAGAAATGGTTGGAATAGACTCCCCAGGGAGGTGGTTGAGTCACCATCCCTGAATTTGTTTAAAAACCATTTGGATGTGGTGCTCAGGGACATGATTTAGTGGTGGGTTGTTAGAGTTAGGATAGTATGGTTAGGTTGTGGTTAGACTTGATGATCTTGAAGGTCTTTTCCAACCTGAGTTATTCTGTGATTCTATGTTTCGTAGCATTGTCACTAAGCAGGCTCATTCCAGTGCATACAATAGTTCTTTGATTGCTAAGGTTAGAGAAAGAGCATTTAGAACAACGCAGACACAATACATGTATAAAAATGGTTAACTAGTGCTTTCACAGTTCACCCAGGAATAAGTCTTCCATAAAGTCAGTCCTGTGTGGAAGTGCTGTGCTTGCAGTTAGGGAAAGGCATCCTAGCTTCTGCATTTGAGAAAGTGATTTATACAGCAGAGCTTTAAGAGTTCTCAAGGTTGGAAACTACAATGGTATTTTTAAGGTATAAATTCCTTCTTCATACAAAGAGGGGGAAAAACATGACAGGAATTTACAGCCCACTCAACATGAGTCATACTCATGGAAAAGTTAAAATTACCATTTCTTTTTTCCTCTACATAAAGTTGTCTTTTCCAGCTCCTCTCACCCCAGCTGGTTGGCACCTTCACTGCTGCTTCCCCTTTCCTGTCTAACCCCCTCTCCTTCTAATTCAATATATTTCTATACTACTACTCATGATGGCAGGTGATATACCTAGCTATCGTACGTTAATGCAGGTTACTGCTTGCCCCACTACAGTAGATGAGGAGTACATAATAGAAACTGAACAAGAACTACAAGAGGAACAATGAAGCAAAGAGGAGGGCAGTTTCTCTTGTCACAAGAAGATAATCGTCAGGAGAAAGAGCCACCTACGTATCATTCTGTCCTGTCAAACTGCTTCTGCCTATCAGGACAGCACAGAGCTCTCCAGGAACACACAGCAAAAAGAGGAAAAGCAACCATTCTTGTATGAACTGGTTATATATTGTTATATAACCAACTGATGACATATATATATATATATGCACACACACAGATATAGATAAACAGTGGTATCCATTCTTGGAGTTAGTCAGAACTCATCTGGATAGGTACTAAGCAATTCAGCATATTTTAGAACTTGACTCTATATGAGCAGATGATGCACAAAACATCATCAAATAGATCCCCTTTGATCTAAAATGTCAGATTAGCTGAACCCTCTCAGTTTCAATCAGTAATTTTGTTAAGAAATTGTTTTGTGAGAAAAGGAGCTAATGGGATGCCAGAAGCCTTCATAATAAGGCTTAATAGGACAATGTTTCTTCCTTAGTTTTAATGAAGTGGTCATGAATAGAGCCTAGGAAGCAAATCTGAAGAATCTGAAGACCTGAAGCTACAGAACTAGTGGGGTGGTTTTATGGGGCTGATGGAATAGAAGAGGTTGAAGAGTAAATAAACATCAGCAACGTCTGGCAAAAAATGCATAAAGGAGAATACCATTGGTGGATGTGCATATGTCAGTCTCCCCTTGGCAAAGCAAATAGGACTGCTAACAAGAAAGACTTTTCCAGTTGGTTAATTTTTTTTCCTGAACAGATTTCCCACTGGATGCCTGAATGGGTAGTTATGAGGCAGCAGCTCTCTACCCACAGCAGGAAATCAAGTACATATTGATTGCACAACATGACATTCATTGCAAAGCTAACAGAAATAACAAAACATCTCCTTCTTCCAGCACAACCAGATACCAAAAACTGTAGCTTCCTGAGCTCAATAGAGTGGGATTTCATACCATCTCTAACTAGTTTCATCTAAAGAGGTCAGTCCTGATTTATGAATCCTTGCAGAGTAGTCCAGCAGCCCAACCCACTTATCACCCTGATCCCTCAGAATTGGATAAGAGAGGAGTGGATATTGTGCTTCTGTGCAATACCCTAACAAACAGAAGCCAGGGAGAAAAAAAGAAAATCCTCCTCACCTCTGATTAGAGACATCTGAAAAGGAAATTCTTCAGTTAAAAAGCTCAAAACTGCAGCAGAAAATAAATCAGTGAAAGATCAAATTAAAGTTCCTTATCAAGAAGGGGAAACTTGATTGCTGTGGGATACTCAGACAGCTGCTCAGAGCTGAAGCTGCTCTTATTGTTTAATTTCTGTTTTCTTTCATTTGGCTTTTGTAACATGAGTTTCTTCACACTGGCACAGCAGCAAGCTACCTCCCAAGGAGCTGGAGAGACAGTCAAATAACTGGCAATGTTTTACTTTTGATTGAATGTCTTGCTTGAGGCATTTTTTCAGGCTTTGGATGAAAGCATGGGAAATTGCTATGATAAGCCTCAGACTTTAAAGTAGTAGTGTAGTGGGAAAGACACGATAGCACATATTGTGGAACATTTCAAAGTAACACGGCAGAACACTATACTGTTCCTGACAGAAGAAGATTCTGTCACTATATATGAGATTAACAGAACCCACACAATATGAAACCCACTTTTAAGAATGTCTGTAGTACCAACCCTAGAAAAGCAACAGCACTTTTGAGTGATACCTGCAATTTTCTGTATTATTTTCCAGTTTGCAAAGAATAAGGGGGAAAGCAATTTTAGCAAGACTACTAAAGGTACTTTTGAAAGTGAATGGCATACAATATTCAGCAGTTTGTGACACCAGCCTGTATTAGTTCCAAAAAAGGACCTACTGAAGTCACAGTCTGACATTCATATTCAACTTTGTCCTGAGCAACAAGAGACCAAAAAATTTACACTGTTCCCATGGGAGGCAAAGCAGGCGTGAAAATTCAGACCTTCTCATTTGGCATTACAGTTTCCATGCTGCAAAAATAGAGGCTTCACCTGGGCAAATACCTCATCCACTACATATATCCAGGTTTCAAAGTCTCCATCGTGACTTAAGAAGAGTTAATCATCAACATATCTGCTCTGGAAGTTTTCACTTTTTTTCAAGATATTGCATTCTTGAAGAGAAAGGCAAAATTCCTTATGAGTAAAGCTGTTTTCCTAAGAATAGGGAGGACTCTCACTGTACCTACTTTTAGCCTATTTTCATTAGAACAATCCAAGCAAGCTGGCTGAGAACCAAACCATCGAGATCTCTGCCAAAAACCCATTACACTTTAACCACAGTGGTTAGCCATCTCCTGGCTATTTCTCAGGAACTTATCAAGCATGCAGATAAACATTTTTTTGGATATTTGCTCTTTCATTACCTTCTTTCTTGAGGGTACTAAGAAAAATTCAGAACAACCAACAGTGTGTCCTGGCTTCGCTATATGTGGTTGTGTAATACAAATATAATATTCCACTCAGTTCTCTTCAATCAAGTATAAAGTCTTGGCTTACCTTTCTGGTTTTAGATCTTTATTGCTGCTTGAGTGTGCTATTTCTAACACATCTCCGTTTCCTCTGTAAATGGAAAAGTCTTCCCTGCAGGCAGAAACATAATGTTCTTCTCCAGTCCAATCCAGATACCTTCCTCTTCAACAAATAAACCTCATATAAAGCAGTTCTTTGCTCTGGCTGGAGGGAGGCAGTAGAGCTGGGGTGCTCCATTTCTTCCCCTGATGTGCTTCAAATCTATGGCAGAGCAGCTTGCTGCAGGGAGGTGAGGGAGATGACAAGATTGCCATTAAATTAGCTGAGACTTCGTGAGCAGAAGTAGCAATATCAATCCAACACCTGATGCCACTCTACAAACCACTCTCTTCCAGGCCTTTATTTCTTCGCTCACCTCTGGAGCGTTTTGGACAATCTCAGTCTCCAAACAGCACTTCCAGATAGGAACGTAAATTATCCATTCATCCTCTCATCCACCCACCTCTGGGAGATATTATTTATACCACACCTCCAACCATGATTTCCCTCTCTCCACACCCTCCTCCCTGAAATCCTCTAGGTGACTCCTCTCTTAACGGGACCCAAAGGCCATCCCCCTCCCTCAGCACCACATCCAGCACCCCAGCTCTCCCCAGGGCAGGCTGCATGAAGGAACCAAGCCTGACCCCACCCTTGAGTGGGCATGTCTTGTTCACTGTGCCAACATCTCCAGGAACCCAGTGGGACAAAGCACATGGCCCCATCCACAGGCCCAGACTCATCAAGGCCACTCCTGCAGCCAGAGAGACCCCAGCTAGCTCCTTTCAATCTCACAGCCAAGTGGTTGTGCAACAAATCTGTCCAAAGGAAGAGCTTTGCATCTCCCTGCAAGGCCCCTTATTTCAGATTGCCTCCCTCCAACTTGTTCTAGCATGAAAAGCCTTAAGAAGGGCCATGCTCTTGCTGTAGCCCTGTGTAGAGCCTAAAAAGCCTATAAAAATAAGCAAAAAGCTTGTAAATGTAGCTACTCTCAAGAGTAGCTGTGAGGTATTTTGGAGAATAAAAGCTTTCTGGATAACTGGACCAAGTACTATCAGATTTTGCCTCATAGCAGGTGGTTTTCAAGAGCAAATGGTGGGGACTAGGCTGGTTTGCTCTCACATGGAGTATGGGGAAGGTACAGTGCAGGAGACAGGATATTTTGGCAGAATCTAGGAATGCTCAGATTATCTGTCTCATGAAATTCAACAACCATTGGAAACAATTAATGGAAAGTATGAAAAAAAATCTTGAATTGTTCCGAGGAATGACAGTGAACATGACTCAGGGTTAAATAAAATAACTGCTGGGCTAAGAAAAATGACACCCACAAAATTCACCACCCATTGATATTTAACAGGATACTGCAGTAAATTAGAACCATTTTATGATATCTGGAATATTGGAAACTTGATCAAAAACTGGCCAAAAAAAAAAAAAAAAAAAAAAAAGCCTGTATTTTCCTAGCATGGTGAGAAGCACTGCAAAGGAAGGCAAGGAAAGAAAAAAAAATGTAAAAAATCCAAACTGGTTGAAGAACTTGGATTTTGTTTTTCTGATGTTATTGGCTGTATTTCTGTGATATGAAAAATGTGACCTGACTCAGACTGACCAGAGCTTAGGTATACAATGAAGTCTTTGAACTAATTAGAGAAAAAGAAAGCAAGCACAGCTAGGTGCCCTGTCTTTTGCTGGAGCTCATAAAATGTTCCAGGATGAAGGGTGCTACTTATGGTCTGCACATCTTTTCCAGTCATGAAGTGTTGGCTGAGAGCTGGTTTGTATGAGTTGTTTTTACCATCCAATTACCCAGAGCAACATTTGGTGTCCTCCAGATTCCTCACAAACCAGTCTGAATTTTTGTTCTTTCCGTAACAAAACAAGAGCTTGCAACTCTGAATTTATGACGAGAAGCTTCTGCTTTTCACACAGAATTAATTTCTTACCTCCTCATGCTGTATGGTATAATGAGCTTGGCCTCATTAAAGCTGGAGAAGGCATGCAGGTAAGGGTGTTGGTAATCCCATCAGCCAGAAGTAGTCATTTCTGGATACTGTATCACCCAGTTTAGTTTGTTAGAAAAGGCAAACTCAGTGATCAGCCATGGCACATTCTGTCTCTTCTTAATGTTCTCTGCTCACTACAGGCATTGAACTGTACAGAAAACCCAAGTTTGTTCTGGAATGGCAAGGTTTATTTTGAGAATGCAAGAGTTCGTAACACCTTGGAAGATGAAAAACTATTGTAAATATAGAATAAAGGCTCAGCATCATGGCTTTTTAGTTCTTGTATTTGTGTTTCACAAGAAAAGACATGGTACTGAACTGCATAATTTACACAAAAGGTGCTAGATAACGCCCCAACACGTTAGCATTTCAGACTGACATATATACATGTGCATGCATGACTATCAGCATTCAAAACTGGGGCCCAGAGAGCTCTGTAATGTAAAGTGCTCTTGATCCTTTTCAAGTGTGTTTTTAAATCACAGGGCAGCATCTGTTTGGTCTCTGCTCCTCTGCCTTGACTCCCTCAGTGAGGCCACTCATTTTCCCTAATTAGTTGTGTGAATGTTAGTAAGCCATGTCAGCTTATTTACATCAGCAGGCACGAATACAATAGGAAATGAGAATATTGATTTCACTCAGATCCCTGGGCAGCCACAAGTTACCAACAGATTTCAGCTGAGTTTGAAAACAGTAATGCTCTTGATTGCAAAATGACTTTTTCCCTCGTAAAGCCCTCCACGCACTCACTTCTCCTGATCAGTATGTCACTCCAACTTGCCCATACACCTTCCTCATGAGGCTTTGCACCAGCTAAGTAAAATCACAAGCCCAAGGAGAATGTTGGCCTTTATTTCTTTATTTTTTTAAATTTTGCAAACTACTTCTACATATCCCCTCTTGGAAAAGTCAGCTTTTTTATTGGAAGGTCCTATTAAACAAGTCAATTACAAGATTAGAAGGTAGCTCCAGTAGAATGACAGAGGATGAGATTCACTTCATATCACACCATAAAGGACACATGGATTTGTTTAAACAAGATGAGGATGAGTTTCCTAGTGGCAAGGATTTGCATGCAAAAATCTGTAAGAACTAAAATACATCCCATGACTTTTACACTCAGCAGTTACAGTACAGATTAGCTCCTTTTCATTATAACTGCTCCCAGATCAAATGTCCATTATGGATATACACGCAGAATGAAAATGGCCACAAAGCTGTTCCTATTCTGGCCAAGGCTGAGACAAGTGGAGGCAATTATCAATTTATTGAAGATTAGATTTTTAAGCCACCTTTTAGTTCTGCCAGTAAACCTTTACATACCAACTGCACTAGCATAATTTAAATACGTGGTAGTTTTTGCTCATCTTTACAATGAAATTTCTAGATGGGCCTCTAACATCTCATCTCCTATCTTTCACAAACAAAGAGCAAGGAAAGCAAAACCTGTCACTAATGCTTAGACTTCCTGGAGCAGGCTGGCTACAGGCATAGCCAGGATAATAATTTGTACCCTCCTTCAGCCACACATAATATAGTCTTTATTCAGCAAATAGCAAAGTCGTTTCACACCATGCCAAAGGTCAGCTTTTGCTGTATTAATAGCTGCTCTGGGAGGGTCAGTGTTGTGCTATCCTACATTTTTTCCAGGGCCTGGAGATGCAATTTCCTACAATCTGCAGGCAATTTCCCACCAATTTTCTCAGGGAGCTAATAGGCTGTGACAGGAGATGGAGCTAGCAAGCAGCAGGAGGCTTCAGAAAAGACAAATTGCATCTCTGCCACCTAACTGGGCAATCTAGAAAGACAGAGTTTATAGCTTTGTAGTGTTATTGGGCCCCATGCTAACAGCAAATCACACAAGCTGCTATCTGAATTTCATATTCTTTTCCTTCTGAATTTGTTATCACCACATATCACTCTGCAGCATTTTTTCTACAAATGACAGCTAAAAATGGATAGTGTGTGATTACTAGTTTAACTGCCTTTTAACTAGACAAGTCTTGCTAAACATAATTCACACTCAGAAACAGAAATACACAATCTCACTTTTATGCTCTGTGATATTTTTGATTATTTTCATACTTGTCAAGGTAGGAAGCAGATGACTGGAGAAAGGGACTGACTTGTAAGCTCAACTCGAATTATGCAGTGCAAACTATGGGAACATTAAAAAAAAATAACCACAAACTGCTACAGTGGACACACCTATGGTTGTTAAAAAATAAGAAAAAATAAATCTCCCCTAATCGCATAATCACATACAGTACAAAATGAAAGCATAAAACAGCCAATATCACTAAGTCCTCCCTCTAACAGTGCTTGAAAAATAAAAAGTGAAATTCAACAGTTGACAGCCAACTAACCAACCCTTTACCTTACAGATTTTAAATACTCAGGAATTAGTAAAACTAGCAAGTCTTAAAAAAATGTATCACCATAACTATTTTAATAAAAATGAAACTGATTTCAGTCTACTAACCCTAACCTTCACTTAAGATACAAAAAACAAACAAACAAAGACAGTGACTCAAAGGCACATAACACTAGCAACTACTGCAAGTTATATCTGTCAATACAATTCCCCCTTTCTATTACAGCAAAACCAGGGGGACAAATACTGTAAACATGTTTCATTACAGTACCCTGTATATCTGTATGTTTTACTTCAAAATACAGAAGAACAAGTTTTTGAAGGTGTGGATATAGTTAAAAACTACCAACAATATTCATGAAATTATAATGATTAGCATTTTTTTTCCCCTCAATGCAAGGAAATTAGGTAGAATAAAAAAAAAATCCATCTAAATTATTGCTGTCTACTGGGAGATAAAATTAGTCTGTGTAAAGAGTTGTATAAAAATTTACTATAATTCATCACTAAGGATTTTTTTTTAATTACTTAAATGATGGAAAATTGTAAAACTATGCTGAATGAAGTGTTAAAGTTCTCTCAAACTCATTTTGAAACTCTTAAATTTCAACCATTGATCATTAATATCCCCATTTAATAATTGTGGTTTTTAATAAGTTACAGCTAGCTAGAAGTATTGCAGAACCAGGGAAAAAATTATAAATAGAGTACCAGGTCAGTAATTTGCACTCAACAAAGATTATCTGCATAAACCATAGACACACACACAAAAAGCTATCAAAACAATACAAAAACTGCGAGTATTTCCTTAAAAAGATTCACTGATGAACCACAGAAGATTCCCAGGACTTGAGAATCTTAAGTTTAGTAAACTAAAATTAATGATTTCTCTATATGGTTTTATAAACTTTATGAGGTACACATTCAAAAACTCAGCTATATCCTGAATTAGTGAATATTCACTCAATTGATGTTGGAAATGCACACCTCCCATAATGAACAATCAAAGACAAAAATAGGAACATTATTCATGCAAAAAGACATTAAAATATCTGGAGAGGACTAATACATATTCAAGAGGCAACACAGGGGAGCACAGCCGTAAAATGGTTCCTGTACAAAAAGCAAATATTTCAGGAAGTAAACCTCATGTGCCAATGCAAGTCGCATTGCTAAACCTCAAAGTCCTGTGGCATACACACACAGCATGCTTAAGCCAATACCAAGGTGGCATAAGGGTCATTTACATATCTAACAGCAGTGTTTGGCTAATCCATCAACCTTAAGAAGTACTTTCAATTTATAAAGTCATCGGATTATATGTTTACTCAAAACGTAATTAAGAAAATACTCAGGTCCAAATAAACAAACAAAAAACTCCAGCATCAGAACAACAGCTCAATTATTTTTAAGAGTGAAGGAAAGTTTGGTTGTACTCCAAAATATCTTGCTACAGCAAACCACAAAATAAGAGTTATTAGTTTATCATAATTGCAGCCAATTTTTAAAGTAATGGAGTAATCCACTGTGGATTGCTGTAAAGAAGTGGAACAAAGACTGTGAAATGAACAGATGGATTTTATTTTAAACAAATTAGGCTCACTACCATGGAAGTAACAAATGATTTCTAAGTTTCTCAGTGCTATGGGTTAACTTCCATTTATGACCCCTTCATTCTGCTTGTTAACTTTTTTTAAACTGCTATTAAAATCAGGCCTTGAAGAAAAACTGGCACTAATTATTTTTCAGCTACAAGCTATCATCTCCACTTTTATATTAATGATAAAGCATACAAACAGGATAATAGTATGATTACTTAATCTCCAAACTACATGTAATCTTTGCCTCTAACACGTTATTGGCATAAAACAGAGATAGAAACGAGGTTCAAGATATACTATACCTTTGTACTGTGAACGTAACAAAGAAAGTCCTTGCCAAGCTCTAGGTAATAGCAACTGTCTAGTGCTCCTGCAGCACTTCTCTATGAAGCAACATAATCTTACCACAGATAAAACTGCATATGAAAATTTAGGAGAGAAACAATCACAAAATCAACATTTTACTTCAGGAAACACCACAGGATTTTTCCACAGTGAGTCAACAACACTGACCAGCAATTCCACAACGAAAGTATGAGTACTGAGCAATGATTCTATCTTATCTGTAGGTGCTTGCTTTAGTAAAGGAAATTATTACAACATATTGGCTGATACTATCTATACACAAAAAGATTCAGCCAGACTTTCCTGTGGTCTATGGCATCACCAACAGACTTGATAGACAAAATTATTCCTGGTGTATGAGCCAGAAAGGGAAGAGCCTAATGTTCAGCTTCTATGACCCAACTGTGGGTCATGGCAATGAATAATATGGGGGGTAAAAAATAGTCCTCAGATTTGAAAAGGATAACTAATGTGAGTCTCAATATCACCTGCTTTTTGGTGTTCAGTTTTCTGAGAGTAGCACTCCAAGGAAACAAAAATACAGCTCTCTCAAGAGTTAATATACTGTAGAAGCAATAGGTTCCTTTGTTTCAAGGCATGACATCTTTAAGAACATTTTGTACTTTGAACACAAAGTACTCCTCATTCATTGCTCTTATTTCCCCTTATGTTTTCTTGTTAAATTGAACTTATGTATAATTTTTAAAATATGAAGAAAAATCCTAAATAACTCAAAAAAAAAAGAAAAAAAAATCCCCACAACCTTGTTTTTAACGTATGTTCAAAGCACTGTTCTGGCTGTCGTAGAGAATGCTTTGTTTCATTTTAAATGAGTGGTTGAGAACCCCTATGTAGTTCAAGAGAACCTGAGTAGACTTCTCAGAAACGTCATTAAGTTAGATCCACAATGCAGATTTTTAAAGCATCCAGTTCTTGTATGTCTGGTTTTCCTAGCAAAACTTACCATGCTGCACTAAGCACTTAAGCTGCAATGGGACATCTGGGAGCATGTTGCTGAAAATGGGATTATCAATTGCTGGAAAGCGGAGTTTATGCTACAGAAATACTAGGTAATGGGAAATGTTGAGAACTGGGTGTGATTTAACACTTTATCCTTTTGGGATAGTAAGATTACTTATGAATGTCATAGAAATGTCCACTCCATCTTAGGTGTGTCCTTCAATTACCATGCAGAAACATCTAAACAACTTCATGGAAAAATGGTAGTTGGTGTAATGATATACTGAAACCTTGTTCCAGGTGATTTTTATGTTAAACTACCATTGAAAAAGGTGAGAGGGAAGAGTGTCTTTTTTTCCCTTCTCCTCTCTGTGTATTCTCTGGGTTCAACTCTTCCTTCCATTCTGGTGATCACTAAGTCCTACTTGAGCTGCTGCAGATCTCCCAGTCTGTAATAAATTGACCTTTCTTTGGCAGGATACCATGACTCAAGTCCTGTATACGCCTACATTCTGACATTATTTCTATGCACTTTTAATAAGGAAAAAAAAAAAAAAAGTTGTGAGAAAATCACACAGTAGGAAACAGTTTAGCTCCTTCAGCTAAGTGGCCCAAAGAATAAACAATGTAAGTGTGGAATCTGGATTCAAAACTCTTCTTTAGCATGCGAATAATAAAACTCAAATTTCTTATTTAATATAACTATGGAACTTCTCACATCAACTCAAAATTGAATCAATATAACAGAAAATATGAAGGACTGCAACCAGATAGCAGGATTCCACTAGTTAATTAGTGAGTAATTCTTTCTTGGGGAAAAACAAAACAAAACAAAAACCTGAAACAATATAAAAACAAACCATCTATTTGTCAGTCTAGTTTTATGTTCAAGTTACTTAGATGCTACTGAAAATTCTATCTCCATCACCAGTTCAAAGATGAGACAGAAAAAAATACGTCCAGTTATTTACACACAAAAATATGCATGTGATGACAGATTCCACTTTGATGTTTCTATTACAAAAAAAATATATATTTTAACAATATGATCTTCATGTTCCTTTTGGTGCTCCCTCTTCCCTTTATAAAGGAAAAGCTTTTGAAACACCAAATGAGTTGAAAAGAATTAATGCAGATCAAAATTCTCTCTCAGGGACTAAAAGCTTGCAGTTTGATATGGGGAAATACCTTTACTTGGAATTATAAAGAAAAAAATATACTCTGCCACATTGAGAAAAGCCTTGTAAGGAATATTATCATGATTTTATGCACAACTGATTTATAAAACTTGTTGTCTAGTACACATACACAACATTGTATTTAGAACTAGCGAAGAATTTTGTTCAGTTGAATTGATATTACCACAAATCTCCAGTTCATCAGTTATTGTTTGCACTGACATCCAAAATGTCATTTGTAAGGACTCCCCGCTTCTGCTCTGTCTGGCATTACTTTTTGCCAGAGTGGTATTCAGCCGTCTCTGAATACGGAGGGCCACCCAGCAAACAAAGACTGACCCAGAAAGGGGCTAATCAAAGGAATCTTTTAGGATTGCAATTAAACTGACAGAAAATAAAAATTACCTACCCCATCGTTATTGTTGCACCCTTTTTCCATTTCCTTTTCCTAGTGCCCTTTCTGTTACTGCTGTTCTGATCTGGTCTGTTTCTTCATTTAAGAAGCAGTTATTTCCACCCACTACTTTCTACAGGGCTACAAGAATTTACAGAAGCTCTCAAGTTTTGTCTTGTAGACAATAGCAAAAACAGACATACAGACCAAGATTCCACACAGTGCACCGTTTCATTAAAAAATGTGGCTGTATATGGAAGAGACTCGACTGTGACAAATGAAAATAAAATGTTTTGTAAAATATAAGGTGGAACACATGAAATGAGAAATTGAGAGAATGACTATGAGTCCCCATGAGTCCCCATGTTTTCAGATCCAAGGCATAAGGTAGATCTGAGTGGGGAAAGAAAATTGATTGTAATATAAAAAACAAGGTACAAATGTGATTAAATTCATTCACATGCATAAATAATGTCTTGTTTCAAAGCTGCTGACTCACTGAATGTTCTAAAAGTTAACAAGAAGAACAAGATACATCATGATTTTCTTGACACTGTTGTTTTGAACCTCTTAGATTGCCAAACTGTGGTCTCACAGACAAGCAGTATGGTGCAAGTTAAGAACAGAATCATTACATATACGTGTTTAATTAGCATACAGAAATGTGTTATCATATTTGCATTCTTGGATTCTCTACTATCAGCTTTTAAGAAAGACAAAAGTATATTTATAAAATAAGCCAATTAGATAGCAATTTGGGAAAAAAAAAAACAAAAAAAACCACACAATCAAATGTTCCCAACAGGAAAAAATGGTTGGCCAGCGCTGCTAAGCAAAGTCAATTATTATTGGTAGAGTCAGATGTTTGGAAGAACTTCAAAATTAAAACAGGGTCAGCCTAAAATCAAGTAACTTAGTGCAAACTTTTTTTTTTAAGCCTTCCCATTTTAAAATAGCAGAATACTTCACAGTACTTCAACGTAGCAAATACAATTATTTTTTTGAAAAGCTTTGTGATTCTGCTTTTGCCTCACTATGTGTGAAAGGCACATCATCACCACTGAAAGCTGGTCTATAATTTTCATACTGATATATATTCACAAAATAGCAATAGACAACTACATAGATACCAATCGATCAAATAGTAATTTTTTTATGTCTAGGAAACTAGATTATCCTGAATGGTTAACATTTCACATTCCAAATGCTAAGTTAATATTTTAATGCTACTGTAACGCTAGATGCTATAAAATGGTTTCAGTTGAATGGTCATGTATATTGAAAAGAAAACGGATGTCTCTTCAGACTGGAAATTGAAGAGAAAATTTGACCCAAAATGAGAAATTCCATATCCAGATGTTGCATCTGTCAGTCAAACTTGTTTCTTCCTGGTTATGAGTCTTTGAAAGAGCAGAGATATAAGTCACTGTCAGATGCTAGCAAAATGAAAAAGCAGCTATCCAAAGATGAGTCTTAATCTCTCTGCCAGTTTGTGCAATTTTAAGCATTGCTTGAAGATATCCTCCTGTTTATCTGTACTCTCCATTAGCAACAGAGATTCTAATTAAATTACAGAACACAGGAAACGTATGGTCCTCAGTGGCACAATAACTAGGTTTGTCCAGCACACAGTAGTAGAATCCACTAATTTGAAAAAACATTACTAGAATAAAATGTACACATTCTCTCCTCATCCATTTGTCTCAAGTACTTTTACAAAACTTGATTTGAAGACGTATAACTTTGGTAACTGGCTGCTCAGCATGGCTCTTTGGAGATGTCACACACTGATGAAACAGTGGAAGGGACTCAAAGACTGCTCAGTAGGAATACAGAGTATAGGCCTGTCTAATACGGGGAACTAGAAAATTAATTCTAATTTATTTATACAGTAGATTAGTTAAAAATAAAAAAAAAATCCCTTTGTCAATGTGGTCACAAGAAATTAGTAAGCAAGTTTAACTTAGTTTAGGTTAATTCACTTTACCTGGAGCCCCGCAAGTATTTAACAATGTTTAAGTGATTCGCCCATAAAACCCACACTTTGGTAATTTTTTAATATTTACCTGAGTATCTATGTATAGACAAGCCATTAAAAAAAAAAGGAAATGATTATTTTCTTCTGTAAAATATGAGGGACACAACTTATCTAGCTTTGTTTAATCACAGACATCTTCAGTTAAATGAATAAAGCCTCTGATGTACTTAGTTGAAATGCAGTCCTTCATGAATTCTGTTCAGCTGAAGGGAAAAAAGGAACTCATCTCTTCTTCTAGAGATGACTAAAAGAATTATGATCAGGCACATATTAATGCATCTGCCAAAGAACACATACATGGGACATCACAATAAACTTAAAATAAACTGCACAACTTTATGAAATGTTCAATTTTTATATTTACACTATAATTAGTACAAAATTGCCTTTTAATTTTCCTGCAGCACAAGACAGTATCTACTGGATTTGATACCCTAGTATGTCAAAACAATTACTTTGAAGTATGATAAAGGAATCTAGGAAGAGTTATAAAGAATAAGACACAGTTTTCAAACTATACATAGTGTTTGCTTTTGCTTCTAAAAAGGTACTTATATCCCCAAAAGGTTTTTTAAATAAGCGAGGGTGAGGAGTGGGAGGGAAGAGGAGTGGGGAGAGGAAGGGGAGAAGAAGAGTGGTTGTTCATACTAAAGCCTTTACTGTAATAAACTAAATATATTTACAATTTATACAAATGTTTGACCTTCAACAAAAATACAAAAACATATCACAAGATGCAAAACCAGGAAACAAGTTCATCTGAGACACCACTGCTCTACACAGGACAGGATGCAAATTGAATTGCAAGGAACAGAAAGGTTATCCCCATATTCAGGCAATGAGAACAATTTGCATGAGGTCATAAAGAAAGGAAAAAAAGAAAGGCTTCAACATTCTTTAGCAGACTCGGCTTTTAAAACTATGTCAAAAACCTAGGCTACATCTGTCCATCTTGCTTCTGTGTTCTGTTTGGTCCACACAGCCAATACTTAAGTTGCTGGATGTTGCCTTCTATTTTGAAAAACCGGAGTAGTTTCATCGCAAGGTCTGGAACCTCAATATTTTAACTCCTTTCTAAAAGGCAAAACCTTTCTAATTCTACAATTAAGAACAATTTTGGCCCAGTTCAACTTCTAAAAGTTATATCCCCATCATATTTTCAGTAGATAACTTCATAGACTGTAGCTTTTTTGTCTCCAGAGCCAGTGACTATGTATTTATCATCCACAGAGATGTCACAGCTAAGCACTGATGAAGATTCTTTGGACTAGAAGAAAAATAGAAATATATTACATGATTAAAAAAAGTCTACTACCCTCATCTCAGCATCCCATTTTGGGTAGATCACATGGGTAAAGAGATTTGTGTCCATTCTTGGGACTTACAGAGTACTAGTGATGTCTTTAAAAGCAATATCATCCTCACCTGGAATATACTGGCTCCGTAAGGAGTTCTCCATGCATTAAGAAGGTTATCCTTCCCTGTACTCACAAACCATTTACCTAGAATATGAAAGAGAGGAAATGTGAAAACACATGAAGCAGACATCTGATGGATTTGGGGTCAGATTGAAATCTGTTGGCTAATTGCAACTGCACAAAGCTCTCACCACTAATCAATACAGTATTGTTGCTTACATTCAACATGGACGCCTCATGCTTTTGTAGCACATTACATACAAGAAATCCCCATATGAATTAGAAACAGTCTTTTACACAAAACTCAGCCTTTACAGCAGACTTTGAATAAATTAATAAAAAAGTCAGTTCTTTGTAGGCAAGTATATTTATATTCATAAAGCAGAGCTATTTATTCATAAATTAAGAAACAGAGACACTAAAATACATTTTGATTATCAGAAGTTATGACTGTGCAATAACTAATGAAGGAAGTATGAATTAAGAGTCCAGACCTCCAGTTCTGTCTTCATGGAAACTTACCACAGTAAGCAAATTTGAGTGACAATACACAACTCTCATGAAGGTGCAGCTGATATTTGTCTGGTTTATTTACATGTAGCACTTCCACATTGCTGCTCTCCATTCCCACAGCTAACCATTCACCAGTAGGACAATAACCAAGGGAAAATATCTGAAAATCAAAGAACATTTACAGTTTTTATTTTTGCCTATAGTGGCCAAGTGAACGAGGAGAGGAAGAAGGAAGGGCAAAATAGAACTGACAAAGTTCAATAGTGAGACTACTTGTCAAAATTCTAGTGACCAAATAACCCCTGTTCTTACCTATTAAGTAAGGAAAAAAAGGGACAGAAAGTAGAGCCAGCCTACTGTTTTGTTCCAAAGTAGCTAAACATATGAAAGCTCCAAAGTATTGTGCTGTAAATAGTCAAAGCAAACAAAACAAACAATCTAAAATTCGTCAGTTGCACTGGGACAGTTTCTCAGCCTTCTTCCTAAGTGTTTGCCTGTTCCACTCCCCTCTGAGTTGTAGGAAAATCCAGTTACCTGTGAAGTGAAGTCATGCTGTTGTAGCTGTCTCCCTTCTCTCAAGTCCCAGGATCTGACAGTGTTATCCAAACCTCCTGTCCAGAGTTTGGTACCATCATTAGAAATGTCAATACAGCTGGCCCCGTCTGTGTGGCCCTGGAATTGCCTGATAAAACAAACCAGATTGAATAATGATTTCCTGCCAGAGCTCAAGGTAAACACTGTTGCAGTGTTAGTTTTGGACTCTGCATGTGTGTCATCTGTGTCTGCTGATGGGCAAATATCAGCCCCTCCCTGACTTGGCATGAAATGCAACAAAAATATTTTCCAGGTTCTACAGAAATTGACTGTATTATAGATGGACAAATATTTTCTATCATGTTTTGAGAATTATTTATTTATTTATTAATAAATCCTTCTGTGTGCACTAAAGTGCAGAATGTAGTAACTTAACTAGTTAAAAAGCAATTAAGGACAGCATATATTAAAAAAAAATGCTGAGGGAATAATACTCCTCTAGTTTCAGAAAACAGCTACTGTATTTTTCCTTGGCTGTAAGTCAACATGATAAATAGTGAAGGGATCCAGAGAAGGACCCACATTGTCATGCACAAGCATTGCTGAATCAGCAAAGTTGCATTCTCTGGCAGGAGATCAGGAGATCGCAAAATAACTAGACAATGCATTTTGTTTCAAAATCTTCTCATTAGGAAATTCCAGCTTTCAGCAACCAAAAGGTCATAACAAGTTTTCCTCAATCCTTTGGCAGAAGCCATCCATGTTTTTCATCAGCAATTAAATTTAGGAAAATTCTATGTCTCAGTGTCAAAGGTAGATGGAAGGGAGAAAAAGGCAACTAGCTTGGGAGTGAAAGGCATGATTCACTAAGAGTTGCCATAGGAAGGTCACATGGCACATTGTGTTTCACACCTTCCACATGTTATCAATCAGAATAATCAGCAAGCAAGTGGTGGGAGAAAAACTAATTTGTACCATTCATTCAAGACAGTCACAGATGGAGAAAGAGCCCTTTACCTAGCCTAAGCACTTAAACTGAAGACTTTACATAACTAAGGTTGTTTTCTTTGTCATAGAAATTCAGCAGAAAGTCAAATTTTCACATAAATTAATATGGATCTATGCACATAAATTTAGGTTTACTACTGCTATACAGTAAATTCATTAAGTCACAGCAAACAAAGCAGCTTCTTTGGTGTACACATTCAAATCCTCTAAAACATCATGGTCTTTTCCAGCCTAAGCTCTCCGTTCTTGTAATACTGTAAGCCATCACAATCTTGGCAAGACTGAACCAAAATTCACCTTCTAGTAAAATCACACAACCAGTTGCTAAGAGTCATTTCACACATCTGCTTTTTTTTTTTCCTGTCATTGCACTGATGCTAAATATTGACCTGCCAGACACTGTAATCAAGGTTTAAAGGAAGTATTTTAGAAGTAGCAAACATAGCAACATATTTATTACAGCCTCCACAAACCATTCTGATAGTTTTAGAGATCAAATTCCTCCTCCAAAACTCAAATATCTTTCTTTTATGAAGACATCAAACAGCAGCCCTTTACACTTTCCTAAAGAACTGAAGTGATCCAGGTTTGCAATTACTTTTGGAGGGTTAATTTTATTACCTATTGTCACTAATTACAAACTCAGATTTTTCCTTATTACCTAGTAAGGCCTAAGATAAATGAAAACAAGAAACCTCAGAGAGTTCCCTACACAGCAAGTTCAGTATATGTAAATCACAATCTAGCTTGTTGAAACCTGCAGACAAATCCAAATACATGAAAACAACAAGAACTTTCACACTGACTTCAAGAGGTTATACAACAACCTGTAATGCCCTCAAAGAACATCTTCTAGGACAAGCTGAAGCTACTAGAACTAGTTTCTAGACAAACCTGAGCAACAACCTAATTCTTTGGATAAGAAAGACTATTTACTTTGCTATCCTGAACCATTATTCAAGGGAGATAAATATTTATTTAGCTGCTCAAAGACTAAGCTTAATTTATTAAAGTTTACAGAAAACAAGTAATACTCACCTGACCAATGTCTGATTGTGCAGATCCCACACTGCAATGTTCCCATCACTGCAGCAGGAGAAGCACACCTTGGAATCAGGGCTGATAGCCAAAGCATAGCAGGCAGGAGCTGAAGATGTAAGCTCTGCTTTTATACGAGGAGTTGGCGCTGCCAGGTCCCATATGGATAATGTGCTGGCTTCCCCGCCAACAATTAGGGTGCATCCATCAGGCAGTAATTTACAAGAGCGGATGTAGTTATCTCTGTTCTGTACAACACAAATCACCTCCGTTACGTTAATACGTGCCTGCCAATGATGACCACTAATATGATTCTTACTGCATCCAAGTTTTAAACAGTAAGCAATTTTTTCCAGTACCAAAGTACAGAAGAGAAATCAGCATACCCTAAAAGGTTTCAAATGCCTACTTCTCATTGCTATCTTTCTTGAACCTGATGAAATGCAAGTCTTCCATCCAAGGTTCAGGCTGGACGTTAGGAAATACTACTTCTCTGAAAGGGTAGTCAGGCACTGGAATGGGTTGCCCAGAGAGGTGGTGGAGTCACTGACCCTGGTGGTGTTCAAAGAGCATTTGGATGTTGTGTTGAGGGACATGGTTTAGCGAGAACCATTGGTGAAGGGTGAATGGTTGGACTGGATGATCCTGTGGGTCTTTTCCAACCGTAGTGATTCTATGATTCTATGATCTCATTACACTAAGATAGTGCCAAAGTAAGCTTGCATTTGAGAAAGTGCACTCCATCAATTACGATCAACAGCATCACTTCTCATATGATATCTAAGCAACCACTTATGAAAATACAGTTGAAGTCTCATGTCTTTCAGATCTTAGAGTTTTCTTTTAAGTGACATCTTATACTCATCATTTTAAAGTGAAAATGTTGAGTTGTAATATTCCCCTACTAGTCCTGGATTTTTGCTGGTTCTCTTGCTCCACATCACTTCTGTCATACTTACTGGTTTCACATTTTTGATACTATTGCTGGCAGAGATACTATAAAAGATTTAGAGATGGAAAAGATTTCAACCTTTACATATTACAAAGCTGTCTTCTTAAGCATATTGGCTGTCCAACATTAACAGTTCGCTAGGAAATGCAGGGATAGAATCAGTAACTGAAAACAAAAAAAACCCACAACACTAAGTAAAAATCAAAAGCACTTCTACTACTATGAGTTTTTTGTGGTGTTTTTTTTTTGTTTGTTTGTTTTTGTTGGTGGTGGTTTTGCTTGTGTTTTTGCTGATTTGTTTGTTTTAAAATCACAGAGAGGGAGCAGCAAGTAGTGCACTGGGAATGTCAGCTTAGCTATTGGCAGCGATACAGATCTGTAACTAAAATGAAGGCAGCTAGGACTGAGCATCCAGAGACAAACCTGCCACAAAACAGAATACATATTTAACCATACATATACTACTCCTGGACAACTGACATGGGCATATCAGCAAATGAGAGGTAAAAGCTTGAAAAAACAAGCACATTTATTATGATCAAAATATAAGAAATACTTTTATCCATAATATATGTTATTGTATTTTATGATATAATGCCTTCTCAGTTAACATTACACTGACTTGTCTCTTTCCAAGTGTCTACACTGCTTTAGTGTAAGAAGCATTTTTTATTTAACAGGTTTTTTTTATTTATGTTTTCAGCTAACTGCAAAATCAGCTTGCACCTGATGGATACGCATAGAAACCAGCAGAAGTGCAGCAACATGAAGTGACCTTGCTACCTTGTCATACTATTCCTTTATACAGCTACTACCCTCTTACAAAAAAAGACGTAGTGATTTCTGGCATGAGTGGAACACCATGGAATGTCCCTGTCTCAGCCAGGCTTCCTTTTAAACCCATGCAGAAAAAAAAAATCACCAGCATGACTTGGATGGGGAAAGAATCAGGTATACTCTCAGAAGTCTTATCTATTATTTGACCCTTATTATTTGACATTTATCACTAAACAAACCAGTCCACTTCTCTGAAACACCACCTGCTCAGTGTTTAAAAAAAAGTCAGTTAAATACATACAGCAGGAAACAGAACTGCCTGCTATTTCCTTATAATATGAACAAAATCCAGACAAGGACAGCTATTTCCTTATTGAGTCTCCAAGGAGAAGTTACCCTTCTACATTAGTTCCTGTTCACTTACCAGGCAGTCAAGCTGAGAGACAGGGCTCTTGTTCCCAGGCTGGCTGATATCCCAGACTTTGACGCACCCCTTGCCACCCGTGTACACATGTCTTGTGGGGTTGCTGATGGTAACTGCGCACACAACTTCCCCATGGTTCAGAGTGTTGATCTGACGGGCATGGCGAGGGATTCCTGGACCGATGAGGGCATCGGGAGGGAAAGGAACAGGCTGCATCTGGCCATCTGCAGTAACATGAAAGGAGTAGGCTCTTTTTGGGGAAAGGAAAGAAAGGAGAAGAAAAAATATATCAGCAAAGATAACAGTGCTAAAATGACAGAAAAGGATAGTACTTTGTGTTTTCTTTCTTTAATTTTCATGAGAAAAAGACTGGGAAAGCTACAGAGCCAAATAACATGAGGTATGTGAAACCTCACAGAAAGAACAGGACTCCCCACAGCCATTTTCAGCTTTCATGTTTCACTTAAACTGTATGTGCAGTGAGGAGGCACATTAAAATCTCCTATTAACTCCATGAATCAAGGTTGTGGCCATCACTCTGCTACTTGGACCATTAGAAGAGCTTTCAGCTGCTGCTTTCTACTCTACTACTGGTTCTGAGTCTCAGCACACGTCCTGCAGCAGTATTTCCTGACAATCTTTCAGATGTATTTCATGAGGTTTGCACCTGTTACCATGAGCTCTTAGTTAAACTTCTCTTTGACCTATTTCAGCACCACATCTTCAACATCAGCACTGGCTGTGCTAGTATGTCTCTCTTTCCAGCTGGGAACTAGTTTTGTACACAAAATGGCAACATGCAGAGTGGATGTACGCTCTTTCATCAGAAAGCTGACACCATCTTCTCATAACTATATTCTCTTGAATAAGTATTTTGGAACAGTTGAAAGGCTCTGTTTCCCAGGTAGTTTTATCACTTCTGCAGTGTCTGTATCTACACACTGCATGATTTCAAGTATGTGAAAACTCAAGGTTGAGGCAGTGAGTCCCAGCAGTGACAAACCATTACTCCTTAGGGAAAGTACACAGAATTATTTGTGTTTACTATGAAGATTAAAATCAGTTCAACACAAAGACCAGGCACAAAAAGCAACAAATAACTGTTTCAGATTCAGGGTGGTATTTTTTGTTTGTTTTTAAAAATAATGAAAATACTACTGCAAAAGCTGTTTGTATTATACTGGTGAGATACTGCTGTTACACTCACTGCACTCTTATTCAAGAGAGCAAAGTGGTGAAAAACAAGTAATGTTTTTACAAATAAGATACCTTCTCCCAATTATACCGTTATTTTTTTCTTATATATTTTTGTTTTCCGGACTGTGCGTTCTTTCCCAAATGAACCTTCTTCCTCATAAATCTTCAGTTACTATAGTTGAAGTTAAAGCATTTAATCAATCTTCAACAGACCAAACAGTAGGTAATTCAATTTAATTTTTTGTTCTAAGCATGTAGTTTTCAAGTATTTTATTGCACATTTCCAAGTATTGCACAGTTTGAAAGAAAGGAACAAGTCAGATTTCTGTAATAGATACCACAATGTACTTGGGCTTGTTTCCTAAAGCAACTGAGGAACTGAGAAGAAGATATTCAGAGTCAGAAGTAAATAGAGAAGGCTCTGTTTTTATTTCATACAGAACATAACAGTAGTGTCACACAAAGCAATACCACAGTCTTCACCAGAGGGGAAGGGCAAAAGGTAGTTGACAGTAACTGCTATAAACCAAAGAAGTCAAATGTATACACATGCAATTCCTGTACCTTATTCATGTTTTGTGGTTGGACAAGTCAACTGAAGATATGCTCAGAGAATGCATACATAGAAAATGAGGAACAAAAAAGATGACAAATAAAACTGATGAGAACTGCCAGATAAGGAAGTTTACTCCCTCATTTGTATACAAGTTGCAAAGTGTATCAGATGCATCTACTCCCATGGAAGACTTTCCCTTTTTTCCTCCCTTTTTTTTCTTTTTGTATAAAGAATTACACTAACGATAAAGGCTGACAGAGGAATCTGTACCATTTATGTGAAGAGCAGTTAAGACAGAAATGTCCCAGAGTAGCTATTCACCAAACAGGTGAGACAAAGGATGAGTGAGGAAAAAAGAGCAGCAACAAAACTGCTCAAGGCTGAACCTGCTCAGGTTCAGGTATAAAACTAAAGAGTCACAGCATTTGTGAGGCTTAAAAGCTAGGCCCCATCCTGGGCTACAGATCAATTTGTTATTTGTTAACAATAAGAGTACACAGAACTGCAAAACTGTGAAGTCTCAGTCTGCCCTTGTTTTTATCATGGATATAAGAAAAACAATTAAACAAGTATTGAGCAATTCTTCCCATTACATTCAAGATGAATAATCCACTTGTACTTTTTTTTTTTTTAACCATCCTACAGATGACGACAACCTAAATGTTCTGTTCAATTCAAAGCCATTAAATAATTGGTGTTTTGAAATGATTCTGAGCATTTACACAGCTTTCACACTTCTTCTGTTGAAATGGGGTGGGAAAAAGACAATAGGAACATTTTTGAAGTGTTCCATGCACACTGTAGCATTAAGATGGCTCTTCTGTTCTGAAATGCCAGAAATTTATCCCAGTGTATTTTTAATTAAGTATAATCTTACCAGTATATTTACATTTGAAGTCTGATTATATATCATATTAGTAGCTTCATTTTTATCATCACAGTCAGGCATTTGCTTCCAAGACTCATCAGCCCTCAGAATGGCAGTCAAACAGACCAGTAGTAGTTTCTTAGAAGTCAAAGCAGCTTTTGTTACAGTGCAAGTTATCATCAATCCACTACTTAAGAAAAATGGCTACACATTGCCAAATCCCTATTCCTCTGCCAATACAAACACACAAAAAAGTAAATGTTCCTGTTTGCTCAAAGGTATGTGGTATGTCAGGCTAACATCAACACTGTCTAGTAACATCTACTACATACCATAGTATAGCAATTTTCATTTCAAATGCCCTTCTCTTCTTTCCCCTTCACAACTCAGCCCAAAGGAAACTTGTAGAATTTGCAAGACCGACACTCCCTACATGAAGTAAGCTTCTTTCAGAAGAATAAAATAACAAGGGCAGCAATGCAAATAACTTATCTGCTGCTTAAGTGCTAGAGTCCTAGGTTACCTAGGCGACCTTGGTTATCACATTACTCTTCAGACTGGAAAGTAATCTCTGGTTTAACACCCCTTCTCAAGCAGGGACACCTACAGCAGGTTGTCCAGGCACCATGTCCAGGCAGCTTTTGAAAAGTTCCAAGAAAGGAGACTACACAATACCTCTGGACAACTGAATCCAGACTCCTTCCAGTATGTCCATGTCTATCTTGTACTGGGTGGCCCAGTACTGGACACAGTGCTCCATACTCCAGATGTAAACTCATCAATGCTGAATGGAGGGGAAGAATCACCTCTCTTGACATGCTGGTAATAAGGCAGCCAAGGATACCACAAGCATTCTTAGCAGCAAGGGCATATTACTGGCTCAAGTTCAACGCGGCGTCCTACTACATTGCTACTTACAATTAAGAATTAACTGAATTTTAATGAGATAATTTACACATCTGTATCCTTGAATGTGAGGAGTATTTTGGTGTTCCAGCTGTTCCAACATTGGAAGAGTCAACACAGTTTTTTCTTTGGGGAACAAAGTCTCTCCCACTATAAATGAAAATGAGATTTGAGAACATCTGATGAAACTGAACACATATATGTCCTATAAGACCTGATGACTTTCATCCTAGGGTCCTAAAGGAACTGGTTCGTGTATTTGCCAAGGCACTCACTGTCATATTTAAAAATTCATGTATGTCAGGTAAAGTTTCCCATACCTGGAAAAATGGTAACCACCACTCTTGCTATTAAGAAGAGAAGAAGGGAAAATCTAGGAAACTAAAGGCTGGAGAGCTTCACCTTTGTCCCTGGGAATATCATGGAACAAATCCTCCTAGAATCTATGTCAAGGACCATGCAAGATATGAAGATGATCTAAGATAGCCAGCATGCCTTCATCAGGGGCAGATAGTGCATGGTGCCCCTGTATAATAGAGGACTACATTGGTTGATAAGACTCATCTGTGTCATCTACCTGGACTTCTGCAGGGCCTTTAGTCTAGGAGAATTCCTTGAAAGTAGCCTGGTGGAGAACAACTTAGAGGTACTGGTAGATGAAAAGATGGACATGACCCAGCAGTGCGTACTTGCAGCCCATAAGACCAACGGTACCCTCAGCTGCATAAAAACAGGGGTGGCCAGCAAGAAGACAGAGGTGACTGTCCCCCTCTGCACTGTCCTTGTAAGGCCCTACTCAGAGTACTGCAGCCAGGTCTGGGGCCTCCAGCAGGACAAAGATGTGGAGCTATTGAAGTGGGTCCAGAGGAGGGCCACAAAGACAATCAGAGGGCTAGAGCACCTCTCCTATGAAGACAGGTTGAGGGATCTGAGCTGTTTTAACTTAGAGAGGAGAAGGCTTCAAAGAGACCTCAATGCAACCATTCAGCACTTAGAGGGGGCTTACAAAAAAGATGGAGAGTGAGTTTTTATGTGGGCAGATACAAGAATTAATGTTTTTTCTAAACTAAAAGATGGTAGGTTTAGATTAGATATAAGGAAGAAATTCTTCACTATGAGAGTAATGAGGTACTGGAACAGTTTGCTCAGAGAAGATGAGGATGCCCCATCCCTGGAAGTATTCAAGGCCAGGTTGGATGTGGCCTTGGGCAAATTTATCTAGTGAAGGTGTTCCTGCACAAAGCATGGGCATCTATTTCCTCTTCCTCTTCATATTAATTTTTACACAACAGGCTTGAACATTAACTCACTGGTCAAGAACATGGCAAAACAGCTAAAATACCCACCTATTATCTAAAAGATAGACATAATGTATGCACTTCCAGTGAACTTAAAATGCTATGCTATCAAAAAAAAAAAAAAAAAAAAAGACTTCCACTTAATCTCTCTATTCAAAAAGACAAACAGAATTCTTTAGCTGGCACAAAAATACTCTAGCTGCAGAACACAAAAGCAGACAGTTCCTTCTGTTGATGAGTGTGCTTTCAGTATGATGAGTCACTCTGAAAGTAATCCTCCTATTTATTTCCATGGAAACTACAACAGATACAAAGAACACAAAGCACTATTTGATAGAGCAAATTCTCAGCTACAAAACACTATTTTTCAACATAGGCACTACTATTAACTATGCATTTTTGCCGGTGACAAACAAGAGCCTGCATGGCACACTCATAAAAGTCTGCACCAGCGGAGGTGATCCACTGTCACTGTCATCACTGCTGAAAGGTACCACCCATCTCTCACTGTGCCCACATACACCAACTGGTCTCTAGAAACATTTAGAAAGTGTCAAAAAGCAAATAGGAAACCTATCTTTTATTCTAGAATATAATAAAGTTAACACTCCTTTAAAATATTTCTCATTGTACATTCACTGAACAAATGGAATGATTGGGTGAACAGAAAAATTCCTTTTTTTCCTCTCTTGAACAAGAGCTAATGTTTACCAAATGAAATTCCCCTTTACTGCTAAAAGGAAAGAATTTTTTCATCTCTGTCAGTGTCTGTGTAAAACATTTGAAATGCAATTTCATTTGAAGCATGAATATTGAGAAACACGACTGTTCTCAGTACTAACATTACTTCAAAGTCATAGATACCAGGTGAGCAATGCTGTGGACTTAAGTCTCATAAATGAGCTTGAAAATCTATGCTCAGTTGCTCATCCAACTAATATAAGATGTGGTTCACATTCTGGAGAAATCCACAAGAATACTAAAAGCTAAATTACTACTTTTCTAAAAAGGCTACGCAAAGCAAGAAACATGTTCATAGCAAAATACTAAGAACCTATAGCACATGGCATAGTTAAATACATCAAAAAACAGAGTGCAAGACTCTGACATCACATGTCTATGTCCAAAATAGGAGTGATTTTCTTCACTAGCACCAAAGAAAAAGATAATTACTGATCAGATGATGATCACTTCAGGCAATTTGGAAAGTTGGGGGGGAACAAAAAAAAAAAAAAAAAAAAGCAAGAGCAACTGCTAAGAAAAGAATAATTTACTGGTAAGAAGACACACTGAAACCAAGAATATTAAAACATTACAAGACCACATGAGCATACACAGAAATATCAAATTAATACGGACAAGCTAATAAGCCTCATAGGAAATAAATACTTGTTATCAAATGCAAAGCCTATAGTTATATACATCAGGAATTAGTGAAGACTTCAAGTTTTCTAGGTTGCTACCTTGATCGCCCAAGTAATTTTGCAGTTAATTTGAAGGGAACAAAACTGTTAGATTCACATTCAGGAAGATGAAAAGATGGTAGTAAAGACATCTAGCCTAGTTACAAAACAAGGCAAGAAACGGACAAGCTTTTCAGAGCATATTCCCTTGGTAAGAAAAGATAAAAGAGTAGGAGAAGATTCTTCAGAGGCTACTGATTTCTAACAAGCTAGGCCATTAACAGATCCCAGAATGCATAGGGGGTAAATAAAATTAGGTGCTATCAAACATGTCACTCCTCTGGGAAGAAACATGATTTTCTCTTGGAAGCAAGGCTGAGTGAACAGTCTCTTCAGAGTTGTTCTTAAAAACACACAGCAGTGAGCATATATATACTTACAGCTGGAGATTCAGTAGCTTAACCTGACATATTCTGTACCACTTACTAAAACTCCAGATCTCAAAAAATAAGTTCACTGCAGCATCTTACTTGTACTCTTAGATAAAGGGGATTTTGAGAATAAACCAAGAGTACTTGACTAGTTTGCCTGAATATATAACACCTGTACTCTGTATGGACAATACAGGAGACTTGCCTAATGAAGTTGAGAGCTATCGAAAGACATTGCAGGCAGTGCAACTTAGCTAGGACTGCATCTAGACAGATGTAGCCAAACAAGATGATTCTAAAGTTATCACTGGAATGTCAGCAGTTCAGTGTCTGAAATTTTATATTTGATACACATATAATGAAGATAAGCAAATAAAGATCATTTACAGAAAATGACTGGCTCCTATGACCGTGAAAAACATTATGGAACACGATCAATCAAATCAAGAGAAGAGTAGACACTATGTCTCAAAGTTAGTGATCTGTGAAGCAGTACGAATAAAGTTCTGAACCGACTAAATTAAAAAATTAACAGCGACTATGATTTGGCTATAAAATAACATAATACAAAGTTTAATGTTATACAAGCACGGTTTTTGTGCCTTGAGAAGTGCAATTAGGACTCAACCACAGAACAGTCCTGACTGAACAAAACTAGGTTTTCATAGTTTATATGGCTAGGCATGGAATAATGGAATATGTCCCTGAAAGCCTGTGAATACATTTGGTTAGAAGTAAAAGCTTACAGGCATCACATTATGTGATCTCCAAAAATATTTTATGTAAGGATGCCAAATTCTACTGAAGTCAGCAAGAATGAGTTTGACCCTTAACAGGAGAATATTTTAAGAACAAAGTATGTTCCTTACTGTGCTAAATTTAAACACACTACCTTCTGATACATAACACCAACTCAGACACCTCACATTAGTAGTCTTGTCAACGTACCACCAGCTTTTCTTTAAGTACATCCAAGATCTAACAGGTTTCTCACATTACCAAGAGTTAGCTATGTCGGTCCTCAGAAAAAGTGGATATCAGGTGGATAACAGTAAAGAGATATCTAGGATGGCTATTTTAATATAAGAAGTCTTCTGCTTTCATACTGCTGTTGAAAAAGAGTATAAGAAAGCATGTCTTTTTGCCTGCATTTTTAAAGATGTTTGAATTGCTGACATCACAACTTATCAGTATGTATTAATAGAAGTTCAATATGAAGACAAACAAATATGTGTGTGTATACATGTAACTTTCAACATTATGCAACTTATAAATTACACATTAGTTTCTGATTTGTTCCTGAAGTGGCAGAAGGAAAAATTAAAACTGTTAATTCCCCAAAATCTTGTAACAGATTGGTACAGAAGACAGCATGCAGCAGATCACTTGAGCACTGGTTGCAGTAATTGTTAAGTTGGTTTCAAAATGATGTACCTAGATTGTGAGGTGCTACTCTAACTGCAGCTTTTTCCTGAAAGACAAGTCAGGACTGACTAACAAAAGTGAGGGTAGGCCAAAAAACAAGGTGGTCCTAACAAAGTAAGAAAATCGTTTGAGTTCTCTCTGCTCCTTTATCTCCAAGAAAACAGATAAGCTCTGTTTCCCCATCCTACTAAAACCAAATTACTGGGGAAAAAAAAATAAATACACTGATGCATAGTTTTTCATGAATTTATTTCTGTTGTTTCTGTAAGTCCATCACAGTCTCTAAGTACATCGCAGTAGGATTTTACTTAAGCATCCTTCCATTAATAATTAAAATTCTTCAATAAAAAGAAGTTGCTGTGTACGTTAACCTACATCTATGTGTCCCCTACTGCAGAAAGGGTTCCTCATCTTTTTGCTCTCCAGCTGCATGCTTATACAAACGTTTTTTAAACTTTGGCCCATTATACAAGGTGTGCATCAGTTGCTAAAGTAACCATTTCAGATACTCATGCCTTTAAAACAAGTGCCAGACAAGGAGTCTGTGAGTTCGTACTACACAGTCATGATTGGTACAGTCAGAATTTGACTTTCAAACTGTTTTTCCTTACACATTTTACCACTATCTTCCCGTTTGTGTTTCCTTTAACTGCCTTTATGAACAAGAAACTGAAACAAACAAACAGGATTTACCTTCAACAGCTTTTCCTTGGAAACAGCTACATGCACATCTGTCTGGGGGTATGACATCTACCATTCTACAATTTGTATGCTGTACCTAATGCCAGAAGAGGTCCAAAAAAAATCTCATGGGAACAAGCAGACACTGTGTCCCTTGGCATTTTTCTTCAATACGTTTGTATTCCCTGTAAATACTGCTGCTGTTACCAAAGTGTGAAAAAGTTACTTACGGTTTTCCCCCAGGAATCCCTGCGAGATTTGGGGGGATTCCAGGTACTCTCATGTGAGGAGGAGGATCAAACCCAACCTGACAACGGAAAACAAATTAAAAATTACACTTGCAATTTCTCATTCAGCAAAAACTACTTCTCCCCCAAGATATGCATTTAACCAAAATACAGCTTTTACTTACAGTAATAGCTGAGTAGGGATGGACAAAACAAGATGTTCTCCCTCAGCATGCTTCTGCTAGAAGTACTCATATTCAACATAAAACCCATAAAGCACACCACATATTCACAACACTAAGCATCACATACACAGACAAGCACGTTAGTGTGAAGCTTGCCCTGGAGCTGAAGAGCCCACGTGCTGCATGCAGCCACACTCTGTATCTGCTGGCAGCAATCACTGATCCATGCAGGCACAGTGGATGGCTCAGAAGCAGCTTCAGGCCCCCATCAGTTGCTCTGCTGGCTCTGTGCTGCATGGGTACCTCAGCTAGGAGATGTCTCAGGGAGTTACACTGCAGGATGCTCACAGATTTGTCTACAGCTTAAAAACATTATTTCACAGGCTCTTTTTATATACTGCAATTCCACCAAACCGTTATGTCCAGAATGAATAGGAAGACCAAATAAACCAAAGAGGAATTCTGGACCAAACACACATTTTCCTTCTGACCACTTTACTTAAGATAAAATTCATATTGTTTTAAGAAGTGCATATGCAATTTAGGATTTCCACATTTTTGTGTAACAATTTTTCCAGTTTGAAAAAGTAGCCTCATCTACAGAAGATGACAGGCTTAAGACCAATCTTGCAGACTGACAAGTGGATAGGTCTATGCACGTTTGTGCAATCGGCTACTAGGTTATTCTGCTTGATAGCAGCAGTTACTGCTATGCTCCATTTAGTGACTACACCCACAATAGCAACTATTTGTAACACACCTTATCACAGAGCTTTAAGACTCCCCATGTTGATTTACTCAAAAAGAACACTATACAAGGAGAGAGAAGTAGATAAAAAAAGACTTTTACACACTTTGAAATTAATTTGGTGTGTCTGTACAGATCAGAAATCTTGTTCAGCAAAAGAAAAGCAGGTGTTCACAGCACCAGTGAAGAGATTTGTATCTACTGAAACTGATTTTTCATTTAAAGCATAAGCAAACAGTTTGGCATTTATAAATTAGACAAAGCACTGATGAGAAAAAAAGAAACATACATCAATACACTAAGATTCTTTGTTCTCAAGGTACAGATTTGCTTCTCCATCCACAAAGCAAAGTGAAACACAGTGAAACAGCCAAGGCTCTGGCGCTGTTATAACTTGGGAATTCAACAGTGCTAAATGAAGCATGTAGCCTTCTTCAGTGACCTGCAACTCACACAACTGAGATTGCATGCAATGTGTGGCCTACCATAGGAGATCTTCCATAGGCAACCACGGCAGCTGCTGCGGCAGCAGCACTCATCTGGGGTGACATGTTGTGCAGGCTGGCGTATGCTGCCCCTGGACTGGTTAGTTCTCCGTTCATGCCAGCATGAGGCACCATTCCAAACGGAGCAGGGTATGGCCCTTGTACAGCCAAAGGTGTGCGCAAACCTGCGGCTATGGAACAATGAAAGTAAGTAGTTTTATTGGATTTCCCTGCACACTGGGAAGAAAGGAAAAGACCTTTTATTTCACTGTATGTTACCTAACCTTCCCCTCACACACATGCACACACACAGCTAAGAAACATCCCCATAATTTATCACTACTACCACCTCTTTTCACTCAGTGTAAATAAGGTCTACTGAGATCTGAACTCAGTGATTACTTCTAACAACCTCTTCTAGCATTGCCCGTTTCCACTTCTGTAATATTTCCCTGTTTACATTAATCTCTCCTTTGCCAAATTAAGCACTAAAGCTGACAGACGTGGTTTACACAGCTCATGTCTGAAGCAACTCTGCCATACCAGCCTGAATAGCAAAAGTAAACTTTCCTCTGCATTTGTCAAGATTTACACTGCAGCAAATATTAGTAGATTCAAACAAAGAGCTGGAGAAGCAGTGGCATTTAGCCTAAGTACTAGAAGCTTCTCAGAAATTTTTCACTGCATACAGACTCCAGACTATTTCCAAAAAGATAAAGAACAAAGTAAACAAAGAAGAAAAGATAGAAAGATATTCAAAACTCTTGATAATCCAAACATCTGCACCTCATCTAGTCCTCTCTAACATCAAGAAAAAAGCACTTGGTTAACATTTGCATGGAAATGCATATTTAAATAAGGTATTAATCGTAGAGCCATAACAACTTGAGAGGTCATGCATTACCAGCCTGGTTAACCAGAGGGTCCATTGTTGGAGGCTTGCCAAGGCCTGGACGAAGTCCTGGAGTTGCACTAGTGCCTGGAGTTGGCACATCACTTCGAGGAGTCGGTGTGCTGGATTTCAGAACAGGCGTGCTGGCTTTTTCATGCTGGTATCATTAAACAAATTAAATTAGTATTATTTTTAATCCCAGCCATATTACACAATTTATCACAACAGCAGCTGGGATGCTGGGCACCTACTACCTAGTCCCTCAGCCAATTTTCATAAATCCATGCAATGCTGACAACATTAACTTGTGAAAAAAAATGCTGACCTTTTGATTACAGCCAAAATTGGAAAAAAAAAAAAGAAAAGAAAAAAGAAAAAAAAAAAAAAAAAGCTAAGAAGTTATTTTTCTTTCTTCCACTGGCATAAAAAAAACACACACAAGATTTTTTTTTTTTTTTTTTTTCCAGGACAGTACAGCATGCATCACCACATTATTTTAGTGTGAAATCACTATTACTGGACAAAGTGAATCAAAGTGAAAACAAAGTACCACCACAGTTGATAATAATCAAAGAAACTGTGACATAAAATCTTATCAAGTTAGTTATTCCTTGAAAAGTTTTTCAGCAGCAGTTCATTTACAAGAATTTAACAAAAGCCTATGGAATGTCTTAGTGACTACATTCAGATCTATAAAAGACTTAAAGCACAATCTTTTTTTTTCTTTTAAGCAATATGTTTAAGTGAATCTTCTGTTCTCTAATAAATTTACAACTTATTTGACAGAAATGCAGGAAATACAGGAAATCAACATGAAGAAGAAATTATTCCTGAGGAGAAAAGCTCAATAGTACTAGAGTGATGTAGAAGAACAGTACTTCAGATTCTTAAAGCCATACACTTTCTGCAAAAAAGTAGTTGCTGAAGAACGGAGAGTTAGACCTTGCAGGAAAAAGAACATTTCTCTAGAGAACAGACTGCTTGTAATACGCACCAAACTCATTTCTTTGGATTTGAGAGAAGTGGAACTTCCTGAAGAGGCTGTAGATGCGGGACTGCTAGAGGCATCTTTCTTCAGTAGGCGGCTTTTATCTATACCATTTTCACGTGGTGAATGAGTAGGACTTGCCCGTGGAGATGAAGGATCCTAAAAAAAGGAAGAGCAGTACAGAGCCATTAAGAGCTGGTACTCAAGACAACTAAAGAATCAATGTGGGGAAAAAAGTCCCCAGAACTCAAACAGTGTATTTGAATGAAGAAGTAGTTTGCTTTGTATCTCTACAGAAGCAAACAAAAAAAGCCCTTAAATCCTTTCATCAATTATAGACATAAGTAAGTGCAATCTGGACTTATTCTACACTACATAAACCATAAACACATATCATATACTGATTCCAAGCGTAGACCTTGCTTTAGTTTGTACTTAGGTTTAGACCTACAATAAATGCAATGAGCTTACACTGCTTCTGTGTATGTTCTATATGTGTGGCTAGTGAAAACAATCATTCCAATAGGAATAACATTCATTTAATTTCATTTTTTAGGGAATACAGACCTTGCTCATCTCTTTCTTCAGAAAAAAGAGAGCGATGCAGATTTTATATAACAGTATATAAAATATATCTATATATTATATCTATTACTTCTAAATTCCATTACCTTGCTCCTTAAATCTACATAAAAACTGCAATCATCTCTCAAGGGATTTTCTTTCTGTCTTCTAGAGGCACTTTCTGTATTTATTCTATTCCAAAATAGGCTGCCCAGCAAGCTACAACACCATCAGCTCTGTAGGTTCGCCAGGCTCCTCTGGCTCATTAGAATAGCTGCAGGAATTAAGCAGTCCTCGCTAGAAGGCAGTAAATCTACTGGCTGATTATTGAACAGTTTCATTTTAACCAGGACTTCTGAAATGATTACTGAAATCCTTAACTGGATACACATTATTCTACTTGTTTGAAATCATCTGGGCTTTTGAAGTTACTGAAGACATTCCCTCCCAGCATTTCTTCCTGTGCTTTTCACACTACAGGAATTTCTCCGGCATAGTTAGGACTCCTACATCTTTTTGTTGTGTGAAATAAAAGATGAAGGAATGGAAAGCCAGTTCCTTCACTCTGACTGCACAGCCAAATCTCAGTCTTGAGGAAAAAAAACAAAAAAGTGGCAGCTACCACTAGGAAATGTTGTGGACTGATTTCATTCTAATTTTTACTGACTTCATCCTAATACGCTTGTATGGAAAATGCTGCCTTTAGTGTAGGCAGTCAAAAAAACTAGTAATTTTTAAGCCCCTAAAAATGTTTTCAATGATATTCCTACTATTAAACATCAGATCAAGTATTGTTTTCCTTTTTCACTTGGAGACAGCAGTTTGCAAACTTCAGCCACCTGCACTTCATCACAACTCTCTCCCCTACAGAACAGCTGTGAAATGTTAGAAAATAACTGCGGAGAGAACAGACCTGGATAAAGCAGGGGAAGGAAGAGTTAGGAGCACAGCCAGGTAAAGCTAGGAGGAAGACATAGTGAATATAGAACTAACAAAAAGGACAATTGTTGCATATTTTTTACTATGTTCCACTGTTTTTTTGTTTGTTTGCTTGTTTTTTAATCCACATACATCTTTTTCTTCAGCATTTGGGACAATATTAAAACTATAGAAATAATTTAAAAAGTTACCTCATTGGATACATCTACAACCAAGTTATCATCGCTCTTGTCTCCATCACTGTCCTATTAAAAACAAATAAATAGTTCAGTTAGTACATTAAGAGTTAAGAAGGGGAAGAGAGAACAAGAAGGAGGTGTTATCTACTCCAATATTTTTTGCTTTTACTAGGTAAAAACAAACAGCCCGTCATTACTTATTGGCAATAGAGCAAATACTGAAAATAGGAACATAACACTTTACTTCTGTTTCAGTAATAAAATCTAAATAAAGTAGAACTATTTGAATGGTGGTGGTCTCATTGTAAGTGCAAGAGGGTCCAAAACCCTACTCTACTACAGTATAATTAGTACCAAAAAAAAAAAAAAAAAAAAAAAAAAAAGGAACTCATTAATGTGCTAATCCTATCTGTTAATACGTGTGCTGCTCCAAAAGCAATGCCTCCTATTTATTTCCATGGAAAATACAACAGATACAAAGAGTGCTATTTGATAGAGTACATTCTCAGCTATATAACAGTATTTTTCAACACAATCACTACCATTAGCCAATTTCTGCAGATGAGCTGTTTGAAATACTCATTTTGTGGTGTGACAGCTGTGCATGGCTGTCCATTATGTGGCTTGTCTTTCATGTCGCTGTTGTTGCCACTGCCAAAACACCACCCATCACCACTCTGTGCTCACATCCACTGTTTGGTCTCTATAAACATTCAACAAGCATCAGTGAATACCAGTGGGTGTCATTTGTTCCACATGGAGGAATTCAGTTCCACACCTTTGCTTCATTTACATTATCACATCAGACACCATTTGGTCAGACTGTCCCTCCACTGCCACTTGTTGTACAACAATGAAACATAATGGAATATTGGTGGGAAGGTTCAACCTCTACTGTCATAACACCAACATTTGCCTCTGAGATACTGCGCCAACATCATAAAATAGGAGGTATTATTTACAGCGCTGCCATCATATTACTGGAATTATTACTTAAAAAAAAAAAAAAAAAAAAAAACCACGAAACAACACATCTCAGAACTCTATTTTTGGCATTTATTTCATAAATCAAATCCCTCAAAGTGACAGGGCTTTTTCTAGTTCCAGAAAGGAAAGTTTTGAAAATTGAACGTTATGGGAAAGAAAAAGCTCCAGAAATGCCAGTGTATTTCAACATTTTAGCCTAACAAAACGAAAATACTTTGACATTCTTAAATCAAAATGTTTTATTGTGGCTTTTCAAGCTGCATTTTGACTCTGTTTTACATAATTCCTTGTTCACCTGAGCTGCCCTAGTGCCCCACTGCCGCTATAACTCAATTGCCCCTTGGTCTCTATCTCCAAAACAGTCTATGATCCTCCAAAACGCACACATTGTGTATCATAATATATAGTGGTCCGATGATTTTTCCACACGGTGATTCAACCAGAAAGGACTCTGGATAGAAAACAAATCAAATGAATAATGAAACTTAAATCTGCCCCACGGTAAGTTTGACATTTCCAGTAAGTATACTTTTCTTTAGAAAAGTATTTCTTCTAGGCAAACAAATCAGACAGAAAGAACAGTTCTATGTGTCTCACATCTTAAACTAAATTGGTAGTGCTTCCAGAGTGTTTAGGCTACCACACTTAACACTGGCAGACAAAGTAAGGCACCATTTCCTTCCTCTGAGTCCAGAACACAAATATAAAAACAAATGAATAAAAAAGAAATAAAACCCACCTCCACAGGTGGTCTCAAGCCTTTCCTTGTTTTGGTAGATAATATTGCTTTAAGAAATACTATACACATAGGTACACAGGAATGCCACTAAAGACAGAACTATGACTCTGCTCATCACTCAGGAAGCTGTCCAACCAAAGGATGCAACAGGAGAAGGAACAGAAAAGCTCCAATTACACGCTATCACTTGAAAAGTACTAAGTATACAGCAAGCAAGAATAGGTTATAGCATGTGGGAGCACAGCAGATGGATCCACCAGAATCCACCACCGGTGAGATGCTCAGAAGTAGTTTCAAGGCTATACTTGAATGTACTCATCTGACTTGATCATCTTGAGAAACAGAAATTTACTGTGACTATCAAAGGTGTCTCCCAGAGGAAATGATCATATCAGAAGAGTCTCCTCTCTAACAAATGCACAGATTGAAACTATCCAAGTTTTAACATGAGTATCAGACAAGTCAGAAAAGGAAAAAATTCTGTTTTGTATCTTGTTTCCATAGTGAAAATTCCTACAATTCATGTCCTTCCCTTTTGACAAATGTGGTACCTCTTGACCCTACAAGACCCTGCTCTAAAGTGAGCTGGAACTCAGCAGTTTTGTGTTTGCTGAATTGAGAAGTCTTAAAAGAAGCAACCCTTCTTTCACATCAAAATATATCTGAAGTTTTCAGATACCTTTGTTTTGCTCAATTCTTTATTTTGCTACTGTCTTTATCTGGCATATTTAAAATGCAAACTAAAATAAACTATACTTCACCTGTGCAATATCCTTTCCATTTCTTTCCAAGAGAACAACAAGAAAAGCAAGCTCATCTTTTTTGATTACACTTTTTACAAATTTAAAAGAAAAAACACATCCAGAATATTGAACCTTGAAAGATGAGGGAGTAACATGAGGAAGTTTGCCAGACCTTCCTGTAATCAAAACTATGTTATTAGAAAATGGTGAGAATAAGCCTTGAAAAATCTCAACAATACACCACCACAATGGGCAGAAAGGGAAAGTAAGACCCTGTACTGGTAGCTCTGGTTTAAGGGTTACTGACAGTAGACCTCTCTACCCAGGCGTATGTTGGGCTCAAGAGGAGAGAAACTATGCTGCCAACATAATAAAAAGTAATAAAAAGACACGTGGCTCCTGGATTTCAGTAAGTAGGAATTAATTAGTGACTGAACTCATTTAAATCAAATATTTTACCCTACCATTGATAGGTCAAATAACATCTCCTGTTAAATGGAAGATCTGTTAACCAGTACTTTCTCAGACCATCCTTATTCATGGCTTGTTCAAGAATCATCCTGTGATTTTGTTGAGCTTTTTCACCTTGAAATTGAAAGCCCACAAACCTTTTCAGATTCACATGTGCCACACTGTTATGCTGAAGTGCTTCTTTCAAACCAAGTAGTACACAAGTCTGGTCAAAAATGCAGAGCATAATCTGCATAATTTTATATGTTGTTGCTTTCTGCTGAAAGTGCTGCATCAGTCAAAAGCTAGCTTTAGGAAGTTGGTGTGGCGTTACAATGCATTTGGTTTTGACTGGTGACTGTTCTTCTCCATGGTGATAGCTAGCATCAGAAAAATTTCCTAGATTCCCCAAAAGAATAAGTCCTACCACTTCAAACAAACCTAAACACAGTAGGCTTTTGGGCAGTTCAGAAATGCTGCCTTGCTGGAAGAAATGTCCTAGAGCACTCGTGAACCCTGAGTGGGTACTCATGGCTCCTTATCCACTGTTAAGGAGTATTACCAAACAACAGCCTGAACTATTGAGTCACTATTTTTTCCACAGTATGAATAATGGTCCCTCCAGCATATATATTCACATACTATATCAGGCACAGGAAATACACTGCCTTGTTCTTCACAGCTCTTCTACCTCTCTTACAAACACAGCATCTGCAAATAAATTAATCATTTCTTTGACACAGATTTGCTTACATAGTGGCTGGAATCCTTATCATCCACCTTTCTCTTTTTGATATCATTGGAATATTCAGGGCCATTCCTGCGTTTATCTGTGCTTCGCAGACTGTCTGGGACCAACAGAGAATTACTCTGTAAAGACAAAAAACAAAGTCAATCAAAAATTCCTTTCAAGATTCCTTCATATATGCCCAAAAATTCAAACAGCATGTGATAGATGCTTTAGAAATGAGATAAATACATAGTCTTTCTTTCCATTTAATTCAACTCAAAGTCCTCCAGGCAAACATACACAGCTTCATGCATTCTAAGAAGCTTGGGTTTTCATCTATCAAAAGTTTAGTTCAGTAGTCAGTCACCATCTATTTAATTACTCAATTCAACTGAATTTATTTATGTATTAGGAAAATCAGTCTTGCTGTTTATTCATCAGCAAGTAAACATTTTTTTTTAAACTATCATATTTACAAATAAAATACTCTCCCACTTTTCAACCATCATAAGCAGATTAGACTTCGGTATGTTTACTCTTGCAGAGAGATACATGGCAGCTTGCCTTTTACTCTTTAATTAGTATCTACCAAATAAGGTTACACAGGACTCATTTGTTAGCTGTGTCAAAATACAATTGGGCACTCTCAACAGATGCACTGCAAATAAATATCAATTTTTTTTTCTTCCAACATAACATAAAATACTAGTGTGAAATTATGGCTGAAATGTTGTTTAATCAGACTTGGTGTGGAAAACCTGAGGCCAACACACACATACACAATAGACAAAAGTACAGACTAATCTTTTCCTCAAACTACACAGACTACTTTCATTCAGATATTGTAAGTACAAACTGTTGACCCAAAGAGAAAGGCATTTTAGACATTTTTCAGTCACATGACTATTTGACATGCCTGTGATTCCCATCTATACCTCCGTTCCAGCTAAAGCATTAAAACGTGTTACAATGAGTTCTTTTAAGTGTAGGATTAGCATATGCAAGAGGGCAATTTGTTCAGTGATGTGTTAATGCTGTTAACAATTCTGAATGAATTGAGAAAAAAAGTTTCTCTTCACAAAGACCTGGTAAGCCTAGTTCCTAAAAGTAAAGTACATGCTTTCATAAGTATATGCTCATATAAATATAAAAACAGGTATTTAAAAACACACACATGTATCTTACAAAGAAGAAGCCTAATACCAACACACATGCCATAAATGTAAGTATTCCATGAAAATACCTCTGTTTCCCTGCAAGACAGACATTTACTCTTAATATATCATTAACATTTAATAGTAGCTAGTGAACTGCACACTGAATGTATTCCCCTTTAAGACCTGAAGACAGCAGGGTAGTTTTGCTCTGACAGCAGTATTCAAACTCAAAGAGAACAATACAAAACTGAGTACATAAGGCAATTTGAATCCTCTTTTTCCTACTTCAGAAGCTGCACTTTAAAGCCAACTCTAAGCTCTTTTATTATTGACTATTCAAGCTAAACAAATGCCAAGGGGCTTACATAAAGTATATAGGAGGGTCTAATGAAATTGAATATAAAGAAGCTCAAAATAATGTCTTTACCACAATGTTCTTCAGCTAAAAGGTGGGGTTGTTGGATCACTGAACTAATTGCCTGGACAAACAGTCTAAATTTAACCCCTCAACTCCTTCCCAGATGCATACAAACTCAGGGATTCTCTAGTTTGAAAACATTAAAATCCATCTTCAGCTTACTAACACAGAATCCATTGTGACTGTAGCAGTTGAAACATCTTAAGAAGCAGGCTGTACAGTCAGATTTGAGTAGTGAAAATGCCTTTTCTTAAGAAGTATTCTCTTGAACAGACACTTTCATTTAAAAAATAATCGAATCTATTGCACTGATTGGAATAAAACAATGAAATTCAGTGTACTGAATGTATAGATGGACTTTTTCATTTTAAATTGCCAGAATTCAGTATAACTAAGTAAGAAAGTGTCAAAAGTGGGCAGAAGCTGGGGAAAAATGCAGAAACCCTGCCATTTGAAGTTAATATGCAGGACTTAAAGGGTCAGCTTGCAAATTCTGTCATGAAGTATAATTAAGATAACTTAGTTTTATTCTAGTTTAATGTAAAGTCTGCCTACACAATGCTGACAATATTCTATAAGGTTTGTTTTTTTAGAATTTCAATACTGAGAAAATTAGCTAGGAACTCAGATCTCAGACATGATTTATATAGAATGCAACCAGTTTACGTGAGCACACACAGTTACTGTGACATTCACTTATTTGTTACATCTGAAATCATCACTCACAGTTAAAAAGCAAGAACGAGATGGTTATTGGGATGAAACACCTTTCTTCCAAGAAGCAACTAACCAGCAGCACCCAAGAACTGCAGCATCTGGAGAACTACTGGAAAATTCTATAGATCCTACCACCTCTCAAACACCAAATGAATACGAGATTTGATTTTTGTTGAAAGACTGATAGCTTAATTATTATGTAAATATATATTTTTAATAATAATCTAAAGTCCTGAGAAACATTCTTCAAATTGTTCTTGCTATGGACATGTACATCGTTTCACTAACATCACATTCATTTAAGGCACTCTTCTCTGGAATTAGAGAATCCATGATAGGCATTATAGTAGAACAGATTATTGCACAATAGCTGTTCAGGCAGTTGAAAGAATATCATAGTCTGGCAAAATTTATCAGTAAACTCAAGTAAAAAATGACCTTTTTATTTCCTTTATGAGTACAGTAAAGTGTTAACAACTATGACCAAAATCAGATAAAGGGTAACTTTAGATTAAAAAACAGCTTGCTACTGTGAACCACTACAACTACTAAAACTAACAGCTGCAAAAGATTTCGTTCAGAAATACTCATTTTTCAAAGCTGTGCTTAGTACACCCAGATAAGTAAAGTAACAACAGTTAGAAACAGAAATACAAACATTAATTGGGAAAGTGATACTCTTACAAGCCCTGAGCTTCTCATACCTCTTACACATAAACTATCAGTTGGGACTGCTCTTCAATAATAATCAGATTGTCAAAAAAAAAAAAAGTGTACATATATACATACATACTTTGATTTCCTAAAGAGAAACTATATGACACTTTTTATTTTGTCTTAATTTCAACATGTTAGACTCATAATTTAGGATAAGCTCCACTTTCATACCAGGAGTCCAATTTATTAAGAATTACCATGAAACATCTGTCGATCATGAATCTTAGTTTAGAACAAATGATCAAAATCAATTTAATACCAATATTTTAGCTTTCCTCCAATGATTCAAAGCTTATTTACATGGATCCTGTTCTACAAAAAAGTCTCAAAAGAAAATAAATTACATATAGCTATTTCCTCTTCCAGTCAGTGCTACTAGCCTGCATAAAGGCTGCATTACAGGAAACTCAGGATTTCAAAACAACTTTCCATGTCTGCAAAATTTAAAACACTGAAACCATCACCAGCAGAAAACAAAGAAAAACATAGTTAAGATGCACAGTGACAAGGTTGCTTCAGGTTAAGAATATAATGTACACTATTCAAATGCACTTCTTTATGTGGCATGCAACTCCCTGTAGGACTCACTTTCAAATGAGAAGTACATACGTCAGAGGTACAGACTAAGCCCACACGATCTCAATACAGCATTTAATTATGCTAATACCACATAGACAACTCCTAGACCATACAAACATGATAACAAACTCTATGCTGATCATTACAGCATATAAACAGCACCACGGACTTAACACCTGTGCTCCTGCTTCAACATTTTCTCTACTGCTGGTCTCTTTGCCCCACACTCCCCTATCATCCAGGCACAGGAAAGCTCACTTGACTGGCTGTATATTCAGGCACCAATACAGCAACCACAGGGCTGCTGCACAATGGAAAAATGCTATCTGCAGATACATGTAGTTTGCTCTGAAAGTAATGTCTCTCATTTATTTCCATAGCAACTACAACAGATACAAAGAGCACATAAATACTATTTGATAGCAAACTTACAAAACACCATGACACTATTTTTCAGCAGAGTCACCGAGATAAGCTGTACATTTTTGCCAGCAATGAATTAGAGCCTGCATGCCGCGCACATTAAAAATTTGCACCAGCAGAGTTGACCCACAGTCACTGTACCCACTGCTGAAATGCACCACTCACCTCCTTACTGTGCTTACATCTACTGTTTGGTCTCCATAAACATTCAGCAAATGTTGATGAATGTTGATGGGTGCCATTTTTTCTGCATGGCGGAATTCAATGACATACCTTTCCTTCATACACATTATCACACCAGACACCATTTTGTCAAACTGCCCCTCTGCTGCCATCTGTCACAAGGCAATAAAATGTCATGGAATATTGGTGGGAAGATCCAGCTTCTAATATCATGCCACCAACACCCACCTCTGATGTCATGGGTCAACACAAAAGACTAGGATGCATTACTTTCAGAGCGGCCCTCATACATATACACAAAGATAAAAAAGCAAACCTCTGCTGAGTAGACAAGACAGGACTAGACAGGACTACAGCCAAAGCATCAGTCACCCAGAAGTGCCACTACTCCATGCCAAGACTTGGTGACAGGAATATGGTGCAAACCACAGAGAGGCTAGCACCTAACCCAAAGCACAAAATGACTGCACGTACTTAAGAACCATTGAATTCCTTTTGCTGAATATGCTTCTTGCAAACATACAACCACCAAGAATTCACTTGTAAAGTGAGTGGGTTTTGGTTTAAACTACTGGCAATGTGTAACTACTGACTCTTTTCTCCCACCAAATAATTGAACTTATATTTAAGCTATTATGTTCATACTAGGAATACAGAAAGCTGGAAGATTGAATGGATTTGCATCACTCTCCACACTGATTCAGTAATTAAGAGAGAGTAATGAGAGAATGCGACTTCTAATGATTTCAGTATTTTCTATCAAATACTTGTCAAAATTAAGGGATGCTTAAGAACTTTTACCAGACCACCCCAATCCTCTCACCCTGTTTTGTGATTTCTGTCACCAGCTCCATGTTAGTATACATCAACTGCAAATGGAACTGAAGCAGAACATCACATGCTCTTCTATGTGATTAACTCCTGCTGAAACTAATCTGTGGTTTTCATAAAGACTGTAACACTTGACTTATCAAAGCCAATGAAAATGAAAGATATGATTTACTAAAGAAATTCAAGTTCCTAAATTACAAGCCATTATCAAGAAATACAACTTCCTTGATGAAGGCAAAGATACATACTTGTTGAACTGAAAACTACTCTACGCTTCCAGAAGTACTTCTGTTTAAAAGAGTTAAAGCACAAAACAAGAACAGCTTGCATATAATATCAGCAAGTGGGTAGCATTCAATTGTGCATAACTCCTTCCTCCATGACTGAGAGCTGAAGAATGGGATAGAAACCCAAGGACAGAATATTTTTCTGCTTCAAGAAGAGAGCACTTGTTTAGAACATAATAGCATCTATGTCTACCAACAGTGGTAGGAAAAATTATTGCAAATTTTAAGAGTACTTCTGAAGTTTTTTTTTTTTAAAAAAAAAGCTCAACATTTTTTTATGATGATAAAAGGTAAACACCAACCTCAGTGTAAATCCAAAGCACATAATGAAGTCAGATTTCACTGTCTACAAATTACTGATATAATAGTGCACTTGACAAGATTTGCATTTCTATGTCCTGCTTGGAAAGTATGAGAACAGCGGGGAGACAATTGAAATGAACATCTGTAATGACTTTGACAGATGTTGCCAGTATATTAGCCAGAGAAAACTGGGAAAAGTTCTTCTGCATTGATGTATCCAAAATTTTTTTTCAACTTCAGCTGCAAAACTTGCTCACTTTTCTTGATTTCATTAAATGCATCTAGACAGTGTCAGAACTGTAGGAGAGCCTGCATTTCTGTAATAATATAACTCAAGCTTGGACAGTTAGAGATGTGCCAAGATCCTCTAGCGGTTACCAATGTAGTTTTATACTTTCATTCTGATCAAATAATTTTAGCATATTATCTCTGAAGTGGAAGTATAACTTTTTCAAAAAAATGTAGCAACATTATGGGTCCAGGTGGATTTAGACTAGATATTAGGAAGTTCTTTACCACAAGGGTGAAACACTGGACCGGTTGCCCAGTGAGGTTGTGGATGGCCCCTTCCTGGAAGTATTGAGCAACCTTGTCTCGAGGGAGGTGTCCCTGCCTACAGCAGTGGGGTTGGAACTAGATCATCTTAAAGGTCCTTTCCAACCAAAAACCATTCTATGATTCTATGCAAAATGGACACAGATCAAGGTCAACAGCAATGCAGTTGCTACACCTTTACGTCTTAATTTATATCTGTTTATGAATGCCACTCTATTATGAAGCATTGCTAAACATTCAATATGTATAAATTACTAACTGCATATTTGCCTGAGGAGACTTTAGAAAAAACAAAAAACAAATAACAAATAACATGTCATAATGTGATGTAACTCAAAGTTTTGTTTTAAACTGTTTTGTTTTGCTTTTTTAAGACACCAACCAAGCTATAAATAGCTATCTTTCAAACTTACACATCTAAAGCTATCAGCCTCTACTGATGATACTGTAAGGCTGCACCAGCAATATTCAATGGCAATCATACTGTATTATTACAGTATAATACCAGTCATTGTAGTTGCTTTAGGTAACCAACTGTACAGGTTTTGGATTCTCCAGTGAAGGAAGCAAGCCTTCCTCATTACTTCTGACAGCAGCATGAGCACTTAACCTGCAATTCCCCAAAAAATCAAATTCATCTCATCTTGAGATGAACCAGATGTTATAGAGTAATCAGCAAAATAAGTGCCCATTGCTCAGATGGAATCAGACATAATAATTAAGCAGACACACTAGTGAGCTTTGTGATCAATTTTATATTACCCTTAGGATATATTTTAAATAATAAACAAATCCATTGAAGATATAAGGCAATTAGAGAAGCTCAAAGATCAAATCATTTCCAGTTGATCAATTCAGCCACAAATTTGAATGCCACCGTTGCTTCATCTTTCATTTTCTGTTACAACAAGATTCCAAGGCAACACTGCATTTAAACAATTTTAGACTCAGATTTAAATTGACCTGTAGTCAGCTATTTCAATTAATTACAAAGGAGTCTACACTGGGACAAAAAAGAAAGGAAAGACACAGTAGCACAATAACTTGAACTCAGCATATCTGTATTGAAAGATTTTATGAAAAATAAGCTTCAGGTTGTTTACTGGTCACTCAGTACTAACACAGAATAATAATAATAAAAAAAAGCCAGTTACCATATCTGATACAGACAATAACCAAGCATGAGTTACACAAATGCACAAGAAGTAACCAGACTAAGGATTTTATGTTCTGTAAATAAAAGTCACACATAGACTAAACTAAGCAAGTGATATGGCAAACCTCCCACAAAACAGAAGAAAATTTAATTTTGAAAGTTCTTTCAAAGGCAAGATCTATTCTCAGCTAGATGGTATATTTTGAGTCTGAATTTCACAACAGTGTGGAACACCAAATTTTGGAACACAAAAACACTTGGCATATTTTGCTATTGAAGAGAAACAGGGAGAGAAGGGGTGTAAGAGCAGCCCGTACTATCCTTTTAAAGACATCACTTAATCAAATCTTATAGCATACTACATATGATCATGTACATGGAGAAGGCTGGGGAGAGCAAGAACAGGAAACACAGCATAACCACCACGCCAAATGTCAACGCCACTGCATCTCCTAACTGCATATGCACATGCTCACAGACACGCACACACAGCAAACCTCCTTCTCATCTCCTAAGAAAGACACGGAGAATCCCACTCTTGGCTAGTAGCACTCAAAGAAACACACCCTCATAGATCCACAGTTTCAGGAAAACACAGGTTAAAATTAGTTCCACAGTTAAACTGGGAAAGACTTTAACTTAGTAACTGGAAACAGCTACTGAACAGTTACAGAAGCTGAAAACAACTGCCTCAAAAGATATGCAGGGAGCTTTTGGTAAAGCATTTGTCATACCGTTCCATTAAAACACAAGCAAGAAAATAGAAAACCAACTAACCCACAAACCAATATCAAACCAAAACCAAAAATGACCAAGAGGTAAAATCAGGCGTTTAGTACCATAAACTTATCTGTTAATTTATAACTGTTTCTTGTCTCTTCTAATTGAGAAGGGAAAACAAAGAGAACTCAAATTCAACTATGGCATCAACAAGTAGAGCTAGCATGTGGCCATCTCCAACAGATTAACAGATCAGTATAGGTATCATCACTCAAGACACAACCCTTTAAAAAGTTGTAACAATGATGATGTTTGGTGATTTATTTTTTTTTTCCTTTTTAAAGATAGTCTTAGGCAAACTGTACTACAGTTTGTGTCTAAAGGAAAAAAAAAAGTACTGGCAGGAAAGCAAAAATTAAGCAGTAAAGGAGTCTGTACAGATTCAATTAAATAAACTGCTAAGGCCAAACACAGTCATAACAAATGAGTTCTAGATTTCCCATCTGTGCTGCAACTCTATTCTTGAAAATCCTAGAGTAAACATCTTAACTCTGAATCAGTGTTATAAACTAAGTTGCAGTAAAAGGTCTGTTGGATTTGTAAGCATATCTTTTTTTTTAATAAACAAAATAAAGATCAAGTATCCCCAAAATCACTCTGCTCAGAAACCTGAGTCCTACATTCGTCTTACCAAAACACTGAACACAACATTCTGCATTAACTAAGAGATATCTTAATTGTAGACAAATAAGCCCAGTACCATGAAAATGACAAAAAGGAAGACAAAACAGACAAACAATACAACTTCTGATTATTACCTAATGTAGAAGTGGAAACATTAGCAGGATGTTGGTACTTACTGTGCCTGGCTCTCTGTCTGCTCCCGTTGTAACCAAGAAATGCACAGACATGCCCGTTCAGACACAGAGGCAAGAACAGAAATAAAAAAGGGGGGAAAAAAATTAGAACACAAGCCACGAACAGTTTTAAAATGGCTTTTATTTATATAAGTCATTGCACATTCCTAATACAGTGATTTCCTGAAAATTACAGTATTTTGTAAACATGATTTACAGTTTAACCATACACAAAGCCTAGTTTTATTTCATGACAGAATAAATTATTTTCTTTTCAAAAATTAGTCAAGTGCAATTTTGCCCAATATTTAAATGCATACTAGAATTTAAGCCTATCAAACTAAAGTAACAGATGCAATTACCTAAATATTTTCTTTGAACACATTCACTTCAAAATTTAAATTCTCATTCTCCCCTACCATCCCACCCACCCACTTAACATTACTTGCTTTGAAAAATTACCCATTTATGCAGTTTAACAGTTTTCCACAATATGGTGCAGGCCACTGGTGTTACACTAAACATTTACCAGGATGTCAAAATGCCCCGCAAACTACAGAGCACATGACACCTAGTGATCCCCATTTAAAATACTGAAAATTTCCAAGCTGAATTTTGCTTCACTGGTATATATGCAGATATTTTTAAGTTTGCCAGCAGTTTGTTGTCATTCTATAAAATTCAATTTCTTTAGAGATGCGCATAATTTGCAGCAATGCTCAAATCTGACAGTGTCCTAATCAGGTCTGCCATGCCTCTCACCTCTGTGGTGCTCTGCATCATGATGCTTCTTGTCATCTTTTATTGCCAAGTGAGATTGACCACCCAAAGCACTAGAAAGGGCAAGGAGGCCAGCACTGCTTCCAAGTGGAGGGATTCCTGAAGGCTGAAGTCCTGATGGATGTGGTGTTAGAGGCACTGGAGGTCCATGGCCATGGGAGAGATGTTGAGCCTGCAACTGCTGCTGCTGTTCCCAGTGGCACCATCATCCCCAGAAGAATAAAGCACAGCATATGATTTGGGAAGGAGAAGGGAGAATAGGTTTGGTTAGTTATTGAGAACCAACAGTAGATATTTATTATTATTTAATCTAGGTTCTCCTGTTTGTCCCAGCACACTAGACACTGCACTACATCATGCTGTCTGTGGATACTTCCGATCACATTCCACAAAGCAAAGAAGGCTAGCTGAATATCTATCTGTTCTAGAGTCTAAGAAAAACATTAAACTACCAGAAGTTGCTTTGTTTTGGACAGCCCCTTTTTGCCATAACATCACCAGTGACAAGGAGCACCAGCAGAATTTGCAGAAATCCAAAGAAGGCTTCACTACCTTTCCCTTTCTACAGAGAGGCATAGCACTGCTTTAGGGAAAAAAAAATCACTTGCAAAATCCAAGCCATGCCGTGCTCCCCAGATGTGAAAATGGGAACAACTTTATACTTCTTGGAGCTAGAGCTATATTTTTTTCTAGCTAAGCTTTTGAATTGTTAACAAACACTATGCTTTGAAATAATTTTTGAGCTTAAAATCCAGGTATTCCAAATAGTAGTAATAAGATAGTGGAACTTCTAAAAGCAAACATGGTATTAATGAATTAAAAGTCATTTTAAACTCAGATGGCAACATCAGTACAAAAGAGCGGACGTAAAACCCAGTAACTAAACTGGCAAAATGACTTTTAAGCAATTTTAGGAACAAATTCCCTAAAATTGAATATCTTACTATTTACTCAATGTGGGAAAGTTATTTTCTAATTGAAGTTGTTATGGTTCTACTAACATTTTCCAAGATCAGCAAACCATTTTATTTTGTCCAAATTGCTCAGCACAGATTCATTCAGAAAATTAGGTTTCAAAACCACCTATAGCTTAGTCACAGCTCCCCTTTAGTTTGCTACAGGAAAAGAGAAATTCTTCCTCTTTCTTGCTTTCTTGGGCCTGGGCACAGGAACAGAAGACAACAAATCTTTCTCCCTTAACCATACTCCACCATTCCTCTGCTGAAAGTAAACAGCATGAAAAAAAGCCAAAGAATATTACCCCACTCATGGGGTAATACAGACAAAACATGGGACAAAACAGATGTCAGAGAAGCAAATATCTGAACTGAACACTCAGCTAGGCATAAGAGCCTGATCAACTGAATGCCATCTATCCCTTTAAGAGCAGCTAACACTGTTTCAGTACTGCTGTGAGGTACTAAAACCTCACCTATAATAAAGGTAGAATAAAACGCACAGTACTTCACAAATTACTCCAAAATACCCAGCCCCAAATAATCTAAAATATATTCTTCCATAGCTTCTAAGACTCTATGAAAAACCATCAAGATAAAATCTGCGTAAGATCTAACAGTATAAAAATGCAATTACTATTCAGGTGAGTGTACTCTATGCCTTCATTTCTCCCATCACCCTCGCAAGACATGCCTTGAGTTATTTAAGAATGTCTGTAGATATAAACGCTGATATTGCAGAATTCTAGACTGAACTTGAAATGCTTTCACTTTTCTGCTGTCCCCATCTGCAAAGCAGCCATCATTTTCTTGTTTTTGATACGTCGTATAAACCCCAGAAAAATACCACAATCTCCTCAGGCTATACAACAAAGCCATGATTTTATGAATGTTTTGGCTTCTTGCACAAGAATTTCACAAATTCCTCTTCAAACACAGCATAAAAGGCTTAATTAGTCTTTACGGGAATACATATTCTCATCTCTATTCTCTCCAACCCTTAGATAACTTTTAAAGGCAAGAGATAAGACTCTTATTTATTTTAATGTTTTTAAGAACATACAAAATAACATTTTGAAGGAAGTATTTAGAGTTATTTTTATTTGAAACATTTACTACCTCCTACAAAATCAAGTAGTTACTGGTAGCAAAACTTAATTGCTTCTTCTTCAGAAGTATCCATAAAGAGCACAGAAAGTCTGACAGAAATGCAATCTAGTTGGTTTTGTTTGTTTGTTTGTTTTGTTTTTTTTTTCCATCCAGGAAAATGGAATCCAGGAAAAATCCAAGGAAAGAGTACTTATCCCCCCAGACTGTACCCGTAATTTCCAGCACAATTCCTCAAATCAGGGGACAACTTGATCTTTTGCAAGGCTTTGAAGCAGATCATCTTGAAGGAAATCACAAAGCATGTACAGAACAACAGGGGGATCAGGCCTAGCCATCATGGTTTCATGAATGGCAGCTCCTGTTTGACCAACCTGATCTCCTTATATGGAATCAAAGAATCACAGAATCACTCAGGTTGGAAAAGACTTTAAAGATCACTGAGTCCAACCATGACCTAACCTTACTATCTTAACTCTAACAACTCTCTGCTAAACCATGTCCCTAAGCACCACATCCAAATGGTTTTTAAACACATCCAGGGATGGTGACTACAAGTGACCTGCCTGGTGGATGATGGAAAGGCTGTCGATGTCATCTACCTAGAATTTAGCAAAGCCAAGGACACTGTCTCCCACAGTATTCTCCTGAAGAAACTGGCAGTACCTAGCTTGAACAGATACACTCTTTGCTGAGTAAAGAACTGGCCAGGTAGTCAGCGAGTGGTGGTGAATGGAGTCACATCCAGCTGGCAACCAGAGGTGTTCCCCAGAGGTCAGTAGTGAGGCCTGTCCTGTTCAATATCTTTATTGGTAATTTGGATGAGGGCATTGAGTGCAGCCTCAGTAAGTTTGCAGATGACATCAAGATGGGAGTAAGCACTGATCTGCCTAGGGGTAGGAAGGCCCTACAGAGTGATCCGGACAGGCTGGATAGCTGGGCTGAGGTCAGTGTGATGAAGTTCAACAAGACTAAGTTCCAGGTCCTGCACTCTGGCCACAACAACCCCAGGCAATGCTACAGGCTTGGGGCAGAGTGGCTGGAAGACTGTGTAGAGGAAATAGACCTGGGGGTATTGATAGACATTTGGCTGAACATGAGGCAGCAACGTGCCCAGGTGGCCAAGAAGGCTAATGGCATCCTGGCTTGTATCAGAAATAGTGTTGTCAGCAGGAGCAGGGACGTGATCATCCCTCTGTACTCAGTCTTGCTGAGGCTGCACCTTGAATACTGTGTTCAGTTTTGGGTCCCTAACTACAAGATAGGCATTGAGACCCTGGAGTGTGTGAAGGGCAAGAAAGTTGGTGAGGGGTATGGAGCACAGGCCTTATGAGGAACAGCTGAGGGAACTGGGATTATTTAGTCTGGAGAAGAGGAAGCTCAAGGGTGATCATATCCCTCTCTACAACTACCTGAAGGGAGGCTATTGTGAGCTGAGATGTTGTATTGAGGGACATGGTTTAGTGAGAAATATTGGTGGATATATTGGATGATAATACTGGATGATCTTGGAGGTCTTTTCCAACCTTGATGATTCTATGATTCTTTAAAAGAGATGGTACTTAATTCATTCACTTCATCTATGACCACCTAAACCATGTGGACATTTGCCCTTTGAGCCATGCAACAACATGCATCAGCAGTACTGTAATACATTCATAGTCTTGGTCTTGTCCTCAAGTGCACTACTATACTAGTTTACCTAGCTGTGGTGTGAAATTGGCTAATAACAGAAAGTGATTTCTCTCCCTCTAAACAGTTCTGTACAGAGAAATCACCTCCTTTCTCCAAGAGTGAGCTCAAATTAGCATCTTTTGCAGTGTGGGCATGAAAAAATCAGAACAGGTAAATGAGGTTAAATTATTTCCATTCTCGTCCCTGTGGCTTCAAGAAGATGCCCTTTTTTCTTACCTCTCTTGCCCAGTTTAATTAGCAAATAAGTAAATCCACATGAGTACAGGAAGCACTACTTGATGTTTTTAGAAACCAAACTGCTAAGGACCATGTTACCTGCAATTACCCCAGCTCTGCTTTGTAGCCTACTCACATCCAATGTATTTTGAAAACCCTAGAAATGAGGAACAGATTAATTTATTCTAATAAAGCCCTTGAAGCTGAAAATATGTGACAAAAATGGCAACAACTGCTTTCTCTGATAGGACTGCATATGTTAGCCAGGGAGTAATGCTCTATTTAATGTGTAGAGCAGAATATGAGAGCTCCAAGGGAAAAATGCATCTCTGTGCCACACAAAACCTTAGTGCTTTCCAAAATGGTTACTGAGGGCAGCAGTGGAAAACAGTCTGCAAAGATGTGGAAATGCACAACAACAATGAACAGACTGAAAATCTGATCATGGTCTTTAGTATCAATGGTGTAGTTTGGCTTTAATGTTTATTAACTGAGAGTCATTGAAGTTTAAGATTGATGTATAGGACTTATGTTTTATATCCTGTCTATTTGTAATAGGCTTCAAAGTTCCTCCTAACACACAGATAAAAATGACCCTTTCCAGAAGATCTTGCCCTGTTATTTTCTTATTTATACATCTTGAATTGTTAAGAATATATTGCATTCCTTCTAGGAGGGGGAAAAGGAAAATCTGCTGCACATAAAGAGAAAAGCTGAAGAGTGAGGAGATGGATAACAGCAGTGCTCACCAGATGTATTTAGTAACTAGACGTTTGCCACTGCAGATCCTAGAAACAACTGTGTTATGCATATAATGACTTTCCTGTCACTTCAAAGACACTAATGCCTACTCTGTCCCCTTTTAAGAGCTTAGTAGCAGTGAGATATAAAACTGAAGAACTTGGCAGCAGTACCATGGTCCACTAGGCATGTTCATTAGCACTTAATTAAAAACTAGACACCTGCCATAAGAAATGTGCTTAAAGAAGGATGAGTAACAGGTCTGTCTTACTACCAATTATTATCATTACTTGCAGAGCAAGGGCTGTGTCCAGTTTCAGAGGGATATGGCAAGCAGAGAAGAGGGCAATGATGCATACCTAAGCAACTGCACTGAGATAATTAGCCCGAGCACTGATTTTAAAAGCATCAATAGTTCAGTCAACGTTTTGTTGCAAAAACAGAAGTTCTTTGTATTTTCAGGAGGAGGAAAGAAATTGTGCATTCAGCTGTCTAGAATTAGATTTTATTGCCTCATTTTTTCCAAGTATCCCCCAAGCAGACTGTGAAGACCCTAAAATTAACATGTGAAAAACATAGCCCTTGCTTCTCCAAGCAAGCACCTCCTAGCAATCCTAAAAGTTCTTTACATCCAACATTCTAGTTCCAGCTATAATGAGGTCTTTAACCACAATTAATTTTTAATCTCTATTACAAGCTTCCACAGCAGTTAGTAAGCCTTTGTTCATGCACAGGAAATCTACGTCACAGTAACACACCTCTTTTTGGCTCCTTGTCTATTAAGTTTAACCATGACATCCCACAGCCCCCCTTATCTTAAAGTAGTACCATTGATGCCAGAAACTCTGGTGGCCTACTTTAAAAAGCTAGTTTTGAATTCCTGCTTCTGAAAATTTAGAGCATTCCTCTACTCTTAAAACAGAAATGTCTTCTATTCTTACACTGATATGTGATGCACTGTTCTGTATCTTTACAATAGCACCGAATTCAAAATTCAGATGTAAATGCAAACCAACAGTGGAAAAAGGCTATATATGGTCTGAAGTATAACAGATGACTTTTCTAGTGCCTTTCTGAACCATCACCTGAGAGTAGAGAGAAGTCCTTATCAGCACGAGTTCTGCAAAGACTATCAACAGAACCCTCAGACTCCCAGAGGCATTCTGAAAAAACACGTACTGAGCGTAAGAGTGATTCAGACATCTAAAATGCAAGGGGTGCTATTTCACATCAAGTTCTGTAGAACAGAATTAACAAGACTTTGTTAAAAATCAAGCAAGGAGAAAGGTACATAAGAAAAACTAAAAAAAAAAACAAACTAAAAAAAAACCTTAAAAAAAAAAAACCATTACTGCATTCATTTTCATTTCCATATTCTCTCTCTTCCCAAAGGAAGATCTTCAGGCTTTTCATTTGTCTGCTCAGGTAGAAGGAGATGAGAACCAGTATCAGATGTTTATGGCCAAAGAACATGAGTACCAATGCTAAAACACAGCTACAGCCAGCCAGCCAACCAAGCAACAACCTTTTCTCTCACTGTTCAAAAAAATTCCTATAAACAGTACTGTAATTGTAACCTTTCAAAAATGAAAACAACCTAAGATTATGCTCCTGCCACGTCCAGTTTTCTACATCACTTTGAAAAACAAACAAACAAAAAGAAAACAGAACACATCATTCACATTCACAACAGCCTAATCTACAAGAGTACTCTCATTTGACAGCCTAACCCATCAATTCATTACTTGCATTCAAATTTGTTATTGTTTTAGAAGAGCTAGCAGGTGAGAACATTTTGAATGATGACAAAACTTTGATTTAAGAATATACCCACATTATTGTCTACAAGAATAAAAAGACTCATACACAAGCATATTTAGACAATGCTATCCAACATGGGTTGCTTACTTATTGCTCTATTTTCTAACTTTACTTCAGTAATGGTGTTTTCTCTTCTCTGCTTTTGGATGCTTCTTTTTCTTTAATATTATCGACCAATAGACAAACTAATCACAAGATGTATTACCAGTTCCTTTAAGATCTTAGAGTCATTAAGGTTGAGAAGACCATTACGACTATCTAGGTCAGCTGTTGACCCAACACCACCATGCCCTCTAAAATCCATGTCCCTCAGTGGAACATCTACACTTCTCTTGAAAACCTTCAGGGACAGTGGACCCCACCACTTCCCCAGGTAGCCTGTTTCAATCCCTTACCACTCTGAGAAGAATTTTTACCTAATATCTAACCTGAACGTCTCCCAGTGTTTCCTTCTGACCTATGTGAATCCTAATCTTTAGTACCATAGCTATAATCTGCAAAACTCAACTCCAAGTTTTCCTCCTCTTGCAAGTGACACAAAACTGGAAGGAATGGCTGTTAAAACAGAGGGCCATGCTGTCATCCAGACAGAATCTGACAGGTTGGAGCAATGGGCTGACAGGAAACTCATGAAGGTCAACAAAAGGAAGTAAAAAGTCCTGCATCTGGCAGGACTAAGGAACACCCTCAGGCACACATACATGCTGGAAGCCGCACAGCTTGAAAGCAGCTCTGCATAAAAAGTCTCAGGGGTTCTGATAGACATCACATTGAACATATCCAGCAGCATGCTCTTGACATGGAGAAGGTTAACGATAACCCTGGCTGCACTATGCAAAGTATAATCAGCAGGTCCAGGGAGTTAACACTTGCCTTCTTCTCAGCACTGGTGATGATAAAATTGTAGTGCTGTATTCTGTTCTGGGCTCCCTTCACAGTGCAAGAGGAGTCTGGATCTACTGCAAAATGTCCAACAAAAGGTCATGAAGATGACAAAGATGACAAGCCTAGAGAACAGGCTCAGGAGGATCTCATCAAGATGTCTAAATATCCAAATGGATAGGCTCTTTTCACTGATGCACATTATCAGTACAAGATGCAGTGGAAACAAACTAGAACACAAGTACCACCTCCTGAACAGCAGGAACCACTTCAGTTATGGTGATGGAACACTGACACAGGTTGCCCAGAGGCTGGGGAGTGTCCTTCCTGGAGATCTCCAAAGTCCACCTGGACATTGGCCGGGTCACCCTGCTCTGGGTGCCCCTGCTTGAGCGGAGAGGTTGGACCAGAAGCACCTCCTAACCTCAGCCCCTCAACAATTCAGAGTTTCTCAGAGTTGAAGCGTTTTTTTTGTAAATAAACAAACAAACAAACAGAGAGTCAGCTGCTACTGTCATTACTTTATTTTCTCTTTCCTTTGAAACATCTGTGTTTATTTTGGTTCATTAGATTTCTTTACTTCCTCTTCTTCTAAAGGTTCAGATTTAATTTTGACAGATAGGAAGCTATGTTATACAAACTTGAAAGTGCCCACTACAGCATCTCTAGTCTGTGAGCCAAGAATGGAGTGTTTGTAGGTTTGCACAATTATTTGAAAACTATCTATTAGGTAAACAAGCCACAGTGACTAGGTAAGGGAAGAAAAGGTCCCCCCACAACAAAAAAAGCATCTTCAGCAAGCCTCTTCCATCTATACATAACATGAAATGTCATTTTGTTACAGAGATTTAAGTCCACAGAAGGACAGATTGGTAAAATTTATCCAATAACATATTTCAGACAAAATTTGTGTGACAGTGGCAGAACTATTTTAGGGCCAGACTGTTTGATGGGGAGGAAAAAAAAAAAATCCTTTTTCACACTTATTACAGAAAATGCCTAGATAATGTCTGAGTATTACCACTCATCTTCAACTCCATTCTAAAATCAAACATTTTACTCAGTATAGGATAGATATCAAAAAGCAAATATCAAAGTACAAAAGAAGATGAATAACTCAAGTTTCTTTCTTTGTTACTTTTTTTTTTTTATTACGGGAACTTGTTTTAAACTGTCAGACTTCTGAACAGAATACTCTCAGAAAATTAACACAGTTCTTAGTTCCACTTTTTCAAAAAGCTCAAAGTATACTAATAAATCTCAATTGCACATCTTACCAAGTTTTTTGAAACAGTACAGGGCTGTACAAATTGCCTCACACAAAACAGAAAATGCAAGATATAATGGCACAAAGGTTGCTTCACCATACACACTCCCCAAGCAGTCTTTTTTCCCCCCCCCTCACAAAGTAACTTCATCTAAGATAACCAAAGTAGGGCTGAGAAGTTGTATTTCACTGCTCTGCTGATAGAGCAACTTTAAGCACACTAATAAACTCAGACTTTCTGTCACCTTTATCTATATGTAAAAACCACAGAAAAGCAGACACAAAATATTTAGCATGTAAAAAGTACTCAAGTACTGTAAAAGAATATTAAGTATACGGTTTGGTGTTATTCCTGTTTTCCTTTCTTAAATCCTCCTATACCCCATGACCTGACTCCCTCTTCCTTCAGTGTTATACCCCTCCTTTTCAAGATTCATTTTCATTTCTCTGCTACAGGATCCTCCTTGAAAAATCTTAATCTCTTCTCCCCTTTGTTCTCAGGAAATTTTAAATAGGAAAAGCAAGATTGGTTTCAAATGATTCAGGAAGATTAAAAAAACCAACCAACCACGCTTCATGCACTGGTGCTCTAACTACAATTTTACACTGATGCATACCTGCTCCACTGTAAAATGTATTTCTTCTACAGATTTGTACTGCACAGCTTTGCCATGAAATACTGAACACAGTCAACTCTAGAGCCTGTTTCTTCTTCCCCTTGTACAGAGATCAAGATACATCCTTTAATCTCCCTAAAGTAAAGAAAGTTAACAAGCATAACTCCCCATACGCTTCCTCTGTAAGGTTAAAAGTTATTTTTGATCGGAAGAAAAAAAAAAAAAACTATTTGCAGTCATAAAGCTGCCATACCAACTTCTCTGAAACAATAATACATAACTGTTGACTAGCACTGTATTTCAAAAGAAAAACTATTCCATTTAAAAACTAAAACACACAAGAGAAGATAGATCCTCACTTGGGGCAAACAAACCATTTATGTACATAGCTTACCTCTAAAGAAATGGAAGAAGGGAACTGGGACAGAAAATCTCAGTAGGGACCGAAGTAGTTACACTGAAATGACTAACTTAGGTAGCGAAAGTCTAAATTCAGTTGTCCACTAAAATAACTGAAAGAGTCTTTGAGAGCTCCTTAAAACCATTAACAGGTATCAAATATATACTCCAGTAAATATTTTATAACACATTCTGCATTTCATGAAGAATTCAGTTTTTTTTTTTTTTTTTTTTTTTTAATAAGACAATGACATCTCATCAAAAGAAAGGCTTGGCTTACCATCAGTTCAAGTACTGTAATATTACCAACCTATCTACAAGTATACACAGAATATCTCTGTGAAATGACAAGATCCCCTTTTTTGATACAGTAGTTAGCTCCATAAGAACAAACAGCTTTTCAGTGCTCTACAATGTAATGCAAATAGAAAATACAAAAACAATTTAAAAGGCCAGCTTGTTAGCCATTTATTTGTTCCCACATCACTGTTATAGATCAGACACACAGACTGCAGAGGAGAAAGAAGTACTTTACCTTTTCCTTAGCTCTATGCTGAGCAACAACTTTAATATTTGCTGTGCTTTTCAGTCCCACTTTCAACAGCTAGGCTTTATGCCCTTCCTTCTAGCAATTTAGAGGACAAGTCCAAGCACCAGAATTAAAAAGATAAAGAGATATTACACTTCAGGGCTCTTCAAAAAGATCACTTTTGGAATGACAGATGTGGGTGGACCCACACAAATGGATTTGTTACCACACCCAGTGAACAGTCAGCTGTTTTTCTTCTAAAATCATCATCAATTAGCTATTTAAGAAAAATTCTGTGATAATTATAAATTGCATAATTTTTAACATCCCATTGACATAAAGAGAATAATTATATAGCCCTGCCAGAATGACTGGCACTTTCACAAGAACAAACCTGCACTAGCAGCCTAGCTATTCTGGGGAGCCGCTGTAGCTTGTTCCACGTTGGCAGGGCTCTGCAGTGAGGACACAGGATCCTGCCAGCAGATGGAATTCTTCCAGTTCAGCAGCATCTTCTCCCCAAGGTGCATTAGCACTCCACTGGTGCAGCTGCATACATACAAGGGCTTTTGAGAACAGAAGAGAGGATTTCCCTTCCCTCCTCCATGCTTTCACAAAGGAGGGAAGTAAGCAAGCCTAAAACTCCTCTCATAACAAGTACAGACCCATAGAAGCACTGTTAATGCTTCTATCAGTAGCTATACCAGCAAAATAGCAAGATAAAAAAAAAAAAAAAAGAAGCTCTTTTGCCACCTAGCATAGCCTTATATGTATAGGCATACACACACATTATTTTAAATATCTGTGTAGGCAATTATGTAATTTTAAATATATAGAAGTTCCTGTGTGTATTTATTATATGTAAACTTTTCCAGTGATAGCAATTCCTCTGAAAATGTTTATGAAGAGTCTGGATTAATAACAGATCGTGTCTCAAGCAGTTTATAATAAAAACTAGAAATAAGTCACAGAAGATCAAGTTCTAAAGACCTCTGCACTAGTAAGGACTCTTTTCACCTTTTGGGTCAAACAGCAAAACTGAAGTTAGTACTGGAGAAAAAAAGACAACAGAGCAATGGATGAATCAGAAGCTTTTACAAGGACTGTTCTGAAAATAATGCCTCTTATTTTCTTATGTTGGTTCATGACATCAGAGGTGGATGTTGGCAGCATGACAGTAGAGGCTGAACCTTCCCATCAATATTCCATTACATTTTGTTGTTATACAACAGATGGCAGCAGAGGGGCAGTCTGACAAAGTGGCATCTGATAACAAAGCATGTATGAAGCAAAGGTGCGTCACTGAATTCCTCCCTGGAGAATAAATGGCACCCACTGACATTCAGCGATACTTGCTGAACATTTATGGAGACTAAGCAGTGGATGTGAGCATAGTACGGTGATGAGTGGTACATTTCAGCAGTGGTGACAGTGACATGAAAGACAAGTTCCACATGGCCATGCACATTTACATGTACTTTTACAAGTACAGCATGCAGGCTCTTACTCATTACTGGCAAAAAGGCACAGCTAATGGTGGTGGCTATGTTGAAAAACAGTGTTTTGTAGCTGAGAATTTGCTCTGTCAAATACTGTTACTGTGCTCTTTACATCTCTTGTAGTTTCTACGGAAATAAATAGGAGGCATTATTTTCAGAGAGATCTACTAAAGGGCAGATGCCACAGGGTAGCATGGGCTAGAAGGACAGAGGCAGAGTATAAAAAAAAAAGTCTATGTGGAGGAAGAAGTCTTCAAATGACCTGTTAATTCTGAAGGAAAGCAACTAATTCAAAATTGCAGTCAAAAAAAAAAAAAAAAAAACCCACAGAAGATAACCTTGAAATCTCCACTTTCTGATCCAGGAAAGAACGGCTGTTTTCCTGAAACAAGTTATTTTCTTCTCACTGCTGTCAGGGTTAAGTGAGAGAAGACAGGCTTTTTTTTTTTTTTTTTTTTTTTTTTTTTAATCAAATACATATTCTTGTTAGGAAGACTCACATGCAAACCTGAAGTCTCTAGAATGAGGCTGTCAACACACACAGCTTCTGGTTTGAAGAAACTGCCAACACATTTTTTTCTGGGGGCAACCGTAAGTTCCCACTATTACTCACTTTCCAACCCCAAATTTATGTATTTGCATTTTTAGTTACCAGTAGCATGCCACTGCCATCCAAACACACTTCAAAAGCATGTTCCCACTGCCACGATGGCCAAAAACAACCAATTCAAGCACACACCAATTTGAAAATGGTTTTAACATTACTCAGTCTAATTTTTTTTACTACTGATACATAAGTACAACATAGCATTTGTTTTTCTTCCTGGTTCTTTTATTCTTCAGAAATTTAAATCTTGCTGAGGACAAAGACAGTAATCTGAGCAGAAATGTATTTTTTTGGTAAATTAAAATCCAAAGTTTGGTATAGTTATTTATATGACACATCATCTGTTTGTCCCAGATACTAGCAACTACAAACACATTTCAGAGACACCAAAGAATGAAAAGTTTCTTAGTCATAAGAAATGGCACCACATTCAATTTCATCTCACTTTCCCAATCCATGGGCAAGCTTCTTGGAAATTGCCTATACATCCCCCAGTAACTCCCTCCTACCAGTCACCTTAGAAAATATATTCAAGCACTATTTCTGCTAATCCTTGCTTTTGCTGTCCTAGTGTCACTAAGTGTTTTTTGAATTAAGAGCTACAGTTCACCAACAGCTTTAAAAACAGTACTGGACATTCTCAGGAAATTAACCATTACAGAAGACAGCAGCTCTGATAACTGAAAAAAAAATAGTAATGAATGGAGTTACCAGATAAAAGGAATCCTGAAAACACTTTAGCATTGTGATGACATACAGCATACCGCTGTAATAAGCTGTAACTTTGCCACGTTTTTAGTAGTTCCTTAAGTTATCCTAGCCATCCGTGCTAGTCTCCTTGTTCAAGAAGAAAAATCAAGCCCTCCCTTCTTCTCCAGCTAGTCCTCCTCAAGATTCCTATCTCTACTGTCTGCACCTCTCTTCCAAGAAAAGTATAGTGAGTTGGTGTTTTCCCATGCACTTCTAGTGTTTAACACTTAAGTGCTGAAGTTCTTGAAGATAGAGTACACATGTAGAGTTTCCTCTTCACACTGGCTCCACCTTTATCAGTCACTCAGTTTTATTTTGCCTGCAAAGTTCCACCAGAACAGAACTTTTCCCTTTTGACCTCACCTTATTACAATAGCATTCGCTTCTCCAGACTACATCCTTAGGTCTTTTTAGATCTGTATGCTTCATTCACTCATCGTTTCTTTCTTCAACTCCAAAGTAGTCCAACTTATAGTCCTATATCATTCAGTATGTAACCTCAAGATCTCATTTTATTTAATTTAAAGCAACTAGACAGTTTCCCCTCCCCTTGAGGCATAATGCAGATCACGGCTGAGGAGAATCTGAAGTAATGCTACAGCTGCTTAGCTCTTCCCTTGCACTAAGTTCTGCATTCATTTCTGCTCTAGTCTGTATTTCTATTTTATAATGAAACATACAGCCTAGTTATTTATAGGCTTTCTAAGGATTAACTACACACTCATAAGAATAAACCCTCAAGAGGTTAACCTCATCCTCTTAAGCTTCACACACTACAATCCCAGAGATAGCTGGCAACCACAGCCAAGAGAGAAAAAAATAATCCTGCATCTTGCTAATCCTTTAGCCAGTCACCACATGCAACAGTGGAAGGACCTCAAAGAGACCTATAACTCAGTCTCAGGAGTACTTTTAGTCCAGAAGGTACACGTTTCACAGAACTATTAGCAACCCACCTCAAAACTCAAAGACATGCCTGATGATATATTGAAACAGTGCATCTAAAATGCAATGCTAAAAAGTATTCCAGCTTTCTGCTTATATTTCTCATTTCAGATATTTGTATAATATTCTACTTTGAAATTTTTCTAGTTAATTTTTAAGTAGAGAAATCTAACACATTCGCATTGCTTACATCTCATCTAGGTAGACAGATCAATTATAACCACCCTTTACCATTCCCAGTAAGAACCCTCCCAGGCTATCATATCTGAGAAAAAAATCCCTTTGAATTAAAGCATGATTACCTAATTAACTCTTTCAAATTATGATCTGGATTCTCTCTTAACCCTTCTTGCAACTACAGCAGTTACAGGTGTACCATTAAGCCAAAGTGGTTTTTGTTGTTGTGGCACTATTTTTCTTCCCTCCCCCCCTCCCCTCCATTATTCAACTACCTCATAAACCTGCTACTTTTTTTCACTTTAAATACAACAAATATTAAACAGCATGATTAACAAAAAAGTATACAAGGTTTTTTGTTGTTTTAGTTTTGTTTGTCTTTAAGTTACACTGCTACTCAGCTAGTTGGAAAGTAAAGCCTTCAAGAGCATGCAGGAAAAGCATAAGGCCAAAGATATAACCATTTAGACCAAAATATTCCCACAAGTTCTAATCAACCCAGAGATTTAACACTCATAAGCCAATCAAGATCAACTGCATTACTCACATTTTTTTCTAATGTGTCAGTTTGTTGGTTGTTTCTTTTTTTTTTTTTTAAATATATCCTCAATATACACTGTCTCAAAAATTTGACTTCTGACTTCGCTAATTTCTTTTTGACTCAAATAGGATTCTATTTTTTCAATTGGAAAGAGAGTTATAAAATAAAGACGGCTTGAAAAAAAATAAATTAATTTTAAAAAAACATTTCCACTAATTAAAGGCTTTGTTATCTTCTAGAATTCAAACAAGGTCCAGCAGCAGCAAGAACTGTGTTTTGCAAGCTAACTGGGAAACTCCTGAATCACTTACTACCAGAAATCAATGGCCTTTTAAGACAGAAATAAAGAAGGAAAAAAGTTAAACACCAACAAAAATGCAACTTTTATCTAGTAAGGAGAAATTAATCAAATGGACACCAGCTACAGAAGTTCAGCATTCTTCCTATTCTCAAAATTGACTATACACAACTATACTCAGTAGTATAACCCCAGAGGGTACTCAATCTTCTTCTGTTACAAAATGCTGCAGCCTATTTGCATTCTGAAAGAAGTTCCATGATCTTTCATGCTCATAATAGACGTCTAAACCGTTAAATTACTATTTCTTTTCTCATCTTAAAAGACATTGCACTTTAACAGCATGGCCTTTCCATTGTTCTTTACACTAAGTCAGGTCCCTAAACAATACTGACAGCTGCTATCAGACCAGGCCATGCTTACTTCCAGTGCAGCTGCCTTGTGTAGGAACAGACAGGCTTCTGATGTCTCCTCCCCTCTGGGGAGAGGGCTTGACACACTGCATGCTCAGTGAGGGAGAGCAAAGGTCCACTGAATTGTCAACCCAATTTTATGCTATTTGGATTTTCCAGGATGCACACAGTCCCTTTCAAACAAAATCAAGCATATGTCAAGAGCATGAAACTTATTGTGCAGCACAAGATAATTACTGACCACATAAGCCTGTAAAAGATCATTGCGACACACATCTAATTTTAGTAAAATGCATAGGCATACATAGACATGGCCAAAGAAATTGTACCCAATGTGATTATTTCCTTACTCAGTTTTGGGCTGATATGGCATCACCCAGAAGTCTCTCAGAAGACACAGTGAAGTGTTTACTCTGATGAATCTTAGTCTATTTAAAGGTGAAAAAGCTGAGGCTTCTACTCCTGTTAATTGCATATGGTACTTGTCGATCCCTATTGCTTTAAAAAGAGTATTTCATGCAGACATAAAAAGAGGTGAATGACATCATCAAGGTATGAGATTTAGTTTGGCTAGGCAGCACTACCTTAAGTTCAGTAGAATTGTTTTTAAATATACTTTTAATGCATATTTCCATTTACTGCATATAATATTTTTTAAAAGTAGCTCATTAAAAAGAGCTTTCAATTCAATTTTCATTGTAAAGAATTCATTTCAAAAAAAAAGCAAGAAAGTACAGTTCTCTAATCTTTGCTAATCAAATATCATAGAAGTGCATGTGCTGTATGAATACCTGATTTGATCTTTGAAATAAAGTAATTCATTACACAAGCAAAGAACAGAGGAGATTGTGACAAATACAGATGTAATTGTGTGGGTTTTTAGAATGTGATTAGCAAATCAACTAAGTAACAGTCAAATTTGATATGAAGGGGAAAAAACAGCTCAGATTTGAAAGGTAGGGGTATGTTTATGCAAAGCTAATCTGTCAAGTGTAATAAAGCAGCTTGAATAAAATTTAAGCTGAAAATCCACTGAAGCTCCCCATTTCAGGGAGGAAAAGCTATTAAGAGGAAATGAAGGTCACCCTCCCAGTTTATTTCACCTAATTGACTGCCAATAGCTTACCACAGACAAACCAACTGCAGATCTGCAATTGAGAAACTGATGAAAGGAGAGTTTTCAAGCTGAGGCTCATTCTTTTAATCCTCCCTTGCTCTTATTTTTTTTTTTCCATCTCCAGTTGGGATGTAATTTTAAGCACAGATAGATTAACTGGTTCCATTGTCTGTAGACGTCACTGGACTATGGCACTGTTAATCCATACAGCAGCATGTCTAATTATCATTACAAAGTGTCTGAGGGAACCATAAAGACCAGCAGGGCATCTTCTCACAAGCAATTAACATAAATTGATAAATGAGTAATTTGAATCTGCTCAAGGCGCTCACACATGAATAAAATCAGAAAGGACGGCTTCTTGTTTCAGCTACTTCTTTCACTTAGTCTGGAAGGGCAGAAAACATGAGAAATATTCTAGACTTAGTGGGGGGGAAATGAACTCATGCAGGGGAAGGAATGTATGGTTCAGAAAGTTCATTAACACAAAACAAATGACCTGTGATTGACAACCAGTCACAAGCAAGTAGCATTAACTTATTTCAGCATATTTAGAAGCACAAACCTGGTGAAAGACTATTAGAGCCCTGTGTCAGTCAATTAATACTACTTCAAAAGCAAGTGAAGTTTCTTTTCAGTAGCTTGCTAATTTAAAATTTATGAAAGATTCAGAAGAAGGCAAAAGAAAGAGGAATGAATAATTATACAGGCTGTAAGGACTAAAAGAATGAGGCAAAGGTAACTACGTCAACTGAAATACAATACTTACAAATAAATAAGCAACTATCCTAATCACTGCACTTCTTGCAGTAAAAGTTGTTCCACATAGCATTCTAAGCAAACTATTAACTTTATCCCTGCTAAAAATCTATGCAAGAGAATCAAACATACTTGAGCAACACTGAGCATCAAAACAGCATTAGATGTCAAAACATTAGGCTTATTTTAAAAACAGTAAAGCAATAATATATGAAAGCAAGTTATACACACTGTAGGAGGTAGACCTGGAAGGCCACGTACCCCGATGATGGCATTCAGTTCAGCCATGGTCACTTGTTTGGCACGTTCTACGGCTTGAGCCACTTGCTGCTGATGCTATTAAAAGAAGAAAGGATATGAGGACGAATTTGTGCACCAAATAAAACCACAAACAAAAATATCTGAACAAGCAGTTTTCTCTGCAGAAGCTCAAGCTATTTGCAAGATGCACCTTATGCAGGTGCAAAGTGAACAGTACTCCATTTCTCATCCTTTCCATCAAAAGCAAATGACAGCCCTGAAGGTAGCCAATTCATCTCTCCCCCAGTGCCACTTCAAAATTAATTTTCTGAAAAATGAATAATCAGTTTCTATTAGAGTCTGCAGGACAATAATGCCAACTTCATAATAGAAGTAATTTCAACATTTATATATTGTGTCCACACAGCAAAACCTACAGAAATCTTAAACAGGAAGAATAAATGCTTCACTGAATCCTAACGTGAACTACAAATAGTCTTTGCAAACTGTAGAGTTTGAAAAGGTATACCCAAAATAACACCCTTGAACACATAGCAGCAGCTGACTACAGTATACTACAATCACAGTCATTCAGAACAGATGCAGGTCTGTAACCTTAAACAGCATTTTGCATTTGAGCCAACTACTCAGTTTTTACACTAAATTTTGATACAAATGATGTAGATGAGCATACTTATTTTCATTGGATGCACATTTGACAACTGAATATCAAATAAGTAATCACCACGATCAAAAATGAAAGCATTTTGTTGCATTGATTTTTTTTTATTAAAAAAAAACATACTTCCCCTCTCCTCTGGGAATGAAAAAGGCTGAGCCATTGTCAGTAGTTTGAACTCAGATTTGTTAAACCAAATTAGCAGGGGGTTTGCACACTTCAGCTATAACAGATGTTCCCTGCACTTGTGCATTGTGATAAAATTAACATCTTAAAACTAGCTAATTTGCAAACAGAAAAGCAACATAATTGCACTTTAACAGCTGAACAGTTTTACTTACTTCCTGAGACAAAAATGGGATGACTTGTGCACAAATTGTATTCAATCTCTTGGCGATTTCTGTCTATGGAGGAAAAGTAAGCATTTTGATTAAAATCATGTTTTCTGCTAGTTCCCACATATCAGCTACTGTACAGGATCGTATTAGGTTAACACTGTGGAATAAATAACAGAAATCCATGTCTTCATACCATTGCAAATACAAATAGTTAATATTTACGCCTAAATGAGGACAGAGATTTAGTTAGCTACTCTGGGACACCTGCTATGTCTAAAGCACCTAGTCTGTATACAAATTTAGGCACAAATCTGGTCCTTGTACATTAACAAGTAAAACATTTTTGAAAAACAGTAAGTCCACAATAAAGCCTTTTAAAACTAAGATTTATTGTTACTCAAATTATCAAGCAGCCTAACATGGAGCTGACAGGCATGCAAGAAGAATGTTTCTTTCATGATCAATTTTTTCTGCTAATTACAAGGCAATCAGAGTTTTGTTGACAGAAAGAAACTACAGGAATACAAAATACTAAAAGAGAAGCAATTGAGAATGGGTAAGAAAGATAGAGGTTTCTAAAACATCCTTACTAAGACAGAATGAAAGTAAGGACATCCAGGGGAGGAAAGAAAAAGGTAGTCAGTAACAACAAATCAGTGAAACTACGATTAGCAGGAGAACAATGAACCCATGTAGGAGCAGTCCTGCGCTAAGAGCAGCACAGAATCACTCCAACTAGTTACTATCACCAAGCCATATACAGTTTTCCTTATTTTTCTGTTTTGTTTTAGGATATAAACGAGGAAAATCACTGCTGAGAACTGTCAGCCAAATTACACGCCAAAACCTGAAGGAAGAGAAACTCAAGTAAGTCAGATGAAAACATTGGTAACTTATCTGCTGAGCCTGTGCCCCAAGCCTTCCCATCACCCCAGATTTCTCAAAAAGACTCTAAGATGTGCTGATGCTTAAATATCAAACAATCAGTAATTAGAAAACAAAAGTCCCACAGTGCTTCTGTGTCTCAAGAGACATGTGACTTGAGGTCTAAAAGCAACAGACAAGCTTTAACACCTCTTTTCCCATCAGATAGACTTGTAAAACTCTCTCTCAGATGTAATCTGAAGTATTCCACTTGACTTAAGTCAGTTATTGGCACGTCTACATGCCTGGTGGATCTCCTGAACACTTCAGAGATCATTTCTTTCTAGGCAAAGTGGCTCCCTCATGCATGGGCAATGAAGAAACAGCTGCTTTCCAGCAAAACTTTCTCTCCCCACAACAATGTGAATAGGTCTCTGTTCTCAACAGAAATATGTACCTTCTTACACAACACCAAACAACAAGCAGCTTTGGTCCATTTCTGTTTTGTTGGTCTATGAGCATAAACTATGAATCATAAACAAGTGCCTGTTTAAAGATGTGGTGCTACTGCTAGGAGAGCTAGGTAATAGGCATTCAGTCCGGAAGAAAACTAAAATCCTCTATTCCATACCTCGTAACCAAAATCTACTTGTTTTTAAAAGGCAGCCTGCATACTGGCACTCTTTCCCACACACAATTAAATAAGGTACTTAAAATTATTTATCTACAAGCAGATCTCTACAACTTTTTTTTTTTTTAACTCAAATAACTAGCAAAAAGTGCTCTTATTGATAAATATGTTTTTAAAATATCTTTGTTCTCTAATGAGCTGTTTAAACTAGGTATTACAGCACAATTCACTTAATCTTCATCATCAAGAACCGCAAAATGTTTTTTCCAGCATTAAGAAAAAGAAAGTTCCACAAATTTAAATACAAATCAAGTTGTTAAAAATTAACTTTCACCATTCAAGATGGAATAAATTTGAATAGGTGTATTTATACACACACATACACACACACACACACACACACAGATTCCCAAAAAACTTTTTTGAATGAGTATAGGACAACTTGGTCAATCAAGACAGAACATATGTAATTGTCAACATTAAAGCAAGCTTTATTTTTCTAATTTAGGGCTCAGAGACTTAATAGTTTAAAAGGACTCATCAGTTACTTTCAGAGTATAACATACTTATTATCTAATTGCTGATCTTCAGTCATGTAGAACAGTCAGAAGAAGGAGTAAACAAAGAAAATTCTGCAGAAAGCTGCATGGAGCAGGGACAAACATGTCTAAGTGCATATGTTCTTCCGCTCTTTGGTAAAGCAGACTGTAGAAGCCAGCATATCTCATGAAAGCCCTCCTAGCTCTACAGCAGCTCTTAGCAAAGCAACTGAAGAGTCCTTAATTGTTTGTGTTCTTAATGCAGAACTTCTTGAACACATTCATTTTTAATAGAGGGCTCAAGTGTGGGGCCTATCAAAGAATGACAAAACTACATCATTCACTGGTTCTTGCTGTTGCAATGATTGTCTTTTGATTTATTTGCAAACGACAACCTTGTCAGACCTCTGACCAATGTGCCACCCTCCTTTCTGAAGTATCATTAAAAATTAACATGAAGGAATTCAGCTCCATTTTGTAAAATTTGGTTGAGCCTTATTTTTGGCTTTACTCATCCAGTTCTTTGCCTTCATTCCATATAATTAAGAACTTAAATGTTTTGACCTAGCATTGCCAAACTCAAGCGTTCGTACTTAGATTTGTCTCTTGCTAAAATGAATTCTTAACATAATGACATAGAACTAAGGAGACAGGCTAGTTACTAAATATAATATTCACTTAAATATCGAAGTGTTTTCCTGTACAGTAGTCTACTTTAGATCATTTAATGTTTTGACACCCTATACATTACAAAGTACCACATAAGATCTCATACTTAACACAATTTCTTAAGCAAATACAGATTTTTGCACTGGTGTGGAAAGAAGCAAGATTTCTATTTCTACCCAGATTTCTCACCACACATACCACATATTTCATCACTCATAAAAGAAGCTCTAGCCTGTAAGAGTTAGCACCCTCACTTCCGGCTGAAAAATGCAACTTTCACCTTACGAAAATTAGTTTATCACTCATCAGCCTCCGAGTTTTCAACAACAGCTGTGGTTTTGCTTCAGTCAGCACCTCTCGTATTTGTCACAGCAAGGACTAGCTATAGCAACTACAGTAATTTAAAGCAAAAATTAAATCTTAGAAGACATCATTGTGACAATCAGCTGTATTATGACAATTGGTGTTTTATTAGTTCTCAGACTGCACAAAGCTGCCCAGGCCTACCATTACCAAACAACGCTAAGCCAAAATAGTCATTTTTTCTTGCAGATTGCATTTTCTATGGCCAGAAGTTAGATCGGTATTTGAAACTACTCTATCACCATTTCTTAAGGTCAAGTATGTGCACTTTCATTACATTCTTTCTTACTTCAATTATTTTAAACCAATTAAAAAAATCACACGTCATTAAATGTGGAGGAAGACAGCTTAGGAGAAATGTTGAGAAAGCATCAGAAAAGGAAACTCAAGAAAAGCAACATATGAAAAACCGAAGTTACTATCATAATGAAAAGCAAGTCCTAATCCATTCAATAAAATCAACCTGTCTTTAATGCACAGAATATACTGTGAAATCATATTCACAAAAGCTTTACAAGTTAATTCTGAAGTACTACGCCTCCATTTACATTTTCAACACATAGGAAGCCAAGTACAACACTGAACTCCTTCTGGAAGAAGGAAATTGACTTCTTGACATTTATAGCATGTAACACAGCAATCTAGTAGGGAGTAAAGGTTAATGTTGCATTTTTGGTCATTACTGCATTATTTGAGATGATCCGTAGTAGGGATGAGGAGAAAAATCGAAGGCTGTGAGAATGCTGCAACTCACTTGACCTCAGACCAATTTTCATCCCCATATGTCTAGCAGGCATGTGGATAAAAGCCGTCTTTATGGAACATGCTTGACCATTTTTAATTCCTGCTGCAAACCAGAAATCAGCTGAAAACTACATCTAAAAAGTCCTTGGGCAAGAAACTGCAATTGTACGATTTAGTCTTAAACTGTTAGTACCCATTCTTTATTTTCATTTTTCTTGCAGAAACAGTAGAGTAACTAGCACTGAAGTGTTGCAGCCTTTATTCTTAATGTGATTCAGATCTTCAGAGACAACAAAAAAAAAAATCACACCTATTCATAGAGCACAAAAAAAACCACTCAACCAACATTTTGCAGAGTGTAACTTTTAATTTCACCGTAGTAAGGCTTACACAATTCCAACAATGCATTGCTAACAATTTGGGGATGGGGAAGATGTTGGATGTATGAATAAATCTCAAAATTTAAATATTCAAAAGTCTTAAATGATTAAGGCTAGCATTCTATGAACTTTGCTGTTCATGAGTTACTGAATCCACAATAAGCACTGAGAAATTAATGCCCTTTTATTTAAAACTAATACACCACAATCTGTTTTGGCAACAGTTGCAAGATGGAAGGAAAAAAAAAAGCAATATGCCATTTAGAAGTTTAGGCCCCCATAGTATATCAATGTCAAACAACAGTGTGTCAAGCTAAGATTCAATTCAGGTAAGTGCCACTGCCAAATTTTCTTGTTCCCAGACGTGCTTTAAGATTATTTTATTGCTTAAAATTTAATTTGTTCCAACTTGCGTCTCCATGACAACGCTGGCTAACCCCGCAAATCATTTGGGTAATTGGATATCTTATCTTTCTATTGCTTGCAAATCGAATGATTTTGCTAGAACTGAAGCAGCCAATCAAATTTACTGGTCTCCTGAGTAACAGACTGGGAGAAGCAGCCACATTCATCTCCCCTTTACAGCCATATTCACCACCATGCGACAAACTGTGGAAGTTGGCCTTCAAACTGTATTTTAAATTATAAACACTGTCATTACTAACATTCGCACCAGTAGGAGGAGGAGGGAAGGTGTATTCTCAACAGATAGTTGAAATTCAATCTGACAAGGAGCAATGGGTAGCATTCACTTCAGCGACAAGAACAATCTCTGTATTTGGGGGATAAGCTGTCAGTTCAACATGACATATCATTAACAAATACAGTTTTCCTTCTGCCCCACGTCTGTGCTACTCATTTTAATCATAAGGTCAGCCACCCACGAGATGATGATATTAAAACACCAGAAGACTGGCATGAAAAATCTTTAGCTATGGAAAAAACAAAACATTACCATATTGCAAGTGGGAGTGCAGGAAGGAATAAGCAACAGAAATATTAACAGAACAAAAATCCAAAATGACAAAGTTGGAGAATGACAGATAATTTCCAAATGTACATTTATTACCTAAACTGCATTTATCTGAAGCCTCTTCAGATGTTAGTTTATGTTACAAAAAGGTCATGTTAATTTAAACATAAGCTGGATCTGATGCACAAGCCAACAGCTACACTTACTGAACATCTACTATAGCTTTGAACTTTGTTAAACTGTAAAGTGACTGGATATATTTCAGATGTCTGATTTCAATCCTGTCTATTACAATAGAGCTCCTGTGCAGCTCTCATTGAACCACTGTAAACAAGCACCCATCCCATTTGCAGCTGTAAATTCGGTAGAACCTAAGTCAACTGGCAACAACAAAGCTGTTGTCAGGATGTTCAAGTGATCCTTTCACACATCCTCAATAACTTGAGACTTTTCATGAACTTGGCTAAAATGGGCCATTATAACATTTCTCCTTTAATCCAACTTTAGTTCATCTTGCATTCATTCAAATCTTAATTCCACAGTTTTGTTTCCATGCCTATGCTAACCTTCAATACACTGAACTGTTTAAATCTCTAAAGCCAGCACAGAGCTTTAATTTGCTTTCCAGTTGTTTTGGGGTACATACTATTCCCATTTACTCAGATTTTATAAGATAGCAGAGCAAGTCAGAGTCTGACTGATCCAAAAGAGAAAATCTCACCGCCTTCATTTCCAGAGGCACGCACTGATCACCTTATTCCAAAAGCACTCCTGGAGATGTTCAGAATCGTCCAACATCTCAGCTCACTAGTTGAGCAGAAAACATTTCTACAGGAAAAAGGAAAAGGACCAGCTTAGCAGATCAGCAAGTTAAGTAGGCTAACAAGAAGTATCCACCAAGTAACAGCTGTTCAGGGAAGCACAGGAAGAACCTAACTGAAAGCAGAGGGAAGTGGTAAGCCAGATGAGCTCCTCGCATCTCACATGTTCTTCATAATTATCAAACATGTTTTGCATTATTGATGTTGGGTCATTACGAAATTAACACAAGAACATCTGAGCAACACAGTACTAAGAAAAAGGAAGAGACAAAAAGAAGAGTGAAAGAAAGGAGCCATAAAAACAGAATAGCTATAACTGCTACACCTGACAGAAAGGAATCCCATCCCCTTGCCTTTTCATTTGGTTTAGGATACACTCCAAAAATCATTCTTATTTTGCTCTCAATCCTGCAAGCTACAAACAAGTTTTTGCACACATCCTTAAAATGTTCACCACAGAGAGCCACTTTATTGGGATGGCCATGGAATGTCAGAGATATTACAGAATTGTGAAAGTGCCTATGTAGCTTTGAATACGTAAGAGCATAATGTACCTCAAATCAAGCACGTACACTAATAGTACTCAAGACATTAACAAAACTCTCAGTTGGCATTCAGTCCTTATCAAGTAAGACTACAACACCATTAGAATCTGTTCTTGAGTAGAACAAAGAACATGCAAATTGCCAAAATAAGCACTACCACATATCAAGACAAGGGATGGAAATACGGAGGAAAAAATTCAATACAACATACTACATTTACTAGGACTTCAGGAATCACTATCAAATTAAGCTGAGTTTAAGAAAACATGTCACACGCACTTGTGCATCTCAGATGTAATTTCACAGTTTTACAATATTGACTATATTCACACTGAGATTCAAACACCAAGTCACTGAAAGAATTTAAGGCCTTAGAGGTGTCCTCATATCAATGCTTCAGATGCTATCATGTGATTCACTAATCAGTTAAGAGTTAAGAGGACTGACAAATTTTGTTAGCTGTTAGCAGAATTAGCCACCACACAAAATTTGGAAGGTGACTTTCACTATGTGGGGAAAGTGAGATTTGAAAGTCTGTCAGCAAAATCTTGGAGATATGTCAATAAATTTCTTCCCTATTTTATTATGTTTTGTTTATATTCTTCTGCTCACAGGATACAGAAAGCTAGTGAAGATGCCATCTAGATTACATCTTGTAGACAAGAACTGATTTAAACTGATCAGACAGGAAGTAATTTGAGATTGACAATCATGATACAGTTTACAGTTATTGGTACAAGGCAGAATAATAAGGCTCTCAAGACTTCTGGAAATCAGATGTCAACTGGTTAAGTTCATCTTTACAGGATCTGTTATTGAATGATAAAATGTATTATGAAAAGTCGATGAATTCTTTATGAAATAGTATTCAGGATATGCGTGAAAATTAACACATCTGAGAATGGAACAGGAATGCACAAAGGAAGAACAGTAAGGAAGAACTGTGCCAAAAATCTATATCAAAAGTTTCTAGCTGAGGTTGTGCAAACAATGAAGCATGGAAGAAGTGAAAACTTTGCCAGGTGAGGTAGTATAAATACATACAGCATAAGCACATAGTTACAGAATTATGTGCCACTATTAAGTTATGCAAAAGCAAAGCTGGTGCTCAGCCATATGACATACTAAGAAGAAATCAAAAAAGGTTCAATTCCTTCACTTACAGGAGGAAAGAGATGGTCAAAAGACATGAAGGCTGCCAGAAACTTAACTTTAAAGAAAAAAAAACAAAACACTTCTTTGCACCCACCTTAACTATAAAACAAAAGTCTTCAACCACATAATTTATATTAATTACTAGCTACAATCAACATCGCAGCCCAAACAGTAAAGGAAAAGAACTCTACTTGAATGCTCTGATCAAGTTAACCATGGCAACTGATGTTTAGTAAGAGCATACTAGTGAAACCTGGGCTAGCGAATACCTTGCAGAACCTGCAAGTGTCAGACAGAAAGGAAACTACATATAAAAGGACAATGCCTGACAGAGAGAAAACAGCTAGTAAAAGAGCAAAGATACTCCAGCTTCATTCAACTGTTCAAGTTTGAGGCATTAAAATGCCTCTCAACTACAAATATCTAGGTGAAGCAAGAAGACAAACTACAACTACAACTTGTATAGATTTTACAACAGTAAACAGTATCTGAACCAAGTAAATTCCAACAAAGTCAGTCCTCTATAGCTAAGTGACACAGGTGCCCTATCTTCTTCACTAAGAATTTTACACTAGTAGTGTAGCATTCATGGGAACAATGCAAACAGAACAGTTCTGCTAGAACTTCACAAGAATGTGCAAAACTGCTTGTTGATTAAACAAAGTATCAAGACTTAAGACGTTCTGAGTGGATGACAGGACTGGTATTTTTCAACATTTCCACTGATGCGCATAAAAATCTCTTTACCTGCCCTAATCCTTAATTTACAGAGAGTTGCAAAGAAATGTGTAACATGCTAGGGGAGAGCTTCAGAACTCACTTTGCAGTGAAAGAATTAAAAAAAAAAAAAAAAAAGACTAGGAAAAAGAAAAAGGATTGGGTCAAAATGGCATAAAGAGCCATAGCATACCTAGACAGAAGCAAAAAAAAGTAAAGGACAACAAGAGGCCAGAAAAGCAATCAACCTCTCTGTCACAGTGGATTAGAAGTTGAAGTTATTTTGCAGTAAACTGCTGGTAAAAGGCTGCCACCACAGTCAACAGTAAGCTAAGCAACTCTCTGCTACTCAGCACAGTGATTCCTCCCCTGGTGTACTGTGCTTATTTTGGGCACTGCTCTTCATCTGGGCAAAAGCACTCAAAGAATGAACATTAGGCCACAATAGTCCACAAAATGCTTCCGGAAGGAAAAGGAACAATTGTCTTTTCCTATCCAGGGGGACAAAAGTACACAGGAAAAAAAAAAAAAAAACTAAAACTGGGGAAAAGAAAAAAAAAATGGGGCTGTAACTGAAGAAGCACTTCAGTCACAGAAAAGCAGTTACCCAGACAGCCTGAGAGTGGCTGCTGTTGCTAATCTTCAGCAGCAGATCAGACAAGCACCCTGACAGAAAATGCACTGCTACAACTGATTCTGCTAGGCCAGAAGGAGGTGCCAAGTCCTCCCTAGAACTGCCACCTGACAGCATCTATTTCAGTGTAATGAATAAGTTTGAAGGCTTCCCATAGGTCTTGTTAATTTTTTTTTCCTTTGCTTAGCTTGCAATTTATGTCCCTTATTTGAGACAGATAGATATCTGCAAACTAATGGCTGGCAACCTTATAATCAGCTACAAAGTGGAAATTCAGGATGACCTTATGCCCAGACTCAAGACTCATATAAAGAAAAAACAGTGATAAACATTTCAGTAAAAAACAGAACAAAAGCACGTTTTGTTGTAAATGGAAACTGTTATGGCAAAACCACAAAAGAATGACCTATTTGTTATTTTTTCCCCAAGAAAATGTGGTTTTCCTCCCTGTCCTCACCGAGATTTAATTCAAACTTCTGCACTTAAAGAGGTTGAGATCATTATACAATGAAGTAAAGGCCACAGCAACTCAGGAGTTTTGGCATATTTAAAAACAAGTTCATAAATAAGCAGATTGCCATAGCAACTATCCGCTTTCAGATGTCCTTTGCTTTTCTTGACCTTACAAAAGCATTTTCTCAGAATTAGTACCTAATCAAGATGCAGTCAAACAAGCATACACATTTTTGCTCCCTTCTCCAAAACTGAAAGCTACCTTTTTGGTTTTGCTTACTAACCCACAGAGAAGCCTCTAAAATGACAAAAAATAAAAAATAAATAAATAGAGGTGGCAGCATTTTGTTCTAAATCAATTTTATCCTCAGCCATCAACTAGACGTTCCAGCACAGAGGAAGAACAGTCCTTCCCTTCTAATTCAAAAATCCATACCACCATTGCCCTTGCAAACTGCTAAACAAGCAGTATCGGCAATTCACTTGTGTTCTGTAATATATTTACTGCAAATCCCAGTGGCTTGCCTCCTAATGCAGTTTTCTATTGTGTCTGTTCTTGTCAATACACTGACTGGTCACCTTACAAGTAAGTTACTTTGACCGACTGTTTACACAAACATCAAAAATCTTCAAGATTTAAAAGAGACAAAAAGGAAGAAAAATCCATGCTGGGTGAGGGAAGGCAGAAGCACCACCACCATCACCACAACAACAACAAAAGAACAGCACCAAATACAAATAAATCTGTTTTCTGTTATGTGACCACACAACCCAAAAGGCTAACTAGATCTTCCAATCACTTAAGCAGTACAAGATATTTCCAGATAAGCAACCCTGACAGATAACCCACCAGACACCTCTCAAAGAACTTTAATTTGTAATTTAATCATCTGTGCTAATTTGTTCACGCTTCTGAAGAACATAAAGAAAAGGTGAAAGCAACTCAGTCAATCCCCAATTAGAGATTACAGGCTTCTTAAATGCTATTCAATTTATCACTCCCCACAAAACACTATTATCATTATAAAAACTTCAAAGAAACCTACCAAACTGATTAATTTCTTGAACAGTTCTCCACTGAACTCCACACTGAAAGTATATTCAGTAATACTAGGCTTGCTAGCAACTAAAATAATCCTCGCCAGAACTTTATATAATAAAAGCTATAATCCTTTCTTTCTATTCCACTTATATTTAAGCATACTGTGAATGCATTTTTAAGAGAAACCAATATTGTTTCCATTTGTTCATGCAAAAAAAAAAAAAAAAGGAACTCATCACATGCTGTACCAAATACAGAGGAAAAAAAAGTTAAAAGAAATTTCATCACTATGCCTTCTTTTACAATAAATGACTTCAGGAAATAACTCATTTTTGAAACCTAGTCAGATTTGAAGTAGAGCTCAGATAGGCAATGCTTTAGTAAGTTTTAACCTGCCCTTCAATTGCCTCTGGCACCATGCCGTAAACAAATAAATAATTGTCAAAATTAGGAAACAGGGCAAGGGAAAACCATCAGCTCTCTCCAAAGAGGAATATCAGCAGTAGGATCTCAGGGACTTCTACTGCAATCTAGTTTATGAGTATGCTCAGCAACACAGTCTGGAGAAGACAGCACACAGTGAGTAAGAACATTAGTTCCACAGGAGGATTCAAAGTAGAAACAATGACAGACAGAAGAACTGCAAAGCAGCCTTACAAGCTGAAGAGGGCAGTTAAACAGTATACTTTTACAACTTTGACACACTTATAGACACACCAGGAGCAACCACCGCTAGCATCAGAATAAATTGATGAAGCCATCATTGCTCATGAACAAGAACTCAAACGTGAGCAAATCTGAGAGGTGATACCAACAGCTCAGAATTTCTTGGTAGCCAAGGAGATAAATCAAATATTGAGCTCTTATCTAAAGAAAAATTAAAAAAATACAGATCACAATTATGCCATTACATAAATCTCTGGTTTGCCTATACCCTGACAACTGCATTTAGTTCTTGTGCCCTCATTTCAGTGGAGTAGATTGAAAGTGAGGAAAAATAAATTAAAAAAAAAAAAAAATCAAGCAAAGGCAAATCAGATGATCACAGCTATGGAACAACTTGTACTTTCACAAATTGAGTAGGCTGGGACTACCCAATGTGAAAGTGAGTCAGAAATAATACACACGAAGGTCTAAAATTCTAACTACATGGAAAAATGCAACTAGACATCAATTATATGCATTTGCTGAGAACGAAGTGTCATCAAACAAAGATAACATCACAAATGAAGTTTCTCTATCCCCAGCCCCTAAACCCCTCCCCCCAAAATCAACACAATTGCCTTACCTATCTTGCACCCACAACAGCTTCCTTCCCACACAATGGCAAAAACCCACTACAGAGAAGTTTTACATAAGAGGACAAGTTGAACACACATCAGCCTCACACCCTTGTTGACGATGAGAATGAAATGGTTAAGAATATAGAAACTGCTGATCAAGAAAAATCAGTTCTTCCCCTTTTTGTTCCTTCCCCATGTTAGTTAATAAAGATGACTAACTGGGGCAAGTAACTGATGCCAGCAAGAAGAGGGAGCTGAGTATACAGTTACAATGTAAACACGTCTGTCATTATATATTCTCAACTCTTATATTCAGAGGAATGATGACATCATTAGCCCTACTCAATGCTGTTATCATTTTTAAATTAATAAGTACTGTGTAGTCTCCTGATAAGTGCAAGTTAACATACAATTATTTTTAGATGCTTTCAGTGTATGCCAATGGTGACCTACCCACAAATCCAGAAGATACTATCTTTCATTCTGCATAGAAGATGAAATGCAATCTTTTCCCCTTCGCTACAAAACTAAAATTGCTGAAAGGCAACTCAAATACTTAGCTGGCCTGTTTGGTTTTTATTACAAACACCAGAAACAAGCGTTTACCTTTCACCCCAGAACCTGCTGTGAGAGAAGAACCCTTCCTTCCTTTTCCACTCCCTGCTCCCAAAAATACCAGCTTTTTTTTTTTTTCTTAAAAATAAAAACTTGCTTGTGCCAATCCATGAAGTACAGTAACAGAAATTTGACAAACTAAGTTCCAGCAATACAAAGGAAGTTTGACAACATCGCCAGTAGCTTCTCCTTTCCCTGAATGATCCTGCAATGAACCTGAAATCTAGCAGACCCATTTCAAAATGCAAGATGATCTGACAGTATTTAACATATGTAGAGTGTTTATACTGTGACACATTTTTTGATTAAGTTGTATGTTAAGTTGACATAATAGATGGTATCTGACAATATGGTTATCTAAAAGCCACATGGAGACATATTTCACACAGTGCCCTGAATCTGTCAGATAACTCCTTAATGTCAGTCTCAAGCTTGAATGTGGCTTTAAAGTTGAGAAAGTTGAGTTCATTACTCTAGGCTTTCCTCCTTATTTAGGAACTATAGTTGTGGCTGTAATGGTGGTACAACTGTAAACACTTGGAAATCCAGTGTTTGTAGAATAAATATGACTGTTGAGGGAAAAATATGTCCCAGTCAATCTTACAGAAGCAGGTTCTGCATGTCTTATGTGGCAGATCCAACTGTAAAATCCTCTTGAAACACTCACAGTACATCATCAAAACCTTTAGGATTCATGATGTTTTTCACTGCACTAATTAAAATGCAAGTAGAAAAACAGAAAAAAAAAATCTTTAAATCCCTTTCAACAGCACAGCCATCCTACTCAGGAGCTGTAGAGAGCTAACTAAGCTTCTTAATTCCCTTCTATTTAACCCACTCCTGAAGACTGATGTTCTAATGAGATATCAGGAAAAGATTCAGTCCTTGAACAAAGAGCATTAGAAATGATTTCATAAAACATTCTGGACTAAAACAGACATTTAATTGCTGTACAACTGGTTAGCATAATGCAGTTCGGGAGTTTGTATACTTTTCTACAAGAGGCAAAGTACTGAATGACATGCCTGCCTCAAGGCAGGTCACAAAGATCACAATAACCCGCCCAAAGAGAAGGAAAACCAGCTGTCACCTTTGGGATTGCAGACACCCAAATACTATCGTAGTTTATACAGTCTGTCAGTTAGTTCAGCAGTGATGATTTTTTCTGTCTTTGGCTGCCTGCCACTGAACAAGAGCTAATCTTGCACCTGAACAATCTAGGCATTAAATACACAGGAAGTCTTATCTCTCGACTTATGACAAAAGATGACAGGGCAGCACCTCTTTATTTTCAGCATCTCTCTCTAATAGCCAAGGGCAGTAACCCTTCAAGTACGCTGGGATTTTTAACACCCAAAAGACTCTATATCTTGGCACTAGCAGATGACACGTCTGCTTTGCCAACCACGGATGTCACAGTGGGAAAACCTGACTTGAATGGTCTTCAGTTTCCTTCCTCTGTTAATTCAATCCATGACACACATGAAAATGATACCTGAATCAATCCCACCTATCCTCAGCAAATCCTCAAACTTGTTTCTGTCTCAGAGACAGTAATGTTAATCAGTAACTATATACACCTTAAGATAATTATCTCTGAAAACAGTACAAAAACCCAGGCACAACATCCTCTTAAGAATTAATCTTTGAGATTCTTGTAAAAACAGAAACAAACCAAGAAAACACAAACCAGCCACAAGTATGTCAATGATTATTTCCTGATCTGTGTTCAGCCAGCAAGCTGAAATGCAACAGCAGTACCTGGGTTTAAGCATATTGTCAAAAAGTTAAACACTACAAAGAGCCAAAGTTGTGAAGAAAGCCTTCCCGGAGCCATTCATTGACACAAATACAGTGTATTCAAGTTGAAAACTCTGCAGTACAGTTGCTTTTGTTTGGCGAGTTTGCAGCACAACTGCATATAGCCACGTTCAAGTCCTAACTCTGTTTCAGTCAAATTACAATCGTAATAGATTACAGAATTAAATGAAGAGTTTAGTAACTGATGTAACTGAATCACCACAAGAAATCAACCTTTTCATCAGCAGGCAGACTACAACAACTTCCTTCAACCGAAGTGACCCCACATTCCACAGTGATGTGGACGGCACACTGCACAAGCTACCATCACTGCAGTACGATTTTTTATTTCCAAATCAGAAGCCCAAACACTCTGAAGGGCTGCACACAGGGTGAGTACAGCATCCACACAGAAGGTAGGCCTTACGAACATTAAAGCTCGTTCAGTGGAAAGTTTCCCCATCACTGCATTTTTCAGTAACAAAGATGTTGTCAGAAATGACAATTTTTCATGTCCCCTGATGATGCCTTGCTAGCATTTGGTTATAAGCCATAAAGCAGGAATAATTTCAGCCTGTCAGAAGTCTAGCTAATGCCCAGTTTCCCCCTAGAGAGAATTCCTGTCAAACGTAATGAGAGCTCCAAAGGCCCTCTCTACAACATAATGAGCACTTAGGCCATGCTGGTGATCAGCCAGCAAAAAGCATCAATTTGAGCCTGGCTACACCCTTGGGGCTAGACGTCACCAGTTTTAATAAGAATTATGATTACTATCTGACAAAAGCCTCCTCAGAACTCATCGTTAGCAGTAGAAATTCAGAAGAATGTCACTGGTGGCTTTTTTTTTTTTTTTTTTTTTTTTTTGCTTTGCTTTGCTTTTTTGTCTCCTTACTCTGAGACCACCTACCTACTGAATCCTAACAGCACTATGCATCCTCACTGCAGGCATCTAAATCTTTAATATGAAGGTGCTACGTTTTTCAGAACTGCTTAAGATGTAAAATCATAGTTTTCCTTGGTTATGAGTTTTAGATACTATTTATCCCTTCCCTTTCTTTTCTTAACAGTACGCAGGGAATAAGCATGCTCTGTTCTCTTTCACTACAATCAATGCAGATATAATGCTCTGCCATAAATCTTAAAAGCTTCCCAAGTATCACTGCATACCGGGTAGATAATTATAGTTGCCATATATACAGAGCATTAAACCTTTGCAATGCACAGATGTTAAGGTCAAAGTGGAAACCTCAGTTCTGAGGCTCTTTAATCTCATGGGCTTAATTGATTTTACTTAAAGTTAATTCCTTGTACATTTACTGAAGTCACCTGACTTTGTCAAGATCTTATGAAGATAACATCCATTTTGCACCAAATCGACCCCCTGTATGGACATTGGCTTCCTCATGAGTTTTTTATTCTGAGCTTTACAGCAGTCTAAATAAACAGAAATCCAAACATCAGGATGAAGAGGATAAAGAGGATCAAAAGTTAACCTCACTAGAAAATACCATTCTTCTAACACAGACTAGACAAAAACACACCACAGCACAGAACCAAGTTAGCCACCACTCCTCCTGCCCTGTCTGCCTATTCAGTGCATCGCTTCAGAACAACTAGGCTGTCTAACATCCCTGCTTTTACCAGCATTTTGGATTCAAACAAGTGTAACTCTAAAAAACACTGTGGAACACTAGCTTAGCTTTGCAAACAAAGTTATCATGGAACCACCATTCCACCTCACCAAATACAATATTTTTAAGTGAAAACAAAATAAAAATCAAAGAGTTGAGAGTTACAAAAGAAGAATTCTACTCTGCAGTTCACTTACTTAATGAAAGTCTTTGAATATACTGAAGATCCAAAGCCTGAACTAATCAATTTACTCGCTATGCCCTAACCGGTCATCCATGCTCTTTAATTTAATGAAACAAGAATTTTAGATGAAATAGCACATACACTTCAAGAAAGAGTTGTATTGTTGCACTTTGAAATGTGTCCAACTGTGCAACTTCATCTAATGATAATTTTTTTAAGAGGCCATCGATTTCTGAAAGACTTATTGTACCAGCATCTTGATGAAAAAGTGAATGTCAGCATATCTACAGAATACTTACACCCTGCCATTAATGCTTTATTTGGCAGACAATGACTACTTAGTTGAGGGTCCTCCGGGCTGAGCAATCATTTAGCTTTTCTTCTCTTATGAGGTCTTTAGTGTCTTGTTCTACTTCAGCACTCTTTTTATTCACCATTATAGTGGCTGTTAGTGTGAATTTTATGGGAACTTGAAAATTCATAGTCATAACTTGAGCTTTCCAAGTCACTAACCTTTTCATACCTTTAAATGGCAAGCATTGGAGCAACTGTCACTACATATGCTACAAAGTCATCATCAAAGGCTCCTTCCTGCCAGCAACAAAACAGAACCACACAAAGCACTGAATTATACTTTTAAAAACAGAGACAAGACCTTTCCTACCTCAGACATCAACTTTCAGGACCAACAGCAAGACAGCCATGTCGCTCAGCCTAACCTACACCGCACTTGACAGTAGGTAGGCATAGGTCTGCTAATCACAGCTACGATCAGTCTATTCAGACATGCAATGCAGTCATCTGAATACAAACACAGCAGCTACATTTAAACACAGACTGTCCGCAGATTTTTGTGGTTTAGAAGACAAAATGCCTTACCTGTTTGTGCATTTCAATGTTTAATCCATATGACATTTCATAATACTGCAAATAAAGGACCACATATTATTTTTTATACTGGCTTACATTGTATTATAAGATATTTACTGAAATAAAGAAAAACAAGCAAACTTACCATCACATAGTGCCTCTGCATTTCTGTCTTCTCACTTGCCAGTTTCTCACATTCCAATTTAAGGCTACAAAATAGATCACACTTCAATGTAACTATTATGTCATTTGTTTTGACATCTACCCACTTTATTTGTATTTTGACAAAAACAGCTAATTAAAAAACCTCATAACTCACATGCAAACAGAGAGAAGAAGGCTTAATTCATACTTTAAACACAACGGTTGAGCAGGAAATTCAGAAGGTATTTCGTGGTGCTGCCTGAGAGCTGCAGCTGCCTCCAGAGCTACACAGACAGGCAAAGGACACTGGCTGTTGGGTTGTGACAGGACCAGACATTCCCCAAAGTTCCTCTGAGCAGCCAGAAGTATGTCTTCACATGTGACATTCAGAGTCGCAGCCAAACGGCACCATTTGTGGTTAGAATTACATCTCAGGCATATCTGCATCTCCTAACCTCAAGGTGCCTCCAGCTTGGGTTTTCTTGCCTGCAGCTGGACAGCGGTAACTCTGACCACCATTTGCTAGCAAGTTTGTTTTCAGAAGAGTTGCCTGTCTCATCACAAACAGCAGCACCGCTTTAACGACTCTGACTGAGCAAAACAAAAGCAGCAACATTCCCTTTGTTTTTTTAGGGCCACCAGAAAGCATCCTATGGAGCAGACGCAGTGGAAAGCAGTCTTTTTCACTTGTATCTGCAACACTGAATGCTCACAGTTCATACCGCATTTCTAACTAACCAACGGCTCAGACAAATCAATCTCGAGTGAGAATCAGTCTAAAGCAGGAAAAGGGAGCCCCAATCACAGCCGGCTGACTTCCAGCACGGAAAGTAACAGAGCTTTCATTCCTGTCCTGACCGTTCAGGTGAAAGGGAGTACAGAATCGAGAGACAAACGCCTCTTATTGCCAAGCACCCTCTGCGCGCAGGAATCCGTTCCCTAAGGGGCGCCCAGCACCAAAGCACCGCGCAGCGCCGCGCGACGAAGCGCACTTCACAGCTTCAGCAGACTGACGCTAACTCTGCGCTACAAAGTTGCCATCCTCCCGGCTCCTTTAGCACCGCACGTCGGCGTCGGATGCACCTCATTGTGAACACCGCACGCAACGGAGGAGGGCACTTCCTCCGCCGCCCTGCGGGCCACACCGCTCTCCTCCCGTAACACCCCCTCCCCGCACCCCGGGCCCGGCCGCCTGCAGCCTCGCTCCCGCTCGAGGGCCCCGCGCCGCCCCGGCCCCGCACGCCACCGCCTGGACGCCGCTGCTCGCTGCAACCCCGCACCCAGGGCAGGAGGAGCGGATCGGAGCGCCCCCGGCGCGGCCCCGCCGCCGCTCACCTGTGGTACTGAGCCTGGAGGAACTGGAACTCCTCCTTGATGCGGTCCAGCGACTCCGGGATGGTGAATTTGAAGGGCTGCCCCGCAGCCTGGTGCGGCGCCTGGGGCGGACGGACCGGGAGAGAGAGGCACGGTCAGATCGCGCGGACGGGGCGGGACGCAGCGAGGGTCCGTCCCGCCGCCCGCCCCGTCCCTGCAGCGACCCCGGCCCCAGCCCTTTCCTCCCGCCGACTCCCGCAGCGGGGCGGCCGGCTCCTCCCCGCCGCTCCCCTCGCCTCGGGGCGGAAAGTGACCGCCGCACGCAGGGCCGGTCCCGCCCGGCGCCGTACTCACGGGGTGCCGGCTCTGCGGGAACATGGCTCCGAACGCGCCCCAAACCGCCCCGCGGCGCTCAGTGCTCCCGCCGCGAGGACATCCTCCGGCCGCGGCCGCTCTGTCGCTGTAGCTCCGTGGGACGGGACGGGCGACGCGAGTCGTGAGGGCGAGCGGCTCTCTCTAGTGGGCTCCGGGCGGGGCCGTCACAGCGGGCGGGGCCGTCACAGCGATCGGGGCGTGCGGGAAGCCTCCGAGGGCGGCCGCGCTGCTCCCGACCGCCGGCGGCGCATGGGGCGGCCGGAGCGGAGCTCCGCGGGGGGCGGGCGCGGGGCGGCCCCGCGGCGACGGAGGCACCACAACAAAGGGCGGGGAGCGCCCGCTCCGCGCGGGGTCAGGCGGGCGATAGCCTCCGGCAGCGGGCGGCTCAACGCCTCAGCAGCACGCGGAGCATCGCGATCTCCTCCACATCTTCCTCGTCCTCCTCGCCGTAGCTCTCCTCGTCCCGGAGCTGCCCCGCCGAGGTGAAGTTCCGCCCGTTCGAGGAGCGCGGCCCTGCCCTGCTCCGCGCAGGGATGCGGGGGAGCGGAGCGCGGCAGCCCCGCGCGACGCGCTCGGCGGGACGGGAACGGCCGGGCCGGGCGGGATGCTCCGCGCTCGCTGCGCCGTTTGCATTAACACGCGGTTTCACACTCCTCCGGCTAACCAGCCGCCCGGCCACTCCCACAGCGCTCAGAGCGGGGGGAGAGATGGCGGTAGCAGCCAGTCGCCGGCCTCCGCACCAACGTGGGTGCGTGACGCATCCAGCGCCGCGGGCCAATGGAATTTGCTCAACTCCGTCCGCCTCTCAGCCTTTCGCTGGGAAGCGTTTCTGGCGGAGCTGCGGGAGCTCTCCGTGCCGGCCAATGGGAGGGCGCAGAGTGCAGGGAGGAGGGGAAGGTCTATGGGAAGGGGAGCGGGGAGGCTGAGCTGTCAGTCAAAGTAACGTGGGGTTGCTGGGCGGGTGGGGTGTCGGGGCTGCTTTTCGCCCAGCGTGCGGCGCCTGCGCGCATGGGGTCAGTGGTGCTGGGGTGTGGGGAGGCAGGGCGCTGCGGGACGGCTGTCCGCCAGGGGCGGGGGCGGTGCGGAGGTCCGGAGTGGGGCGTCGTGTGGCTGGGGGACGCCTCGAGGCGTTGTACGGAGTGGCTGCGGTACGCGCAGTACCGTTGCCCCGTGGATGCTTCCCACGGGTTCTTAGAGCTGTGTTAGGAGCCCGAAGTTTGGAGTTTGTTGGGAAACCTGACTCGAGGCGGTACCGGGATAGGAGCTCGTGCACAGTGCTGCGCCATGCACAGTGCAGTGTCAGAATGGCCAAAGGAAAAGGACGTGGAACTTCTCAGCGCTCTCAGGCTGAAACCTGCACTCGCCCTGAAGCTGTGGGGCTCTGGGAGCAGGGCTCTGCATCACCTGCCCGTGTCCTGCCAACCCCGCAGGCCTGTGGTCACCCATGTGTACGTGTGTGTTTAGATAATGTGCATGAGCATGCACATTTGAGAATACATAAATAAGTACAGATACACGAGGACTGTTCTTCACTGTTTTTAAGACGAGAGTGAAAATGCCTTTACTGTGAGGTGGTGTTTTCCAAGGTGGGGATGTAAACCTGTCTGGTGCTCCACATGCATAATTGGAGCTCCTCCTCGTGAGTTCCTTTTCCAGCTCTTCCCCTATGGCCTTGGACAAGCCAGTTCACCACTCTGCTCATGGCATTGGAAAGCTTAATTAATTAATGCTTATAAAGTACTCAGATCCTCAGATGAAAGCTACCATAAATATGCAGGCCATTATTATATACTTTGTGTGTGTACCTAGCAGCTATGGAGTCTGTAATAACATAGCACTTGCCTAACTTTGGTTGTACTGTGCTTAACCTGCTGGCACAAGTTGTTAATGAGATATTAACAGATACAACATTAAAACAACACTGTGCTTTGGAACATAAACAAAAGGGGTTTTTTGTTTTGTTTTGTTTTTAAGTAATTGCTCACCTACATGAAAGTTGAAATGTCTTGTAATCTTTATTTGTCATCATTAAAATGTCCAAGGCATGTTATAACTGAGAAGAAAAGCTCTGCTTTCCTTATTTCTTTTAACAAGTGCTTTTTATCCCCTTCAACCCCAGAATCAGTCACTCAACGGCATTCTGAATCTTCTCCATCATAAAAAAGGCAGAAAAGCTTCAAGAATACCAATGGTATCAAACACAATTTTCCTTTTTTCCAAGTGTGGGTAACTGACATTATATGGCATCAATGGTAATCAACACTATCTGATAATTAACTGATTTATACTTTGGCATCATTAGCTGTTGGAAGCACAAAAAAATAATCCTTTTTGTTAGACAGGTATAAATCTGGATTATTCCCAGAAAACTTAACATCGTTACTCATGGCAACACACAATAATTATGCCAGTGAAAGATAGGCCAAAATTTGGCCAGGCATGTTCTAAAGAACTGTGTTTGACTCAAGGTAGTATTCTATGCCAGAATGTTATGCCATGGTACTGTAAGTACCCTACACAGTTTTCAAACTGGATTACAAACAATTGTTCTTAAATCATTATGTTGTGTGTTTTTTTTTTTTTTTTTTTTTTTTTAAGTACAGTAAGAAATTTGCTCCCTCCCAACCCTCTGATTAACCTTCAGTTCTGCTCTGCTGTTTGAACCAATTATTTTTCTCTCTGGGGATTTTAACATCGTGTCCTTACCTCCTGTATCAGAAGGCGTAATCCTGCATTGACTGTGTACTCAAAATTCAGCTGGAGATTTGGGTAAAAAAGAGCAGTATCACAACCAAATTCTTGAGTATACTGAAAGGAGTTGAGATGTAGCATCTGCTCCTGAGGGAAATGACTTATTGTCTGACTTTCAACTTATTATGGTGTTTTGTTTGTTGTTGTTGTTGTTTGTTGTTGTTGTTGGGTTTTTTTTTTGTTTGTGTTTGTTTTTCCTTCACTAACAGTACTATTTACAAGCAATATTTTTCAAAATCCCCCAAACTGGCAGACATAGTAAAAATGTTGATGGCCTTAATCATCAAGAGTTTGAAGCAAAGGGCTGGGGAACAATTTAGTGAATTTGTGACTTTATCTCGTTGTTCTACTTACGTTGTCAGAGCACATCAGTGTAAGAAGCAATTACAAAATTAAATAGATTTTATGTTTGTAAGTTTGATATTTAGAGATCACTGGATTTTCAACCAAAAGAGAAACAGAGAATGCCTTTTAAGATGACGTATATGTGCATGGTGGGGAGAGGGCTGTCCTATTTTTGCCCTTTTTAGTGTCAGAACAGCACAGGTGGAATAAAATAGCATCTGAGTCACACAGTGTACAGGATAGAGTAATGAGCAACCTGTACAGCTGGAAGAATAATAATTATTATGAGGACATGCAAAACAATATCACTTCTAAAATATTTCTTTATTTATGGAGTGCAAATGATATGAGCAGGGTAAAGCAATTGCGTTTCTAATTATTCGCTATCTTTTGGCTAATAGCCATTGCATACTCTCTTTGTAATTTGATTTCTTTTTAATTAGCAGTTTTCCTTGTAGGCAAGAATGTTCAAAAAGTTGCAGAAGGTCATTTTACCACTGTGTCTGTATTCCCTCCCTCCTCCCATTCTTTCACCCTTAAAAATTTCCCAAGTTGGACTTGAAAAAAATAAGTCAGTAGCGGATCGTGCAGCAGTAAAACCTCAAATAAAATCCAATCCAAAGAATCCCTTGTGGTTTCGCACAATATGGTAAAATTAGAGATTGCAGGAAACCAACAAAATTAAACTGGGAGCATTTGAAGAGAAATGACCAGGCTTTATGAAAATGACACATTGACTGGCCAGTGTGTTTTTTGTTGTTGTTGTTTTGTTTTGTTTTTTTATTGACAATTTCTTTGTTGAGGCATAGATCAAAGAAACCTGCATATGTTTTCATTTTGTTCTAAGTCTAACTAGAAAATTACATCCAGATGTTTAATAGGCATTCTGTTGGTTTTTCTGCATTGATTAGATATGTTGGTACTGTTTGCTTACAAGTGTAGCCGGATCATTAGCTAATGCAAAGAAATGTTTGCAGCAAGTTGCTAATTAGGTCTTTTGGAAACTCTCCATACTCAGGAACAATTTGTACGGTGGCCAGAAAAACTTGCGGTACTTGAGAAGTCGCCTTCCCTTCTGTGTCTGGGAAAAAACAGTCGGTCGCTTTCCCTAATCTTCCTTTGCCTACAGGGATTGCAGCTTGATCCCAATGGGTTGAAGTGCAAATAAATTAGAAAGAGACCACACATGCGCGTGCACGCACACACCAATCTGCTCTTTCAGTCAAAATGAAGTTGCACAGTCTTAGAAAAAGCTAACCAAAATGGAGTGTTTAAAGCTAAAATGTGATAAATTCTCAACCTTCATGTTATCAAATACACAGCATTTTTGAGCATACTTTAGAGACAGATGGGGAAGCCCTCTATGATAAATGAGTGTACTTGAATTCATTACTGTAGCACTTATAATTAAAGTAGCTCTTTCACAACTTTGCTGCTTCTGCAGGGTGCTTCCAGATGAGGCACAGGGGAGGTGTGTGCTGATGGATGGTGGGGGATAGGGGCGTGGAGCCACTTTCATCTCTCATGCATTGTTAAGTCTGAAAACAGGCCAGATCTACTACCTGTTTACAATATCCTTTATGACACTGCTTTAGACTTTGTGGCTTTGGCCTGATAGCCTTGGTGCCATGTCACTTTCTGAAAGCTGCTAGGCTGTGCCAGCAGCCTCTCTCATGTGTGTGTGTGTGGGGAGGGTGGGGGTGGTTCCCCATCTTATAATCACAGGGAAATAACCCCTTTGAGGTCAATGGCAATACTTCATGAGAAGGGATGTCTCGGTGTTAGATTTGGCCCTTGTTCTGTGCATGTTGGCTGTGGGTGACACATGTAAAACATGTGTGTTCTTAATAACACAGCTTTCCAAGCATAGAAGACTGGATTTTACTGTCTTTTTGGGGAGTTACCTGAAAAGAAATGATGTAACAGAAATGCAGTTAACCATTTCACTTCAGTGGAGTACTCATACATAATACAACCTCAGTGAATAGTACATACTTTGTTTATCTTTGACTTGCAAAATCCTAAAACTTTTCCAAGACATAATGGTATCCCAAATGGTGTCTTCTGATATTGACAGTAGGCTGTTTTTGTTTGCTTGTTTGTTTGTTTTTTGTTTTTTGTTTCCTAAGCTGTCAACATCTTAGAAATAGTCTACAGAGCACCAAACACTCACAAACGTAAATACCATTGAGACAGTCTTGTGGAAATGTTGCTTCTACAGGATCTATTCCAATGATCACAGGAAGTTTCATCTCAGAAGGAAAAGGACTATTTGAGATAGGGAGAAATGGAGAAATGCCACCAGGTATGCTGCATTTCAGAGTGAAAACAGTTACCCACTTGGTCCTGCAAGGGTACTACAGAGCCCTGCCATTTACCCTAATGTCTGTTCTCCATACATGTACAGAAGCAATCTCCTTGAGGAGTTGTTTAAGTACAGATGTGATGCAGAAATATTCTGTGCAAAATCATGACTGTTAGTCAACTGGAATTTGATTCAACTGGAAGTTGGCTTGGCAGCTGTTGCTCTAATACTTCTGCCTCAGTCCTTCAGAATTTGAGTTCTTGTCTACACTAAGTTTATAAGCCCCATATGAGCTGCTCTCATACCAACTTTCTGCTCCAGACCTCAGATTTCAGTCTAGTGGAGTCTAGATGAGAGCAGATTGTGCTATCCTGCTGTCTCTTCATAATGCTGATGCTGTAATGCACTGGCATGCCAGCGCCACAACATCTGTGGAGATGCTCTTCCAGCACTTGCTGGTGACATGGAGGCATGAGGTCTGTTCCCAACTCCCTTCATGTTGTCAAAGCTCTGGGCTCCCATGTCTTTGTGGTAATCAATTTACCAGTGTATCTTTTGGGATCCAATGTGAAGCTGAAAGATTCAAGGAAAATGTTGCCGGACAAGGATAGTGATGGCAGGAGATCTAGGGAGAGGAGTGATATGCAGAGGGAGTATTTCAGCACCAACTTAACAAAACAGAACTTTCCTTGGGGGGGGAGGGGAGAGAAGAAGGAGGGGAAGGATGGCACAAAACAGCAAGAACAAAACCAACCAAGCAACCAACCAACAACAACAAAAAAAAACAGCACTTGAACTTCAAGCCAGATTGCAGCTACTGCTACTCACAACATAAACAAAAAGTAACTGTCTCTTTCCTCCAGCACTGTCTACTTCTCTGCTTCTCCTCCTTCTCTGAACTTATTGCTCCTTCTTTTCACCTTCGCTGCAGGTGTCTCAGATAGTGTCTCAGGCAGCAGATATGTTACCACAACCATGATCATTAATAGAGCGTATCCGTTACCCAAACACCGAAATCATAAATTCCACAGTTTGACATACACTTAGAGCTATCTATAACATGGCTCCAGTGAATGCTCAGATGAAACGCCCACCAAAAATAATTATCTTGCAACTATTGATATTAACTAATACACTTGTAATGCTTGCAATCAATCAGTAGTGTTACAGGTATAAAAATGGTACAAAGAAAAGGAAAAATGGATTCAACCCTTGCAATTTGATTTAAATGTTGGAGTCTTTAACCAGTCAATAAGTGCTCTACCCAAGAAAACCATGATGTGATTACAGACAGCAGAGTAACCATACACCAGTAATCCAAATATCTCCACATTTACCAGTTAGAAAATAGGACAAGGAGTCAAGATTAATACTGGTGGTTGAGGAAAGAGCTGCTGAAGTCCTTAAATAACTTTTTGTGTGAAAACGCAGGCCTAGTGAATACAGCGTAGATAGGCTGTTGCTGCTGAATTGCTTGGGTGAGGAGGGAAGGACTCTGGGTTCTATGTTCTGCTCTAGCTTTGCTGCCTTCTAACATATGTGTGCATATTCAGGTTCTCGGCTGCTGTCTTATGTTCAGGAACACCCTTATAGAAGAAAATCTTTATGTCACATAACTTGCAAGCATAGACCAGGAGAATGCTGGTGCTCTGAAACCGGCACTGTGTTGTGCTTTGGGAATGAATTAGATCACATAAACGAAATCATTACATCTTCATTCAGTTTCAGATAAAACAGTTTGCAAAACTCATCAGTACAAACCATGAAAGGCATGGAGTAAGCAGTAAAGGCATGCAGATGTGCAGATGCACCTTTTAGTGTAATTATCTATTAAGTGTTCTTATATTGCCTACATGGGCAGATAGCTGTTAAGTGTTAGTATTTTGCTTTTGAAATAAGGTATTTCACTCAAATGAGAGAGATATGATTAGTCCTCTGAAGCTGGTTCAAGCCGAGAGCACTTATACTAGAGCTCTCTATATTTGCGAATCAGATGTCCTTGAAAGGCAAAAACTGTATTTGGGGATTTATAGAAGCTCCTGGCTGCATATACCATTATTAATGAGAACCCACAAAGCTGGTTGCCTTTTCTGACAAAATAATAATAATAATAATAATAATAATAATAATAATAATAATAATAATAATAGATGTTGCTTCATAACATATTGACAAAATGCCATATTTTTCTTTTTTTTTTCCTTTTTTTTTTTCTATCTTTAGCTTTTATCTTAACAAAGCAAGGGAATGTTCATGTGAGGAAAGGAAGAAACAGCTAAAAATTTACAGATATTTTCTATGTGCACTTTTCAGGGCAAATTCTGTTGTCTTGCAGAACAATTCAGAAAATGCTATTTAATTTTCAAGTGGAAAGTATGACATACAGAGAGGGTAGTTACTTTCATCCATCTCCCTTAAAAATATTTAGGCATTTGATGCATTTAATTAATCTGTAAAGCTTCAACCATTTTTTAAATTATTATTATTATTTATGTCCTTTCCTTGTGAGCTTAATTCTTCCTGTGTTTGTTATAATTTTTTTATACATCTGTATGTAGACAGATGCCTGAAAGTCTATTGCAATTTGCCATTTAAGTGAGTAGATTTTTGTCTATTTTTTAAAAATCGTGTACTCTAATTTGAACTAGAGGATTACACGATTTCTTTTCATATATTGTAAATTCCACATAAAAAGCAAATTAGTGTGGGGAGAAAAAAAATCACAGTTCACTGTTCAACTTAAGGTCTGTCATAGGCTGAGATAAAATCTATGGTGAGAGAAAAGGCCATCTTCTAAAACAGCTTTCTTTAAGTGGTTCACACAGGGCTCCTGCTGAACTGGCCAGATGGTGCAGACAAGGTCACACATGTTTTTAAATAGTTTTTGAATATTGGTTGGTTGTCTCCCTGCTAGCCAGCCAAACCACAAGGCAAATTCTGAATCCTCAATTGAACAAAACTCCCACATGCAAATCACTCAACAAAGCCTGGAAAATTTGCTCCTATGTTTGAAAACATTAGGAACAAGAACTGAATTTCCCAACTTACTTCTGTCCCAAGCCACAAGACACCTCACAGAAGGCCACACGAGGGGAACATTTCATACAAGCAAGAGGGGTTGCAGCACAGGGAGAGTTGTCTTCCAGAGATTTGCTTTGAATGCAGGCTGCCAGATGCAGCACAGCTGTAACACCTGTCTTCCTATCCCTGCCCCACGTATCACCCTATGTTATTTAATGTCACAAACCAGGCTGACCTCTGGCTCAGATAGTAAGAGAACTGCTATCAAAGCATGACATGTATATGTAATATGGACTTCCTAACTGTGTAGGTATCATGCTTTACATATTTGATAGGTCCCATTGACTCAGCTGGGGTAGGATTTCATCCCAGGTTCCTGACACCTCTAGTAGAATAATCTGAACATCCTAAGATGTACTGTGAGTTTTCCTGCTTGGGATATGTAATGTGAACATTCTGGGCTCTTCAGTTCAAGAAAGACAGGGAAATACTGGGAAGAGTCCACTGGAGGGCTGCAAAAATGATTAGGAACCTGGAGTATCTCTCTTATGAGGTAAGGCTGAGAGACCTGGGGCTGTTCAGAACAGAGAAGACTGAGAGGGGATTTTATCAATGCTTATAAATGTCTAGAGGAATACGGGAAGTTCCATACGAACATAAGGAAAACCTTTACTTTGAGAGTGACAGCGCACGGGAAGGGGCTGCCCAGAGAGGTTGTTGAGTCCTGTTCTCCGGAGATATGCAAGACCCACCTGGATGATTTCCTGTAGGAGATCTGCTCTAGCAGAGGAGTTGAACAAGATGCTCTCCAGAGGTCCATTCCAACCCCGATGACTGTGATTCTGTGAAAAGAAAAAGCAGCTACCCAGGATCACACACTTTAACCAAACTGTCAAGAATAAATTTCTTCTCAAACAAACTGAATTTTGCAGTAGAGGATGTTTGTCCCTCCTGTCCAATCTTTCTTACTGTAATGTCTTTCATAATTTTGCTGCCTGGTAATTACATCTGGGACTTGTTACTTACTTGCATTAAGAAGTGCTGTGATATAGTTCATGTAGAATACAGTATAAGAGAATACCTTATCAGCTTCTGTTTAACTCCAAAAAATGCATCTTTCTATCACTTATGCTTAGATTTATTTAATTATTATTATTATTTTTAATTTCATGGAATTTTTAATTCCTAATGGAAATGTAGTTTCAGAATTAGAGATCTTCTAATCAGTCAGCTGAGTGCATTGGCAGTGTCTCAGTGCGTTGTTACATCACTGCAAGAAGTTGAAACTCTGAAGTAAACCACCAGTAAAAGCAAAAGAAGAAATAATCTGGATAGTAAGTATTTGAAAAGCATGAGTCTTGTTTCTTGATTGTTTTGGTACTAAACATCAGGAAGTTATTTTATACATACATACATAGGTTACTCCAAAAATAATGTATCCTATTTATTTCCATGGCAGGTACAACAGATATAAAGAGCAAAATAACACTATATATTAGAGCAGATTCTCAGCTAAAAATGACTCCTCTTCAACATAGTCATCACCATTAGCCAATTTGCATAAATGAGCTGATCAGATGCTCTTGTTGCATGATGTGACAGCTATGCATGGCCATCTATAATGTGGCTTATCTTTCATATCACTGTTAGCAGAGCTGAAATGCACCACCCACCACTGCACTGTACTCACATCCACTGTTTGCTGTTCATAAATGTTCATCAGGCATCCAGGAATGTCAGTTGGTGCTGTTCTTTCTGCATGGAGGAACTGAATTCCACACCTTTGTTTTATATGCAACTCCATGTCAGAGACAGTTCTGCCTGTCTATCATCTGTCACATGGCAGCAAAATGTAATGGAACACTGTTGGGAAGGTTCAATTTTTACTGCCATACTACCTCTGATGTCATGGGCCAACATAATAAAATAAGAAACATTACTTTTAGAGCAGTCCTCATATATAGTGGTAATACATGCATACACAGATGCCTGCACATACAATCAAGCAGTTTGTGAAATATGTATCTCATGAACAACATGAGGCCACATCTCAGTCACATCTGAGTTCATAGGCATGGTTCCATTCATAGGCATTGTTTTCAATGGATCTGAAGCTATGGGAAAAGAGGACCTGATTCAGATGAGTAAAAAGTTGAGCTCATGTGATCATTAGCAGAAAATCAAGACAAAGCTACCTCACATTTTTTCCCATCACTCTTCAAAATACTATTCAAAATTAATATAGAATGTTTAAAATGTTGCCATTAGATGCCAGGGAATGCAGTTTTCTTCTGGTTTCACCACTTTATACTTTCTGTTCTCCAGTATAAGCAACAAACTGCAAGTGGCACCTGAGAAAGTGTTAAAACACACGGGAGGTATGGGATTGATGTTGATAAATGCAAACAGCCTGCCTGAAGGAACACCACCTTCATTAGATCATCTGTTTTCAAATGTGTCTATCTATGAAAACAGACATGTTAATGTAGCTCTTACCACCAAATCAGTACTTTCAGAATATATTTAAATGAAATTGTAAGTATCTGTTGATAGCCTAAGAATAGAGGAAGAAAAAGATCTTCTCCAGATAATTTTGTAATTAAGAGTCTAAAACCTTAGGAAAAAAAAAAGAACTTCGAAAATTAGTTTCAACATAGATAAATGTTAGATATCTCAAAGGACCTTAACCATTTCCTATATGACATAAAATTTTGAAATATTCTTCTTGTGTAGGAACACTTGTTTATTCTTTTTTAAGTTTTATAAAAATATGACAAATTGTACTGCTCCTTTTTCAGTAAAAGATCTAATCTTACTAAATGCTAATTCAGATGTAAAAATGCTACTAGACTAACTGATTCTAATGTGTTCTCTAGATTATTTTATTTTATGCTTTCCTTTCAAGCAAGTCTGTCCTTTTCTGGAGCAATACACTGCAGTCAAATTCCTATTATAGTGTAATATTTATGTTTTTAAATATGAATATATGGTGTTCAACTTTGTCTTTCCTTCCATATGTAGACATAAGCACACGTACATATACTCATGACCATATCTGTATTCACGCAAGTTAATGCAACACTGATCAAAACATACTTAATTCTTGCAGAGAAAGAAAGCCACCAAGATTTATGATCAAAGTGTGCAGAATAGAGAAAATCATGAAGATTATCTGATCACGTCCTGCTGAAAAGCCCATTCTAACTGATATATACTTGCTCCTTTAATTTATTAGATGAATTCTGATGTGATGTTTGACATCTATAGGTAGGAAACAAAAAAGCTGTGTACTTATATTCATCCTTGAGCAGGGTTATATGAGAATAGATATACTTTTAACCTATATTAAGGGGAAAGACCACAGAGCTGGCTTATGTATAGTTGGCACCAGGATTGCTTGGCACAAGCAAGGTGACTATGTCTACTCTAGCTGGAACCAGACTGAGTTTTTAGAATAGGGAATAATAACATATTAGAGATTGTATATGGGATAGTGATATGCCTACACGTCCTCTGTTAATTTGAAACTCAAATATTGTCTTTGGAATATATGATGCCTTTTCTAAGGCAACGCTAACTCTGTTCCACACACCATTCACTTTGTTCCCATTTGCATTACTCCTGCTGCCTGCTGGAAGAGGGAAAAAAAGAGGTACAAACATGCAAAGTGCTACAGCTGGGTGTACTAAAAAGTTAGGTCTTGCTCTTCAGCAGGCATACACCAAAATGAAAGTCAGTGGATGCATTGGGGGAATCCAGGAACATCTACCATGGCATATTCATCTGGTTTTATGAAAGAGCAAGAGAGCCAGTCAGTACAGAGATGATGCTGTGGTGCTGTTCCATTCATTTAGCTGTCTTAGTTTGGTCTCATAAAGGCATCATTACATAAAGATTTGGTGGCGGTGTTTTTTTTTTCTTTCTTTCTTTTTTTGTCTTTTTTTTCTGGAGCAGTTTAGCCCCATTTCTGGGCAAAAAGAACTTTTATTTTATTTTTTATTTTTCTGGAGGAGTTTAGCCCCATTTCTGGGCAAAAAGAACTTTAAGACAATCTTTTGCAGGAATTCACAGTAAGTTCACGGTAATTTTGAGAATATAAGCAGGCATTTCTATAGAGAATTCAAAATTCAGTTTGTTCATATTTTAAAGCTGTCTTTTAGGAATAGTTGTTTAATAAAAAATATGGAAAGTATGAAAAAAATAGATCTAACTTTTAAATAAGATATATATTGAACTTTTTCATAAACAGAAAGTCACAGTCATTCCCATATGCTTATACATTTAAAATATTAAAGCTCATTTAATGTATAATTCTCTTTATGCTGATATTCAGGTCATATATTATTTAACAAAGGGAACTTCCAGAATATTTTTTTCATATTATCCTTTTTACAAGCGTTATCTCAGGTTTCTCAAGCCTGTGAATGAAGCTTGGTGTGAATTGATAAGTTTTGCTTAACTAAGAAAGGATCCTAATGATTGTGAGTTACTGTTATGTGGTAGAAGTCAAACTCAATTATTTTTCAGCTCTACAATTCTCTATCTACCACGAAACTGTTGAAAACTTCTACCAGGTGTTCTTCTTCATTTAGAGTCTCACTTCTGAAACCCAGCATAGTGAGGGAAAGCAAAGTGCTAATCAGGAAACTTGACTCTTTCTAATGGGAAAAAATTCTGCTCTGTCAATCATGGATGATATTTCCTCAGGACTGAGACCTACATTTTGCACAGTACTTTCAGCTGGAATTAGTAGATCGATCAGTAAATGGTCACAGCTTGAAGTACTCAACGACCTTGACTGCGCTTTCTGACATATTATTATTATTATTTAAATTTTACTTTCCGGTCTTTCAATAATCAACTATTTGGATACTTTTTATAAGCAGTGTAACAGTTTGTTATAGAAATGCAGATATATTCAAATGTATTGAAATAAAAGACATTCTGTTTTATTATCTTGCAATGTAATACCTCTATTTCTTGATATCATATTCCTGCTGTGCCTATCAACAGATTTATACAGTATTGACGGAAACCACTTAAAATTTAAAACTCAAACTTGAAAAAATCACTTTTTCTAAAGGAAAATATTTTTTAATGAAAATAATCTAGTTAACTTTTCAGAAACTTTGATGTTCCCTTGAGTAATCTTCTGTTTGTTATATCAAAGCATCATTGCTACACATCCACATGTAGAAATATACACAGAGGACTCACTAGCAATTGAAAATCATGTTTTTTGTTGTGCAGTAGTCCAGGAGAGACATTAATTTTGAAAGACTTATTTTCTTTCAAGGGCTAAATCTTCTGGAAATAAATATTTTTTGTGGAAACATATGCCATTTCTGTATTTCCCTGTAAGTTTTTTTTTTTTTTTTTAAGTTTGTGTTATGTTTTATACCTATAATGAGAGTAATTAAATGTAATGAAAGGCCATAAATAAATAAATAAATAAATAAAAATAAGAGTAAGGTATTTATGAGATAGCACATTATGTTTCCTTTGCAGCATGCTGTATTCAGTTTGATTCAGAAAATAATAGATGCAATTTGAGACTATAAATTTAAATATGAGTTTTACAGCTTTGGCAAGTGGAAAATGCCAATTTATTCTAATATGTCACTATACATGTCTTCAGTTGTGCTAATGGTCTGTCTAGACTACTGTCGTTGGAGGAGGGGTCTTACCACAATGTCATGTGTCTTTAACACTGAAGAACTAGCATATATAGGATCCAAGAAGGTCATAAAAAATAGTGTAAACTCATTCACTCAAAAATTCTAGAGCCACATCTGAATGCTACTACAAAGAATCTTACTTCTGCTGATCTGTAGATCTGCTACAGGAGGCTGAGCAAGCATGCTTCCCTCTATTGGGTCCCTCTGAGAACCCTGTAAGAATTTCAAGACAGTGATTGTCAACAAAGATGGCTATGCAGAATAAGATTCTTCCTGAAGTAGGATAAATAACTTTTTGCCTACTGACTGGACAATGTGAAACACATGGCTCCCACTTCTGTAGGCCTTGCTTGTTAGACAGAAAAACTCCTATACAGGGCCTCAGGAGGTTTTACACAGAAAGGTGGGCTAGTCCCAAAGACAGACTGTATAGGCAGGCCTCAGAAAGTAGCGTGAGACATGAAAATCCTGGCCCAACATCAAGATGAAAAACAACATTGAAACTGCTTACACTTCTGTGGAGAATGTGGGAGCAGGATGAAGCCACAGAGCCTTTACTCAGGAGTATGACCTGCAGAAAAATAGCCTTGGTTTCTTGTGGTAGATCTGTGAGATTAGGACTGCCTTCATTAAAGCTCCCTAAAAAATTTCCAGTGGAACTGTATTTCATCTCAATATGCTCATTCTTCAAAACCAAACAATTGTGTCAGAACATGTTGACTCTCTTGCAAGGCTGAATGAATACCTGGCAGACAGGTAGCCCAGGGTTGCTGCTGGGTGGGGCACAATGTTATGCAGCACTTGAAGCTAAGTGAAAAACATGATTTCTGTTTTGTGGCTAGAATTTCATAATCTATGCACTGAAGGCATATCTTTCATTTGAAAAAAAAAAAGAAGTATGTTAAATGTGTTTTTTGCTTTGTTGTTGTTGTTGATGTTGTTTTGTTTGTTTGTTTGTTTTTGTCAAAATACTCAACAAAATACTTCATAAAACATAGGGGGGAAAAAGAAAGTGAGAAGAAAAATTATGTTCTTTTCAATCCTGATTGCTTTCAAACAGTGTTCAACAAAACCTCTGCAAAAAGCAGCAGTGGAATTTCTTCTTTAAGAGTATCATCTTGTAGGCCTCCCATGCCAAGAAAATCCATTTATTTTCATCTATGGATTAGTCCTTTGCCTGTCATAGTTAATGACAAAGTACTCTATTAACTAAGTGATGAGAAATCAGGTCTTAAATAAGTTAAAGAAGATGCAGTATGTGTTAAGTAGTTTTCAAGAACAGGGGATAACATATTTAGGTTAAAAAAAAAAAAAAAGATTAAACTTTAATAGTTTGTACTGTGGACTAATGTGAACACATTCCACAACCAATGTGATCGATAGGAAAGCAAACAGAATTTTATGATAACCTGGTTCAAATGATTTTAACAATCAATAAATCATATTATAAAAATTTCAAATTACACAAAAGCTTCTATATAGGTTTAATGCCTGAAAATTCTTGATTAGGATGAGGAAAGTGATTGATTTTCACTCAACAGAGAGATGCCCCTCAATAGGCAACCAGATACATATATGCCACTGCAAAAATGGGAGCACTTACTCCATTCTTGTTTAATGAGTACCTTAGATGTAAGAATCTGTTTTATTAGCTAGGCTATCACATTTTATCATTGTTTGTGGAGCATTTAACTTGCTGTTTAAATAGGATATTTTATTCCAGACTTTCAGGTAGAGATAACTATGGTACAATTTATCTTGTTAATCCTCTTATTTTCCCTTGTTTACATGACTAATGTTCCTGAACTATTCGTGCCTGATGCCAACATATGGCTCTATTATACCTTTGTCTTCACCAGTAAGCCTTAAATAAACAAACCAACTTTTTTTACCTTTCCAGTCTTGGACTTCACCTTACATGTTGTTCAGCTTTTAGAGAGCATGTCAAGCTACATGGAAAACAAAGTGGTAATTCACATTTACCACTGAAAGAAACAATCACCTGTATCTCATTTCCAGTAATCCACTTCTATGAGTAAGCACTGTTTTTAAAACATCCTACCTTTATAAAAAGTGAATTAACTTGTTTTCTGCTCAAAGCTTTTCTTTTTTTTTTAATAATACCTATTTATTTATGTTGTCTGTGTTACATTTTTCTTCTGAAAAAAAAAAAGTATGTGTGTGTGTGTGTGTGTATGTGTGTGTATTTTCATATTCTTGACTGTATAAAAGCAAGTGGCTAATGACATTTCCCTAAAGTCTGACTGCCAGTGCAAAAGGGAAAAAAAAAAAAAGCAACATACATTTATTTTCTGAGATTTAGGGGAGAGAAGGAGTGGACAGGAGCCGAGTAGCTTGTGCTGGTGCTAAGAAGAAGACATACTGGAAGGTGAATCAGACTGAAAGGGACTGCTTGGATCACAGCAGTTTCCTGCTTCCACATGTGCCACATCCTAAAAATATCCTTATGTAAATCATAAGATTTAACTGTCTGCCTTGACAATTCTGTATCTAATATTTAAAAAGAAATTGCCCATATGCACCTTTCAGCTCTTTTTTTTTTATAGCATGGAACTTCATTATGCTATATTACAATGGAGATTTGAATAATCCTTGAAGTAATTTCAATTTACTTAAAGAAAACAGAAGTCATAGAATTACAGAATCATTTGAGTTAGAAGGAACCTTAAAAGGCTATCTGGTCCAACTCCCCTGCAATGAACAGGGACACCTACAGCAAGATCAGGTTGTTCAGAACCTTGAACTTGAATTTCTCTAGGAACATCCACCACTTCACTGGGCAAACTGTTCCTGTGCTTCACTACCTTTATCTTAAAAAAAAAAAAAAAAAAAAAAAAAAAAAAAAATCTTATATCCACTGCAGAGCAGAGGAGAAGGAATACCTCCCTTAATCCTGCAGGCCACACTTCTTTTGATGAAGCCCAGGATATGGTTGGCTTTTGTGGCTGCCAGCACACATTGCTAGCTTGCTAGCTTGTATCCAGATTGTTGTTCACCAGAATCCTCAGGACATTTCTGGCAGGGCTGTACACTATCCTTAGATCCCCTAGCTTGTACTGATAGTGGGGGTTGCAATGACCCAGGTGCCTGACCTTGTGCTTAGATTTGTTGAACCTCATGAGGCCCACTACTCAAGCCTGTCTAGGAGTCAGTCTTTGAGAATGGTAGATGATTTAATTTAAAATACAAATTTAATAATTATAAAAGTTATTACAAGCCTTGTAGTTACCTTAAATCTTTTCTATTATTATTATTTGTTTCCTAATATTTATTTTTAAATATTTTTCTTGTCAATGTTGCAATTAATTTCTGGTTTCTGTTTGGAGATAGTAGGAGCCTGTGAGTGAGGCCTTCTTGTTTCAACTACAAGAAGCATTGTGCTTGCAGGCAGTCATCATGGTGGGGGGATTTTAGTCACCCAGATGTCTTCTGGAAAGGAAAAGCAGCTGTCTGTTAAAAATTGAGGAGACTCGTGGAGTACACTCAGGATATCCAAGTGCAAGGTCCTGCACCTGGGTCAGGACAATCTCAAGCACAGATACAGGTTGAACAGAGAATGGCTTGAGAGCAGCCCTGAGGAGGAGGATTTGGGGGTGTCAGTTGATGAAGGGCTCAACAGGAGTCAGCAATGTGCACTTGTAGCCCAGAAGGCCAAGCATATACTGGGTTGCATCAAGAGAAGAGTGGCCAGTAGGTCAAGGAAGGTGATTCTGCCCCTCTACTCTGCTCTTGTGGGACCCCACCTCAAGTACTGCATCCAGTTCTGGGTGCTTCAACACAAAAAGGGCATCGAGTTGTTGGAGTGGGTCCAGAGGAGGGCCACAAAGATGATCAGAGTGCTGGAGTACCTCCCTTACAAGGACAGGCTGAGGGAGCTGCGGCTCTTTAGCCTGGAGAAGAGAAGGCTCTGGGGGGACCTTATAGCACTCTTCCAGTACCTGAAGGGAGTCTACAGGAAGGTGGGGGAGGGACTTTTTATAAGGGCATATAGCAACAGGATGAGGCGAAATGACTTTAGTCAGGAACAGTGTAGATTTAGACTAGATATTAGGAAGAAATTGTTTACTCTGAGGTTGGTAAGACACTGGAACAGGTTGCCCAGCAAGGTTGTGGATATCCCCTCCGTGAAGTATTCAAGACCAGGCTGGATGGGGCTATGAGCAACCTGGTCTAGAGGGTATGTGTCCCTGCCTATATCAGGGGGGTTGGAACTAGGTGATCTTAAAGGTCTCTTCCAACCAAAACCATTCTATGATTCTCTGATTCTATGAACTTTCTGGTCCGTGTATTAGAAGAAAAGACCAGAAGAGAAGCATTGCTGGACCTAGTGCTCATCAGTGCAGATGAGCTCATTAGGAGGTTAAGACTGGAAGCAGTCTGGGATGTAGTGATCTTGACCTGGTTGGGCTTGTGATCTCAAGAACTACGGGCCTGGTAAAGACCCGAGTCAGAACCATGAATTTCATTCATTTAAAAAATTACTGAAAGAAATCTCCTGGGAAGCTGTCCTGGGGGACATAGGAATGGAACCAGAAATTCTTGAACAACAACTTTCAGAAGCATTACCTCTGTCACCCAGTACAGGAAAACAAGCGAAATGGAAATGGCATGGCTGAGCAATGACCTACAGGCTAAACTGAGATGTAAAAAAGAAATTTGCAGGCAGTGGAAGCCAGGAAGAGGTGGCCTGGGAAGAATCTGAGATGATGTTTGGACTTGCAGAGATGAAATGAGGAAAGCCAAGGCACAGATGGAACTGAACTTGGTGAGGGATGTGAGAAAAAACAACAAAAAAAAAAAACAAAAAACAACAAAAAAAAAAAAAAAAAAAAAAAAAAAAACAACCAAGGGATTCTATAGGTACACTCATTAGAAGAAGTAGACCAAGGAGAGTGTAGCCCTCTGCCAAAGGAGAGAACTGGCAACAATGTATATGGAGAAGGCTGAGGTACTCCACATTTTCTTTGCCTCTTTCTTCACTGGCAATCAAGCTTCCTGAGACTCACATCCCTGAACTTCTGTGTAGGGGCTAGAGGAGCAAAATCCCTCCCACTGTAAGAGAAGAACAAGTACAAGACCATCTCATGACACTGAAAGTGTACAGGTCTTTGGGTCTGGATGATGTGCATCTGAGTGTCCTGAGGAAACTAGCTGGTTGCCAAGTCACTCTCCACCGTATGTGAAAAATCATGGCTGTCATGTGAAAATGCACAACAAGAAAAAAGGAAAACACCAGTCTCATTTTTCAGAAAGTGAGAACAGATGACTTGGGAAATTACAGGTCAGTGAGCCTGACATCTGTGCCTTGAAAGGTAATGGAACAAATCCTCCTGAAAAGAGATGTTAAGGTACATGCAGGGTGAGGAGGTGATCTGAGACAGCTTTCATGAAGGACAAATCATGCCTCACCAATCCAGTGGTATTCTGTGATGGAGTGACAACATTAGTAGATAAAGGAAGGCCTACAGATGCCATCTACCTGGACTTGTGCAAGGCCATTGACATGATCCCACATTATATTCTTATCTCTGAAACAGACAGAAATGGATTTGCAGAGTGAACTATTTGATCAACAAAGAATTGGTTGGATTGTTATAACCAGAATGTTGTTGTCAGCTATTCTATGTCCAGGAGGAGGCCAGTGACAAGTGAAATCTTCCAGAGGTCCATCCTGGGACTGGTGCTCTTTAACATCGTTATCAATTACATAGATAGATAGTGAGACTGAGTGCACCCTCAGCAAGTTTGAGGACAGCAATAGGCTGAGTGGTGCATTTGATATGACAAAAGAAAGGGATGCCATCCAGAGGGACCTAGACGGGCTTTAGAAGGCCCTTGAGAACCTAATGAGGTTCCATAAGGCCAACTACAAGATGTCACACTTGGCTTGTGGCAGTCCCCAGGTATAAGTGCAGACTGGGAGAAAAACTCTGAGAGCAGAAGGACTTCTGGGTTCTGGTGAATTAAATCTGGACATAAGTCAGAATTGTATGTTCCATGCTCAGAAAGCATCTTCTGCTTCTCAGAAATTTAGAACAACCTCTGAGAGTCACTTTGCATTAGAGAAAACGTGACAGTGAAGTCTTATACAAGACATACAAAGCAAACAACATTTTTCAGCAGTAAACACTCCTGAATAGTATATCTGTATGGGTATGTAGGCAACGACTGGGAGACTGAACATCATATTTTTTATTTCTGTTTGTATGTCAGTATATAAGGGTCATGTCAGCACCAGTGCTTGCCTTGCGGCCTGACATGTTTAGAAGAGGAGTGGTAAATGGAAATACTGCTCTGAGGCAGAGATCTGACACCTGGGACTGAATTCCTGTCAGATAATATATATATATATATATTAACATAATTTTCTGTAAGTAAGAGTAATTTTGAACAGAGGGACAAAACATTTCAAATTCTTTCCAAAGACAGTAACAGTATTACATATGAGACTAATTGCTGATAATTAAAATGAACTGTTTCTTTTCAAAGTAGCACACTGCTACAGTGTATCAGGACTGCCAGATGGATATTTTTCATTGGGACAAGACTGATCCTGGTTTAAAGCAATGTTGTTGGTGTTGAGATGAAAGGTGCAATCATAGAGGTTTTGAGGAATGTATGAAAGAAATAGATTTTAAAAGCTTTGTGGGGAAATATATATATATATATATTTTAGCGATGCTTTTCCCCACTTTTCCCCTACTTTCCCCCACTTTTTCCCTACTTTTTTGTAGTCCTCCTTTGTCCTTACTTGGGCTGGGTAGGGATGTGACCAAGCTATGAGCTGAGGTCATAGTCCATGAAGGAATCTAGGAGTTTCGATAAACACTGGGTGCTGTCATTTTAAGGCATTTGTTCCAGTTTGTCTATAGTGAACACAAAGTTTTGCATTATGAATGCAGATTTTTCTCCCCCCTCCAGAAAGGCACCTTGCTTCAGGTCAGTGTCTGGTGAGCTCCCTCAGGAGGTGTTTCAGATCCAGCCTTGAGAAACTCAAAACCATTCTTCTGTCACAGTCCTTCTGCCTTTTTTCCATTTCTGCTCAGGTACAAAGGCCCTCTCTGACACATTGATCAGCATGTTAGAACAGAAAGGAGTGTGGTTTTGTTGTTGTTGTTGTTGTTGTTTGTTTGTTTTATATTTTTGTTTTGTTTTTTAATATATATCTTTGTGATCTTGCTTTCCTTTGAATGGATACTGTTTTGTAATCTCATCAACATTTCTTAGGTGTTTCTTACCCTTCTACACATAAGAATGTATTTTACAGAACTACTTGCCTAGTTCAAATAGCATTTGAGCAAGTAAATGAACAGCTAGAACAAAGTTGCCAAGCTGATTCTGTCTACCGTATTGCTAGTAAACTCTTGTTTTGAGAACATCTTTTGCTAAGAGACTCCAGAAGAATTTTGGCAAAGAAACCTAGCTAATGTCCACATTTTTGGGGTACTTCAAGTTCTTTAAATATTTCTGTACTAACTGTAGCTTGGATGCCAAGCTACAGCAGCAATGACAAAGATATTCTTCTCCTCAAAAATATATTTTAATTTTCTTAATATGTTTCTTAGCTTTTTTTTTTTTTTTTTTTTTTTCTGTGACTGTGGTATCAGTCAAGCCTCAGATCTACTTATCAAAACAAGTAAGTAGTAAACTAAAATCAAGCATGGTGATACAGGATTTCTTTTTCAGTCCCTGAATATTTAAATTTCACATGCTTCAGTAGCTCCTAAAGCATTGAAGGACTGTGATAGTTTTAAAATCAACTCTGTCCTACTCTGTGTATGAATAATAGCAATTCAATTAGTAGAAAATAGTTCTTCCCTTTCACTCTCAAAAGCATATTGTCAGCATTATAAAAATTGGCTTTGTGAGATTTACTCTCTTGGAGTAAATATTTGTAGTCTTTTTGCAGAACAAGAAACAGAAATTTCATCTTTTTTTTCGATAGCCTTAGCTGAATTTCTGTGATTTAGGTGTTACATGACTTCTCTTTATAAGTGATACAGTGATAAAATATTTTTACAGAAATAATCACATAGAATTTCTCATCCTATGACTGCTTTTGTTCACATTTGTACCAGCATCTTTCAATTGATGGGCTCTGTGTCCTATTGGTTTGCCTCTGAACCACACATTCCCTTAAAATTGATGTATCCTGTCACTTGTAAATACCATTCCAGTTTTTGACACTGTTTAACTCTTGGAAATAACTTTGCAGTTTGCTAGACAATAATTAGAAATACTGAGTCATGTTGAATGAAGTTATTCTTTTCAAATAGCTTCTCTATTTTCAGTGGAATTATCTGTAAATTAGAGACAATATAAATAGGTCAGTGTGATCCCTCAGGGGAGACCAGTCTCTGGACTGGTGCTCTCTTACCTCTTTATCAATGAACCAGAGAGGGAGGACAAGTTCACCCTCAGCCAAGTTTGTGGATGACGCCTAAGCTGAGAGGTGGAGGTGATACAACAGAAAAAAAGGGATGCCGTCCAGAGGGATCTAGACAAGCTTGATAAGCAGGTCTGCGTGAACCTAATGAGGGCCAGTGATGCCAAGTGCAAGGTGCTGCTTCTGAGTTGGGACAATCCCAGATATGTATAAAGACTGGGAGAAGAGTTTGTGAGCAGCCGTGTGGGGAAGGAATTCTGGGTTCTGGTGAACTATAATCTGGATGGGAACCAGCAACGTGCACTTGAAGATCAGAAGGCCAGCAGTATCCTGGGCTGCATCAGAAGGAAAGCTGGCCAGCAATGTGAGGAGAGATCTCCTATCTTTACTCTGCTCTCGTGATGCCCCACCTGGAGTGCTGTGTCCAAATCTGGGGCCCCCAGTACAGGAAAAACATAGGTCTGGAGGAGGGCAACAAAGATAACTGGAGAGTTTGAGCAGCTCTCCTATGAAGAAAGGCTGAGTGAGTTGGGCTTCTTCAACCTGGAGAAGAAAAGGCTCTGGGGAGACCTCATTCTGGCCTTTCAGTATTTAAAACACTTACAGGAATAGTAACGTTTGCATGAGAGGAAAAAATAGTGAGTGATTTTATATGTACAGAAGGGAAGAGAATCTGACTACCAACCTAGTAAAACAGCAGTAATCATCCTTCTTCACCCTACACCCAAAAACTGCCTCTTAAAATTCCTACTTTCTTAACATTCAACAAGTGTTTACAATGCCTGTATTTCTTTGTGTGTAAAATAGCAATGACTCAAAGAAGGCTGAAGATTTTTCCATTAAAGAGTTTCTTTATGATTCTTCTCTTACTTGTAGACAAGGTAAACCACAAAATTCTGTACTTATGAAATAATTTCAGAGAGCAGCTCTGAAAGAATAGCTCAAGGGGACAAACAAACAAAAACTGTAAGTACAGGAGAGTGAATCAATAATAAAATCTAAAGTTATAGTCTCATTTAATGCCATCCTGTTAAATTACATTCAAATTAGAGCTAATAAAAGTATTCAAGCACTAGCAGCATGAAGTAAGCCATGAGCATTTCTTGATGTAAAATGTTTAACTACAGTATTTCAAACCACTGTGAGAATGTGCTTCTTTTTGATTTGAAAGAAGTGGTCAGATTTACTCTAAAACTTTTACAAATCAGCTCAGAGGTATACGTATACAAAATGTTTGAAGATGAAAGAGACCACTGGAGCTCATCAGGTCTAACTGCCTGTTCAAGCAGCGACCTTCAGAGCAGGCTGTACATGCATCACATCCAAGTTGCCTCTCTGGGTAACCTGTGCAAGTGCACTGTCACCCTTACAGTAATGAATTTTTTCATCATATTCAGATGGAACTTCCTGTATTCCTCTTATTCTGCTCTTAGGCACCACTGAAAAGAGTCCAGTCCCCACTTCTTAACACCCTCCCTGGTGGTATTAGTATAAATTTATAAGACCTTCTCTCTTTATCTTCTCTTCTTAAAGGCTAAGCAGGCCTAGGTGTCTCAGCCTTTCCTCATAGGAGAATTCTCCAGGTGCCTAACTATTTTCATAGCCCTTTCCTGGCATCTCTCCAGGAGCTCTATGTCTCTCTTGTACTGGACAGTCCAGCACCAAACCCAGTACTCTGGATATGAACTCCCCAGAGCAGAGTAGAGGAGGAAGATCCCCTCTCTAGCCCTGCTAGCAACACTCTTCCTAATGCAGCCCGGAATACCATTCACTGGCCTTCTTGCCTGGAAAGGCACACTGCTGGCTCATGGATACCTTCTGCTGAGATGTAGAACTACCAGCATAGACTTGGAGACAGGTTCTAGCATTTAAGGAAAAGAGTTGTTTTCCCCTTGTCTAATCTATGGCCAAGATAAAACTTGTAGAAATGTGTAAAAAGAGGAGCAAGTCATTTTAACTGTATAATGCACAGTTAGCCAAGGTCCTGCCCTTGTGGGCTGCATGCAAAAATCTGCCTGTTCCTGGGAGCCACAGAGACTAACCACATGCTTTTGTGATCCAGGGAGAGAGGAGTTGTGGGAGCTGCCTGTGACAGGAGATGTATCTCTTTGTGTAGTGAAGGTCATGTCATGAAGTACTGTCAGACATGGCTGACAATGGGAAGACTAAGGCAGAATTAAGAATAGCTCTTGGAAATTTCCATTCATAAAGCAATCACCTCAGAAGCCTATGAACTCTGTTTGCATTCCACTTTATCCCACAGGTGTGTCAGAGCTGGTGTGACTCTTTTTCCATTGCTGTTTTGCAAATACAGGCCTGAGAGCAAGAATTCAAAGATGTAATAAAGAGAGCTTTGATGAAGACTAACAGTCACTATTTCCAGCAAAATTCAAGATAAATTCATAAAATAAACAATATTTTTATTCTGAGGTATTTAAACTGCCATCAAGCTTTTGCTTAAGTCCAAACAGAAATGTAGTCAGCAATGACACTAGATCAGAAGATAAATTTTAATGGCAAACTGTTCTGAATTTGGTGCGTAACTGACCAATCCCATTAAAAAGTTTAATGTTACAAAATGTGTATTTGCTTAGACCAGCATCACTTATTATGTGTTTTTTCTTTCTTAAATACATTCTAGATTCAAATCTTTTTAACTAAAACTAGTATGTGTGGCTTTGTAACACAAGCAGCATACGTTTCTAATTGTGACCTACTTTACAAGTTAATTAAAGTTAATGCTAAAATTCAATGTCATTTGAATGAATTTTTTACTTGTTTGGTTACCAGTGTAAAGTCTAAGGCATCTATAACTTTTTTTTTTTCTTTTTTTAAGATATAGAGAAGAATTTTTAGCCATTTTAAAAATATATATTAGCTAAACTTTCTGGCACTTATCTTGTTTTTGATGCTTTTTTTTTTCTTATTTTATTTTAATACTAAAACAGTTTCTTCCTGCCTCCCATCTCTATAGGTCACAAGATGATGAGAGGAACACCAGGTTCATTTCCACAGAAATGCACCAAGAGGCACCTCCCAAGCTATGCCTACATCTGAATAACATTTTTATATTTTTTAGTATTCAAAAAGACTTTTTTAGAACTGAACAACATCTTCTAAATGTTTCATTACAGTTATTCTGGCAATCATTTACCAGAATGCCATATGGTGCCAGTAAATAAGCCTTCACTACATAGGCATTGTCCCCTACACCAGACATAAACATTTGTTAATTAATCCTAATTAAGCCAATAGCATACGTATTGGAAACACATGCTGACCAATTAGCTAACCAAAGTTACCCTGGCCAAGTCTTCAGGTTTTTGGCAGATTGCTGACATCTCATAGCAATGTGCATTAAGAAATTACTCAGGCTGTGTGGGAAGATGGAGGTGAAAGAAATTTGTATACATAGGCAGAATACTAACATCTGTACAGATGTGAGGCTAATTTTGTCTGTGGCCTGAAAGTTAGTAATACTTTTGATTCTGAGCATGGATTGGTGGTGGAAGTATCTCAGAGATAGAACAGGGATAACATCAATGGCTGTAGACAGGAAACACCAGTGGGTGTACAGCCTGAAGATATGTTACGCCATTGCAAACTCGCAGGCAGTTACTTTACACCTCCCTGTACAAACTCTAAAGGCTTGTACCCCAAGGGTCCTAATCCACAAAATCCTGACAGTCCTTCACTGTGCAGCTAAGATTTTCATAAAATCTTGGTTCACAGATATTTCTTTGTTTTCAAGATCAGTAGCCAACCATTTTCATTGCTTTTTCCTGATTATATTACCACTGTTCATACTCCAGCACTCACTTATACATCAGCAGGTTACTCCAATACATGAAATAGTAGTAAGATTATACATATTGCTAAGTCATGCCCATCATTCTGCTTTAGTTAGCAACCTATTGACATAAATATGACTAAATTTATACTTCCTCCCACTCTCCCCTCCAACATTCACCAGAGTTAGGTGTTCACCAGCCAGGTTAATGTTTTCTCAGTCCAGACATGTCATATCCTACCTTTGGGGAATTTGTGCATAAGCTCTACCACTGGGGGCTGGCAGTGCAGAGAAAGACACCAGCTGTAGGCAATGAAGAAAGATGGCCTGGTGCCTTAGCATATATTCAGCAGTTAGAGTGCTCTTGTTTGTTTGTTTGTTTTTTAGTTTAGTGTTAGAAGTGCCTGATGTTTTCAGTACAACAAATCTTGCAAAATATGCAGTATAAAAAAGAGTACAGTGGGTTTGTATTTTCAAAGTTATATTGACGCGGAGCAGTTTTTTTGCCACTTTTGCCTGATCTCATATAATGTACAATAATGTACACCACGTCTAAAAGCACAGTGAACTTTCAGAATCACAACAGTTAAAAAATATTTCTTAGGGAAAAACTCATTTCCTATGAAAGCAATAATTCTTATTTTAATTAACAAATACTAATCTCACATCCCACCTGCTGCCTTTTGGAAGCTTTAAGCAGCAGTATACCAAGAAGAAGCTGAGGACATTACTTTCAACTTAACTGAAATAGAAACACTTTTAGGAATATTGACAAGAAAAATATGATTGCATTTTGCCTCTTACTACCAACTATTGAAGTATCCAGAGATGATGATCATTTTTTGTATGGTGTAAGTTGCTAATGAGACCAAAGAAGAGCAATATGATTATGTATGTTCTTGTATTCATAGTTGCCCTAATCTTGCTGTTTAAATTCATTTACTTTTCTGGTGCCTATTACTACATCTTAATCCTGATGCAGTGAAGTGAAGGGACCTTTATATTTCACTTTATTCAGTACAAAATGTCATCCAAATTTCTCTTATGCAACTAAATATTTGTATGATGCATCCTGTTTTTATGAATATCATATTAGAAATGCTTACTGGTTGGTGATTTCAATTAGTCTATAATCTACTAGTCTATAATCAATTAGTTTAAAATCTATTTAATTAATCTATAATCAATTATAATTAGTCTATTGACCATTGTGTCCATATTAAGACAAGACTGCATGTTTCCAATTACTATAAAATAAATGAAATGATTTACAAAAATTAAAGTATCAGCAGATTAATTATTGCTTTGGAAGAACTGAACAACTAGATTTTAAAACTCTGTAATAGCTGTTGATTCCTTAGAGGGTTCATTTACCTATAATCACCTCCACTCAGAAACCAAAAGGTACCATAGTCATCTGGAGTTTATAACATGGGGTCAAGTGATGGTGAAGTTATAGGAAGATGATGAGTCAGACCAAAATTCTACCTAATTCAATGCAACGGAAGTTTACAGGAAAATGTCTAAGTCATTTGGATTGTTTCCCTTCATGTGCAAAAAGGAGATAACAGGATACCCATATGTTTGTTCAAATATTCTAGTTGCCTAGGACTCCATGAGAGCCTCTAAAATTATTGAAGTACTTCAGGAAATGTTAATTTATTATTAATACTGCATTTCATGCTCTGATTTTTGAGAAGCAGCAAATAAAAAGAAATCACCTTTCCAAATTATTTTTTTTTAAATCATTAGTAGAATGTGAGACAAGGAGAAACTGAAGATGTCAGAATGTGCATTAGGCAGTCATAGGGAAAACATTAACTATTGTTGCTTTTTGTTTTTTGCTAGCTGCAAAATAAGTCTTTAACTTCAGCTATGCTGTTTTCTATTCATTAAACCAAACCAACATCTCACAAGAAGAGTCTAAAGCAGATTCTGATTTATAGATTTTGTAATTAATTTTCCTCAGATTTTTGTTTACATGGTAACTGTTTTTCATTCCTAGATTAAGGCAAAAAATATCAGTACCCTAAGCATTTTGTGAGAATTTTATTACCAGCACTACACTATATTCTCTATAAATATTTTCATCCCTTTTCTTGAGAACAACGTGCAAGTTATTTGTCAAACTGATGACTACATTTATTCATCTGCTGATTTGCAAGGAAGTTATGCCAGCATTTCTTCACTGTACTCTAGTTCAGTATAGTAAAGGATTCACAGCCATAACGATACATTTAGCTTGTGTAAATCAGCTTTGTCTCTCTGCCTGTTGGCAGCTTCATCTATAAAATAGAGTTATAATAATTATTTAATTGATGCCTGTGAAAGTTAGTGTATCTTGGCCACTACCTCTTTCAAGAATTTGAGGTATCACTAACAGGTCTTTTTACTGCTCATACAAACACTGTGCACCTAGTAAATCCTAGCCTTCCAAGTTCTGCTTCAGAAACCTTTCTTAGTTCCGTAAGTATAATTCTATGAGAAAAAGTTTAAAACACCTGACTTAAATGATTTAATGATTTAAGAAGCAGTCAGTCTTTAATTATTTATTTCACAAAGTGAAAAGGGAAATCATCCACAAGTTATGTGATTCCTAAATAGTTACATCAGTACATAAAAAGACAGTATGTATTTTAGGGTTCTCTTTGCAGAGGCAGGGAAACATGAAGTGTCCAATGAAATTCAATGACAAAACTGTCATTAGTTTCTTCTGACCTCTGATGGTACAGAAAATCATGCAAAGATTGTCAAGAACCTGATTGGACATAACAGCTTTGATTATGATATCTGGAAGAGCAAATTGTTTTCTGAAAAGATGATGTTAAGTGTAGGCTCTCTGTTACCAGTTACTTGCAACCAATCTGTTGGCCATTCTAACACCTTGCATAGGCAGGAAGGTCAGTTGTCTTGCTTCCAGGAGTAGGAATTTTACAAGCAGATGAATAAGAATCTATCAAAATGAGTATAATGTAAGTGTCTTAATGTATTTCTGAAACAGGCTAAAGAAAGGCTGATATAGAATATAATATAATCCATGCTTTTATTAATCATTGTCTAGGTAATTGGCAGAAATCTTTGGACCAGACTGAAAATGTTCTACGTATTGCAAAGTGAGAATTTTTTTGAATGCATTATAAGTTGTGCAATTTCTCTGTTCCAGTGTTTGTTCTAGGTCTGGCTGCATGGAGAAACTTTCCTCATAGCCACTGGTACAGAGATATGTTTCAGATTTGTCACTAAAAGCATTCATAATACACCAATGCTTTTGCTACCACTGAGCAGACCTTGCACAGTGTCGAGGATTTATCTTTTTCCCTCTAGACCACAGTGAGTAGACTGGCAAGAAATTGGAAAGAGCACAGCTGGGAAAGTCAATTAGAACTGGCCAAAAGGATGTTCCATGCCACTTGGCGTTGTGATCACAGTAAAGCTTTTTCTACTGAAAAGGAGATTGTCTTGTTTATTTCTCCAGGGTGGCCGTTGCTCATAGAGTGGCTGAATACCAGACTGATTGTGGGGAAGGTGACTGGCTGTTTTTGCATCTTTTTTTTTTTTTTTTTCTTTTCTCCTAACTCCTTCCATCTTTCACCAGTGAAGGATTATGTCTTTCTCTCAACCTGTGGGTTTCTTGCTTTTGTGCTTGCTGCTGTCTCTCACTCTGAGTGGGAAGAGGGGACAAAGCAAACAACTGTGTGGGTTGTTGCCTTCTGGTCAGAGTCAGCCCTCTACATACCTGTAAAAGTGTTTACTTACACTCTCAGTCACATATGTTTCTACTGGGGAAATAGAAGATGTTTGTCTTTTAAAAGCATATTTCTGCTATAGATCATGACACACAAAGATTGCTTGTCTTCATTCTCAAATTTGAGGCTTTCTGGTTTCTTCTCAGACTTTGTATAATATATATTCGTAAAAACTAATCAGTTCATGCAGCTCATAATTGCTACTTTCCTGCCTCAAATTGTCCCAGAGTCTAATCAGAAGTGAAGGAGATTCTGACCTATCTACAGAAGCCCTTCAGCTCATGCATACACCTGACTGCTATAAATGTTGAATTTAGACATCTTTTCATTTTCTTTCTTAACGTACAGAGTGGCACAAAATGACTTGCTCACATCTAAACAAGCTAAGACACATTTACCCATGTTCTGAACATGAGGAAAAACTGGCGATGCTGATGCATTTAATACAAAGTTCTAAAATCTACTAAGTGAATAGCTAGCTTCTTGGAAGTCTGCACATTGGGAAGTTGCATGTCCCAGTCTTCTAATGGTTAAAGAAAACAGTTAACTAGATTATACTCACTTTTAATTAAAAATAATTACCTTTATTAATATCTGCCATTAGTTTTTATTCTATAATCTTTCAGACTTTAAGTATGGAAAATACTAAGTACTCTAAGCACACTGAACGTTCATTTGATTTAGAGATTTTATTGAGCATAACTGATTCTGACATATTTTATTTGGCACAATTATCTTGGTGTAGTGCCTTCGTGGTTAAATTCCGCAGATTCTGTGCAACAAAATCTCCATTTAATGGTTTTGTTTGGCTATCTTTCAAAACAGACAAAACATAATGCACTTTTATAGGCTTCTTTTCCAATTTGTGGCTTATATCTGTGGAAGAATGCTTTATTTTTTATATTTTAATAACACAGTATTCCACTTAACATATGACTATCAATGGCTTTCTATGAAAGAATGGTTTTTGCAAAATTTAATGTCAGGGATGCATTTACATGCTGCTACAATAACTTTAAAACCATGAATATCACTGTAATGGCTAAGATCATTAATTGATAATATTTAATGAACAGTAATGATTCTGAATTTGGAAACTGGATACTAGTGTCAATTTTTAGAAGGTACATAAAGAGTCAGAAAGGGTTTAAAACATCGAAGGATTATTTTTAGGCTATCTTTAGCATCATGAGATTCTGTGAAGACTGAAGGTAAGCAGCAGTCTATAAATCTACCTTAAACTGTGTATGTCTACGCCTAAGGAACCTTTTATGATCCATGGAATGAAATGAAAAATTCTAGAACATGATTCATTTAAGCTGTTATAAAAATTTGCTATAGAATGAGGGAAATGACAATCTAGAGTTGCCTCTCTATGCAAGGAAAACCAAGAAAGCTAGCTTAAATCTGGATATCTTAATCCGAACAGATTAATTCCATCTCTAATTTGCTTTTCAAACACAGTAGGTTCTTCACATTAATACCATGTGAATGTATGCTTTATTTCTCTGAAATTATTAGACACCTATGTACACTTAAAGAATCTAGCCCACAACTTCCATGGAGCTTTCTTAGGTAACTGAATAGGTGTTAGACAAGCATCAAAGCACCATGCTTCCTGACCTTGTAAAGACAACATAACTTGGGATTTACTAATCAGGTGAATGCCCCAACACAGAATGTTAGAGCTTGCATCCTATTAAATAAATAAATAAATAAATAAATAAATAAGAATTGTTGACCTAAATTACATAAATATAGTTTATAAAGAAGAAAACATAACTTAACAATATTGTAGTCCGAGTGTTCAAGGTTGACCTGGTGAAAAATATTCATAGTTTTCTGTTACTCAGCTTTATCAACTCTGAGTACAGTTCACTACCAATTCTGATATAGGCAGAGGTGCTTGCTTTGAATTTAGATTTTAACTACTCATTGCACAATTACCTTGTTTGTTTTATTTGGTGACCTTGGAAGGAAGAGTTTTCTTACAATGCTGGTGCTGTATTTTTTAAATATGAAACAATTGACAAAGCCTAGTCTTCTATTCTGAAAAGAGTGACTGTTTTCAAAGCTTTTAGGATACTTTAAATTAAAAAGATTTGTTTTTACTACAACAAAATATGAAATCCTTGCTGGATTTTATACCATCGTAATTTCATATGGAGGCTTACAGAAGAAAAAAACGAAGAATTAGAAGGACTGCACTACAATTTGTGTGTGAGTGAGTATACTGTTCAGATGCAACAGTCAGTACATTTAGTAGAAATTCTCTATATTTCAATGATTGAATACAGACAAATTAAGTGCAGAGAAAAGCAGAAAAGAGTACTGTTTTTTTAAAAATCTTTAAGGCTAAAAGTCATGCTTATATAGTATTTTGCAATCTTCGAATAGGTATAGGTATACAAGGACAATCTGTATCATATTCAAAGGCATGTCTTGTGAAACAGTTGTGTAGCCGCAGGCTGGGCTGCAAGGATATGACTGCACTGTTTCAGTTCAGTTCCGGATATCATATCTATCTATCAAGTCACTGCTTCATATTTGCAGTCCCACCTAACTGGTGCTTTACTGAGAAAGCACATTCATTACCACTCAGTTAGGCTTATATGATTTTAGTTTGTTCTTCTATTGCACTGCATCGATGTGCATCCATAGGTTATGGGCAGAAACATAGCTTCTGGAAAAATAGTCAGTATAGCTGGATAAATGACCTACTACTTTTGCAAAAAGCTTTTACACTTTTTTCATCACTATATATCTGAATTGCTTTCAGATATACATTTTAAAAAATAACAAAACACACAAAAACTTGACTATAAAATAGCATGCTTAGTTTCCTCTTCACCTTCCTTCTATAAACACAATGCAATCTTTCACTTTAGCAGGGTTTATTTTTTACTGTACTCCAATAAATATGTTGTGTTCATGCAATCAAAGCACTTTCTATTGGAAATACTATTTGAAAGTGGTAAAATTTATGAAAACCTTTAGTTTCCTTTCTTGTTACACCAAACTGAACAAAAAATATTTCTGTAGTGACTGTTAGACTTTAAAGTTTGAAGACTGAAGTGACTTCAATGATGCGTACATAAAGTGGTCTTCAAGATTTGACTAATGCTTATAGAACTAAAGATCAACAAAATTTGCTATTGACCTTAAATACTTTCTGGAGATATTTTCAGTAGTCCAAACAAGGAAGTAGTAAAATAATAAGTTAATTTTATCTAAATTTCTGTAGTATATTTCAATCTAAAAGTTGAATTTCAAAATGAATATGAATATAGACTTCAGCTTCACTAATTTAAGAGATTCCTATTAAGCTCAGATCTGAGCAAGAAAAGATACCTTTACAGTACCTGAGCTGGGCACCCATTCACTCTTAGAATCACAACATAAATAATAACCTCTGAGAATAAGGAATTCAACAAGAATTTTCCAACAGTAGATAACTGCTGGAAAGTGATAAATTAAGGTCAAGATTTAGCGTAGGTAATGCTTAGAATCTCTGTCACAAATTCAGTCTTCATAATTTCATGAATATGTTGACATAATTGTCAGCTGCATAAAAGGACATTGAGAATTTCACACTGAAATGTTGGATACATTTTAAACTAGTTGAGTTGAATACCAAAGTCATGGCCTCATGGGCATAACTGCCAGGTTTTCCTTCTTTCTGAGATCAAAGAACCTGGCTTCCAAGTCTAACTTTCAGTGAACTGTTTCTCAAGGGTGATGCTCTCTGCTGACTCATCCCTTTCCTTCCCCTATCTTCTGTGCAGACTCGATTGTCTGAGTGTTTGCAGATGATAGTCAGTCACAGCTGGCTTTCATTCTTCTTCTGGAAAGTGGAAATAAAACTCATGCTCTCTGAAGAGTTGTAACAATGAAAGGTCTAAGAATTAAACGGCCCTCACAGTGGATCAATTTTGAAGGTGCTCCTCCTGCTCTTAAATTCCAAAATAGTAACCCTACTTCTCTTGTCAGCATCAAGGCATCCCTTCCATTCATCTGTTCGAACCTTGGTACATATAACAAGAAGATGAAATACTTCACCACTCCATATCATGTTACCTGATTAATTGTATGATGCCAGAAATCTCAAAGTTTGTTTCAGGAATAAGAATAACAAAACCGCTGTAGGAAACACATGTTTTCTATCATAAAGGAGAAAAAATAAGGTCAGTGTGGGCTTGAAGGCTTGTAAAGCTTTAGCCTGCCTGAATTATTTTATGCTTGTGAAAGTTAAGCAGATGAGAAACACATTAAATAAGATGACAGAATTTAGATTATACCTCCTCCCCTTCTTGTGCCCCTGACTGGTCTTTAGCTCAGTGGACGAATTCCTTCCCCCATTCCTTTTTTTTTTTTTTTTCTTTCTTTCTTTTTTTTTTTTTTTTTCAATTTGTTAAGATGCTGAAATCTGCTTTGTGTGATTTATGAAGGAACTTGAAGTGATTAGTTTCACAGTGCATGAAAATTCCTCAGGTTCAGAGGGATGTTCAATCTGTTACACCATGAGCTGTTGACTGGATGAGAACATGAGCAGCTCGGAGCCATAAGGAGATTGTGTTGAGTTATTAAACACTTGTGGTAAAGCTGCTTATTGTTAATTCCCCAATGTCCTGCTGAAGCGATCAGATAAGATCAGATCGGATTAGATCAAAGAGCCTGGGAACCAGCCTTTCAAGCAGATTCATTTAATCAATAAAGAGGGCCTCCAAAGAGAGAGAGAAGCAGTACCAGGATCACAAGAGATTAGGGCAGGGAAAATAAGAAACAAGCGATTATTTTCCTCTTATTTTTAAAATGTAATTCTGTAAGCCAAAGTGTGAGTGTGTGCGTGTGTGTATGTGTGTGTGTGTAAATTCTTGTAACCACAGCAGCCAAAAACAATGTAAATGTTCCCTTAAAACTTCATTAGAAAGCAGACAGTTTTAAACCGAGTACTTTGTAGTACAGTAACACTTTATAAGTCAAGGGACTGTAAAAGTGTTATTAAAGCAATCAGTACCATGAAATACCTACTGTGAAAAAAAGAACTTCTATTAAGAGTGTTCCAGAAGAAGCAGTTTCTGCTTTAATGATTCCCTAAGAATAGGTGATTCTGAGTGTGTTAATCTGAACAATTTCTGATCTCTCTTTCATCTAAAAGAAAAAATGAAAGTAAAAACAAAACAAAACAAAAAAACACAACAAAAGCAAACAAACAAACAAACAAAAATAACACTAGCATTGCTTCAAGATCTATGTGTATTAAATTAATAACACTGGCAGGTGTTACAGAATGTGTGCTGCTATAATATATGTAATTACAGTACCAATGCTGTTGTGGATGCTTGTACAGTGAATGGACTTATGTACAAATATCTACAGAACCTTGCTAAATCTGTACTCATAGCTAGAGTGTTGGTAAATTAGAATATAACCCCACAAGAAAAAAAGAAGAAAAGGCTGAAGAGGAAAGAATCAGTGGTTCTTATGAATCTACAGTATAACTAATTTCTCTTTTGACCTGAAATAATTTAGAGAGAGGGACACACTTCCCTCAGTGAGAATTAGCCCTTAAAGCATCATAAAAAATTACATCTGCTTTTACAGTTTATAATTTATATTCAGAGTTAAGTAAGGATGTGCATTTATAAATCTCTTCTATACAATGTAATTTTCCATCTAGATAGGCTGATGACTTCAGGCCCTGCATACCTTTACCGATTGTTAATTACTATGGGATGCTTTAACACTATTTTCCAAATCAGCATGCATGCGTAAAATGACTGCAATCTAATTTGACATATTATTAGTGATGATTATTGTCATAGATAAATTAGATTGAACAGAAAATAACCTTCATCCTTAGCATGTTTTAGCTCTTAGAATTAATGTGATTTGGTGAACACATATAAATAAAAGTCTGATGAGTCCCTGCTGACTGCAGGGCCTGCTGGTGCTGAAGTGTATCAATTTCATGCAGATGATGAATTCCTTAAGCATGCCATGATAATCATGCTTGATTTGACAAGACTTTCTCATGCTATTTTAGGGCCTTAATTTTCTGTGAAGTTCTGTCAAGTGTTCATCAAGCACCCACTTATCTCCTTATCTTAACCTGGCAGCCAATCCAAAGGTTGCCTACCAGTTCTTCTACTGGTGCCAGTCCATTAAAATTCCTGCCACGTGATTGTCCACGGAGAGAAGCCAATCAATGACTGATTAACATTCAGGTCACATGATGCCCAAGGAGAGTAAATGAGTTACACAGTAAGACATCAAACAAATTTTCATCTTGAAAGAGTGATTGCTTTTTCTGCTGCTGTGATGTTTGTCAAATTCGCTCTAGCCTTGTCCAATTAAGCTCCATGAGCTGAATGAGTAATGAAGAAATGGGAGCATTATGCCAGCATGACAGCTATGAGATGTACCACTGAATAAGAACTGCTTAAAAAAAATATATTGAAAATCACATCTGGATAACTGGTGTAATTGCTTTCAAATTTCAAATGCTGTTAAGAAGTCTCTAGTGCAAAATATAGATTGCAACTTTCTGCACAGGACATTTGCTTTCTGTCTAACTTACCATTGGAAAATGAGGTTGCATTTTCTCATAATGATATTATATTGGAGATTTAAAACAAATATACATTAACTGCTAGGAAATGTGTTTATGAACTCTGCAGCCTTCTAGAGACACAGTGGTGACTGTAGAGCTCATCCTAATGTCTCAGCCAGTGTGGATAAAACAACTCTTCACTTATTAAACGTGTGAAAAAAAAATAGGAAAAGGAAGATATTTAACAGATGAAGCGAAGGATAAAAGAAAGTTCATGCAATGGATTTTAGAAGGAAGCAGTTTTACAGGAAATTGATTTAAATATCAACTGAGAACCTTAAGTACAATAATTTGGCAGAGATCCATTAATATAATTTGAGAAACTGATCCAGTATAGATTGATTCTAATTTGATTTTATTTCTCTTTATTTTATTTCACTTCATTTTACGGAACTACTGTATATTTGTCAGTAAATTAAAATTGCTCAAGGAAACAGAAATGAATAGTTGAATAAAATTATAATCCTGTTTAGCAAAAAGCTTTCAAAGTAGTTATCCAGAAATACTTTCTAGGACATCATTGAAAGTCTATTTAGTCAGAAAGTCAATTGCATTTTAGTGCTGATACTGTACTAAATTCTGGTGATGTGTTTAGAGTAGAGACCCTATGACTAATAAGGCTTTCATCCAGTCAGTGAAAGAAGCTACAGTCACCTAATGGATTACTGAAGATATGAAAGAGAGTGCTGGATCCTGCTTATTAAGTTCTAGCATGAAATTAGTTAAATTCCCATGGCATTCTGAAGCAATATTTTCAAGTTGGCTTAATAAGGGTGTTAGAGCATGCCAATTAACTGGCAGCCCGAAATAAGCAGTAGTTGGAGGCAGAAGACAGTGTTTATATCTGCAAAGTTAATAACATTTTAAATGGGACTGCTTGGTACAATGGCTCATGGTACTGTAAGAAGGCAAGATGTGGAACATAATGTATTCAAAAGACTGTAAGTCAATTCTCAGCACTGCTAGTCAAGGATGGAGTCTGCAAATAGAGAAGCAGTGAATTTCTTAGAGTCACTGAGAAGGGAAACAAGAAAGTAGGGTGCTAATAGTTCAGTGGATGAAGAAAGCCATGGTTGTGAACGGTGTGTCAAGTGACTACTGCTGGAGTAACCTGTGGTGAATGACTTGGCTAAAAGGCACATGCTAGAAGAGACTGTACAAAGAGGGAAAGCTGCAAAAGAAAAAAGCCTGTGCAGAAGGATATATTTAAATGTGACATGGTATATACTGCTTGTGTAAAGCACTGCACTTAGTAAAGTAGCACAGTAAATTTCAGAGCTTAGTACTGGCTTGACATGAAATATTAGCTCATTAGATTGCTGTTTTACTTGTTCCTACTGCAGCCATACCACAGAGAATAACAGGCTTCAAACCATTAGCTGCTCAAACGTTAACAAAACAAAAAAATATTTAATTTTATTGTAAGATGAACCACTTGCTGACACCTTTAAATCAACAGTGGAGAATGTGTCTAACTTTCTGTCAGTCATATTAGGTGGTTATGAATAAAAGAGTATCCTACTTTCTGCATAACTTTGCATAATTAATAGTTTTTCATGCAAACTATTGTTTGCCTTAATTGTTGTTTCAACAGCTGTTTTCATTAAATTGTAAAGCTCTTTGTGTCTAATCCTCTGAGCTGCACTATTGATAACAAGAACGTGCTGAAGCTAGCTTTAGGGAAAGAGAGCCTCTGCCAAGCTGGAAAGCAGTCATGAAGTTACTTGAGAAATAAGATCCTGCAGTGGGACTGGCTGTGCAGCTAAACTGTTAGCCTTTTGAAAAAGACCTTGCTCTGCACCCTTATGGCTAAATTGACCCAACAACTTATCAATGCCTTTATTTGCTGAGTGGTTGTCCATGAAAGGTCTCAGTGCTGAATCCAAGCTGTAATCAAAGCCTCCATCAGTACCAGCACCCTGATGACACAAATGGCCAAACTTTCAATGAGGCTGGCCAGCTTCCAGCCACACCATTTTGAAGATACAAAGAGGCTGTGTTGTGCTGTGGAATTCATTTTCTTGTTTACTTCCTACAGAAACAAGAGCATAATCAGCACTCAGTGCATCGGATCAGACGGCTGAGTTGTTGACAGAAGCTTGGAGAGGCTTGCCAGCTTTCCACATGAAACACTGGCTTTCTTCTAATACACCCCCCACCGTCTGTGGCCCTGCCAATTGTAGCACATCAGAGCAGCCATTGAGATAATGACCGTGAAGTCTCATGATACACTTTGATGAAGTGTAACATTTTTTAAAGGATTTTTGTCTGTGCCAAAATGATAGAGACAGCTGACTAAAAATCACCCCATCAAAATCAGGGCTGATGAACAGCAGGCAGAGACATGTGCTTCCACAAGGAAAAGGCAGGAGCTTTCACAGCCAAAGACTCTCAATGACTATGTGCACTGCAGATTCCTTTATTTTGTTTTTAAATGATCCTTTGTTTCAAATGAATGTATGTAACTTTTCCAAGACAGCAATTTCCCAGGATATATATATATATATATATGTATTTTTCCATCAAAAAACTGATTCAGCATTTTCCTTTTCTAATTATGATTAAAAACCTTTATTACACAAGCCAATTTTATTTCTTATTTTTTTCAGCCTAGCAGAGGCAGAGTTTTGTAAAAGCTGAAGCCGAAATAACTCCACAGACACCCTACATTAGGTAGTGGTGACTGAGTTAACCAACTCTGCCTATGGTAGAAAAATTGGAGATGTGTTTTCCATGTAAACCACAGGGAAAATAAGAAGCAAGACAGTCATTTAAACTTTTACCCTGGTTGTATCAGGAGTGAAATATTTTTTTGTAACAGGAAATTCATTACTAGCAATGGATGCACTGATACACACCAATGCTAAAGTGCCTGGTTTTGAAGGTTAGGGAAAGCCTGCAGAAATTCTTGAAGTGGCCATTTACGATGGAGCTAGACCACCCCACAGCAGTGATGGAAGTGTGGTTAGGGGATCTCTGAGCTGAATCCATTGAGTTGGAATTTTCCCAGCATATCACAGTTACATAAACACCTGTGCAAAATAACTTTGGGCTCAATTAATGACATAGGGGTGCAGAGGGGAAGGAAGAAGAGAAATGGAGCGGGAAAGGGAAAGCTATTTTCAGTAATATTCAGCATTTCCTTCATGCAGAAGGTTGGTCTGGAGGACTGCATTTTAAACAGACTTTACTGTTACTAGTACAAGAGCTCACATACTGTAAGCCTGCAAAGATTCTGTTAAAAATCTCCCTTTTGTTGCCTGCCTATTAAAATACATTTTTGCCAAGCTCAAGTATAAGATGCATACTGAAGATCTATAGTCATGAAGGAGTCATGCCGTAGTCTTCTGGAAGAGAATAATAATTCTGGCATGAGAATAAAGGCACCAGCTTCACTTTGAACCCAGGTACACAGCATATTGAAACCAATACTCTTAAAAGTGTTCAGAATGCAGAATTTTCCACTAGATATATATGGCAGATACAAAGCTTTTCAGTTTCAATTTACACCCCTTGCTTCATTTTGACTAAACAGTACAGATAATATTAAAAAAAAAAAAAAAAAAAAAAAAAAGAAAGCTTTATTTTTTTGCAGTTGAAATCTATAGTTGTTTCAACAGTCTTGTCTACTTCCCTGAAAATGCTTTATTAAAGTGATAGGAACTACTTCAGTAGATGGGGATATCTCTTTCTATTGAGATACAGTCTCTGCAGTAGAGTAAAAGACATACTGGTGCTTTGCTCTCTCTGGAGACTGTTTCTTTGCTCTGCTCTCTTGATACAAAATAAAGACACTTCCACCAGTAGTATGCAGTTGTTTTTCATAAATCAAGTAAAAAAATAATAGAAAAAAGGATAAAAAATGATCAGAGTTGATGCAGTTTGTGTGCAGCAAAACCAGAAAAACTTCTAATTTTGTTACTCTCCAACCCAACAGACACAAAGCAGCTCAGATTTGCTAAGCAGTAAGACAGAGATGATTGGCAGACTTGCAGTTTAGAGCATGTTTTTGAGTGACTTTTGATAAAACAGTCTTTCATGCCTTTGTCTCCAGTTCCAAACACAGGCTATGTTGGGCCTTACACAAAGGATGTATTGTTCCCTAATATGGATGTAACAGTGGATGTACTCCGGGAAGCTGGTGCACCTCCAGTCACTGAGTGGTTTGGGATTAAAAAAAAAAAAAAAAAAAAAAAAAAAAATTAAAGTCCATCCTGGGCACACTTGCTGCTGATTTGGTAAATGTCCTGCACACCTACAGCAGACAAAATGTAGTCAGAAAAGAACTGACAGTGAAAAGGTACTGCCACCCTCTTGCCTTCTCTGAGGTAGAAGCCTTTCACAAATCTCCATCTGCATATATGCTAAGCATTTTGCTGTCCTCTAAAGGCACCACATGCAACTGAGCCTATAGAAGAGATGGCCAAACTTTTAGTAGTACAGTTTAGTAGTGTTAAACCAGGGAAACTTTCCTGTCTTACAGAAAAAGCTAGCGAAGACAAATAACTGAGGAAAGTGCTACCATTGCATTGTGTGTGTGCAGACATGAGTGGACTAGGAACTATTCATACAAGTTGAGTGTTCTTTCCCATCTGCTTCCTTTTCTTGAAAGAATGTCCAGGGAGTATTAATTTTGAAAAGCAGTTCAAACAGTGTGATTATTCAAGCTGGTCTTATTTTTACTGGCTAATGGATGCCAGTGCACATGGATAAGGTAAGCTCACAGCAGCCTGGATAAGAATCAGAATAATTTAACTTAATAACTTAATAACTTAAAGATTTGTACCTTAAAGGCAAAGGCTGTGTTCCTGCTACCTAAGTTTTTTACATATGTATCCCCCAAAAAAATGAGTAGGAAAGAAAGAACTGAATCAGGCAGTTTTGCATCTCTGAGTGGGCATCAGTCACTGATAAACAATGTTGATGGAGCTTTGCTGCAGGGAATATTCAACAGTAATATATTCCTAGTCATACCAGTGAATTTATTCATTGTGGGTGCCAGCAAGAGAAAGCTGAATGAATTCAAAGGAAATGAAGAAAAGGTTGTGGGGAAAAGATAATGAAAGGAACAGGGAGAGAAAAAGAAAAAAAGAGAGATAGTTAGCAATGTAGGCACATATGTTTCACTGTTTCTCAGATTTCTTGAAACTGAGCCTAACTGAAATGAGTAATAGTCAGGATTCAAACATAATATCATGACAGGCCAGGCATTTTGGAAACCACTTCCTTGCAGAGTCTTTAAGGACTGGATGTTGTGGATTATGGTTGGAAGAACTAACATCTGTTGTATTCACCCAAAGTCAGGTATGTTACTCAATTTTCCCCTGTGGTTTAAAGATGAGCATTTTTCTTTTTTGTTGTTGCTGGTTTTTTTTGATAAATCAGAGTATGCCAAATTTAAAAAAAAAAAAAAAGAGAGAGAGAATTAATTTATTTCTGGTTTTCTTTATATATGGGGGGAAAAAAAAAACGCGTAGATAAAAAGAAATAGAAATTCTTGAGAGGAAAGTAATGAGCCAAATAATGTAAGGTGTTTGCAATTCATGCAGGAAAGGCTCACATCTCAATATATGGTATTAAATTAATTGGAAGGGACACTGTGTTGTGTGACTGACTATACACTCAAACCACAAAGATTTTAATATGAGGTGAAGCAGATGTAGTTTTGTGAAGACTGCTAGAGTTTTTACAAGTACAGGTATTTATAATTTTTAATTGATTGGCTTTTATTCATGACAGAAATGAATAATTTGGATAAAATTCAAAGTCGACATGAATTTAAGTAATTAATTCATATTTATTGCGTAAAAATTATAAAAAGATTAAATAAAATTCACAAAAACCCATGTTACCATGTTCAAAGAGGGGAACAAAATGTATTTTCCTCTACTTTCCTCATCCAATTTGAATGAAACTTTTTGCCAAATCAAACACTAAGGTATTAAAAGACACCGTTTCATAGAAAACTGTATTGTTTTCATGCCAAGTTGATTGTACATTCTTTGCTGTGGGCTTCAAACCTACTGAGGTCACTCCAAAAGTAATACCTTCTATTTATTTCCACGGAAACTACATCAAAGAACACAATAACACTGTTTGAACAATTTCACAGCTACAAAATCAATATTTTTCAGCATAGTCACTAGCATCAGCTACGCATTTTCCCCAGCAATGAACATTAGCCTGTGTACTGTGTTCATAAAAATCTGCATCAGTGGAGGTGACTCACTCTCACTGTCTCAACTACTGAAACACACCACCCACTTCTTCACTGTGCTCACACCCACTGTTTCGTCTCCATAAAAGTTCAGCAAGCATTAATGAGTGTCAATGGGTACCATTTTTTCCACATGGAGGAATTCAGTGACACTTTTGCTTCATACACACTCCTGTGTCAGATGCCATTGTGTCAGACTGCCCCTCTGCTGCCATCCATCACATGGCAACAAAACTGATGGAATATTGGTGGGAAGATTCAACCTCTCCTGCCACACCACCAACATCCACCTCTGATGTCACGCACCCACATACTGAAATATAAAGCTTTTCTGTCAGAGCAGGCCTCATATAGTGTGAAATACAGCCAACATATAATAATGAAAAAGCTTTAATATTTTTTTTCTGCCTCAGAGGCAGAATCTGGTACATGAAAGGTGCAGTAACTTGACTTTGTTTTAGTCTCTAACCTGTTACAAAGTATATGGAACATTTTACATCTATGTAATGAATGACATTTTGTACTTAATATAAAAAATACTGGAGGGTTGCAAGATCAGCTTGCCCTCAGGCATAGACAGTAAGTGAGTGATGTGACTGATCCACTCCTTTTCCCTTTATATGTGTCCCTTCACACACATTTCAGTAACACTGCCAACTTATACTACACTTTATCTATTCAAATTCTGACATTCTAGATAAGCAGCCAAACACGTTTATGTGTATACAATTCCTGGGGCTCTAAAGAGACACCTGATTGTAGCACTGTAGATCCTTGCTCAGGAGGTCCGAATATTTAGAGGAACAAAATATGTTTCTTCTTTCTTTCCTCAGATGTTATATTTCAAAATGAATGAGGAAGCATTTGTTCCTGTTTTGGATAGATGGTTATTTGCATGCCAAAAATTTGTATCCAAGAATGAAACTGAAGCCCCAGCTGTCCAATCCTTTATACACCAGCTGAAATTGTAGTAGGACATAGGTTCATGCTCTCTTCTGCATATTGTTATCAGGACCTATAAACTGCCTAAGCCACAGCCACATGATTTGACAGAGACTGTCAGTGTCCTGGACCTCATGTACCTGGGTACAGGGACAGAGGAAAAAAAAAACACAGTGAGCTGTTAAGCTTAAAGATGCATTTGAACTTGTTCTTTAATTTTACAACAGTGTTGATTATATACAAATATGTATACATAAGTTAAACTGAAGATATTAACTAAAGGTAAATGAATTTTCACTAATAGCAAAAGAAAATCTTCCTCTTCTTGGTTATGTGAAACTTCACTGGTACAGATTGGAACCACCAGCAAGTGTCAAACTCCGAGACAACAGTACAGGTCATTTAATTGCATACATAGGAATAGTGTCTCTCACCCGAGTGCAACAAGCAGGTTGCTGTGATTCACTGAAAGATTACATTTCATACACACTATAAATCCCCTTAAGGTACAGCGAGAAGGATTATTTGCTCTTGTACTCATTGCAATGAAATTTTTTTAGCTCCTAGGAAAACAATGGATTTATCTCTCTTGTCCTTTCTTATTCTTTTTTCTTTCTTGCTTGCTTTTTTTGTTTGTTTGTTTGTTTGTTTGTTTTGTTTTGTTTTAACTATTTAAATAATTATTTATCTCCGAAGGACTATATGCCTTTGGAAACTTCTAAGTTTTAAAATACAGAGACACTGAATGAAAGCTTGAGCTTGGTGAATCAATTGACTTTTGCTATTGTGATCTGCAAAGCCAGGATTTTGCCTACTGTTGGGAGAACACTGCTGGCAGTGATCAGATAACAACTACCACTAAGATCTAGCAGAGAAAATTCTAACTACTTTGCTGTTAATAACAGTCAGCTGTTTCTTCTTCTTGTGCAGACGCCAAGAATGTAAGCACTTAGAAATAAACTGTGCTTAAGCTAGCAGAAGTCATGGAGTCCTTTCCCCACGTAAGTTCTTGTAAACTAAGGACCATGGGATTCTCACATTTTTCCTGTTCAACACAGGGATGTAGATCTTAAAGGTCTCAGGAGAGACTTCAAATATCTCCTGGTATGTTGACAAGCATGAACATTATTGTGTATAGTTACGTAGAAGTAGTCCTGGCTTGGGATATGCAATTAGAACAGCTTTGATGGGATGGCTCATATACTTATCTTATGAGAAATCTATCTTAGTGAGATTCATTTATTGCTTAAAAGGTAAAAGAGAAAAGCTAGATTACTTCATTTTAGTTTATAGCATAACAGCTTTAAAGTACAGGGTGTTATCCACCAGAGTTTCAGACTCTGCAAGGCATGAAATCTGAAGTTTGTTTATGATGCATTTTACTTTCTTGCTTTGAACTATGCCTGCTCTTGCATAGACAAAACTTCTAGACTCTGCTTCTACAGTAACATGGCCTCAAGGGGCTCTTAAGGCTTTCTTTAGAGTACGTCTGGGTGTTGAAATTGTTTTGTGAGAAAATTATTGAGAAAGTTTAGTGTACGGTTTTCAGTGAGATGGTTGCTGCTGTTCTTTAAAATGTTTGTCCTTGAGAAATCCTATACAAGCTTGGTGCTGTGAGAGATAAAGATGCGCAGAAACAGCAATGCAATGAAAATAAGCCTATTTTTAGGAAGCATGCCTCAGTTTTAAAGAGTACTACAATCAGTTATGTGAAGTGATTATTTAGTGGATTCCATGAACCCTGGAATAAAATGATGGAAGCTAGATTCTAGTTCAGTAAGTTATTTTAAATCTCAAAGACTTTCTGTGAAATTGGGACCGTCACAAGAAAATGGGATATCATTTCAATAGAAAGAATGAGAATATTCTCAAACTCATATCAATATTTTTTTAAATTTGAGTTAGATGTATTCTGAAAACATCTTTTTCTATATAACTCTGGGATCCTATGATGAGGATCATCTTCATCCCCTTCTTTTCTTGTTTAAAAATGCACAGAATAAAGAAAGAACAGGTGAATAATTTTCTAACAAGCACCAATTTAAACTGAGACTTTTGAGGAATCAAGCTGTGGAAATTCAGAATCTTCAGATTAAAGTCAGTCTGATAATTAATGGAGATTCAGTGCTTCTTCATAGGTCGCTCAAAAAATAATGCCTTTCACTTATTTCCATGGAAATTATAACAGATACAGAGAACATAATAACACTATTTGATAACGAAAATTCCCAGCTACAAAACACTATTTTTCATATAGTCACCAGCATCAGCTATGCATTTTCACCAGCAACGGACATTAGCCTGTGTACTGCACTCATAAAAGTCTGCATCAGTAGAGGTGACTCATGCTCACTGTCTCAACTACTGAAACGCCATTTTTTTCCACATGGAGGAATTCAGTGACACACCTTTTCTTCATTTACACTCCCATGTCAAATGCCATTGTATCAGACTGCCCCTTTGCTGCCATCGACCACATGGCAATGAAATGTAAGGGAATATTGGTGGAACATCTACTGCTACCGCTGACATTGTGGGCCAATGTGATAAAATGGGAGGCAGTACTTTTGGAGCAGGCCTCAGTCACAGACTGCTCTTTCTGTATGAATAGTATAAATATATATATATATATTTGTGAACCAACATTTTCATTCAACTGCCAGTCTAGATCCTCAATAGATTTAATTTGTTTAGCAATTAGAACGATCTTTTTAGCTTACTTTAAATGTGACTTCATTGCAGTACGCTGAAATTTAGCAAAGAGATGTCTCTCATTGTCATTAAAGTTGATGGCAAAGTTTTCCAAGCAAACTGAAAATAATTTTACCTTATTCATCGTCATTGGTCTGATGCTAGGTACTATGTTTTGAGAAAAAAAAAAAATGCACTATTTATTTACGTTTCAGTTAATGCTCCAATATTTTGCAACATTTCATTAAATTGCATGCATTTTTCTCCTCTTTTATGTTCTAATCACATCTAAACTGGTATAGTGTGGTGCTTGTCACGCTACCTGCTACTTCCTCAGCAGAAATTGATAGCTTTCCTTTGTGGTTTGTAAGCTGTTAAAGGCATAATTTTGCTCTCTGCGAACCACCCATATTCATTTGTTAACATAGGTCCTTTGTAGAATGAATATTGATTTAGAAATACCCTATTAGAAAATGCATGCTTCACTTTATTTTATCTTGTAGATGAATGTGGTGTGATGAATGTGCTGAAAACATAAAGTCAGGTCACATCATTTATTCATCTTTAATGAGACAACTCATCTAGATCAGGAGAGAGGTAGCAAATATTTTTGTTGACTCAGACCTCCAATCATAGGCAAACAGAATTATCACATGGATTGTCTTGTGTTAAAGCATCCCATTTAGCAGTACAGTTCAGCATCTTGTATCTCCAGATTTAATTTGCTCTTTTATTTCCAGCGGTCCAGCAATTCTTGTACTTTCCCTATACCAGTGCCTAACAGTTAGCAGAAAAATCTTGGAGAAGTACTTATTAGTGGCCTATGAATTCATATCTGTATTGTGCTGTCAGGCAGGATGGAATGAAATATAATTGGCTTAAACCGTCAAAGACGAATATTAATAGGTCATTAATCTGAATCCTAGAGTATCTTCTCAATTAATACAGGAACAGGTGGAGTTTTTTTTGTTTTTTCTTTTCTCCATTTGAACAGTCAATTTTTAAGTAAATTTTTATATAAACAAGTTCTGAAGAATATAGAGAATATATGTAACTTGATTGGCAGGATGAAGTAGAATAGAAGTAAAGGATAAACTGTGAAATATGGGGAGAAAAACAGACAAAATGCATATCAAAAGGAATATATTAAACATTAGGAAATTTTGTTTAAAAATAATTATGAAGCAAGGTAATTTGTCACAAGAGGTTGGGAGGCAATATTGCTGAATAAAGTCAATGCTATATTACATACCCATTTTCAATGCTTGATGAAAATTGCTGAAATCAATTCTGAGAGAATACATGAGTCTTGAAGCTGCATCCAGATTTATTATAACATTATAATACTTTGTTAGCAGTATATGACAAAGATCAAGAGAGAACAGAGAAAGTCACAGACTCTTATATATGAAATAAAAACCACATTAATAAAGCACTGTAATTTATCATCTCTTTTGGGTCTCCAGAAATTAAACATGACCCACGATACAAACTGTGTAAAGGGTTAAGGACAGAGAAGAAAATGAGAAGTCATATTGTCGTGTTGTCAATTTACATATTGGCACAAAGGAATTGTAGTATTTATTATTCTATGCATGGCAAGAATTGTGTATTCTACATAGTGAACTCTTTTACCTTCCCATCCCCTAATCTTTGTGCACATCAGATATTATTTTGTTCTGGTACCTTGGAGCTAGTTTCAAAATGAGGAATGGCTGCTCACAAAAGGCAGGACTCCAAGTCCTGCTTTCCTTGAGGTCTCTTTCTGAAGGGAGTGAAAATTAAGCTAATATGCACAGCTTTGCCTCAAGCATCCACACTAGTTTCAGGAGATCAGGTATGAAAGGCCATTTCTTTTGCATCTCATTTTATGGGAGGGGATTTTAATTAGGAAAAGGAGCTTAATTAGAATCTGCCCTTTTGCTTCTCCTTTGTACTGAGAGCAGATAGACAAGCAGACCAAAGAAAGCTACTCTCACTTCTTTGTAGTTTGCATCTTTAATTTTACCATCACTGGAGCACTGAAAATATTGCTAGGGGAAGGAAAGCTGAGCAAGCGAGACTGCTTCTCCAAAAGTATGTTTAAGGAGGTTTCCTCTGCCAGAAAGCTATGCAGTAGCACGTCTGCAGGGATGACAGTGGTATTCAGTGTGCTAATCACCTGCGCGTGCATCTTGGTCTGGCTTCAGAAGCCCAAGCAGATGCTCTGAGGAAAATGGCTATAAAGGTAATGTAAAAATGTGTCTTCTTTTTTTTTCTTTCTTTTTCTTTTTTTTTCCCCTGGCCCTCTTGATTGTGAATGTTAAATAAGCACTTTAGGACTCACATAGGAAAGCCTGGCCACTGGCAACACTCTCCTCTCTTTTCCCTGCATAGGACAGATAGTAGACCACATGTAGCTTCTTTTTACACAGCACGACAGGAAGAGCTTTGAGGCACTTTAAATGAGGTCAACACCTACATCACTGACAAATAAGACAATGACTTAGTTCCCCTTAGTGGTATTAATCAGTTATTTTTAGTATCTTTTTTTTCTAAGTGTTACTTAGAAATTAGGGTCAAGTCAAGGCCAACTATATCCTGGACTGCATTAGGAGTGGCCAGCAGGCAGAGGGAGGTGATTGTCCCCCTCTACTCAGCTCTTGTGAGGCCCCATCTGGAATCCTGTGTACAGGTTTGTGGCCACCAGCACAAGAAAGAAATGGAGTTCTTGGAACGGGTCCAGAGGAGGGCCACGAAGATGATCAGAGGGCTGGAGCACCTCTCCTATGGAGAAAGGCTGAGGAAACTGGACTTGTTTAGCTTGGAGAAGGAAAGGCTCCGGGGAGACCTCATTGTAGCCTTCCAGTACTTGAAGGGAGCATATAAACAGGAGTGGTAACGGCTGTTTATGAGGGTGGATAGTGATAGGACAAGGGGGAATGGTTTTAAACTGAGACAGGGGAGGTTTAGGTTGGATATTAGGAGGAGGTTTTTCACACAGAGGGTGGTGATACATAGGAACAGGTTGCTCAGGGAGGTTGTGGATGTCCCATCCCTGGAGGCATTGAAGGCCAGGCTGGATGTGGCCCTGGGCAGCCTGGTCTAGTGGTTGGCAACCGTGCAGATAGCAGGGGGGTTTAAACTAGATGATTGTTGTGGTCCTTTTCAACCCAGGACATTTTATGATTCTATGATTCTATGATTTATATATCAAAACACATTAAAGATAATTATTGTTTGTTTTTTTTTCCACTATCCAATCTTATTATTTCATAAATGTTGTTAGCTATTATTTTCGAATACTTGATCTGTGACAGTGAGCAATAGCTGCAAGTTTTCATCCCATATTAATACACAAGATACCTATTAAGGAAGCCCAATGTATTCGAAAGTTTCTACAGAATTATATTATTATATTTATGCCAGCCAATTATCTAATAAATAGTTACTAACTTAGTGAAATCATTATCAGCACAGCTAAGTATGTTCAGACAAAGGGAACTGCTCCATCTAGAGTTCCATTTTACTCACCATTAATAAAATTTTATTAAAAATTTTAATCAATTATTTTACTGGCTCTTATTTCTCACAGCATTCACTGACTCCAACTTTATAATTTTAATAATCAATGAATAAAAGAATATTCCAACAACCTAAAAAAAAATCTACCATGAAAAAAAAAGAAAAAAAATCAACAAAAAACCCAGTAGTTCATGTGCTCTGGTGGTCTCAAAATAAATATATTTGTCTGAGAAGAAGAGGAATACACATAACAAAAAATAACTAGTTTTGTAGTAGTATAGTATAGGAAGAAGTTTGCTTCAGAGATGAGGCACTCAGATCCTCATTTAAAGCAAGAAGATGATAATTCTGCAATTTTATTGAAGCTTATCTAAATTGAATGCATATCTCTATGCATAATAATTTACATAAATAACTTCCTGTGGCAATGAGTTCCACAGAATATATAAGCATCACACAAAACTGTACAGGGATACATGTAGTTTGCATTTTAATTTCATTGAAAGTATTTTAGGTTTTGTGTTCACAGAAAGTAAAAGAGTGTCATCCTCTTTGTCTTCTGTATGCTACTTATCAAACGTGAATATTTTTCTTACTAAATGTTTAATTTCCAGATTTGAAAAAAGTACATTATTTTTATGTTTCTGCTTCCACCTTACCTCTCCTCTCAATGTTTTATCTTCTCTTTTTCATTTTTTAGTATCTCTGTGAAAGTTAATAAAAACTGGATACATTCACCAATGTGAAAAACACCTGATAATTTCATTTTAAGTAGCCAGTTCTTGCACAGTGATATATCGAGGCAGTTTCTATCAAATGTATCCATATGCAACTCAGAAGGCAAGTAGAGGAAAAGATCTGGATGCAGAAAATCAGGTAAAACCACAACAGTATTCAGTAAAGTTTTGAAAATGACAACAATGGGCAGCTCTCATCAAGCTGGCTGTGGCAGCCACCTCTCTGCCTCCTCTAAGGTCACGCATGTTGGAGGTGATCTAAGCTGACTTAGCTCGGTTGAGCTGTGAATCTCAGTGCTGAGCATAGCAGGGGTGACTTCTCTGTCAAGTCAGCTCACCTGTGGTGAGGCATGTTCTGCTCTAGCCAGGCTGCTACTGCTGCCACTAACTCAGAGCTTACCTGTATCTAAATAATATATGGTAGTCCCTTGTCTCCTAACCAAACAATGCTGCTTTATTTTGATTTATCACAGTGCGACTGGGTTTAAACTTGGAGATCTGAGTCAACTGAGGAGGGAGAATCTATTCTCAGCAACATCTGGGAAAAAAAAAAAAGAAGAAGAAGAAAAAAAAGATAAAAAGATATAACCTAGTTCCCTGGTGGAATTACAGAAGAGGAACCATTAGCAGACCTAGTGGAATAAATTTTCTGAATTTTAGGGCTGGAATATTCAAGCAGTGAGATACCAAACTGACTATTAATTTTTCTAAGTGCCCAAGGCCTGGTATAACCCAGGATAATTATTCTGAATCAATATACACATTGATACTCAGGGCAAAGAGATTTCATCTCAAAATTTTAAATTCCTTAAGAGATAGACATAAGTAAGATACACAATTAAAAATGTCACTGCACTTCATACAGTGTTAATCTTGTTTCTAATTGAACTCAATATATTATACTCTGGACGCATAATTATCTGACTGATCTTTACAATCTTTCCAAAAACAAAAGACAAAGATGGCTTAAACTTTTTTTTTTTTTTTTTTTTTTTGCTATCAGTATCATTGGATAGTAAAAGAGCATGCAGACAAATTAAGAAAAAATGGTAAAGGCTCAGTGAAACAGTGAATTATCCACGTAGCTCTTCAATGTTTCCATGGAATATTTATGTGGAAGTGAAGGGTTGTCTATTTTACAGGCTGGATAAAAAGCAAGTATTAATTTATTTCACTACACATTTTCTAATGCAGGAGTAGATATACAGACACTCCAGAGAAGCTTGGAGGAAAAACCTTCACCCTACTATCTTCTATTTTCTTCTATGTAAGAAAACATAATCAATGGGAGTGTGCATGTCTTTCTTGGAACTGCAAGACTAATAGCTTTTTCTTTTGTTGTATTACAGATATCTCTTAGTGTTTTCACAAAGTAGCAAATGCAAATCAGTAACCAGAAGTAAGTAGAAAGAAATGATACGACCTGTTAACAGGACCAGGGCAAGGCATGCTGAGATGCCTAGGTAAATAACAAGACTCTGAATTTCTTTTTTCTTTTCTTAAATTTAACTTGTACTACATCCATCAAAGTACTGTCCAGAAGAAATCCAGCCAGTGGTCTTTTACAGATGACTTCACTGGTGTTTCAAACAATAAAACACAGTAAAAAAATAAAACAATCTTTATCTGTAGCACACCTACTTGCATTATATTTGCCTCACAAAGTAGTTCTACAAGTGAAGGAAAACATACACTAGTCATGATTTATTTCCAGATTTGTACTGAGGAACCCAGCTGCCAAACTGCATTTCTTTTAAGAAAACACATAAGCACGGGAAGAATCTCTCTGAAGTTGTTTGCAGCTACTGAAAAATATGTCCTGCCTCTTTCATCAGATATTGCATCAGGGTGAGGTTAGGACACCATCATTCTTCCAAGAGACAGCTGCTTCTCATGGAAATAGCCTGTAAGAATTTAGAGAATGGGTTAAAGTGGGCTGAGAGCTGCCTGTGGCTTAAAATTTTTTAATTCAAAATGAGCACTCAAAACCTGACCTAAAAACTTATCTCTGACTCACAGGTACATGTACTCCAACCATCCCAACAAACCAGAAAGCATCTGCTTGAACTTTACATCAAAATAAAGAGAGTGTATGTTTTAAAGTAGCAGTTTTCAACATTTTGTCCCAAATAAAGTCATTATTATGGACAGCAAACCCAGGAGGGAAGATCACTGTAAATTGATCCTCCACCACTAATTGAATTCCTTTTTCAATTGTTCATTTGTACTAATTTTGATACTACCAAAGGGATGGGGGGATGGCATGTTCTCTCTGCTCAGGGCCAGATTAGCCTTCCAAAGATATTTTATGGTTAATAACACTTGGTCTAGTAATATCCCATAACCATGCATAAAAAAAAGACATGTCAATTGGCCTGAGGAAATACAGTCATGGATTTTATCTCACAACTTCCCCACCATTGTGGTTCACATAAAAAAAAAAAAAATTGACGTAGATTTGAATACTAAACATATAAATGAATTAGTCCCACTTGAAATACCGTTAATATTCTGTCGGCAGGCAGGTTCAAGAAAACAGACCTGAATCTTATAAACAGAACGGGATCTTATAAACATAAGAAAAGAAATGTAAAACAGATTAATGTATCCTGAATGGACAGCTGCAATACAATTATCAGAATTTTTGTATAAAATAGAATGTATGACATTTCTCCAAATTATTCCTTCTCCTAGTCCTTAACTTATACTTCAAACAAAGAAAAAAAAATGATTTTGATTGAAAGTTACAGGGAAAGGAGAATCCACTGCAGTAGCCTGAGAGTTAGAAGAGTCAAAAAGTCAATAGAAAGAGGTTCTTTAAAAACATTCCTATGTTCTCCAAAACTCTTTTAACATCATTTGTACACAAAAAGAAGCAATTCAGCATATCTGCAAACAACTGGTGACATTTCCATCTTACTCCAATATTCCCTTTACATAATGAAGAAAAAAGACTAAGTTTACCTTAAGTATGTCTACTGCCTGACAGCAGTAGGGATACTATTTCTAAACTTCACACACTAAAATTTAACTTCTCAACACAGTTCTAGTTAAAAAGAGGCCATTGACAACTAAGACAGCTGCATTAAAAAATTCTTAAAATTTTCAGCAAGTGGGGTACATAATTGATTTGGAAGAAGCCAGCATTGCATGAGCATTCACACTGCACTGACGTAACTTGTAGGAATGACTTATTAACTTAAAAGGAGCTGGAACTGTGACAAGTAATACTGCTACAAATAACATAAAGGACAGATTTCACATATATTTCAAGTTTTGTATTTTTTATTTAGTAGACTTTGAAGATGTGCATCATTTTAGTATGACAAAAATTAATCAAAGAACTCAAAGTATTAAATAATGAAAATATGAATTGTTAGAACTTTGTAATCCAGAGGAAACTATAAATAGTTTAAAAACTTATTTGGTTCCTGTTCTTCGTTTTTTACATAACACTTCTAAGCAACTGCTGGCATTAAAATAAAAATTAAAAATGCATTCGAGACTTTTGAGTAAAATTCTTACTGATTTGTATAAATTGGTCTCCAGCTACAATGTGTCTAAAGTACTTTGAGTTACTGAAGAAGTAGGTAACTTCAAAAATAAAGAAGATTTTAAAAACAAGTGGCTGCATTCTTCCATATTCTTAATGTATGTTTAAGGCTATCCTGTGGTTCACAGCAGGAATCTGAATTATAATACTCTTATTTGCAGTCAGGTGTTTTGGTTTTCTGAAAGACATTTACTGGACTATGCAGCAAAAGTATGAATCATGCTTGTCAGTCATCAATTTTAGTATAATGTTTTTGATAATATGCAAAAATATAACCCTACAGTTATAGCAACACCATTGAAATATGTACTGTTCATCTGATTAGATAGTCTATGATTTATAACAATTAAAATGGAGTCAGGTGATTTATATGCTCACTGTAACTCCAAATTTTTATACATATGTAGTAGTCCCAGCTAACTAACATTCTTCCAAAAGGCTGGAATTAACTTTTGAATTTTCATTTTTGGTATTATTTTAGTAGATTAAATATTAAAGATCAGATTTTCCAAAGTGCTTTTGAGTTGCTGGAACTCCACTCTCTCAAGTGTGCTGCCTTTAGGAGGAGCAGACAGCCGAAACCAACCTTTGCAAAGTTATAAGAACTTCTCACCAGCAGCCACTTGGTTTCTGTTGCTGTAGTGCTGCCTTATGGACTGTACTAGAGCATTCAAGAAACACTTTGAAACTAAATGTGTCATTTAACTTCTTTCCTTAAAATCAGTTATGATATCATGTTAGTTATTTGTTTGTCTAAAAGCTTGTGTGGGGAGAGACATTTTTTCCCAAATCAGGTTGTCCTAGCAGTTTCTTAATTTTATTAGAAGTTATCTTTGTTGTTTTATATGTGGTAGACATACACTTTTTCTTATTTAGCAGATAAACCAAGGAATTTCAGAAAAACAACAACAACAAAAGAAACCTTTAGACATTGGATAACAAGGTTCTTAAGGCTTGCTCTCACCTCCTCTTTCTGTTCTGTAAATGCTTCTTTCAATTTCTGCTCCACATAGAAGTGAGCTATTTTGTCCCATCTATAATAATGTCAATGAAAAGGTCAACTTTTACATATGCCATCTCTATTTTCCTCTAAATTTCTTGCTTACTTTCTTTACTACTTGCAGCCCATTTTATCAGAGCCCAGTAACAGCTTCACTCTGTCACCTTAGATTGTCTTTCTGTGACAGGATTAATTGCAGTATCTTCAGACCGTACCTACATGATCTTGGTAAATGGGGCACTTCACAACTGGAACCACATGACATTATCTTATGCAATCAGGAAGTTTTACTTTGTACAGAGAACAACAGTGAAATACAACTGAGTTTATTCTTCAATGGTACATGATCATAGACATCAATTAAACTTGTCAACTTCTGAAGGTGTTACTGATAACTATCTATAGACATTCTAGTAGGATAGTGAGAATGATATCTCATCTTAAAAAAAAAAAAGGATATTTCTTCTTTTTATTCCGTCTCTAATTCTAAGTGAATTCACCATCCAATAACAAGATAGCTAGTAACAAAATCAGAAACTTTCTTCACTTTGAGAAATATTTCTGACTGGATCAAAGTCTGTGTTATACTATTCTTACATTCTGTAAGATAACAAATAGTAGAAATGAAAAATTTACTAAACTATATTTTTGCTTTGCAAAATGTTGATGTGGAGAAGGACTTCCTTGAAGCTGATGTGATTCACTATAATTCAGAAATTCTTTATTTCCTTGAGGGCCATAATACAGTTTTCTATCATTGCCTCTTCTAATATTCTTTAGTTTTAGAGACTGAAGTGTTGGTCCAGGACCACTGAGAAAGAAAAGTTTCTTTAGAACCAGAAACATCCAAGGCAACTACTATAGTACAATGGGCACACTAGCTTGCTGGCTGTTATGCCAAAGGAGGAAGCTGCGCAGAAGAAAATGAGATCTACAGCAGTTCATTTTTAATGACAGCTTAATCCTGATTCTTAGAGTGTGGTGTAAATTTGTATAAAGTCGCAGACAATGTCACAATTACGTGCTATTATTGGAGCACCAATACCTTCCTTCTTCTGATAGGTCACACACTAGATTGTTCTAAGCAGATAAATTCAAGTATATTTGAAAGTTATATTCAAGGTAAAAAGAAGCCCTTCTGGTGTTTCAGCTATTATTAGATTACATAAGTTTAATATAAAGCAAGATTTAAGCACCAAAACTTGATCTTCATATAGCACTTTGTCAGTCATTGTCAGTCATTGACTCGTACTGTTCAGGTCTGTGCTTTGATGTGGAATATTTTTGTAATGTTTGCAACATAAATGATCCTGTAAATGTAATTAAGCATGACTTTTTAAAATTTGTGTTTGTACTATAAATCATGTAGCGGCTAACAGTCTGGACAAGCGCACTGTGTAGGAAAGCAGTTTAATTAAACTGCAGTAAAATCAACAATATGTAAGTAATGAAATCACACAGTTATGGTTTAAAAAAGGGAAGACTTTGGAAGATAAAAATAAAGAGTTCGCTGGTTTAACTCACATTAATTCCCACACAATGACACTAGTTCTTTAGTGCCTATAGAATAAAAATTACTTAGCATGAAAATCTGACTTTTTTTATTGTTGTAGTTTGCTGTTGAAAAAGTCGATTTGCAAAACAGCTCCTAGGTGTTGTAAGTATGCATAAGAGCTCTCTATGATTCAATAAAACTCTTATCCACAGATAATTTAGTATTTCTGGAAGCGATATACCACTTGTGTGTTTCCTGACAGGTTGATAAACCAGTGCAAATATTAGAAGTTCTGTATCCTTATTAATCCAACAAGTTCATGTACCTGCACTTATACATACTAATATATCAATCACCTAAGATTCACCATTATGCTTAGATTAATATATCATGGAGTTTCATTTTCATTAAAAGTTTGTTCTGAAAATCTGAAGATTTTCTCACTAGATTTCCAGTAATCCTGAATTTATTTAATCTGACAGTGGAAAGAGAACCCCTCAAACTGCAATAAAGAATGCTCATTTTTACCTACATTCTCTTTTTTCCTGGTTGAATACTCTAAAACTGGCATTTATTTTGAATGTCATATACGTGCATTTAGAAATGCATTTTGGTATCTCTTTACAAATACTGTGTAAACAGACATTTCATTTTTAGTTATATATTCATTTAGTCCACCACTCTTTGATATTTCCAATTTGGGAATGCTCATGTGAATAATTTTTTGTTAATACAAGGATTTTGAGAAATATTCTTTGTAGAAAAATACCTGTATGAAAATCTACTAAGATTGCTGAAATAGTTATTTCAAGGTGAGCTGCTTAAATGTTGCAGTCATGGAAAAACGATATCTCACAACAATCACTATGCTTACTCCATCTCCCTCAGCTCTTCTGGATCATGATATGGGAAAAAAAAAAAAAGAAAAAGAAAAAGAAAAAGAAAAAGAAAAAGAAAAAGAAAAAGAAAAAGAAAAAGAAAAAGAAAAAGAAAAAGAAAAAGAAAAAGAAAAAGAAAAAGAAAAAGAAAAAGAAAAAGAAAAAGAAAAAGAAAAAGAAAAAGAAAAAGAAAAAGAAAAAGAAAAAGAAAAAGAAAAAGAAAAAGAAAAAGAAAAAGAAAAAGAAAAGAAAAATACAGAGGCTGAGGAACCACCACTAGGAATTTGCTCATAGGCGTCACTGAGAAGACTCTAAACGTCCTGTATCTCTCAAATAAATCCGTCATTGCATGAGCTGTGATGAGGCTACTGCACTGTTAGAGCTGTAATATTTTGCTCACTAAGCTTTGTAACACAAGGCTTCAGATTATATACGTAGCACTATTAACTCATCATCAACTCATTGTGATCTCTGTCTTTTCTGTAGTGTTGTAATGTGCTGAGGTGCTATTAAATCCTGGACTCGCAGAGGGATGCTAAAAAAAAATCCACTATATTAAAAATATGGCTTAAAATTATGAAAAGTTTGTACCCTTCTAAATTATATCTTGAAGTTCCAAAAGTAAATGTCAAAAGTTGTGAGTAAGAAAATAAGCAAAGACCAATAATAAACTATTAATATTCAGGTTTTAAAGCTAGAATTATTTTTGAGGCATCCTGAGTGGAGGATATTTAGAAATTTGGAATCAGCCATAAAAATTAATGCAATATTGAACTCATTTCAATTCTAAATTCACTGTAGAATCTAATTTTAGGTGTCTTTCTTTTTTTCTTTTTCCTTTTTTTCTTTTTTTCTTTTTTTCTTTTTTTCTTTACACTGTTGAGTTTCTGTGACTTCAAAGGCAATTTAATCTTGTACAAATTGTTAAGGAAAAAAGTGTCAGTCCCATTCTTTTTGGCAGGTTGAAAAATAGCCTACTATCAACATTTTTTTTGCACATGATTATACACTTAGAATTTTGTTCCATGCCCATGTGCATTTATAGTTATTCACCCTCATTTACAGCACTTGTACTAGGTTTCATACTTGAGCATCCTCAGCCTATAACTGCCATAGAAAACAGTGAGTCCTAGACTCACTGCTCTTAAAGGAAACTGATGAAAACCTCTGTGAGCAATCAACAGGAATCTCTATTCATAGTGCCAGTAACAACAATACTCTCATTGCTAGTAGAAAATTTGAGTTTTATGCAAACTGAACATGACTGTGACTGCTCAGCCTTGTAGTAAATGGACTTTAAGAGTGTTATTATTATAACTTTGACGTATGCATCAAAGTTCCAGTGCAAGGCAATTGTGAATACAGTACTAGATTTGAAGATATGTTATACTTCCCCCTGCCCGTTAATCACTATGTAGTTCACTGCAGTTCTACCTACTGTGATTTGATTGAGCAAGAGCCAAAATTATAAATAGATGCCTCAAATCTTTAATTTGTAATATGTCACACTGTACATATTGTAGCATCTATTGAGTTAAAAAAATCTGGTGTAATTATCTCACAAAAAGTACTCAGATTCATTTGCACTGTTCAAAAATAAAAAATATATATATATTTATATTTATATAAATGCCCTGTGTATTCATGCAGCATACATACATTTTAATGGTATTGTCTTAAAGTAGACAATAAAAGTCCCTTTTTGAAGGAAATATTGAAGAATTATTCAAACAATTTTTTTTGAACTTCATAACAACATAGAATTGGATTGCATAGGAATGATTAAACAGTGCTCTCAGAAGACCAAATTGCACGACTTCAAAAAATATTAAGCCTATAACTCCAGATTTTCTAAACACCTGTAAAATTCAAAGTAGAATTTCTTTAACATAATCAAATATCTCAAGCATGTTGTATATGTATAGACAACCTGGGAATTAAGGATAAGCTTGATGATCTTTATTCTGACTTTTTCTGATGTTGAAATTTGCAAATATTCTGAACTGAACTCTTTGAATTTTTTCTGGATGCCTGAAACCAAACTGGAATTCAGCTTAAAAATAGCAATACTTTCGCCTAATGCTGACTTGATAATATCCATTATGCTGGTACACGTTATGAGGAAAGGCAAATGCATAGCTGCAAAGGAAAGAAAATATGGCCTTCCAATTACACCTCAGTAAGTCTCTGTTAAAGATACAGTCTCCTGAAAGCTCAGTAATTTACTTTACTAGTTACATAACACTGGTATGCTGGTATTTCCTGCTACTGTTTTCTTATAATTAGGTAGTCACCCACAACAGATATCTATAGGATCAGAAATAGGAAGACCAAAAACTGGCATGGTTGTACTATCTTCCATTTCCTGATTTACTATTGCTCCTTTTCTTCCTTGACATTATATGTAATTTCATCAGAGTTTTACATAAACTAGTGCATCTCAAAATAAAAGTATTCTCAAAATAAAAGTATTCCAGGCATCTCCATTCCTCTCAGAACAGCAATTTTTGATCTTCAGGGAATTTATCTGGGGAAGGGAAAATCATGTATCTTCCAGTGAACAGAATAATACACCATGCTTTCTCTTTTTTTTCTGGATATTAAATTGAGTTAGTTACAACTCAAAACAGCAGAAGAATGACTACTTGAGAAATGTTCTCTAAACAGCTATTTATGGTGGCAGGTATTGAAAAGGAGGGCATGCATATCAGTCCACACTAACTCTCATTTAAAAACACAGTAAATAGTCATAAGCATATATAAGGTCTTTTCCACTTTAAGGTCTTTTCCAACCTGAGTGATTCTATGATTCTATGATTCTATAAGTGAGATAAAAAGAAATAAATACCAGCTAGCATTCAGTGGGCTTAGAGGGTCATTTGTCACATGTATGAGTATCTGTCACCCTAAAAGCTTGATGCCTCACAAATTGAGCAACCTTTTTTCTTAACCAATCTGAAGTGTTAGTCTTGATCCTGCCTTGCTCCATTTATCTTTCCTCTTGAGTAATGCAGTAACAATATCCTTTATGTCTGCCTAGTCTTGTAATCCAAATTTCCTCAGATCTGTGGATTTTTTACTCTGCACTGTGGTGTCACTTGTTCTCCATTTCCATTTCTGCAAAGTAGACATTTTGGTGAGAAAAAAAATGTCCCTTTTTTTTTTTTTTTTTTTTTTACAACTCACAGTCTTCATTCTCTTTTCTGTCCTTCCTCTTTCTCTCTGATTCTTACAAGTAGTTGGCTCTAGACAGCACTTGAATCTTCCTGACAGTTAAAAACAGTAATCAGACAGGGTGAGTGATTTCACTGAAATTAAATCTAAGCTCATCTTTCCTTGTCTTAGAAATGACCTGATCTGAACTGCAATCAGAACACAGAAAATCAGGATTCTTTTGTAGGATTTCTTTCTCAGTCATGATACATGTTCACTTGAAATGCTTAAATACAGGACATGTTCAAGATGTGGACTAACAGTCATAAGGCCCCTTTTCTCTATTACTAGCTATACATTGAGGTTAATATTACTAAAAGTCTATAACTAAATCTGCAATAATTTATTCCTTGCAGGAGTTGTGATGATTTTATACAGTGTTTATTAATAACACATATAGTAAGGCAGAGTTTGCTGGAAGATATGTGCAACCACTGGTAACCTTATAATCACTAAGCTTCAAATTACATTGAACAAAACTTATGTGCTTTAATTTTACACTTGACTTTATACACGTTATACACAACTTCATCTTTAAATCTCAATACTTACATTTGAGGTAGCACTGTGCAAAAGACACAAAAAAAATAGCTTACAAAACGTTCAAGATGAAATTTTAAATTGACCCTGATATTCTTGACATTTTTGTAGACTTTCCTCTTTTTTACATTTTCTCTGTAGGTCTCTTGTCTCACTGCTAACAGCTTTCCACGGCATATTGTAACAATACTGTAAAATTCAAGTTTTAAATCACACTTGTATAAAACCACATGGGTGAAACATACGTATATTTGTGTCTTTAGTATCTCCAAAAAGAAGTTTAAATATGCACATTTCATAATGTGTCTTTCAGTGTTGTCATAGTCACAGAAAAGAATGAAGGTGTTAAAACTGTCATATCATTGATCAAATCTTCTTCGGGTTGGAAATGTGTGTGTGACCCGAAGATGTAAATCGGTGTAGAAATAGGTTTAGTACTCCAGTTCTGAGAAACATGAGATACTGAAGTAGAACTTGAATACTGTCATAGACTACTGGTCAGAGATTCAATTAACACTGCTCTTACACAAATTCCTTATTCACTGAGTGAGGCACTGAGACTGTGTAAAGAAATTAGCGCATAAAACGAATATGCTTTTACACACTATCTGAAATATTTACTTATTTAATCCATCTCCTTGTAGGAGCTTTAACAGGAGAAAAGTAAAATTTTCTAGTAAACTGAAGAGAAACTCTGGCGATGTTTCTTTTTCAAAACTGTCAACTCTAAGCCAGAATCAGATGCAGAACTCACTGTTATTATACAGAAATCTGCCCTTTCTTTGTTCTCAAGCTTTTAATGTTTTTCTTTCCACTTTACCTGTTTGTGAAGGAACATTTATTCTGCCACTGCTCCAGCAACACGGCATAAACGTGACTCACAGGATGTTCCACATTTTGAATAAAAGCTAAATATAATCTATTGCTTTTTAGGAATGACTAACATCTGGAACAGCTGCTATTTTGCCTTGAAGCTGGAGGATGAGTCCAAATTATTTAAAGCGTTCATTCTCAGTATTCATATGGGAAGTGGAAAATTGTAATGTGTTCTGTATGACAACGAAGCATTTCTGAAATATCGTAATAGAGTATTACCTAATTGGCAGACAAAAAGCTGAAAAATATTTGGATCACAGTATATGCATAATGAAAATGTAATACTTCTCATATCGATAATTATTCCTGAAAGCATACTGTAGGACACAAATGTTTTATCCATGTTTTACCTAAACAGAAATCTTAGAGGAAAAATCTATATAAAAACCTACATCAGAATATTTTACAGAAGTGAATTGCACCAGATAATGTGGCACATTTTTAAAAAGCAAAAGCAAAATTATTATTTGTTTGAGAAATATCTTGTTTTAACAATCTGAAGCAATAATTACTTTATTTTTTTCTTTTGAAATGTAAAAATACGTGAACTCAAAGATATCTACATCAAAAATATTTTTACAAACTTGAAACAAGTCTGTATTTTTTAAAAAGTCGAGGGAAAAATGGAAAATTTCTCCTTAGCTACAAAATTTTATACGTTTTGTTTTCATAGGAAAACCGGAATTTTAAATTTCAAAATTCTTAATGAACAGAATTTCTAATTTCTCAAGAATTCTAGTATGCAACAGGAAAACAGGAGGGATATGCTAAAATGTTCCAACTGTTTGTTTGCATTTTATTGTTCTTATCAGATACGGGCAGATATGGGTGACAATGCGTGACAATAACAAGAGTGGCGGGAATCTGCAAAGGACACCACATAACCTCCTCTCTTGAAGTTTACCACCAAACTCCAAGTCTGCAGAGCATAATGTAAAAAATTCCAGAAACCAAAGAAAACCCATTGTTTTCTTAAGTGGTAATTCAGATTTCTTCTCCCAGATGTTTTAGATTTCATTTACTTTGACTTTTAGGACAAAGATAAGCACCTGTAAAACACAGGCTTGTCACAGACAGGAGATCTCAAGAGAACCACATGAGAGTGATGAACTCTCATTGCACACAAAGTTCTCACTTCAGGGAGAGGGAAATTGTTGTGCAAGAACTGAATATGTTTAATGACATCCTCTACTGCACATTTGGTAGCAGTCTTTACCCTCTGTGCATTTTCTGAACACTAAAACTGTGATATGAAAATCAGCTGGCAGCTACACTGCTTGCACCAGCATTTTCTCCCATGTCACTTTAATACTTTAAACTTGTTTGGTATGTGGGGAGATTCAGTGATCAAATTCCTCCCCCATGTCCAACTATATAAGCCTATCAGCACTGTAGTGGTAACTGTGACTTGAAACCAAAATGCAAGACATATACTTTCAAATTTCTATCTTTTATATTTTTTAAGAAACATAAACAGATTTGAGTGAACTTCAGTTCTGTACTTTTAATAGCAGCCATGAATCAAACTCATCTAGTAGTACTGCATATTATTGCAAAGTGCTGCCTATCTAGTTTTCATCAAAAGCATTTTTATTTTAGATTTTTCCAAAGGAAAAAAAAAAAAAAGTTTGCCCTAAAAAGAAATGGTGCAACCTAAATGTCTCCTCCTTCTTTAATTTTCTTGAGTTTTATCTTGTTTAGCAAGGAAAAGCTATAAATAACAAGCAGACGTGTTTGCAAGACTGTGCTTAGTTTCAGTTTCAGAGAAAATTGGCATCTTTTTGTATACCACTGTTTTGACTGCTGCTGTAACATCAGTGTAAGAAAGATGACCAAGGATCTGATGCTCTAGTGTTTTAAGTATATGCATAGCTTTAAGCAGTTGCTCAGCTCCATAAAAGTTATTAACAGTCTTGAAAGACAATAACAGTGCTCATTTAGAGAACTTTACTACATTTTTAGGAAAAAACTTCTCTCTGGTGCTGTAAGTTCGAATAGAAAATGACTGGAAAATCTCTCATGTTTTCTTCCCATGACAAAGGAGAACAAAGACAGTATCTTTCTTGCTGCCAATGCCGGCCTGCCAGTACAATGCTGCCCACATAGATCTCAAGGAACAAATGGCATTTTTTGCAGGAACTGGGTAATGTACCCAGTGCATACTGGGCTCTTGAGATCTAATCTTGTTCTGCTCCTACAAATCACCACTGCTCTCTGTGTTTCAGTCTATAAAAGTGGTTTGTGACCCTTGACTCCTCTGAAGGCAAATGACAAAAAAATGTATTAAGATGTATTTTAGACAGGGAATATGTAAACATAGCATCATTCTGTGCAAGACAGCATGCAAAAGGAGAAATCTTTCCAAAATAAAGTGTATCATGTAGTTATTCACTGCAAGTGCTACAGATGCTTTTACATGCAACTTATGAACATAAAGACCCAGATAATTAGAAAAAATTAAATTTAAATTAGGAGTTAGTACCATTCTTGAGCAGCAAATGATATTTTTCACAAAATAAACAAAAGATAAAAATAATAAATTACATTATCTTTAATTTTCAAACGAGGGGTTGAAGACATATTCAGTTTTTTAGACAACAATAAACATATCTGGATCAAGTCTTTCAGATCTTTGTTTAAAAAAAGCAAAAAGCTAATAAAAGCAGAGATAAAAGTAGGAACAGAATCTTGGCAAGCAGAATCTATCACATTAAAACACTGTGCAAAGTTTACTGAAAAAATTGTCCATATTACATATGCACAAATATGCACAAATTAATGTGTAATATATATATGCATATCAAAATCTCTTATAAAATATGCATGTATTATATGCTATTTCCTACACAGTATTGAAAAGTTTGCTAGTGCCTTGAAACAGATGTGTAAAATTTCAACAGAAATTGGGTGTAAAAGGTTTCTTGTTCTAATGTTAATATTATGTGGGATTTGTGTGTGTGTGTGTGTGTGTGTGTGTGTGAATATGGTCAAAGGGTAATGTTTTGTATCTTAAATAAATACAATTTATGCCTCATTGAAACTATATGAATCTATTACTTTTTTTTTTTTTTTTTTTTTTTAAGGAATTTAAAAGCTATTTGTTCTGGCTAGAATTTCTGAATAGAGATAACATGTAAAAAGGTTAAGTAGAAAACACATCACCTTTGGTGGAAACTCTATGAAATTCAAAGGTCACTGTTCTCTACTAATAACATTTTAATATCATGTTTTCATGTGTTGAGACCATGACAAAAAATAATTACATGTTTTGATGAGTGTAAAATTGTCCAATTAAAGCTTATTCTATACTGTGAAAAAGCTCTCCTTAATCAACTATGGTGGGACTGACGAGGAATAGAACATTTTTAATGTTTTGTATTTTCTCCCATGATAACTCTCTGTAATACTTATTCATAGGAGATTGAAAAATGGATTCAGTCTGAATGAATAAAGATAGGACTTCTAAAGTCTTATTTATTATTTTATGAACTATCTTCTCAATGTTGCAACCTTGACAGGCTTGAGAGTTGGACCCATGCCAACCTCATGAAGTTCAACAAGATCAAGTATGAGGTCCTGCATCTGGATCAGGGCAATCTCAAGCACAGCTACATGTTGGTAAAGAATGGCTTTGGAGCTGCCCTGAGAAGAAGGATTTGGGGGTGCTGACTGGTGAAAGATTCAACATGAGCTGTCAGTGTGTGCTAGCAGCTCAGACACCAACCATATCCTCAGTTGCTTCAAGAGAAGCTTGGCCAACAGGTTGAGGGACATGATTCTGCCCCTCTACTCTGCTCTCATGAGACCCCACCTGGAGTATTGCATCCCATTCTGGGACTCCTAACACAAAAAAGACATGCAGTTGGAGCAGGTCTAGAGGAGGGCCACAAAGATAATCAGAGGGCTGGAGCACCTCCACAGTGAGAACAGACTATGGGAGCTGAAGATGTTCAGCCTGGAGAGGAGACCTTATAGCAGCCTTCCAGGACCTGAAGAGGGCTTACAAGAAAGCTGAGGAGGGACCTTTTATAAGGGCAGATGGTGACAGAGCAAAAGGAAATGGCTTTAAACTGGAAAAGGATAGATTTAGACTAGATGTGAGGAACAAATTGTTCACTGTGAGGGTGGTAAGACACTGGAAGAAGTTGCCCAGTGAGGTTGTGAATGCCCACTCCCCGGAAGCACTGAAGGCTAGGCTGGATGGGGCTTTGAGCAACCTGGTCTAGAGGGAGGTTCCCCTGCTTAAAGCAGGGGGTTGGAACTAGATGATCTTAAATGTCCCTTCCAACCCAAACCATTCTATGATTATGATTTTCATTTATTTTTTAAGGTAATGTTTTTAATAAAATCAAGGTTAATTTTCTTACTCTGAATGACAATGGAAGGACAATTTCTACAGGTAACCTTATGCAGGAGGAGGCAGGACAAGGAGATTGTTCCCCCTCTGATGAAAGGTAATGGGGAGCTGGCTTCCTCAGACATAGAAAAAGCTGAGGTGCTCAATGAGTGCTTTGCCTCAGTCGTCACGGGTGGTCAGGCTTCCTGTGTCTGCCAGGACCACGAGCCTCTAGGTGAGGGTGTGGGGAGTGGTTTCTGTTCCACTGTAACAGTGGAGCAAGTCCTCGTCCTTCTCATGAAATTGAACGTATATAAGTCCATGGGGCCAGATGATATCCATCCTAGATTTCTGAGAGAGATGGTTGATGTGGTTGCCGAGACACTCTCCATCATATCTGAAAAATCCTGGCTGTCTGGTGAAGTCCCCCTGGTGACTGGAAAAAGGGAAACATTACTCCCATTTATGAGAAAGGGAGAAAGGAAGACCCAGGGAACTACAGGCCGGTGAGCCTCACCTCTGTGCCTGGGAAGATCATGGAGCAGGTCCTCCTAGAAGCTGTGTTAAGGCACATACAAGATAAAGAGGTGATTTCAGACAGCCAGCATGGCTTCACCAAGGGCAGATCTTGCCTGACCAATCTGGTGGCCTTCTGTGATGGAGTTATGGCTTTGGTGGATGGGAGAAGGGCAGTGGATTTCATCTACCTGGACTTCTGCAAGGCCTTTGACATGGTCCCTCACCACATCCTTCTCTCTAAATTGGAGAGGTGTGGATTTGAAGGATGGACTGTTTGATGGATTAGGAATTGGCTGGCTGGATGCAGCCAAAGGGTTGTTATCAATGGGTCTGTGTCAGCGTGGAGGCTGGTCACAAGCAGTGTCCCTCAGGGGTCAGTCTTGGGACCAGTGCTCTTCAACATCTTCATCAATGACATAGATGATGGCATCGAGTGCACCCTCAGTAAGTTTGTGGATGACACCAAGCTGAGTGGTGGAGTCGATAAGCTGGAAGGAAGGGAAGCCATCCAGAGGGACCTGGAGAGGCTGGAGAAGTGGGCCCACAAGAACCTAATGAGGTTCAGTAAAGCCAAGTGCAGGGTGCTGCACTTGGATCGGGGCAATCCTAGGTATTTATACAAACTGGTGGAAGATCTCCTTGAGAGCAGCCATGTGGGGAAGGATGTGGTAGACAAGAAGCTGGACATGAGCCAGCAGTGTGTGCTTGCATCCCAGAAGTCCAAGTGTGTTCTGTGCTGCATTAAAAAAGGGGTGGGTAGCAGGGAGAGGGAGGTGACTGTGCCCCTCTACTCAGCTCTTGTGAGGCCCCATCTGGAGTACTGCATCCAGGCCTGGGGCTCCCAGTACAGGAAGGATGTGGAGCTTTTAGAGCGGATCCAGAGGAGAGCCACGAAGATGATCAGAGGGCTGTACCTCTCCTATGAGGAAAGGTTGAGGAAACTAGGCTTGTTTAGTTTGGAGAAGAGAAGGCTCCGGGGAGACCTCTTTGTGGCCTTCCAGTACTTGAAGGGAGCATATAAACAGGAATGGGAATGGTTGTTTATGAGGGTGGATAGTAATAGGACAAGAGGGAATAGTTTTAAATTGAGACAGAGGAGGGTTGGGTTAGATATTAGGAAGAAGTTTTTCACACAGAGGGTGGTGATACATTGGAACAGGTTGCCCGAGGAGGTTGTGGATGCCTCATCCCTGGAGGCATTGAAGGCCAGGCTGGATGTGGCTCTGGGAAGCCTGGTCTAGTAGTTGATGACCCTGCAGATAGCAGGGGGTTGAAACTAAATGATCATTCTGGCTCTAACTGGCTGTATGTTCTAACTGGCTGTACATACTACTGCCAGGAAAAATGTGGAGACCCAGGCTGAGGTCCTGTGCACACATGAAAGGAAGGCTGCTGCTAAGAAAAATGTGTACACTCAGACTGAGGTCACGAAATAGAATTCTAGTGTGCAGGTCTCTGTCTGTAGTGAGTACCAGAGCCTGGCCTTTGCAGTGCTGGGTGAGGGAGGCAGCACTTGTGTAAGATGCAACCAGCTAAATGACTTACTCAGCCTTGTGGCTGACCTGAAGGAGGAGTTGGAGAGGCTAAGGAGCACAAAGGAATGTGAGATGGAGATTGGTTGGTGGTGCCAAACCCCATCGGCCCTGAGATCTTGGCAGCCATCTGAGGCTCCACATGGAGCATGTCACCCCCTGCCGCCTTGCAAACAGGTGACAGAGAGGAACCAGCAGGCAGACAGCGTTCCTGCTGCAGTGAACCCCGTGTCCTCTCCTTCCCCTAGCAACAATGGTGAAGAATTGGGGGGGGCAGGGCAGCGGCAAATAGCCCTTGCTTGGTGATACAGGCATGCCCTCCCAGAGATTCCCCTGCCTCCCCAGCTGCCCCTGTGGAACAGGTACAGTGCTCTGCAGGGACAACTGGACAATGGTGGTGATGACGGTTCTCCCCAGTTGGCAGTGTTACCAAAGTCTAACCTGACCTCACTTAGCATTAAAACCTCATCGGCAAAGAAAAAACAATGGATCATTGCCATTGGTGACTCTCTGCTGAAGGGAGCAGAAGGGATAATATGTAGACCAGACCTTCTACACAGGGAGGTCTGTTGCCTCCCAGGAGCCTGGGTTAAAGACGTAAGGAAGATACTTCCTTCCCTTGTTTGGCCCTCACATTACTATCCCCCATTGTTGCTTCACGTAGGCAATGATGAAATAGGAAGAATTCCCTAATGACTATGAAAAAGGACTTCAGAGCCTTGGGGCAACAGGTAAAGGGTTCGGGAGCACAGGTTGTGTTCTCCTCTATCCCTGCAGTTATATGGAATGATGAGAGACTAAATATGATGGACCAACGGATTAGTACCTGGCTTTGAGCCTGGTGTGCCCGACAGCGGTTTGGGTTTTTTGACTTCTGCTCTGTTTGCACGAGACCAGGCCTGCTGGCAACCGATGGGAATAGCTTCTCCTGCTGGTGGAAAGGGATTTTAAGATGGGAGTTCATTCATAGAGTTTAAACTAGGTACAGAGGGGTTGGGGGTGTAACGAGGGTCACTAGAATGGAGCCTGTATGTAATATCCCAGGGATAGGGATGTGCTAGTAAGATCCCACAGTCTTGTGTCTTGGTGAAGGAGGAGGATGACTCACCCTTTGGTAGGGAGAACATGTGGGTTGGTCTGAGGTTGGTGGCCATGGAAACACCTGAGTAAGGTCATAAGGTCATTAGGACTACTGCCACTCAAAAGGAGGCCCAGCTCAGGTGCTTTTACACTAATGCACACAGCATGGGTAATAAACAGGAGGAGCTGGAGACCATTGTGCAGTCGGAAAGCTATGATATAGTCGCCATCACAGAAACATGGTGGAACGACTCACACAGCTGGAGTGCTGTGATGGATGGCTACCGACTTTTCAAAAGAGATCAGCAAGGCAGGAAAAATGGTGGTGTAGCCCTCTGTGTTAAGAAAGGATGTGAATGTATGGAAATTAATGATGGTGATGATAGGGTTGAGAGCTTATGGGTCAGAATGTTGCCTTCAGCAACTATGATGTTAGCCACCTGTGTTAGCCCTCTTGCGTACACTGACCAATTACCTGATCAGGGCCAAATGTCTGCAGACGCACACCAATATGATGAGCAGCAAAATGGCATTTAATCACTACTAAACACAGCTTATATATTTTTACCTAAGCAACCGTGCTGTCATGTTCCACCCTGATTGGTTCGCACTAGATAACATTGTGCATTTGGCTGCTTCCTCATTCCTTCGCATCTTTCCCCTTTTCTTGTTTTCTCTGCATCAAGGTCAGCACGATAGCATCATCTCACTATGCTTAGGGAGAATCCTATCCCATACATCCCGTATCCCCACAAGACGCCTACTACAACAGTCAGAATAAAAGCAAAGGCCAGTAAGACAGATATTATAGTGGGAGTCTGCTACAGGCCACCCACCCAGGATGAAGAGGTGGACAGGACACATTATAGACAGTTGGGTGAGGTCTCAAGTCTCTCCCTCTTGCTCTTGTAGGGGACTTAAGCTTCTCAGACACCTGCTGGATTTATAATACAGCAGATAGGGAACAGTCTCAGAGGTTCCTAGACTGTGTGAGAGATGATTTCCTGACACAATTGGTGAAAGAGCCAATGAGGGGAAGCAAAATCCTGGACCTGCTGCTTGTTAAAAGAGAAGGTCTTGTGGGGGATGTAAAGGTTGGAGGCCATCTGGGGCATAGATATCATGAGATGCTAGATTTCTCAATCTTTGTTGAACCACAGAGAGGAGTCAGCAGAACTGCCACCTTGGTCTTCCGGAAGGCAGACTTTAACCTCTTCAGGACCATGGTTGAGCAGGTCCACTGGGAGGTAGTTTTGGAGAGCATGGGAGCCCAGGAAGGCTGGGAATACTTTCAGGAAGTTATTTAAAGGTGCTGTAAAGGGGAGCTGACCATCCCAAGTCAGAGAAGACGAGCAGACAGGCAAAGAGGCCAGACTGGCTGAACAGACATGTTTGGCTGGAACTCAAGAACAAAAGGAAAGTTTATGGTCTCTGGAAGAGTGGGCAAGCTACTTCTGATGATGACAGGAACACAGTGAAGCTGTGCAGGGAGAAAATTAGAAAAGCCAAAGCCCAACTAGAACTGAACTTGACCGCTAAGGTAAAGGATAACAATAAATATTTCTATAAATCCATCAACAGCAAGAGGAGTGCTAAGGAGAATCTCCATCTCTTGTTGGACACTGAGTGCAACTTGGTGACAAAGGATCAGGATAAAGCTGAGGTACTTAATGCCTTCTTTGCCTCAGTTTTTAATAGTAGGACTTGTTACTCCCTGGGAACACAGCCCCCTGCACTGGTAGATAGGGATGGGGAACAGAATAGGCTCTGCATGATCTGTGATGAGATGGTTTTGGACCTGCTCCAAAAGCTGCTCACAGGTCTGGATGGATTGCACCCTAGAGTGCTGAGGAAGTTGGTAGATGTTGCTGCCAAGCCACTCTCCATCATTCTTCATCAGTCCTGGCTAACCAGGGATGTCCCTGGCTGAAGACTGGCAAATGTGATGCCCATCTTCAAAAAGGGCCAGAACGATGATCCTGGTAGCTACAGACCTATCAGTCTCACCTTGCATCACAAATGGCATGGTTAGCAGGACTAGGGAAGTAATCCTGCCCCTACACTCAGCATTAGGGAGGCCTCACCTTGAGTACTATGTTCACTTTTTGGCACCTCAGTATAGAAAGGACACCGAGGTGCTAGTGCAGGTCCAAAGAAGGGCAACATGGCTTGTGAAAGGCTTGGAGAATATGCCCTACGAGGAGTGGCTGAAGGAACTGGGGCTGTTCAGTCTGGGGAAAAATAGGCTGAGGGGAGACCTCACTGCTCTCTTCAAATACCTGAAAGGTGCTTACAGCAAGAGTGGGGCTGCTCTCTTCTCACTGGTGACAGGTGACAGGATGAGGGGAAATGACCCTGAGTTGCGCCAGGGTAAGTTTAGGTTGGATATCAGGAAAAAGTTCTTTATGGAAAGGGTTATTAAGCACTGGAATAGGCTCCCCAGGCTGGTGGTTGAGTCACCATCCCTGGATGTGTTTAAAAACTCTTTGGATGTGGTGCTCAGGGACACGATTTAGTGGAGGGTTGTTAGTTAGAGTAGTTTGGTTAGGTCGTGGTTGGACTCTATGATCTTTAGAGTTCTTTTCCAACTTGAGCGATTGTATGATTCTATGATTTTTTTCCCCTCTTACAAGCCATCCATTACTCTGTACAGGACAATTTTCCACTGACTATTTGTATCTGCAGTAGAAGTCTGACCTGTGCATATTATTTGCCTAGTCTATTCTTACAATTAACTTATGTTTTTACATTTAATAAAAATTGAAATCCAGAGGCAGTTCCTGAGTCTAGGGTAGCAATCTAAGAGAGATGGTATTAACCTTACACAGGAGTCTACTTCTTCCCCTGAGTACACAGGAGTCTAAATGGCCTAAACTCTTAGGTAGTTAAAGATACATAGGATGAAACCCAGATTTATTGCCTTATTTCAGTTCACTGAGATGGTTCAAGGATGAGTATATGTATTATTCTTAGCCAGACAGCATGATCCTGAATAACTATCACAAACAGTCTGCTGAGAGAACTTTCTGTAAGTATGACTTTTTAAACCACACAGAATTGCATTTAAGCATATTTTATACCTTCTCAATCTGTTTTCACATTACAAATATTCTATGTAATCAAGCTTACTTACACTGCCCTCCCCCCCACCATTTATTTTGTTTGTGACTATAACCTTCTTTTAATTTGGCTGTATATGATCCAGAAGAAGGCCTCCTATGATGAAGTTAATTTATTATGTAGATTACCAGAATTAGTAGTTTTGTTTGAATTACCATTCTCCAACAGAATTTTTGCAAAAATTTCTGTATGTTAAAGGTCATATCTGCAGTCATTTACTCTCCAGCATTTTGAGGAATAACTTATCTCTTTGAGACAGTTGGAGATCATTTACTTCAAGAAATAAGCCCTGGACTGCTCACCTTCTATATTTACAACTTTGCTATCAAAGGGGTTTTCGGTTAGTTTACATCAGAGATGGGTTTTTTTCTTTTTTTTCTTTTCTTTTCTTTTTTTTTTTCTTTTTTCCAAATTGAATACTTTCTGCCTGAAAATACATTATTGGAACTCTCAAAACTTTATGACAATGAAAAGTTTTTTAGTTTGAAAAATGTTTTGTTTTCACTCTCTTTTCATTTGTACATCAGAAGATGTCATTTACATAAGCAATACTTCCTTACTACAGATTTTTGAAATGCCCAATCGAGGAAAATTTTAACAAGTTTGTATTTGTTCCAATCCCAAACAAAGAAAGAAAGAAAGAAAAAAAAAAACCAAACAAACTTATGTTCAAATTATTTAGAAAAGAAATTTTAGCTAAACAGTTAGAAAAGCTAAGGATAAAGGATCCTACAATTTGAGTCTGCAATTCATTCACCTGAAGAGAGAGAACTGAAGTTGTATTCTTATGTTCAGATTACTATTCCTGCTTATAACTCTATCATGTTTTTGATTACATTTCCTCAGGGACGTTTTGCACTTTGGTATGTAGCCATATTTATTTTTATTTATAGGTCTACCTGTGAGAAGCAAGACTACCATTATCAAATTTACTTGTGCTAAAATGCTTGCTTATATTAAGCAATACCAAGTACTGTTGCTACCATCAGATCACTAAGTACAAGCACACAATTAAATACAGTAGTAATTTAGGAAATAACCATATTCATGGTGTCCCAAATGTAAAAATATCTTTAAGAAGCAAAAATGAAAATGTATGCTAAGATATTTTATGCTAGGGATTAAGCTCATACAGAGATAGGTACAGAGGTAAGTGAGATTTCAGCTGGTTTAACTGATCTGAATGCTTTATGAAGCATGTTTGAGAAGATATAACTTCTGAAAAGTAGCTTATTAAATAAATGCAGAAAGGCAACTGTTTTCAACTGACAACAAACTGTAGAATTTTTGCAAAAGTCGTTACAAAACCACTGCCTTTCTATGGCCAGTTCCACTAGCTATTGCTTCAGTAAAGAAAAAATATGTATCATATACAGCTTCACATTTCACGTACTATAACTTTCATCTACAGTATTTAGGGACCAGAAGGTGGGAATGAACTAATCTTTAATTTTTTTGTAACACAAACTGAACAGCAGAAGATATCTAAGTCAAAGGCATTTTTAATTTGGCTAAAATTTTATCACATCCTATTTGCTTTTCCTTCAATATTCCTTCCTGTGCGTCTATGAAAATAGCTGGAAAAGATTTAATTAAAAAAAAAAAAAAAAACCCCACAACACTCTGTGGATTGTAAATGCATCCTGCCAGCTTTGATTTCGTCTGTTTGTTTGTCCCAAGCATCTCAATGCCAGTTCTACAATCATCTCCTGCCAGATTTGGCTTTCAAAATTAACATATTTTGTATACGACATATGTTTGAAATTAGCACGAAATCCAGCCAAGAACTGGAAATTAACAAGGAAAAGACATTATTTTAGCAAACATTTGGGAGCCAGGGAAGACTTTGTTGGCTCAAAATATTAGGGCAGGCTATTGTCTATTAAATTAAATAAATTCAATATGTACTCTACAAGTTGTCATCAGCACTCTTTCTATTTTGTTCCGCATGCATCATTTCCCCCCTCTTTTGCATATACTTGTCATGTATGTGTGTACTTTTGTAGCTATAGACAAAGGAAAGCATCACATAGTCCTCTCATGTTAAAAGTGGCTGTAAAGTCTTGAAAATGTTACAGTACCACCTCAGCCAAAAATTTCTGCTTCTCATTAAGAATTGGCATATTGTTGTCACACATATGCACTAAGCACGCCACTATGGTCATTGGGCATTAGCTCTAATCTTTGTTGCCACTGCTGGTTTGGAAACAAAACAGCATTTTCTTTTGATTGTGTGAAGCCTCTAGGCATAAAACCTTGGATGTTTCTCCCCCAGCTTGGCTGCAGCCAGCAATATATATGCCAAAGAAATCGTCATCCCCGGAGGACAACAGTTCTTAGCACCACAGCCAAGCAGGAATGCAGTAACATGGAGGGAAATCTCTGCACCCACAGTGCCATGAGAGGGGCAGAAGAGGTTTGGTGGCACAACCAGAGCACCCAAACCTACACTAATAGGCTGTCTACACCATGTAAGCAGCCTGACCAAAGCTTGTCTGCAGAGGTGGACTTATTCCTACCTGTATGAAGTGGGGAAAGAAGTAGTCTACTCCATTACTTCCCCGAAATTCACCTAGGTATTTAGTTCTGAGCAACCTTGAAGAATTCTGGATTAATTTTGTATTCTTCTCTCTTATCATTAAAATGCATATAGGTTGCTCTGAAATCAATGCCTCCTATTTATTTCTATGGAAACAGAAACAGATGCAAAGAATACAATAAAGTTTGACAGAGCAAACCTTCAGGTACGAAATACTATTTTTCAATATAGTCATCACCATTAGCTGATTCACACTGATTGAGATTCTCTTCATTTTGTGGTGTGAAAAATGTGCACAGCTGTCTGGAATATAAATTGTCTTTCATACTATGGTTGCATCTGCTGAAACACACCACCCATCACCTCAGTGTGCTCACATCCTTTGTTAGGTCTCCATAAACGTTCAGCAAGCACTGATGAATGTCAGTGGGTGCCAGTGGCACACCTTTGCTCCATATTCACTTCCAAGTCAGATGCCATTTGTCAGACTGCCCCACTTCTGCCATCTTGGCAGTTGGTAACAAATTGTTAGGGAATATTGGTAAGAAGGTTCAACCTCTACTTCCATATCACCAACATCCACCTCCAACATCATGGACCAACATCATAAAATGGAAGGAATTACTTTTGGAGCAGTCCTTACATTTCAGCTGTGTCCTGGGTTGAAGGCCCTTTGTCCATGACAGGGTACAGGATAGGTGGAGAAGAGAGAAAGAGAACATGCTAAATTGAAATGAACTATTTTATTAATAATGGTAAAGGAATATGATATAATATAACATAAAAGGAATCAAGAATTACAAATCAAACAAATAGGAAAAATATCTCCTGACAGTGCTGCAAGCGTGAAGAAAAAGAATGTTCTCATGTCACTACATCATTTCCTTCCTGGAAACCACATGGGAAGAACCAGAAAACGCTGCGAACTGTAGTTCCTTAGCAGCTGTACTAATTCCATCATTTCATTGTATGATATCACTATATGGAATACCTACGGAGAGCCATGACAAGCTGTAAACTGCTAAAGAGAAGAATTTCCTGAAAAAGAGAGTTACATATTACCGAAGTTCCTAGAATTAATGATTAGTGCGTGTTATTTCTTTTAGATCAGATATTCCAACATCTCTTGAATTTCCAGGCTTAGCACAAAGGAGACCTTTACAGAATCTTTTGATTCTGGCTTGTGCACAGGTTAACATGTAGAATGAAAGCTTTTGAAGTACACTACATGATGGTTTTTCACCCACTCATCTTTTTTGATTGCTCTGGATCACAACCACACTTCTTCTCCACTCATTTTAGATGTAGCTTTGTAAGTGGCATGTCAGTCTTTCTAATTCTAATTCTAATTCTAATTCTAATTCTAATTCTAATTCTAATTCTAATTCTAATTCTAATTCTAATTCTAATTCTAATGATTCTATGTTTCTATTATCCTATGTTAAATTTGAGTACAAGCATCTCAATAGAAATGTATCTAAAGGAAATAAAAGTACAGAACTTTTCTGATTAAAATCAGATCAACTGATAGATGAATCTGAAAAGCTTTGTAAAGAATAAAATGGACCACACAGTCCATGAATTACATCAGTAGAATAAATGAAACCTCTGGAAGAACTGTCAAGACCTGCTGGCTGTGACAAGGTAAATCTAGTTCTATTTGCTTGCACAACTGACTGCAAAATATATGACTAGCCTCAGATTTCCTACTGTACATAAGTGTTTATATAATATAAAAGTGCTTGTATATTATTAGATGTAATTCTTCCAGAGAATAGAAAAAATATTCATTTAAATTAACATATTTTATGTAATTCAAAATTTGAACTAAGATCTGTTGCACTATGATTCATAGCAGGTCTGGAGCAAGTATGAAGCTGTGCCAGCTTTGGTCCTGCTGATGAATCATTATGGAGATTCTGCTTGTTTTTATAATTAAGGGCTTGGTACATTTGGTCAAATCCTTTTCTCATGTAGGACTAATCCATCTGTAAGCTACAGTAAACAAAAGCAGTTTTTCACTCTTTGTTTGGTCAGCAGGAACAAGTCAATTCACACTAAAGCCAGTCTGGAAACATCAATCTCTGCCATGCTTCCACAGTGTATTCTGAATAGAGATGATTCAAATGGTATCCAGAAATGCAATCTAGGTATTCAACAGTGACCAAAATATCTTAATATAATATTTTTTAGTGATGCAAACACCACATTCTGCATAAATATAATCTAGATTTTTTTTTAATCAGTACAGTAAATTTAGCAATAGCTAAATCTTATTTTCAGAAAGCATAAAAATAATAATATGTGTTTTCCTAATGCAATACTGTGGTTTCTAATATATTATGCAAACTCATGTTTAGTTCACTTCCTGAACTCATATGGTATGCTGAATATTTGGTTTTAATTCATTGAACTCCTATTCCTACTTAGGAAGATTTATCTTTTCATATGGAGACTTAATCAAGACAAATTCTACCACAGCAGTTACCACACATTTTTTGCCATGTGCTGTGTATTTAGTTCACTCAGAGCCTACTTCAAAGGACTATAATTTGGGCATTACATCACTTCTGTCATTCTGACATTATCTGAGGCCTGTTTTATTTTCCATTTCATTCCCTCCCACCCCCACGAGCTTATTAATATATAGCAGAGTGCATGTGTCTCTGTTTTATGCTCTGATTACCATCTTGCTTGCACTGCTGGTTTTGCATATACAGTAAATTTTAAGATGGTCTTAGCAAAATGTGAAAAAGCAGAATGACAGTGTGGGAGATGTTGAGCCAGATTCATAAGCAAAAATCAGATTTATTGACTCCCAATATTTCTTACATTGAATTTATTTAAATCTGTGACTCATCTATCACTTATGAAATGGTGACAAGCAGCTTATGAATCAGTCAGTCTCCTATCAACAAATTGTTATGAGCTCATTACCGAGCTGATTTCGGGGCACATTAAACTAATTCCAGCTGGATAGCAAGAAATGTACAAAATGTTGCACAAGCACTCTATAAAAGTGTTAATCAAGGGCTATCTGTTCTCTTCTTTAATTAACAGTTGAGGAGTGCTTAGAGGTTTTATGTTTTGTTGCTGATATAAAAAACAGAGAAACTGGAGAAAAGACTCAGGAACATATTTTCTGTGTCTATTTTGGAACTATAGGGGACTCTTGTTCCTGTGAAACCTCAGGATTTTCACCATCTTGTCTGTGTCCCTTCAAATGCATTCTCTTTCCTACTGCCATGCACCTGCTAGTTTTAGAGCTCTCTGTGAGAAATGTTTAGACCTTACAAAAATGAGTATGAACACAACCCATAACAAAATAGCAAAGCTAACAGCTTTATTTGCAAACATATGTTGTGAAGGGAATAAAACATCTGTATGGTCCCATTTCTAACATAAAAGCTATATTCAGCTCATCTCTATCTGTTCACTTCTCCCTTTCTCTAGATACGGTCCTCAGCTAACACTGCTAGACAGCTGGTGGAAGGGACTGTCCTGCTGTACTATGCACTGGTGTAGCCTCACCTCTAGTACCATGTGCAGTTTGGGGCACCACAATAATTACAGACTATCCAAAGGTGGTCCCCAAGAGTGGGAAAGATTCTAGAGGGTAAAATATGTGAAGATCTGATGACATGCCTGGGTTTGTTCAGTCTAGAGCAGGGCAGGCTGAAGGGAGACCTCATGGCTGCTGCAGCTCCTCACAGGGAGTAGAGGGGCAGTGCTGACCTCTGCTCTCTGTGATAGCGACAGGGCCCAAGAGAATGGCATGAAGATGTGTCAGTGGAGGGTTGGGTGCTAGGAAAAGGTTCTTCACTAGAGGCTGGTGGCAAGGAACAGGCTCACCGGGGCAGTGGTCATGGCCCCAAGCTTCTGGAGTTCAAGGAGCATTTGGACAGTACTCCCAGACACATAGTTTGATTTTAGGATGTCCAGTATGGAGCCGGGCATTGGACTCAGTAATCCATGTGTATCCCTTCCAATAAAGGGTATTCTATGATTCTGTGATTCTATGATAATACATTAGTTACATCTGTAATCTCTGATTTCACATGCCTCTATCAAGTGAAGAGAAAACACGTTTTCCTGGAATCCTGTTACTCACCTTCTGCTTTCTTTTGGACAAACAGGAAAACAACGTTTTCTTGACATCCTGTGTAATAGGCTGCAAGCATGAAACCAAAAACATATCTGGGAGACACATAAGAGAAGTTGAAAAAAGAACAAGTAAAAAATCATTAGATCAATTTAGAGCAAGTAAATTCAGACTTTTTTGAGACTACTAAACTTCAGGCTTCATGTGTGGTACAGTTAGTAAAACACTACCACTCAGAATATAAAATAATGGATTGAGATGTACTCCAATGTATTTCCTTACCATGTGTCTATCCTAGTCCGTAAGTAGACCTGGCAAGCTACTTTCACATACCAGTTTTTTTGATTACTTTGCCTAGAGAGCCTCTGCAGTGGAACACTAGACATCATCAGCTACCTGAGAACTTCACATGTCAGCTTAAAGATTAGAATGACCACATAGGTTCATTATTTCATCATTTTACATTTAGTTTTACCACGTTCTCTTTTCAGGAAGACTCCTTGAATTTGCACTCTTCCATCTCAATGGAAACCCTCAGATCCTGTGATTCTCAGGGCCTGCTACTGATATTCTCAAGGGATATTTAACGGTTTTTGGGTGCAGGCAATGGGTATCATTTAGTTGTTCAAAGCTGAATGTGCTTCATCAAGAGATAATGAATGGACTGTGATGAGAAAGGGAAAAGAACAGCATCCTGGAGAAAAAGCCTCAGAATAATTTTCAGCAAGTATTTTTGTAGAAAAATCTTTAAACCCAGCCTTGGAAGATTCTTCCTAAAAGTGCCTTCTTAAAATTCAAAATTCTTAGAATACCTCAGTGGACTTCCATGGAAAAGAGTATTTTTCCTAATAACCTAAATGTGAAAAGAAGGTTGAGTTACTGACACTTCAGAAGCCAAAATTTCTTCTGATCAAAAGGGAAAAACTTACTAACATTGAGGTAAATAGTGCTCACATAGAGGCATCATCTCCTTTTTTAATATGTATACTGGTTACACTAGCATCAGTTAGACTGGCAGCTTTCCCAGATCAAAAGTTACTAATAGTATATTCTATTTCTCTAGCAAATACTGTGCATTGATGTGTAAAAGAAACATCAATTTCTAAAAAAAAATTCTCTGATACTATCTAATGAGTAGAAGCTAGAGGTCATCTTGAGAATGAAATGCTTAATAGAAGCCCTTAAGTACTGAACTAAATAAATAACCTTCATTGCGGTAACTTCATGACCATATTTATTTTTAATTGCTGGAATAAATGACTTCTGCTTAGATGGTTTAAATAGATATGTGGAGACTTTTCTAGGTTTATTACTTAGTGCAAGTGCTGATGTGCAAACTACAAGACCCTGAAGCACATGCATTATCAATAATGCATCTAGCCACTCTCTGGCTGAGTTCAGTTGTAGTACCTATTAGACCTTGTCTCACAATTCCTTGCCTTGAAATAATTATGCAGGCATTTCAGGGCAAGCTGTGCTACATTAACTTCCTTCTGGTAGCAACAGAAAGAGGAAATACTGTCTGCAGTATAGGTATATAGTGCAGAGGTATGCAGATGTAGTACAGATATAGTATAGATATATGTGCAGGGCAACATAACAGAATGACCTGCCAAACTGTTATTATTCACTGGTAACAATAATTTTGTACTCTTCTTATTTATACAACTTTTACATAAGCCTAACTCTTTAAAACAGTTAATGTTCTTCTTATCTTACATTCTTTTTAAAGACGTACAAAATAGGCAATATTCTTTACACAGAAAGCCTCTGTATGCTTTGTATACATTTAATGTTTCTTCTTTGTATTTAGGATTTTATTCAACTTACATTTCTTATGTAAAAAGGGAAGAGCAGTGAACTAATGATTGGAGACATTTCAACCATCTATTTAGGAGCTAAGATAGCATTATAAAATCAGTAGAAAAATTCCTAGCCTCTGTAGTATTAAGTTATGAAGATAATTGATAAAAGTATTTGTCCATCTTTGGCCACTGTGGAACAAATGCATACCTTCAGGCATTCGCCTTTAATGGATGGAGAAGAATATTCTGAAGATGAAAAGTGGGTAGGATAATTTAAAACATTAGAAAACAGAATAATTTAATTATTATCAGACTGTCTGCATATTCCAAAGTTATGCAAGTATAGCTGAGAACAGAATACAACTCATGGCTGCTGTAAATATTGTGACACCATATCCTCATCTTAGCAGATTAACAGTTAAATGAGAGTGATTCTGGATTTTTAAAAATTATTATTATTATTATTATTTTATAGGTAAGGACTTTCTGTGACCTCTTTTTCACACAAAACTTTCAGTAGTTATCTAATCTGAAAAGACATCATTTTCAGCAGATGAGAGACCCATATTCCTCCCTTCTCTATTACAAGAGAATCATTTAAATTGTACTGGGATTGTCATGGTCTACTATTTCTGTAGTTAAAAACTGGAGAGAAATTCTCCAACTGCCTTATATCTTTCCCAGATTCACATCTGACATAGTGTGAACTCATTGACTCCGTGACGTTTGTAGTAACATATTTTCTTTTGATTAGTTCATTCTATTCCCATAATTAGGCTGACATTTATAAAATTTAATTACAAGCTGGATTAATTCTTAGTCTAGAAATGAGCAGATGGGTAAAAAATCACTGGAATATGCATAAGTTAGAGTGGTATGGACATTACTATGAAGACAATGGCTTCATGCATAAAGCAACAACAGTAAAACTATGCAGTAAAATGTAGGACTTCTAGGTGCTAAAGCCCTGATTGCAATATAGCAAAATTAGGCAAGAGCTCTATTCCATACATTCCACTGTTCTATACCAATATACATAAAATCTTTTCAAAAGCTACTTGGTTATTTTCTTTACTGCATTTTCGTAAGAACCTCTTTCTAATCAAAACATATTTACAAACATAATTCTATTGTTACTTTCTCTTAAAAAATTTTGATTTGGATTTAGGTTTAGATTTTCCTCAGCATTGACTAACCTCAACTCTCTCAGACTCTCCATAGGAGAGGTACTCCTGCCCTTTTATCATCTTCATGGCACTCCTCTGGACCTGGTCCAACCTCTCCATGTTCTTCTTTTGTTGAGGGCCTCAGACCTGAACACATTCCAGATTGGGTCTCACAAGAGTGGAGGATGGGGAGAATCACTTTCCTTGTCTTTCTAGTCACGCTTCTTTTGATGCAGCCCAAGATATTGTTGATTTTCTGGGGTCGAAGCACGCATTGCTTGTTCATATTGAGTCTCTCATCAACCAAAACTATCAAGACCATCTCCTCAAGGCTCTGCCAACCCATTCATTCCCCAGCCTATATCTGTTTTTGGAATTGTCCTAAGCCAGTTGCAGGAACTTCCACTTGGTCTTGTTGAACCTCATGAGGTTCGCATGGGCCCATTTCACAAGCCTGTTGGGGTCCCTCTTGGTTCACTTCCCTCCAACATGTTGACTGCACCACACAACTCGATGTCATTGGAAAACTTGCAGAGAGTACACTCAGTCCCACAGCCTACGTTGCTGACAAAGATATTGAGCACCTGTCCCAGTATTGACCCCTGAGGAATACAACTCCTCACTAGTCTTACCTGGACATCAAGCACTTTTGAGTGCAACTAGTGAGACAATTCCTTATTTACAAAGTAAGCAAACTATCAAATCCATGCCTCCACAATTTAGAGACAAGGATGTAATGTGGAACAGGGTAAAACTTTTTCACAAGTCCAGATAGATATCTTCAGTTGCTCTTCACTTATCTACTAATGCTGAAAATTTAGATCAGAAGGCTAGTAAACCTGTCCAGCTTTAATAAAGCCATATTGGCTTTCAGAAGTCACTTTTCTGTCTTCTATGTACTTTAGCATAGTCTATAGAAGAATCTTCTTTGTGATATTACTGGGCACAGAGGTAAGACTAACTGCTTTATAGTTCCCCGGGTCTTCCTTTACTCATTTGTCTAAGTGGGGATTATTTTTCTCCCTTTCTAATCACTGAAAACTTCACAGGACTGCCATGACTTCTCAAATATATGGATAGTGGCTTAACAACTTAATCTGCCAGTTCATTCAGGACTCTTGGCTGCATCTCATCAAATGCCATCAAACTGTCCACGTTTTTTTGGAGTTCTCTAGTCTAATCTTTTCCTACAGTGAGTGTAATGTGATGAATTTGTGCTTTCATAACTCTTTAATTGTTGGCATAAATTTAAATTGTTCAATCTCCCAGTCCCTGTCTTTGCCTCCTGTGACTTAGGCATTATGGCAAGAGCACTTGCCAGTGAAGTTTAAAGCAAGAAAGTCATAGAGTACTTTAACCTTCTCCATATCCCAGGTAACCAGATATCCCATTTCCTTCATGAAGGGAGACATGTTTTCCCCAGTCTTCCTTTTATCGCCATCTTACTTACGGAAGGTTTTTTTGTTGTCTTTGATACCTCTGCCAAATTTAATTCTCACAGGACTTCAACTACATAATTAATAGCATAACTGTATCTTACTACAGTCACTATCAGATTATTTTTCACTTCCTACAGGTGAGAAAAAAGCAACATTTCAGTACCATGCTGCAGAGTTTCAAGAATTTGTCAAGAGGTAAATATTTTTATGTCTTTTATTGACTAATGGAAATCATTAGTGAGCAGGACTAGGGAAGTAATCCTGCCCCTACACTCAGCATTAGGGAGGCCTCACCTTGAGTACTGTGTTCACTTTTAGGCACCTCAGTATAGAAAGGACACCGAGGTGCTAGTGCAGGTCCAAAGAAGGGCAACATGGCTTGTGAAAGGCTTGGAGAATATGCCCTACGAGGAGTGGCTGAAGGAACTGGGGCTGTTCAGTCTGGGGAAAAATAGGCTGAGGGGAGACCTCACTGCTCTCTTCAAATACCTGAAAGGTGCTTACAGCAAGAGTGGGGCTGCTCTCTTCTCACTGGTGACAGGTGACAGGATGAGGGGAAATGACCCTGAGTTGCGCCAGGGTAAGTTTAGGTTGGATATCAGGAAAAAGTTCTTTATGGAAAGGGTTATTAAGCACTGGAATAGGCTCCCCAGGCTGGTGGTTGAGTCACCATCCCTGGATGTGTTTAAAAACTCTTTGGATGTGGTGCTCAGGGACACGATTTAGTGGAGGGTTGTTAGTTAGAGTAGTTTGGTTAGGTCGTGGTTGGACTCTATGATCTTTAGAGTTCTTTTCCAACCTAAGTGATTCTATGCTTCTATGTACTGTGATTCACTATTATAATGGCTGCAAGATAATGATAATGATAACCCTTAAGACCATCTACTAGGAAAGAACAAGCAAACAATATTTTAGCTCTTCTCTACATTTGCAAGTCTATGTTGTATACAACTAAAGTAAGTGGAGAATTTCTCTGATATTTGTCTCTCAAATAGGAATCAGGTAGAAAAATAAGGTTTTGAGGTCAAATCATTGTGCTTCTTTTTCAAAGGCCAAAAATTGATATAGGCTTTCCAAGTAAATAATTTTGTATATATATATATGTGTGTGTGTGTGTGAAAGTCAGAGTGTCATCCTCCCCATGACATCAAAATTTTCCTCATTTTGATTTTTTTGATTGAGGCAATCAGAAGGATTTACACTCGGTTCTGTTACTAATAGTCATATATGCAATATATGCATTAATGTTTTCTATTTCTTCCAGGCCCTAGCAAAAACACTAAAAATCTCTGAAGTATTAGTTTCTACAGTTTAAAACAATTTGAGTATCACCTTACTATCTTCTGTATTCAACTTCTCTATTTCTTAAGTCAAATTGTGATGAAAATTTATTAAATTTATTGTTACAATGAGTCTGGTCATCATAAGAAACTTTTTGTTGTGGCCTGCTCTTGCAGTAGTTATTACAGAATATTTGATTTTTGTAGATTAATTCTAATTCTACAAATAAGAGCTTTTATCACAGGCCAACTGAAGTTAATAGCCAATTTTGATGGTAAGTAGGTTCTCAGTTAAGTACTACTTGGCTACTAGTGATGATCAAGTGAAATTATTTCATGTAATACAGTACATACTGCATAGAATGCACTTGAAAGTGGAGAACACCTACTATCATCAACCACTGAATAGTACTCTTTTCTTTCTGCTTCATATTTTTGATAGTTTAAAATACTTAATTTGATGAGAAAATGATGCAGCTCTATAAGGAAGTTCACTTTTTCCAGAGAGACTTAAAAAGTGCACTCACTAATTCAGTTAATTGGTATCTCTTATATTCTTCTCTAATATTCTCAGATATGTGTGCACATGGAGCTAATTTTGTTTCTAGGCCATTACTAGTGTATATGATGGCTTATAACATTTTTCTCTAAACTGCACAAATATAATTTAAGCCCAAAAATTCTTTCTGGAACAGAAAGATAAATTCTTCTTAATGGGGCTGTACAGTATTCTGCTGACATCATTATCTCACCAGCTGTATTTGTGTGAAGATTCCAGCTTTTATTCATGTAAGTTAGGTGACAGCAAATACAGTAGAAATCAAATACAAAAATATGTTAACACCTGTAGCCAAGCTTGGTAAAATTAGTTAACCAAATTACATTAAATACTCCATCCATTTCTTACATTATCCTAACAGTGATGATGATAAAACTAATTTGACTCTGTTTAAAAGAGTATGTTGTCTATAATTTTATTTCTTAATTTCCAGACTACAACTACTGATTCTTTGTACCATGCTATTTTATTTACACAGATACTTCCTCTTCATCATTATACATCTAAAATTCCGCCTATTATAGATGCCTTCTAAACAGTCTGAGTGGAATTATCTTTCAATCATCTCACTCATCTACATGTTTGGTACATAGTAAATTGTAAATTCTAAGTCCTATTCAGTTTCTTTTGGCCCTGCCAAAAAGAAGTGGAACTTTCAGTTTCTAACCAAGCTGTACACATTGACTTGCAACACAAAGATTCCATTCCATGCAGAAGAACTGTCATAGCAGTGTTGTCCCATTTTTTCCTTTTCTGTTCAGGGAATAATATTCATAAAGTTAGTCCTCTATGTATCTCATGCAATACACAGGGAGAGACAGGATCCCAGAATGCAGTTCATTAACAAACCAGCCTGTACACAGAGCAGAAGAGGTGTCTAAATCAGTCACAGGGTATCGTGAAATACACATGTACTCTCACTTTATTTCAGAGAGTATGCAGAAGACCTGTGTTCATAGGTAAAAAACTGCTAATACCATCCATACTGGAAACAGGATGGAAAGAGAAGTGTCCCACTCTTGCTTTCGAAAAATTGTTGCTGCATGGTAGTAGCTGAACTTCCAGAAAATGAAAGTTGTGACTTTTAGACTTCCTCCAACCTGAAGGCATTTGAGCCACATCTCTTGCCTACTGTGAAAATGCCAAACATTTCTCTGTAAGTTACATTACTCTGTAAGTTATGTTACAGAAAGGCACCTTCCACCTCTCCTGCTGAAGTTAGAAAACAATTCTTACAAAACAATGCAGTTTTCATGGAACCATAAAGGCTGGGAACATAAGGAGATTTGTTTGACTGAGGAAACCATTACTGTAAGATATGAGTGTCCTAGGTTTCTGATCCTGGCTTAGAAACTGCTTATTCATTACAGAGCCATGCTATGTGCTATATGAATCATGTTTGGAAAAGAGATAAAATCCTACCAAACACAAATGTGTCCATAGAGTTTCAAGCACCTAAGTGCGTAAGTAAGGCTTTGTAGGTGACTCAGAAGGACTTTGGCATTTCTTCAGGTTGCACTCAAGATTCTCAAATCTTTCAGGTATGGATTCAGGCCCTAAAGGCCATGATTGAGGAAGCTATGAGAACACATATGTAAATACTCTGTAGAATAGGTTTTATGTAATAGAGAAAAGGTGTCAAATCCCAACTGTTATTCTTATATGCAGAAGAAAAACATTCTTTTTTATTTCAGAAGGGAAAAAAAAGCATGTGTTTTTTGTAAACTCCCACTGTCAAAACTCAACTAATTTTAATGTAGACAACAAATTCTGCTGAATGAAAAAACAGGTCTAGACCTCAACATGGTATTCAGAATGTATTTCTTTTATCACAATAGTTATAAATTATGAACCTGATTACTCTTTTAAAAATAGGTACAGGAATTATAGAGAGAAAGAAAGAAAGAAAGAAAGAAAGAAAGAAAGAAAGAAAGAAAGAAAGAAAGAAAGAAAGAAAGAAAGAAAGAAAGAAAGAAAGAAAGAAAGAAAGGAAGAAAGAAAGAAAGAAAGAAAGAAAGAAAGAGAAAGAAAGAGAAAGAAAGAAAGAAAGAAAGAAAGAAAGAAAGAAAGAAAGAAAGAAAGAAAGAAAGAAAGAAAGAAAGAAAGAAAGAAAGAAAGAAAGAAAGAAAGAAAGAAAGAAAGAAAGAAAGAAAGAAAAAAAGAAAGAAAAGCACCAATAGTATAATATCCCACTGGATTCTAAATGAAAACGCAATAAAATGAACAGGAATGAACGAGCATCAGCCCTTCAGAGCATTCCTTCCAATTCCTTGCATATATCAATCATTTCCTAGCTCCTAAACTTATCGCAGTTAGTATTTGGGAAATCACAACATCCCAGGGCCAGTGCAACCATGAGGCATCAGACTGGGTCCAAAACTGGTTTTTTAAAAAAATGAGACAAACTGTGAATAGATGAAAATACTTTAAGGACTGAAGGGATAATTATGATAATCTTGTCTCTAACTTTTTTTTTTTTTCTGTTGGGTAAGTTGAACAGCATCCCACTAACTAGTTCTTAATCACAAAATATTTTGACAATATGATGATTTGGTATCCTAGTTTCAAGTAATAATGAAATTACTACACCTCTGAACAATTTTTTCAAGCAGAATATGAAAAATGAAATAAAAATAAAATTTTAAATAGCACAATTGAATTTAAATTCTTGCCTTCTACAAACTTTCCTAGCTTAGTTATCCAAAATTTATCATTTTATGGCTTCTCCTGTTAAATTGAAAGGTCACTCACTATAAGAAATCTCTTCTTTATGTAGACACTTGTAGATGAAAATGAACAATATTTTCAAGCTTTTTAATGTAAATATAGGAAGCTGAGAATCATAGAATCTTAAAATGGTTTGTGTTGGAAAGGACCCTAAAGATCATCTAGTTCCAACCTCCCTGCTATGGACAGTGTTGCCACCCATGGTCCAATCTGGCCTTGAACACCTCCAGGGAAGGGCATCCACAACTTCTCTGGGCAGCCCATTCCTCACCACACTATGAGTGAAGAGCTGCTCCCTAACCTAAATCTCCCCTCTTTTACTTTTAAACCATTCCCCTTTATCCTATTATTACCAGATTGTGCAAAAAATTACTCTCCCTTCTATTTATAAACTCCTGTGAAGCAGGATGTGGAAGGCGTTCTCTTTTCCAGACTAAAAAGGACTGTCTCCCTCAGGCTTTCTTCGTAAGAGAGGAACTCCAGTGCTCTGAACACCTTTGCGACCTTCCTCTGAACCCACTCCAACAGTTCCACGTCTTTCTAGTGCTGGGCGCCCAGGGTCTGGATACAGTACTCCAGATGGAGCCTCATGAGGGCAGAGTAGAGGGAACAGTCACCCCCTTGCCCTTCTGGTCACTCCTCTTTCCATTCAGCTGAGGATACTGTTGGTCCTCCAGGCTGCAGTTGCACATTACTGGATCAAGTCCCACTGTTCTTCCCCAGACCTCCAGGACCTTCTCATCAGGGCTGCTCTTGAGCTCTTCTCTCAAACTGTATGCATATCTGGTATTGCCCAGACCCAAGTGCAACACCTTGCGCTTGGCCTTGTAGAACCTCATGAGATTCTCATGAGTCTAATGAAGCCTATCCAGGTACCTTCAGATGGCAATCCTTCCTTCTACTGTATCAACTACACTACTCAAAAAACTTGCTGAGAGTACGCCCTGCCTCAATGTCTACAGTGTTGATGAAAATGTTAAAGAGTACCAGGCCCAGCACATACCCCAGGGGGACACCACTTGTCAATAGCATCCACCTGGATGTAGAGCTCTTGATCACAACCTTCTGTCTGTGACCATCCATCAGTTCTTTAGCCACTGAATAATCCAGTGTTCTAATCCATATTTCTGCATTTTAGTTATTAGGATGTGGTGCAAGACTTCATCAAAGGCCTTGAACGTGTGTGGGTGGATGACATCTGTTGCTCTTCCTTTGTTTACCAGTGTAATCACCCCGTCATAGTAGGTCTCCAGATTGGTCAGGCACAGTCTGTCCTTAGTGAAGCCAAGCTGACTTTCTCATTTCACCTCCTTGTCTTGCATGAGACTTATTATAAGTTCCAGAAGAATCTGCTCCATGATCTTCCCAGGCACAGAGGTCAGTGTCAACAGCCTGCAGTCTCCACATCTTCCTCTCTCCCTTTCTTAAAAATGGGAAAGATGTTTCATTTTTTCAGCCATTGGGGAGTTTGCCTGACAGCTCTTTTCAAATATGATGGAGAGTGGCTTGGCTACCACATCAGTTCCCTCATGATCCTAGGATGCTTGTTGTCTGGCCCCACAGACTTGTACACATTCAGTCTCATGATCTGAGCATATAAGCTGTTTTTCAGTAAACATGCTTTCCAGTCTGAACAAGTTTTGCAGCTCTTTCCAAAATCTTTTCCAGTGACTTAGCATTCTTTTTTGAAGCAGAGTTGCCAGCACTCTTGTTAATAAACAATAGTAATTTCGTAACATAGCCATATTATCTGTGGGAGTTGTCTATAAATCTAAGAAAGTTCTTCCCTTGTTTGTTACATCAGCACTAAAAAACTCACGTTCTTTTGATCATTTGTGGTATGCCTTTCCAATGCCAGTGCACTGAAGAATACTAAAGAATCTCATCTAGTAATCACAACATTACTCGTTTCTTTAACCTGATTTGTTTCTTTCTATATTTGTGACCTGGCATATATCAGTGTTTGCATTGATCAAATGAGCTAACTTCACCACGTAATTCAGATGAGCCTGTTGCATAAATGACTTGTGATTTCCCTCTCCACCAGTTTTTGTATCGTATGCACATTTTACAAGCAATGCTTTCATATTTTATTCCAGATCAAAAGTACAACACCACTTTTTACAAAAGTATTGAAGATCAATGGAGTAAGGATAGTTTCTTGTATGTCTGATCTAGAAGCAATGACAAAAGGAACAAGAGTCCTCACTTCTGTGTTACATTTTGTGGTTTACTGGTTAGACAAATTTAAATCTCTTTAACATAAGTTACATTGATTTTTTGAGGTCTTTTTGCTTAATCTTTTTCCTTTATTTCATCAGATCATGGAGACAATTTGAACGTTGTGCAGAAGTCTATTCTTCTGCACATTAACAGTATTGACAAAATGCTAGGATTTTAGCATAGCAATTTTTCAAAAATATCATACTAGTAAATTGGAGCATATAAGCTATGTGTCTCACTCTTACTGAGGTGTCTTCTTGACTCTAAACTTTTTGCTGTTTACTGTTGTCATGCTGTTGCTTTGGTTTGGTTTTTATCTCTTGACCATTATTTAATCCTTCTCAGCCTTGTGAGTAACTTTCTTGCTTCACTTTTGTTATTTTCTTCCATTTTTGATTTTCTGTTCTTGCTAGGTATATCTCTAAGGATGACCTACCATCTGCTTGACTGGTCATACATTGCCAACCGATGAATTTTCTTTCTAAGTCAGTTGTTTGCATTTACCAGTTTCTGGCTTGTCTTGATTTGTCTTTCTATTGAAATCATGTACAATTTCTGCAAAAGTTTAAGGGACAGTTCAGAGTATATAAAGTTATATAAGTGTGTATGTTTTTACAAGAAGAGAGACTTAATCTCAATTCAATGCTACTACACTTTTCTTTGTGAATAATAACAAAGTTGAGAATAGCAGACTTCCATAAAGAACGATACTATTTATTCTTTTCATTATTACCCCAAAATTTTAAATTGGTATGTCTTTGATAAGCTGTAAGGTAGGTAGCAAAATACTTTAGATATTATTATCACCAGATAAGAAGAAGATATCCTCTAGTTTTCTAAACATTTCAACAATGAAGTATTTCATTAAATACTTTAAGTAGATTACAGGCAAATAAAAACTCTTTGACAAGAAGACAAAAATTGTAGTACTTTAAAGAATTTTCTTTTCTGTAAATTTTTCCATTTTTGAAAAAGTTCTGAAAGTTGTGGGCACACTGACCTGACTACGCATGTTGCTTTCTGTGTACAAACTAGAAGCAAGAAGAGTTTAGTATTTTATAAATTTTTACATTGAATATATTCCACTGTATATTCTTTTGACCTTTCATTAAAAGTAATGTTGGTTGTTTTGTTGTTGTTGTTGTTTGTTTGTTTGTTTGTTTTGGGGTTTTTTTTCTGGTAGGGAATTGGCATTGCTTTGTAATGTAGTTTTTTTATGAGGTTCATTATATGTGGGATAACTCCATATATTGCATAGTACACTCACTGTGATAATGAACTTGTCTAACTTATTTTTGTTTAAGATTTAAAAAAACCATTTAATTATTTTATAAAAATAACATGCTGATTTTAATCCATGAACAATATAAATTTACATTTTGCAAAGCCTTCACATTAGCATAGTGGGATAACATGAGGCTATGTCATCAAATTTGCATTGGAGAAAAAGTATATAAGTCTGCTGATGTCTGTGTAACAGCTCTGAATTACATTCATCCTCAACTATGTTTTTTAATATACCTGGGTGAATTGTTGTTGGTAAATGATTTATTCACCAAAAAGTGGACTGGCTCTGAATTATTTAGAAATCTGGTGAATAATTCTAACTGAAAATGTCACAATGGTTATGTTCGCATCTACAGGCAATAAGAATTTTCTCACTGAAACACAGATTTTCAGCTTGGAAGGTTAGGCACCAGTTCCAGTTTGGTCACTGGGTGATGATCTGTGATGGCTGATTAAGTGAGAGTCTAGGACAGTTTCTGGAATTGAAGAAAGGTTCAACACCAATCATCACCATGCATCATGAATCTGAACCTGTTTTTCACATTTCAGGGGAATATTACTTAGCTGAGTAATTGACAAAGTTTTCCATAACATTTTCATTGAAGATGTTTCAGCTTGTAAGAGTGTGGTAGGAAAGGGAAACAGTTAAAGTTAACTAGCTTAGGGCCTGGAACTCAAGCTTCCAGGTTAGTGTTGTAACAGTTGAGTTTAAAGTTTGAGTTTAAGATTGAGTTTATTCTCTGTCAGGATTCTCTCAGCATGTCCTTCTGAGACTCTGCATGATATATTTGAGGCTACAGTTTATAGTCATAAATCTGATCTCTCTGTCTCCCTGTGGTGCTGTAACAAGCATTTCTTTCTCAAGCGAAAGTCTAGTAAACACAGTGAAAGAATTGTTCTAAGAACATTTTTCTAGTTGCTGAAAAATGGAGTAGAATTGGAACTTTAAGAATGACTTTTCCATTTTCCCTGGCCCTGGTGGAAAAATTACTCTGAACAAAGAAGCCTCTGAAAGCTATTCTACTCCTCTATAAAACAAATAACAAAAATTCTGCACCCTGCACATCAAATTTCAAATAGAATTGAACTTGGACTTGAAAGCAAACCCTAAACTAAGAAATAATAATCATATTAATAATAATAAATATGTACACTTTAATCCATTTAAGAGTAAAAGAGTGAGTTAGGAAAAAAAAAAGCCATTTATTTAGTGCTCTGTCTGACATCTCTCTATTTTCTCCTCAAATAATCAAAATCTAATGAAGTCTAATTCTCAGCAGTCCCTGTCAGTCAAATCCACTACTTCTGAAGTCTTGTGGAGACCTTACTTTATTTATTCCTTGAATATCACTATCTCCATCTGGTTTAATACAGATTATCAGAACCACTATTTTCTATTGAAGGTTCTTACCTGGAACAAGACCACAATTGCTTTAATTCCTAGACAAGATATGACTTTCATAAACATAAATATAAAGCTAGGACTTTCACTTACTGGCTGCCTTAGAAAGTTTAGAGAGAAAAGTGGAAACAAACAGAAATCCTGCACCTTTAAACTAAAAAAAGTGGAACTTTTGGATTGTGATGTATACTGGAAGTGGTGGCTACCCAGGCTTTTGCGAACTCCTCTGAAAACCTCCTATTATATATGATAGTTACAGTCTAAGAACAAACAGAATTTTTCATTGTCTGCTCTAATGAGCAACTCATTCACCACTCTGTCTGGTAATTATTTTAATAATGGTCCAATATTTTAAATATTTTAGGCTGTTTCTAATATAGAGAAGAAATATAAATTAATAATTAATGAAGCATTATAGACGCTAAAAGCAGGAGAGATTGAGATGACATTCTCTTGTCTGACCAATATTTAATGGAGAGGATATTTTCAAGTTTTAGTCTTAGCACCACCTCATCACTTTTGTATTTCTTTCAAATATTTTAATATTTTCAAATGAATTTAAAAAAAAGGAAAAAAAAAACGGTAGATGAGAGAAACTGAAAGGGAGTACATTAGTGCAGCCTAGATAATAAATTAGTAATTCTCACTAAATCAAGTTTACTTACTTAGGCTAATTTGGACAGCATAGTAGTGAATTCAGAAAAAAAAAAAAAAAGTCCTGCTTGGAGTGTGAATAGGAAGAAGATGTTTTCATTTGAAATATCTATTTGTACCTTCATCTAAGTTTGGCTCTTAGAGACTAGCTGGGAACAATGCCATAAGAAATGCCAGAATCCTCAAAGTCAGAACTGAAGTGTCAGTATGTTACAGTAGAGAAGCCCTTGCTTCTGAAGGATTGGCTATATGCCAGTGAAACAATATTTAGTAACGCTTCCAAATAATTTCATGATTGAAATGTTTGTTCTAGATTCAAAATTTAATCAGTTTGAAATTAAAATATATTTACCAGAATCAAAGGTAGGTGGCTATTGAAGATTGAAAAGCTTCCAGAACAGCTTCGCATTTCTTTGCATTAAACCAGTAAAAATAATTTTATGAAATGGTAAGTCATATGATCTCTTTAATCTTAGGCTCCCACTGACTGAAGAAGTGAACATATACAGTATATCCTCCAGGAGCCTTAGTTATGAAGAATGAAACACAGAAGTTATAAGAATTCTACTTTCAGTTGTGTAACAATGATCGCAAATGTGAATGTCTTACTCTACAACTGTTAAAAATGTATATTAATAATGTAGCATTGTGAGTACTTTATTGAAAAGGATTAGTCTCTGAATGTAAATAGGATTCTGGTCCCCAACTCCTGTTGCTTGACAATATAAAAGTAAGTTAAAAACTCAGTTTAAAAGTGGTGAGAAAAACAGTAACAGACAAATTATCTTATTTTTTTCTTTCCAGATCTTATGTCACATATATGTAGAAGAAAGACTTTTAAGAAAGTCTTCACTATATTTGTGCTGACATAAGAATGTTTGTATCTTATGATAGTACACAATACTTATGTGACAATCTTTTAAACTACAGTTAAGTTTCCTTCAAACTTGGAAAGTATAAACCTGAACTGTACGTTACTGCACTGAAATGCTCAGCACGGGTAGAATATTGCAAACTGGCTGACTGAATTCATTAGAACTTATCATAGTGTTAAAGCTCAGCACCTACGGATATTTTGGGTTCATAACATAAGGAGAAAATTCTTCATCTCATGTAAATTATCACAGATATTTTGAAATCAAGACAGCAATGGCAGTTTAAAATGACCAGAAATCTATACTGAGCTTCAGAGCTACAAACCAGTATGTCACAAGGCAACCAGCAACATGTAGAAAGGTTATCAAAGCAAATCAAATACCAGGGATTATTCTCCTTTGTTCAACATTTGTTGGTCTGCATTAAGGGCAGTACATCCAAACATCTGCAAAATTCTGAAAAACTGGGGAGAATTGAAATGCAACCAAGATGGCTAGAAAGCTGAAGTACAAGGCATAAAAACAGAGGCTAAGGAAGATGCTAAAGAAAATCCAAGAAGAGAAAGCTATCAGGATCTATTTGCTGTAATGAACAAAGATAGATTCTAGATGGAGTAAAATTTAATGAAGAGGTCCCCAGTAAAATGACAACAGTCACAACCTGCAACAAGAGAAATTCCAGCTGACCATAAGGAACTATGTTCAGAGTGAGGGTGGTAAGTCACTGAGGTGGGCTGGCAAGGTACCAAGTAAATTTACCTAACTTGGGGGTAAAGCTGCTTTAGTAGTCGATGGGACTAGATGGTAATTAGAAGTCCCTTTCAGCTTTGTTCTATGATGCTAACTCTGTTCTTTTTAACATCCAATTAGAATTTATAAAATGCTTTTGGTCTATCTGTGGTACCACATGTGTTATACATCTGAGCTGTGCAAGCTTGGTTTTACATAAAATGAAAAAACAAACAAACAAAAAACCACTACAAAAAAATTCCCTGCCAGTGTGCTCAAATGTGAGTACTTAAAAGCAAGTATTCAATTTTATTCTTGTCTTCCAGCAGAATGTTTTTAATGATACATAAAATGGATATCTACCAAAAGTAGTTGAGAAAAGAAAAACAATTCTGTATTTTGTTTTATAATTATTATTATTTGGTCGAATAACACTGTGGGAGGTATTGGATTAATCTCAAGAGTTAGCAGAAGTTGGTGGAACAGAATGAAAGGAAGGAAAATATACTTCATTCTCTTGGCAGAATTAATTCTTTTGGTAAACCGTTGTTGGAAAAGTATTCCTTAAACACAAAGTGGGAACGTTTTTTTACAGAAAACATACAAACCAAGAAAGACTGTTATTTTTTTTTTGTTGTTGTTCATTTGAAAACATATATATATATATATTATTATGGTGAGTACTTGTCAAGGCAGGAGAATTTCTAAAGAATTCATTGAGAAGTAGGTTCCTACATCTGAGAGAAATTCAAATGAACTGAAGTAGCTTCAGCAAATTTATTCAGGATTTCTAATTGTATAATGAAAAGCAGAAATTTATCCTTTATATTTTCTATTATTGAATTAAAGCATTCTTTTTTTCGTTTACTGACACTAACTTTTCTGAGCAATGTCAAAAAATACATAACACCTAGTAACAAACCACCTGAACAAACAACTGGAGATGTGGCTTAGACTCAGAGATCTTTCCTAGGTTTCATAAAATATTACTTCTCCCTTACAGTACAACTGTAGGTTATGTAGTTCACAGAACTAAGAGTATCAGAGGTCAAATCAGGCTCACTCAGGAATCAGATAAGTTTCTAAAAGGAAAAGTATACACATAGACATATTTGAAATCTTCACATGGCAGTTATTCCAAGAATATACTGAAACTTCAATGAAAGTAAACCTAGAGAAAGCTCCAGTGAAAGTTAGAGAAGCCTGGGGTATGGTTTTCATGAGAAATCTGTGATGCAAATAAAGGTACAGGGATGTAGGCCGCTGCTAAATTAAGTGACATAACCTTACCTTTTCTGAAAATGTCAGTCAGAAATGGTGAATAATTCATACTAAGATGTCAATTTTTAGACTGAGCACCTTTTCCATATTTCATTTCAATCCTTGGGAAAGGAAGAGTCTTCCTTGTACTAAGATTCTCTGCATCTCCATCTTGGTGGTTCTTCAAAAGAACTATGAATAAAAATCAAAACACTTTTGTTGTTGTTTTTCTTCCAATTGAGAATAATAATGTGTTATTTTAGAAACCAGTATTGTGAGTGGGACTGCACATTTTCTGCTACAGAAAAGATCAGCTTCAGTAGTTCTCAAGATAGAAAGTCCTAGAAGATATGATCTGTCCCACAGACACCAGAGAAGCTTGTGACCTCTACAGAGTAACAGCTCACACAGTGTCCGCTAGTAGAAGGAACTGCAAAGATGAAAAATGAGATCTTGCTGTTGAAAAGAGCCTTATCCTTGCTTTACGACTCATTTTCTGAAGTTCTTAAGCAGCTCTGATGCCAAATGAGGAGAAAAATGAGAGTTGTTTTATTCCTTTCTAGCTCAGCTTTTTCAAGTGGAAGGCAGCCAGGGAGACCTCTGAGCGATAAAACCATCACTGCTAATTCTGATACAGTTACCATTTTACCATTATCTCACCTCAGGAAAGAACAGATCTCTGGCTTCTTTCCAGGAGGACCTCCACTCTTGAGATACAAATAAATTTCAACTGCCAAGGAGTCTGGTCCAGACCACCAAGCTGCAGCCAAACTCCTTGTTCTCTGAGCGCCAGTCTCAGGACTTTGCCCAGGTATTTAACATTGGAATGAAAACCTACAGAACAAAATGTTTTACAATGTTGAATAGATTCACACTGCTGAAGTCAAGCCACTGGTGTGGCCCGGTGTTCACAGCAGGAAGTGGGACTGCAGGCTGGAGCCAAACTGGAAATGGCAGACAGAAAGTAATGGAGCTGGGAAAATAACGACTTTTTCAACATTAAGAAGAAAAATGTTGAACCTTCAAATTTATATGGTTAATTTAAAGGTGTTGAAGAAGGAAAGCAAAAAAATTCATAGGAAGTGCTCCAGATAAAGCATCAGGAAGCATGTGAGGAGGAATATCAGATATAAGTAAAGATCTTTTTGGGAACACAAAAAGGAACCAATTAACTAAGAAATATAATTTTTTATACTCTGGGGAACATAGAGATCAAATTAGAAGCTTGTTAAGATCAGACAAAATTGCTCTCAGAAGTACATCATACCAGATATGCTCTTCATAAAGCCCTAAACACAACTGATCATTTAATTCCATTTTATATAAGAGCTGCAACAGTGAAGAGAACAAAAATTAAGACAAAGAGAGAAATTACTCAAATGGAACTGAAAGAAAAATTTTGAAATGGCAATAGATTTTAGCATAATGCATTGCTCTTGCTCATTTCAGAACACTGGAAGAACAGATAAAGATGTAGTAATAAATATTACGTTTTACATAAATTTGACAGCTGCTCCAAAAGTAATATTTCCTACTTAATTATATTAACTCACTACATCACTATCGTAAGGTAGTAGAAGTTGAACCTTCCTGACAGTATTCTGTTATGTTTTGTTGCTGGATGACAGCAGCAGAGACAAAATGGCATCTGACATGGAAGTGTGTATAAAGCAAAGAGGTTGAATTGAACCCCTCTTTGCAGAAATAGTGGTACCAATTGACATTCACTGATGCTTACTGATTGTTTCTGGATACCAAATAATGGATGTGAGCACAGTGAGGCAGTTGGTGGTACATTTCAGCAGTGATGACAGCAACGTAAAAGGCAGGCCATGATCCAGATGGCCATGTACAGCTGTCACACCACAAAATGAAGAGTGTGTTGATCAGTTTATCTATGCAAATAATTCATTTGTGACCAGGGAACTCTGTTTGGTGCTGAATATCAGATTCAGTGCATTGGAAATTTTGGTGACAACGCTGGAATACTGCAAAGTTTGTGCCAGGTGGGTGCCATGAATGCTCACACTGGAACAGGAAGAATACTGTATGCAAGTCGGTCAGGAATTATTGAACCGACATGAATCTCAAAGTGACAGTTTCCTGAACTGCATCATTATCGGTGATGAGACATGGCATCACCACTACAAACCAGAGTCAAGACAGCAATCCACAGAGTGACAACAGGTGAATTCTCCATGAAGAAAAAAGATGCAGCACTCAGTGGGCTCAGTCAGTCCAGAGAAGGAAACAACCTTTCATTTGCAACACAATAATGACAGTCTCCGCTGTCACTTTGCCACTTTGAAGACTGTGGAGCACATTGCCAGTCTTGGTTAGACTGTCCTATCACAGCCACTGAACAGTCTGGATTTGACATTTTCTGACTTCCATCTGTTTGGGCCAATGAAAGATGAACTTTGTGAGCAATGATGTCATAGTAGCAGCTGTGAAAGAGTGGGTCACTCTCTGATGATTCCTGTTTTCTATTTATTCTGAAATCAGTGTTAATGTAGGTCAAACTAATTAAAATATATTAATAATAGTGATAATAAAAATAACAATAATAAGGACATTAACAATAAAAATATTAACCTCAACAATAATAACCTCAACAATAATAAAAGTATTTACTAGCTCCAACATACAAATTGCAAATCTTAATAAATAGGTAGTCAGAAATTAAAGGCAAAGATATCTGTAAGTATTACTGGAAATTAAGCCAAAGGTTTTTTTCTTACTGATGTAACTAGATATCACTTCAGAATGTTAAAGATGATAATCTAGCTCCCAAGCATGCCCCAAGATCTTTAGCACTCCTTGACAGAGGAGAATCTAGGTATGAGAACACATTTTCTTGTATATTTCCAAAAGTTTGAGGATTATACAGATTCAGGTCTGCCAGATATTGCAGGTTTTCTTAATCCTACCCATTCAAAAGACAATCTGAACTTTTTTCATTCCTAATGATTGACTGCCCCCATCTTCCCTGAAGCTGCTAACAGCAGTAGCAGTCACCACTTATGTACGTGATAATCTGTATCTGCTGGCAGCTACACTCAAGCACAGCTAAGTGACAGTCAAATCACTAACTGAACCAGAGAAGACATTTCCTAGTGAAATGGCAGTTGGTTTAAGTTCCTAAAAATTTTCTAAAGCTTGTTCAGCCCCAAATACCTTTCTTTATATAGCCTACTTAAAAACTGGCGGAGGACTAATGGAAACAGAACTAATGGAAACAGAACTGAGAGTGAAATAGTAAACAGTGTCAATAACCAAGAATTAAGAGTTTAGGGGAATTAGAATGCAATTATATGAGAAACAGTTGAAGTCATTTAGAATTCTAACATAACCAGACAGGTAGTACTTAGTGCAAAAATGAATTACATTTGGTTCAAACAAGAAGAGAAAGCCAGAAGAAATGAAGGAGCAACAACCCAGCAGACAATGTAGAATGAACTGGTAGAATTTCACCTTACAGGAGCAAGAGAGATTGCTATTATCTCTGTGAGCTCTTACCCATTTTTAAGATAATGAATACACAGAGACTAACACTGCAGAGGAAACAAGTTTGAAATTATACTATGCAACAGATGTTGACTTTAAACCTCAAATAGGAAGGATGCAAATTACTGTATCAGAGTGAAAAATCTTGGCCACTAATCTTTTATGTATTTCCACCAAGTCAGAAGAGGCACTCCTGGAACTCCAGATGAGGGAAGGAAAAGTCAATGCAAAACCTCTTTTTTTTTTTTTTTTTTTTTTTTTTTTTTTTTGTCTGGAATGGACAAAAGCTGAGGAAAAGATTCAAGGAAGAAACGAGCCCTATCAGCTGTCTTGTCACTAATTTATCACATTTGTCAAACAAACAGTCTTTTAGTCATGTTATCAGAAAGCTTCATTTTTAAAGGTCATGGTATGGTACCATGAATCATAAACCTATATTAGACTTCAGTTAAATGAAATAAAGGAAAAGTTTACACACACAGGGACACTGGAACCGCCAAATCCTCTCCAAGGTACTCTCCAAGGGTGGAATAAAGAGTAAAATCATATTTCTTCATGTACTAAGAAAATCATGAAGGATGTTTTCAGTCACCACAATGAGCAGCGTCCAAGGTGCTCCCCGATCCCATTCACAAAAATGCCAGATGTTTATATAATCCCAGAATGATACTTCAGGGATCATTACTGAGGAATGTAATCAATGCCACAAATATAGCATTAATTGGTAGAGGACAGTAGTTTATATAATTTATGTCCTTCCATTTTTTTTTTTTAATTGTTTCAGTACAATTCATGCATATTTTTTTTAAAGTAATATAAAATATCTAAAGCAGAATATAAACTTTGTTTGATTGTCTATGTCTGATCTTTATCCTAGGAATTTATACCTTCTGAGAAATTACTTTAAGCTTCAATAATTTTCTAATTTGATAGACAGATGTTCATCTCACGTAAGATGATGTATAATCTTTTCAACCAGCCTACAGTGAAAAATTAAATCTGAATCCTTGCTTCCAGCAAACAAATAATTTTGTAATTTTGCAAATACTTTTTAAAGGGTAGGAGGGAGAAATACTCTTGGAGAAGAATATGCATGGCAGAAATATGGTAGTATATGAGGGCTGCTGCAGAAAATAGTGCCTCCAACTTTATTATGTTGTCCCACAGTGTGAGAGGCAGATGTTGGTGGAATGGCAGTAGAGGTTGAATTTTCCTGCCAATATTCCCTTACACGTTGTTGCCATGTGAGAGGTAGCAGCAGAGGGGCAGTCTGACAACATGGTGTCTGACATGGAAGCGAGTATGAAGCAAAGGTGTGGAACCTAATTCCTTCAGGCAGGAAAAATAGATCCCACTGACATTCATTGATACTTGCTGAACATTTATGGAGACAAAGTAGTTGATATGACTACAGTGAGGTGGTAGGAGGTGTGTTTCAGCAGTGGTGACAGCAACAGTGGTTCACTTCCAGTGGTGCAGAATTTTATGGGCACAGCACACAAGATCCAGTTCATCGCTGGTGAAAATGTATAGTTACTAGTGGTGACTTTGTTGCAAAATAGTACTGTATAGCTCAGAATTTGCTCTATCAAATAGTATTATTGTGCTCTTTGTCTCTGTCATAATTTCCACAGAAATAAATAGGGGGCATTAATTTCAGAGCAAGCCATGTAAATAGGAAAACAGGTGGGGGGGGGGGGGGGGGGAGACTTTTTCCAAAAGTGATTTTGTGACTTCTGGCATTGTTAATAATTTGTGTGGAAAATAGCATTTTCATGTCTGTTTAATCCTATGCCAAGACAGCTGCTGGTGCAGTAGCTATCTGCAACAAATTAGAGGGCAGTTAAAGTGAGATTTTCCACAGTCAAGAACAAAGCAGGACCAGTTAGCATGAGGACAGCTTGTTCTTGTTGCTAATGTGTTTAAAAACTTGCTGCATATAATTTGAAACAGCTTTCGTGTGAGGACGCCTTCTCTGGTTTCTGAGGTCTGGTGCTAAATCAAAACCAAATGGAAAGAGTTGAATAAGAAACTGACAAATTATACACTGACATCTCCTTCTCTGGCTCTTTTTTTTTTTTTTTTTCCTTCTTCTTTGCTATTCATTTAAAAGTTAATTTCCCTCAATATTAAAATATTTAATATGTGACAGCTGGCTGAAATCTGGAGCTTGCAGCCAGCATTTTGCTGAAGAAAAGCTCTCAATAACTATGATGGCAGATATAACACGCTTACAAATTATTTAAAGATGTATTACCTTCCATATTAAGGAAGTGGATGTTAAAAAGATTCAGTGCCTTTTTAATGGCTGGGCTGAATTTCAAGAGCTTTAATCGATGTAACTTTATTTCACTGCAAGGTGAAACACGTTGGCTGATCTCCTTGGGATCTGAGCAGCTTGTCACGTATCAAACTAAACCATTCATTTTAAAATTCAGTTGTATTCTGGGAATTATGCCTAGAGAAAATTATACATAACATTCTTTCCTTTCCTTTCCTTTCCTTTCCTTTCCTTTCCTTTCCTTTCCTTTCCTTTCCTTTCCTTTCCTTTCCTTTCCTTTCCTTTCCTTTCCTTTCCTTTCCTTTCCTTTCCTTTCCTTTCCTTTCCTTTCCTTTCCTTTCCTTTCCTTTCCTTTCCTTTCCTTTCCTTTCCTTTCCTTTCCTTTCCTTTCCTTTCCTTTCCTTTCCTTTCCTTTCCTTTCCTTTCCTTTCCTTTCCTTTCCTTTCCTTTCCTTTCCTTTCCTTTCCTTTCCTTTCCTTTCCTTTCCTTTCCTTTCCTTTCCTTTCCTTTCCTTTCCTTTCCTTTCCTTTCCTTTCCTTTCCTTTCCTTTCCTTTCCTTTCCTTTCCTTTCCTTTCCTTTCCTTTCCTTTCCTTTCCTTTCCTTTCCTTTCCTTTCCTTTCCTTTCCTTTCCTTTCCTTTCCTCTTCTCTTCTCTTCTCTTCTCTTCTCTTCTCTTCTCTTCTCTTCTCTTCTCTTCTCTTCTCTTCTCTTCTCTTCTCTTCTCTTCTCTTCTCTTCTCTTCTCTTCTCTTCTCTTCTCTTCTCTTCTCTTCTCTTCTCTTCTCTTCTCTTCTCTTCTCTTCTCTTCTCTTCTCTTCTCTTCTCTTCTCTTCTCTTCTCTTCTCTTCTCTTCTCTTCTCTTCTCTTCTCTTCTCTTCTCTTCTCTTCTCTTCTCTTCTCTTCTCTTCTCTTCCCTTCCCTTCCCTTCCCTTCCCTTCCCTTCCCTTCCCTTCCCTTCCCTTCCCTTCCCTTCCCTTCCCTTCCCTTCCCTTCCCTTCCCTTCCCTTCCCTTCCCTTCCCTTCCCTTCCCTTCCCTTCCCTTCCCTTCCCTTCCCTTCCCTTCCCTTCCCTTCCCTTCCCTTCCCTTCCCTTCCCTTCCCTTCCCTTCCCTTCCCTTCCCTTCCCTTCCCTTCCCTTCCCTTCCCTTCCCTTCCCTTCCCTTCCCTTCCCTTCCCTTCCCTTCCCTTCCCTTCCCTTCCCTTCCCTTCCCTTCCCTTCCCTTCCCTTCCCTTCCCTTCCCTTCCCTTCCCTTCCCTTCCCTTCCCTTCCCTTCCCCTCCCCTCCCTTCCCCTCCCCTCCCTTCCCTTCCCTTCCCTTCCCTTCCCTTCCCTTCCCTTCCCTTCCCTTCCCTTCCCTTCCCTTCCCTTCCCTTCCCTTCCCTTCCCTTCCCTTCCCTTCCCTTCCCTTCCCTTCCCTTCCCTTCCCTTCCCTTCCCTTCCCTTCCCCTCCCTTCCCTTCCCCTCCCTTCCCTTCCCTTCCTTTTTCTCGCCTCCCCTCGCCTCCCCTCACCTCCCCTCGCCTCACCTCACCTCACCTCGCCTTGCTTTGCCATTTTTTGTTTTCACTTTATAGGTAAGAGGCACCACACTGCATGTGGTGAGAAATCCTAGATTTGTTTAATTTCATGAAAAAAAAAAAATCACTGATTTCAGTTAGACCCAGAGTCCAGAATTGCAATGGAAATAACAACTAGGTAATGTGAAGACAGGTAAGAACAGTTTGAATTGCCTTTAAGTAGCTATGTTGCTGTTTTGGGAGATAAATGTATTGAAATCCCTCCTAAATCTTTGACCTTAGGGAAAAGAGACTGAATTGCTCATCAGTGTATTTATCATAACAGAGCTTATGTGGCACTTGACTCTTCAGCAAATATAGTTGGGAAATATTGCTACTAAGTGCTATCTTTTCTGGTGCTTTCTGAAATAAAAATTCTTCACAAAAGGATTGTTTTCAGTAAAAGATAAACTTTCCCCAAAGGTTAACTTGTTTGTTTCAAATTTCAGAGAAATATATTAAAAAATAAAAGTTTTTTTTTTTAATATAAAAGAAAAAAAAAACGTCATTTGATATAAAGAATTCAAATGAAATTAAAAGAGATCAATGCTAATACCTTGAAAATGCAGGATACACCAAGCTTGTCAGCCTGTACTTTAAGATACACGAAGAGTCCCACTAAAATGTGCATTGATTTTTCTTCGTAGTTTTGAGCCAGATATCCTCTGCCAACTAGGTGGTGAGGCAAGTGATGAGCTAAAAATTTTATCAACACCTGAAGGTAACTGTTGGCCCAGTATGACCTAATTCCATCCCCCTGAATCAAAAATTAGCATTTGAGTGTGACAGAATAAGGATGCAAAGAACAGATCTTCAAAGAAACAAATTGCACATGTGTGCAGAAATATATATGATCTAGACAGACTTGGGCAGTGGGCCCAGGAGAAAGTCATGAGGTTCAGTAAACCCAAATGCTAGGACTTGCACCTGAGTCTTGGCACCCCCGCTATCAGTACAAACTGGGGAAAATAAGGATAGAGCACAGGCCTGCTGATAAGGACTTGGGGATACTGGTGGATGGCAAGCTGGACATGAGCCAGCAATGTGCCCTTGCATCCCAGAAAGCCAACCATATGCTCAGCTGCATCTGAAGAAGTATGTATGGTCAGCAGGTCAAGGGAGATGATCCTGCCCCTCTACTCTTTACTGGTGAGATCTCACCAGGAATACTGTGTCCAGATGTGGAGTCCTCAACACAGGAAAGACACTGAACTGTTAGAACTTGTCCAGAGGAAGGCTTCAAAAATGATCCCAGGGATACAACACCTCCCCTGTGAGGACACTGAGAAAATTGGGCTGTACAGTATGGGGAAGAAAAGGCTCCAGGGAGACCTGAGGAAGGCCTTTCAACATCTAAAGGGGGGCTAAAAGAAGGAAGGGGACAGGCTTTTTGCAGGGCCTGTTGTAATGGAGCAAAGGAAAATGGCTTCAAAATAAAAGAGGTTATATTTAGATAAGATATAAGGAAGAAATTTTTTACAGTAAGAGTGACAAGGCATTGGCGTTGGTTGCCCAGCAAGGTGGTGGGTGCCCAGTCTGTGGAGAAGTTCAATGCTCGGCTGGATGGGGCTTTGAGCAACCTGGTCTGGTAGAAGGTGTCCCTGCCTATAGCAGGAGGGTTGGAAGTAGGTGATCTTAAAGGTCCCTTCCAAAAAAAAAAAAACAACAAAAAAAACACCCTAAAACAAGCAACATTCTATGACCCTTTGATTCACGCAGAAAACAATACTTCCGAGTGTGATGTTAAAAAGGCGAGCAGTCTCTATCTTATAACAGTATAAATTTGTTCCTGAGTATTTTTGAAGCAATGGACCAAAGCTTTCATTGCTATAAATTGGGAGAATTTCACTATCTTCCATGCAACCGCATTGGTTAATGTCAGATGTGAATTTAATTCTAGTGTGCCCCTGAGGCTATAAAAACATCCCTTCTATTCAGAATGATTCAGAAGCTGCCAAAATATTTTAACTCTGTGCTAGTATAGATAAAATGGAGTTTTACATACTCTTGGAATCAGGTCCATTCTATTCAAAGTGCAATTTTTTTCCTGAGAAGTTAGTGGGAACAGGCTGCAACACTTTCATAAATATGTAACCTAGTCATTAAAATCACAGGCATAACAGGTTGTCATCAGGTTTGCCTTCTGTATTTTGCTGTTGAAGTTCATAGCAGCGAACAAGACCAAGTTCAAAGGCTCTGATATAAGATAAATGTCATAGAATAGTGTGGGGCATTTTTGCCAAATTTACACTCAATCCTTTTATTTTGAAGCTGGTACCATTACACAGTAGATAAGTGTGTCCTATTTTTTTTTATTTTTTTTTTAGGAAATGAATTTACAAATTTCTTTCCACACTACCAGCTTGAAAGTTGGTACTTAAATAATACAAATAAATTATAGGAGGATTTCTTCCTTTTACAGGTAAATCTTTCTTTCTTTTAAATGCTGATTATGTGACAATATGGAGCCATCAGCTGTTTTTATTTTGCATGATTATTTGCATAAATGACTCAATAGCAAAAGTTTAAAGATATGCAAAATGCTTTTTCTCTTGCTATTCCAGCTCCAAGGGCTTCATCAGTAACATCAAATTACTGCCAAAATAACACTCAGGCTCTTCAAAATGTGGATAGACATTCTTTGCCCAGACTAATTCAAAGGTCCTTCAACACCAGATACACAAAAAATATTTCCATTTTTGATTACTTTAAGTTTATAACATTTTTGATTATATGCCTCACAAGCTGTTCACAAATCTGTTTCTTTGTGGTGTACTCATTGATTAATGGAACAGACTGAGTTCCTTCATACAGTTAAGTATTTTTACCATAGAAATATTATCAAATCACTCTGAAGCATTTGGTGTCATGAAAGAAATCTGGCCCAAATCACAGAATAAAACTTCTCTATGTCCAAATATTTTGGGACCAAACTGAGAAAGGAAGTTGTAAAGTTTTGAAACTTTCTTTCAGCAAGATGAAGAGAAGTGAAAATGTATTTCCAAATAAACTAGCAGAACTGTTCAATTGCTGAACCTGGATCTGATTATATTTCTGAGTCCAGGCTTGAATGTGGTTTGAATGGATCTGTCTCAGGAGAATAACATGAAATGAAAAGCTCTAACCTACTCCTTTTCTATTCCAACTTCATGTCTTAATGCTTACTTATTAGCTTTGAAGCTGACAAACATACCTTCTATATCTGCATACTTCTTTATTGCCGTGTTGCTGCTTGCTCTGTCCTCTGTATTTGAGGAGCCCACTTTTTCTCTTTTGGTGCAATAACACCAATAACACATTTAATGCAGTTAAAAATATGCCACTCAGAAATTACTTCATAGATGGCTTACTGAAAATTTAAGTGAAGAAAGAGTAAAACGTAGCTTTAATTAGTAACTTAAAGCACAGTAACTGACAAGTGTAAAAGTACTGATTATCTGATCTCCAAAGGCATTTTTCTCTGAAAGTAAAAGTACAGTTGTTACAGGAAAAATTTTGCTTTAAAAGAAGGACCAGTCCATATGAGGGTTTTGGAAACTGAGTGTCAGGGCACTGCAGGGTGCTAGACAGAGTAAATAATCTGTATTTTCAGACACTAAAGCTAAAATAAGTAAATAAATAATTAAATAAACAATTACCCTACTTGTCTAAACCTTCTTACTACAGTGTAGTTTAAAAATATCATCATATCAACTGATTATATATTCCCTTATAGGCTTATACCACAGTTGTATGCTACACTTCTTGAAAAAGCTGTAAGTCACACGGAAGAAGCTCCTCAGGTACCTCTAAAGTGTTATGTGCTCTCTTCTGAAAATATACAAATACACTGAATTCTGTTGCCCAGATATCTCTAGAGGGATGCCAATGTGACTGAAAAGTGACCTAACTGAAGCACTGCTGGCTGCACATTTAAAATGAAGACTGTAGAAATTGGTGCTTAGTTTTTATGTGTAATATCTTTCAAATTTAATGAGGAGGAATAGTAAGTATAGTGTTTCTAATGGTAAAAAACGTTTTTTTTTTTTTTTTCTCACATAACTGGAATCTTTTGAGGGTGGGAAAAAGGACTCTTAAAATAACAGCTTTTTAAACTTTTGACATGTCTAACAAAAAGAAAATGTTAAGGTTCCTTTTTATGCTACTGCCTGCTGCTTAAATAGAGTCAAAAGGTCAATGTAACACACTTCTTTTGTGCACATCTGTGTAGTAGTGAAAGATCGGAAAGCTGCCAATACTCTAAATAGGTATAAAGCTTTCCCTCTCCGCTTGTTATATCCACTCAGTCCTTCCCAACCCTAAACTCACAGCCCAGAATTTCGTCATTGTTGCTTTAAAGCATGAAAAGACTCTGCACTCTTTTCTTGACACTGTAAAGAGACTTCTGTCCATTGTCTCATACGTTCTTACCCCAAACATAATATTGTTATATTCTAAGGCAGACTACTTAGAATACCAAGGCATAAGAAGACGTTGAGAAGCACCTAGGTTAATATCTTTTTTCCAATCACAAGAATATTTTTATATCTTGCTCTGACCTCTACAGTATGTGTGATTTTACGTATTTCCTTTCTTCCTCATATACAAAACACATTCAACAAGAAAGGTGAATGCAAATGTAAAATTTTGTAAACACTTTACATTTATTTTCCCTTCATTTTTAGATTTCCATTACCTCAACAACTTAAAATGCAGTTGCAATTATTTAGACTAAATTTAGTAACTCAATATGAATAGAAATGGAATAGCTGAAGCCACACTTGCAAAATTCTGCTAAATGGTGAACACAACTACTTTCTGCTCTTCACTGGACTAATAATAATAATAATAATAATAATAATAATCTATTTGTTTTCAACATAAAATCTATTTCCAATTTGTAGTTTTGCAGTTATTACTTTGGATATGGCTAATAGGGTGTTATCATCTAAGAGACAAAATTAAAATTTTGTGTTAAGAACAGTTTCAAGTGGATGTTTCTGCATCTTGTTCCTGTTAAATACTACAATATTCTTTAGCTGAAAATTATATAGATCACAAGCATGAGGTTAACCATTTCCTCAGCTGAGGGTCTAAATGAGGTGGTAGAGTTTGAATGGGTCTTAGAGGCAAACAAATGAAGGTTTATCATCAAAATTCAGATGAAGAAGATACATTCAGTGAGCATCAGCCTGAGATAAATGTCCCTTCTTTAAGAAGATATGACTGAAACCTTTTAATCTGTAACACAGCTCTGGCACAGCCTATTAAGTTTTTCCCCTGTGACTTGTCTGTTAATGCTCTTTCTATAGCTACTCCTAAATCCCAACCTGTTGTTTTTCAGAAACCAACCTAAAGAGGTACAACTATTTCAGCACAAAGTTGGGGGCATGTTGCTAAGAGATGAATATGAGAGTCAGCCAGTGTGTTGTTCTGGATATTATGCTGTAAAGTGAGCTGGTGATGCTGAAAGTGTTTCTAAGCTGATGTTCTTCCCTCATAGAAAACAACATAGGTCAATTGTTCAAAGCCCCTAAAAGATGACAACAACAAGAAAAAATATCATTCAACTTGGTGCATGAAAAATAAATTATTTTCCTTAATAATGAAGTGAAGGGAATAATCACTTCACTCCATCTGTTGAGGTACAACACTGTTTCACAACAGGTTTTTTAGAACACTTAAAAAGACATCGTGAGTGCCTGTCCTTTTATGCAAGTTAAAGCTTGACTGCAGTGTATTGCTTGATGTGGAATTGCAAATGGTCTGATTTATTCCTTGTATCTCCTCAATTATTTAAATGTAGCTCCAGTTTAGGCTTCAGTTGGTGTCATTTGTATGACAAATGCTACCAAAATAATGAAACATGCACAGAATTTACAGAAACACAGAAAAGTATGCAGACGTTTTACAGAATTGACTGCAGTATCTAAATAACTCCTTTATAAATAGGTATGAACTTATTTTTGTAATCATGTTTAAATATGCTTAGATACATGCAGACCTCAATTCTTTTTTTTTTTTTTTCTCTAGCAATTACATTTCAAAGAATAGAAATTAACATTACTAAAAGGAATCAACCAACTCTTTCATTAAAAATTTTGCCTCTAAAACCAAGATTTGCATGACAATTTAGTCAAACTCTTTCATTCAGGATAGTCAAGATTTTCCAACCCTGCTTAAGGAAGTCCTAATTTGACTTCTACTTTCTTGTTTTAAATGAACATTACAGGGCTGTTCAGCACCAGTAGGGTTTGAAGTTGCAACACCATCTGTGGTAGTCGCACTTCCTCATGGATAAAGTCAAAGTATCACAATGGATTCTCAGCATTCACACTTGTTTCTCAGTCACTTATAAAGGTTGCATCTGCACTGTAAATGAATTCTGCACAACATGCTAGGAAGGCAAAGGAACTACTTGTAAAATTAGTCAATGTGTGAATAAAACTTTCTGATATTAGTATGTGTGGGAACCTTTATATGTGGCAAGAGCTTTTTCTGTCATTTAATGAGATCACACTCAAGGGAGAGGAATTAGCACTACTAGCCTAGCATTTATTTTACTAGACTTCAGTTATAAGAATGGCACAATCAGGTTGTCTGAGACAAAAGAAGCAAACACTAATGAGAAACTGTAGCTTAGCTGAAGTGAGATGAGAGAAGAACTCTTCATTCTACCTAATCTCTAAACTACAAACCTAAAAGCCCTAAAAGCTCAATCTTGTCTATATGCCTAGTGATTTCAAGGCGACAGAACCAGGCTTCTCACTTTCCCAAGCTCTCAGATTTACACAGCATTTCATAGGGCATGTTGCTTTGTGGAGATATTGTTAAAAAAAAAAGCACAAATAAGATTGTACAAATTAAAGCTGACTAGATGCATGCAACAGAATGGAGAAAACTGGATTTTCTTCACATACACCAATCCTCATAGACATCCTGACCAGTGACTCTACTGAGCTACAACATGCAGAGCATCCTTCTGTAGATTTGGTTCCTTATTCTTTCCGTACTCTACTCTAGCCTCTGTTCCCATATAATGTTCACTGAGTGCTTGAAAGGGGACATTTGTGAAGTATTATTTCAATAATTCATTTTCACTGATTAGACACTCTCTTCTTTATGTACACATTAGCAAAGGTATACAAAATGTTCCTGATGCTTACAGGTTGTGCAATAACTTTCCATTTATTATTTTTTAATGTAACAAAATGTCTATGCTCAGAGATCATATTTGCACCTGTATCAGAGTTTCAGCAAGTGGGAGTTGGTGATTCAAGCTGGAATTTGGTAAATGCTACATGTAGTTACCTATTTCTCTGTTCCAACAGATCTCAAATGGAGTGTTTATACTGGCTGTTTAAAACAGGTACAACTACCCTAACACTGCACAAGAAGACATTTAATGCTTTTGAAAGAAAATCTCGGCCAAGCAGATTTATAATGAGTGCAAACATACTGTGAATAGGCCATCTCACATGGTTTCTGCAACACTGGCATCACTGTTGCTGTACGTAAGACTACAGAACAGAATCCAGGGAGATAAGCTGCATTCTGGTTTTTTTTACTAATGGCTGGATAAAATTTTGGACACTGTGTGATCACTGAGAAAGCTGGAGATGGAAAATTACAGCTTATATTCAAAAATATCTGCTGGTGGCTGAGACCAAAGCTTTTTGGAAAGAGATCAATGAACCAGAACACCCTGTACATTCATGCTCTCTCTCATGCGTTTGCAGAGCCGTTGCCTGTTATGACAGTGAACCTTTATTCATAAGGGCTCCTTTATTAAACTCAGTGTAACACTGTCCAGGTGACAGAAAGAAAGTTACATAATGCAGAAGTGGCCAGAATTTGTTCAAAATGCTCCCTCCCCTCCGTCATCTACCAAAGAGCAGCACAACTGTAACCACAAAACCACACTGTAGTTAGAGTAACTGCTGTGATAATCTTTTGAGAGGTGAAAGGAATGTGGTGCTATTTTGCTATCCGATCCAAGGTCTCCCTCAATGATAATGGTTTGATTTTCTTTGGTTTGGCTGGTGTGGCTGTTAGACTCATGCTGGCAAAGTCAATTTGACCCTGTGAGATATCCAATTCTTAAATCTCTGCTCTCCCTTGTCTTAATAACACTACCATCATTCAGTATCCACTCATTCCACATAGTCACTGTTAAAGAAAAAGAAAAAAAAATGATAGAAACACCTTGATAATTTACAACTCATTGCCTAATTAATGTGTTCTCCTTGAGTAATAAAATAACCAAAATACTTTAAGTAAATTTTGCTCCCAAAACAATCCATATAATAGGATGTTAAATTGTTTTAAATATACTTAGCACATCATTTAGATTAGGCTAGATACTGCACATTAATTAAATTCAAGTTAATTATTCAGACAGACTTATTAGTAGATATCTACAAGTATCACTTCTCTCAAAAACATTTGTTACCTTTAATACATATCTTGTATTTATATCAATTAGAAGCATTTCTAGATTTTTTTGTTCAGCTAATTTTCCTACACTACAGGATGTAGTAACTGACAAAATTATAGTATTTTTTTACAGGTCATTTTGCCTGATGTGATCTAACATGAAAGGTATGTTTTCTGACTCTTGGTTTCCTAACCTGTGAAATAGAGATCATAATACTTCCTTGCGTGAAATAGTCTGAGGTATACAGATAGCAAAATGATACATAGAATTTATGTATTATTTTTACAGTGGCATGCAGAAGTGGTTTTACCATACCAACAATAGAAGCTGTCATCAGCACTACTGTGCCTGATCCCTCAAACCTATGTTAATGTACAAATCCAAATGTACATAGAGATCAAGGATAAGATAAAGCAATACTGTCATCTTTATTTTACACTTAGATCTGAAGTTTCAAGACAGTCCTTCAGGGTTAAGGCTATTTCATGCTTGACAAAAACAAACAAACAAACAAACACATAGAAAACAACTACAACAAAAATATAAGACAGCAGCTCATATTTTATCCTAAAATGCAGGATGTGTAGAGGGTTTATTTCTTGGATCCCCCATGATTATGCCAGCGGCTCTGGAAGTAGGCGGTTAACTCTTTTGAGCCTCAGGAGCCAAAACTATACCTTCTACCATACAGAAAGCCATGGACTGTCCCAGTGGTGATCCTTCAACCTGTTAGTTGAAGCTATTCCACTCTATGCAAAAAGCCTACAGAGGCACCTTATTTGAGCTGGCACCTGAGAGATCACCTCACAAGAAAAAATCTGTGGCCTATATGCTGGATACAGAAAGACAAGACAAAGGCTGTTAGCTTTGTGGTTTTTGTAAATGCTTAGTTTTTGGCTATTGTAACCTGAACTCTTTTGTGAGTAGTTTGTGAGACAATGGCATTACTGATCAGTGGCATTTGATATAAGAGTAGGTGAAAATAGTCTGTGTCTTGTTACTGTTCTCTGAAAACAGATGTGTCTGGTCAATCGAAAAGTAGCTATACCTTCAAAAACACATTTTTGTAAAGAAATTATAAGTACTGCAAAATTCCTGCCCCTTCTGTTTTCAAGTGGTTTTTTTTTTTTTTTTTTTTTCCCCTTTCTAAACAGTAATAAGTCTACAGAATCAAAACATAAAACTCCTTATTTCAGGTGTGTATGTATTGACTTTCTCTGGTGAAGCAGAGAATAAAGACAAGCAAGGCAACCTCCTTACGTACCAACCAGAGACCTGAAAACGGAGCAAGTAAACCAACAATGCACACTCAAAAGATTCCATTTCAAATAAATTAAAAGCATCCTGACAATCTTTTCCATGATCTTTTCTAGTCAGAGGAGACAGCTACATATTTGATGGCTATTTGCTGCACGAGGTGCAGGAAACAAAAATTTGCATTACAACATACTGAATCCTTTACTGTCATTCTGTCAGCTGCTCTCTATGTTTGACATCGTCATGAGACTATATGCCCTATGCAATATTATTTATTTAAAAAAATATACTACACTCCAGTATTGTCTGTTATCTCAGTTGTTTTCATAATGATCAGTTTGGTTTCTTATGTCTTATTTCCTGTCAACTTTCTTTCCATCTCTAGAGAGACGTAGGTGGTAAGATTTCTCTTGCTTTCTCTTGGCTTTTTATCTCTTTGTTGAAATAGATTCATACTCATTACAAAAGTCTAAAGTACATAAATGAGCTGGCACAAACTGAACATCTGTTCTTACGGAAATCTGAATACAGAAAAAAAAAAAAAAAAAAAAAAAAAAAAAGATTCCAACAGAGAAATATAATATATGACACCAAGCTGAGTGGTGCAGTTGACACACTAGAGGGAAGGGATGCTGTCCAGAGGTACCTGGACTGGCTTGAGAGGTGGTTGAGAGGTGGGCCCATGCCAACCTCATGAAGTTCATCAAGACCAAGTGCAAAGTCCTGCACCTGGGTCAGGGCAATCTCAAGTACAGATACAGGTTAGGCAGGGAATGGCTTGAGAGCAGCCCTGAGGAGAAGGACTTGGGGTGTCTGTTAATGAAAGATTCAACCTGAGCCAGCAATGTGTGCTTACAGCCAGAAGGCCTATCATAACCTGGGCTGCATTGAGAGAAGTGTGACCAGCAGGTCAATGGAGGTGACTCTGCTCCTGTGAGACCCCACCTGGAGTCTTGTGTTCATTTCCGGAGCCCCCATGGAGTTTTTGGAGCTGGTCCAGAGAAGGGCCACAGAGTTGATCAGAGGGCTGGAGCATCTGCTGTAAGAGGACAAGCTAATAGAGTTGGAGCTATTCAGCCTGGAAAAGAGAAGGCTCTGGGGGGACATTATAGTGGCATTCTAGTGCCTGAGGGGGGCCTACAGGATATCTGGAGAGGGACTGCTTATAAGGGCATGTACAACAGGATGAGGGGAAATGGTTTTAAACTGCAAGAGGGTAGATTTAAACTACACATGAGGAAGAAATTCTTAACTATGAGGGTGGTGAAACACTGGAACTCTTTGCCCAGAGAGCTTGTGGATGCCCCTCCCTGAAAGCATTCAAGGCCAGACTGGATGGGGAACTTAAATAAACCTGGTCTAGAGGGAGGTGCCCTTGCCTATCACAGGGGGATTGGAGCTAGATTGGAACTAGATGATCTTAAAGGTTCCTTCCAAACCAAACCATTCTATGATTCTATGATTCTATGATTCTATGATTCTATGATTCTATGATTCTATGATTCTATGATTCTATGATTCTATGATTCTATGCTATAAAAAAAAATAATTATAAAATTCTTTTGTTTTTCAATTCCCAAATACTGTGAGGGAAGCAGCCGTGGTGAATGAGGGAAAGTTGACATAGTCTACCTATACTTCAGCAAAGCCTTCAACAATGTCTCCCACAGTGTTCTCCTGAAGAAGCTGTCAGCATCAGTCTTGGACAGATACACTCTTTGATGGGTAAAGAACTGGCCGGATGGCCAGGAGCAGAAAACTGTGGTGAATGCAGTTAAATCCAGGTGGTAACTCATCATGAGTGGTGTTCCCCAGGAGTTGATATTGAGGCCTATCCTGTTCAATATCTGTATTGATGACCTGGATGAGGACATTGAGTGCAGCCTCAGTAAGTTTGTAGATTACACCAAGCTGGGAGGAAGTGTCGATCTGCCTGGGGGTAGGAAGGCCCTACAGAGCAATCTGGACAGGCTGGATAGCTGGGCTGAGGCCAATGGGATGAAGTTCAGCAAGACCAAGTGCCGGTTCCTGCACTTTGGCCACAACAACCCCAGGCAGTGCTACAGGCTTGGGGTAGAGTGGCTGGAAGACTGTGTAGAGGAAACAGACATGCGGGAATCAGCTGACACTCGGCTGAACATGAGCCAGCAGTGTGCCCATGTGGCCAAGAAGGCCAATGGCGTCCTAGCTTGTATCAGAAATAGTGTTGTCAGCAGGAGCAGGGAAATTATCATCCCTCTGTACTCAGCCCTGGTGAGGCTGCACCTTGAATACTGTGTTCAGTTTTGGGCCCCTAACTACAAGATTGATGCTCTGGAGCATGTTCAGAAAAGGACAACAAAGCTGGTGAGGTGTCTGGAGCACTAGAATTATGAGGAGTGGCTGAGGGAGCTGTGGTCATTCAGTGTGGAGAAGAGGAGGCTCAGTGGTGACCTTACCCTTCCCTGCAACTACCTGTAGTGAGGTGGGGGTTGGCCTCTTCTCCCAGGTAACTAGCAATAGGACTAGAGGGAATGTCCTCAAGTTGCACCAGGGGAGATTTAGGTTGGACATCTCTCCAGGAGAGTTGTCAGTCACTGGAATGGGCTACCCAGGGAGGTGATAGAGTCACTGTCCCTGGAGGTGTTCAAGAAATGTTTAGATGTTGTACGGAGGGACATGGTATGGTGAGGAATATTGGTGATAGGTGGAGGGTTAGACTAGATGATCTTAGAGATCTTTTCCAATCTTGGTGTTTCTCGACTCTGTGATTCTTTTCCTCAAGATCACAAAATCAATCAGGGCATGATTACTACATCCCAGACTGCCAGCAATCTTAACATTTTAATGAGCTCCTCTGCACTGGTTAGTACCTGATCCACTAATGCTTCACCTCCTGTTGGTTTGTCTAATACCTGGATGAGAAGTTAATCCTCAGTGCACTCCAGGACTCTTCTGGATTGCTTGCAGCCAGACTTTATTTTCCCAGCAGATATCTGGGTGATTGAAATTCCCCATCATGATGAGAGACTTTGAGTGCAAAGCTTTTTGTAGCTAAAGCAAGGACTTGTCAACATGCTCCCATTGATCGTGTGGCCTTTAAAAGACCTCTAGGCTGCTGCTTCTGAAATATCTGGGCTGAGTCTTAGTTCCTTGTGTTGTCATAAGCATCTGCCTTGGTTCTGGGATCTGTACAGTTTTCTTACTGAGTCCTTTCTAACAAGCCGCAAGCTGAATAATATGCCTTTCGGCTTAGATTTCCTTTGCATTCCCATTGCAACTTTACAAAATTAAACTATCATGTGGATTTCCAGGATGGATTGTGCAAGTCAACTTCTCAGATAGATTGTACAGCCTTGTGAATAAATTATCTTCTAAGAAGTGACAAATGCAACAGATACACACAGTGAAATTTGAAGGTAGACTTAAGGTAAATATGAGAGAATTACTCTCATGATTACATCAATTCACAAGCAGGATTTCTTCAGTGCTAAAATAGCTACTCAAACCACTTTCCAAGTTGGCATGTGTTGCTTCTTCCAGCTCTCTTTCCAGGCTTTTTGATCATTTTTGTGTATTCTCTCGTCACCTTAGCTGGTTGTATGAGTCAATGATTTTATGAAAAAATACTCAAAATGGTTGATTGTTTTGATTGTTTTTTAATCTCTAATCATTATGTTGTCCCATTTTCCTCTTTTGTTTGTCTCTTTTCCTACTTGTTCATGTTGCCTTTGTTGCAGTGTTCTCTTTACGAGTTCTGCTGTTGTACACAGCTACTGACAGAGCTCCTACATCCTCACAAAGCATGCACAGAGGTTCATCACAATGGAGCATTAAATAGCAAGCTAAAGGCTTCTGAAAGATGGCCAGATATTATCATGGTTACGTAGCAATAAGAAAGAAGACCAAGCAACAGGTATGGAATGATCTGTGTGAGTTCTTGGAAATATTAGTATTTTACATCTTGCATAGTGTATCTTTAGAAACTTTGTGTGCCTTCATACATGCTAAAAATAAGTTAAAGACATTGGTCAAGGCACTCAGTGATCTTTTCCCGAGTTTTGCTTATGATCTGGAAGATGTTTTGTTAAGACTGTTTTCAGGGGATTGACTTGGAACAAAAATTTTCTAGATGTGTAAATCAGAAGGTCACCTTAGTCCAAGTTGTGTAATACAGGCTCAAAAATAGCATGTACAAAACTGTCATTCTGTAGTAGGCTAACTTTGAAAGAGCCTAAAAGCAACACCACTTTGTCCCAGTCAGGTCCTTCCTCTACAACTGTTGGACCTCATACTGCAATGTTGGCCTCAGTAACAGAGTCCCTGCTCTCTGGTTCCTTCACTTTTAATTGTGTGTACTTTTAAATTAGCCTGCTGAAGGAAAAGAAGGAATTACTAGGCTGGATACCCATGTTTTGATCAATTAATAAATGATTATGGCACTGATACAGAGCTCCCACCTGTCTTTGCAGGGTCCAAATCAACATCTACATATCCTGAAAGATTAGGCTATGGTCCATGCTGGAACTGCAGGTATTTTCTATCTCCAGCCATTCCCTCCTAAAGAAATAAAGTACTGAAGAAGTGAATGATTGTAAAATATTGAAATATTTTACTGTTTTTCTTATACGTTTTTGATGCTATAGTACAATAAGAATGCAACAGACCAATAAAGATGCTGTGAGAAGCTGGAAAAATTTTTCGTTCAAAGCTTCTTCAGCGGGACCCAACCTGCTGGACAAGCTTTTGGAGTTAATGGTTAATTGCCACAAGCACAGTGGTAAGAGGACGGACATGCTGTTCCTCCTGATGAACAAAATGTGGGTACCCCAACAGGTACTGTAACTGTGATGAAGAAGAAATGATGCCTCTGATAACTGGGGTAGGTGGGAGTGCCCCTGGCAACCAGCTGCTGCCCCTGGCAAGCAAAAGGGCTTCATGGAGAGGATAAAAACCTGAAGAGTTCCAAGGAAGAATTGGTACTCCCTCTGCCAAACCTCAGCTGTGCAGGTCAACGAGATGTCGCTAATCAACTTGCTGCCTCCCTGTGGATAAGCAAGATGTCACCAGATCCCTGCTGGTGATTATCCCCAGAATGCAAACCATTTGCTAGAATTTCTCTCCTTACTATTGTCAGCTTCCCCATCTTCCACATATACCTTAGTTGCCTAGAACTTGTAACAAATCAACTGGAGAATATTGGCTTTATTTGCTGCCTTGATCTTCCTCTGGGTGTGTATATATATATATTATCTGGATGTATATCTATATAGATTATATATGTACGTATATATCAAACCATCTCCTCCAATAATTGGAGGGAGTATCTAAGGTGCGATAAGTAAGCAGTATAAGTAATTCATAGAATCATAGAATGGCCTGGGTTGAAAAGGACCACAATGATCATTGAGTTTCAACCCCCCTGCTATCTGCAGGGTCGCCAACCATTAGACCAGGCTGCCCCGAGCCACATCCAGCCTGGCCTTCAATGCCTCCAGGGATGGGGCATCCACAGCCTCCTTGGGCAACCTGTTCCAGTGTGTCACCACCCTCTGTGTGAAAAACTTCTTCCTAATATCCAACCTAAATGTCCCCTGACCCAGTTTAAAACCATTTCCCTTGTTCTATCACTATCCACCCTCATAAACAGCTGCTCCCCTTCCTTTTTATATGCTCCCTTCAAGTACTGGAAGGCCACAAAGAGGTCTCCCCGGAACCTTCTCTTCTCTAAACTAAACAAGCCTAGTTTCTTCAACATTTCATCACAGGAGAGGTGCTCCAGCCCTCTGATCATCTTAGTGGCACTCCTCTTCACCTCAGGTTGGTCCACCTATTACCTGGACCAGGAAGTTGTCCTGAACAGACTCCAGGAATCTCCTGGATTGCCTGCCACCTGCCATGCCACTATCCCAGCAGATATCTGGGTGGCTGAAATCCCCCACCAGGAAAAGGGCTTGCAAGTGTGACACCTCCTGCAGCTGAAGCAAGAAGGCCTTGTCCACAGCCTCCTCCTGATCAGGTCGCCTGTAGCAGACCCCAGCCACTAGATGTCCTTTGCTGGACCGATCCTTGATTTTCACCCACAAACCCTCGACCTGATCATGGCTGTTCCTCAGACACAGCTCTTCACAATCTATCCGCTTCCTAACATAGAGGGCAACACCTTCACCCCTCCTACACTGCCTATCCCTTCTGAAAAGCCTGTAGTGCTCAATCAGGGTATTCCAATTGTGGGATTCATTCCACCATGTTTCCATGATAGCAGTGAGGTCATACTTTCCCAATTGCACCACAGTTTCTAGCTCCTCCTGTATATTTTCCATGCTGTGTGCATTGGTATAGAGGCACTTCAGTTTGGCTATTGGCCTCATTGCCTTCTCAGTGGAGCCCTCCCTAATACCTCCAGGACAACTGTGGGATATTCCCTTACCACCTCCCAGGGTGACAGCATTCCCATGCGCTTCTCTGCCACCCAGTACACCCCCTTCTCAAATCATATCTAGTTTAAAGCCGTGCTAACCAGCCTAGCCTACTTATTCCCAAGAATATTTGTGGCCCTTCTAGCCAGTTGGCTGCCATCCACCATCAGCATTCCCCATTTCTCAAGATTGCATCCTTATCTAGTGGAGTAAATTTCTATTATGAAGAATAATAAAAAAATTTACAAGAATAGAATAACTATGAAATATACAGAAAAAAAAGTAAAACGACAAAATAATGCAAAAGAATAATGTTTCATCATAGAAATTAGCATATGAGAAGTGTGTTTAGAACATAATAGCCCTCCAGAAAAATCTAACTTACACTAGGGAGATCAACATTATCACAAGGCAAGATGTGGTACATAAATGGGATTGCTTGTGACCGAAACCCTTTCTAAGAAAATTATAAAGATATATGTATAGGAGAAGGGACTGCTCTGTACATATATCCCTCTTAACCTAGGGTTCCTTTTTAAATTTTATACCGTCTTGAAGTGGTATAGACTAATATTGCATTTTTAGTACACTTGACACTATTGCTATTACATTCTACAGTCTTCTAAAGAAGAGAGAAACATGGAACATGAAGAGACACAAAAATAATTTGCCTTAAAAATTACGATCCTTTTGCAATTGTAAAAATGACATGCAAAAGGAAATAAAGGTTCTTTAATATATCTATGGAAAGAAAACAGATTGAATGGAATAGTAAATGACAGATTTTGAAGATGTCCAGGTAATGTGGACAGAGAAGGTGTTTGGAAAATGTGTTGTCTTTTACACAGAAAAAAAAAGGGAGATTTTTAGTTAGGCATTCCAAGCTACAGAGGAGTAAAAATAGAAGTCTGAAAATAACATTTTGGTTATGCTATTTTATGACTCTGTACATAAGAGTTAAAGGGATTGTACAAGGAACATAAGATTATTTTACTGTTGCCGTGAAATAAAAGATTTTCATGGTAACAATGTTGAAACTACATGGTTGTTCTATTGGATATAATAAATTTGTAGCAAATTGCATTATTATACTATCACCTTTTTCATGAAGTATTTTTTCACAAACGTTATTTGGAAACTGGACTACAGGGAAAACTAACTCAGTACAAATGGGGCTCATTCCAGCTTCTGCTGAACTCACTGTAAAAAGTCCCATCAGCTTCAATGAGTCTCATAGAAAGCAAATGAACTGTGTTTTTATTTACAGCTAGGACTTAACACAGTTCAGACACACAACATGAAACCTGCAAATGTCAGTAACGGAGTGCAAGGGCAAGGGCTACAAACTAGACTAGAAAACAAACAAACAAGCAAACAGAAAGAGAGAGCTCCACATAGGGATAAGCAGATCCATCCAAATCAGAAGAGGGAAAACCCATATATTAGAATCTAAGCTCTTGGTGCAAAGCCATGCTGCCCTTCCACCCGTATGTGCTGCCCAGTAGTGTTTTTATCCTTGCAGAACTTTATACTTATGGGGATATGAATGAGCTGGTATTGCTCTAGGGATAATGATTCTAGCTTAGTATTATGAATAAATACACATATATATTATATATATAGTCATATATATACTCTTGATGATGGTGCAAAATCCAGTTACACCAGGCACTGGAGTGAAAGACTGAAAGCAGATGTTACTTGTCCCATAGCTGGAGAAATTCTGGTGGATTGCAATATTGATAAACTTGTGGTTTTACCGGCATCCAACTGTTCTAGAGAGAAGTTCTCTGATATAACTGAAGTAAAAGAGTAAGATCCTGCTTGAACATGAGTATGCATCCTGCAAATAGAAAAGAATTCTTTTGATCTCACAGCTCTAAGATGACAATGCTCTCAAGCCCAAAAGGTACCCTTGAAGTCCTGAGCCCTTCAGGACTGTCCAGGCAGCATGTAGGCTATCTCTACAAGTAAAAGCCATCTGTTTGCAGGATGCCAGTTCTGTGATGAAGGGGGAAGTTTGTAGGGGAAAGAGGAATTCATCTTGCATCTCAGAAAATGTTACTTCCTCTGTGAGTGGTGCAGCTGATGGAATCAGAAGTAGTATCATGAATCGTAGAATCATAGAATCACCAAGGTTGGAAAAGACCTCTAAGATCATCCAGTCCAAGCATCCACCTGTGGGACAAACAAAGACATTATGAACAAAAGACCTTGCAAATGAGTAAACAAGCTCAGCAACTACTTGCACCAGACGTAAACCCTCACGAGGTTCCTGGCTCATACATGCGACCAAGGGGTTGCTACAGGGGTATAAAGATTTGTGAGTATCTACAATAAATGTCTTCGTTCTGCACCAGCAATGGAGCCCGTACCTTGCTTGTCACAAATGGCACCCAAACAGGGACCCTGTATCAGGGTCAACCTTGAGAGATAATCAGATAACAAGTTGACTGGTGGCAAGGAAATAGGGCTGCTGAAAGGAAGCTGGACCCAAAAACTACTGAAAGGAAGCAGGAATCAGGGCTGTTGGAAGGAAGCATGACCCAGGGCTGCTGAAAGGAAGCTGGACAAAAAAAAAAAAAAAAAAACTGCTGAAATGAAGTAGGACCAGGCTGCACAGCCAGGATCACTTCTGCAGGACAAAGGTAAGCGATGGGGAACAATGGGAACAAGTATAAAAAAGGAACAGAAGGTGGTCTGCAAAATAATGAAAACGATTTTTCAGAAGCACCACGCTAACTTGGAAAGCTTCAATTTTAGATGACTTTTGTTGTGGGTCTTTCATAACACAGAAGGAGTAGATGGGGTGACACAGAAACAGACAAAGTGAGAGTGAGGCTGTGGAACAGCCTCTGACTCTGTGGCTAAAGACCTTTTTGGGCCCCAGAGATTGGTTTACTCTTTAGATCCCAGATTAGTGAGCCCGAGGAAGGAACCAGATTTGCAATCCCGATCCACATGAAGTTTGGCTTACTTTAGGGACTTCGATGTGGTTTGCATTCGGGATTGCATTCAGCTTTTGCTTGCCCTCTGATTTTGGTCTTTGAATTCGGGCTCGAGTCCCCCTGTATCAGTAATCTGTTGAACTCTATTATGAAAAGTTACACTCTTATCCTCATGATTGCAAGACCTTGACACAATTGACAAGTACTCAATACATGATGTGGATGGGCTTTTGGAGAGAATCTGCACAACAAGAGGTGCTGGAGCAGAAGCTATTGGAGCTCAGGAATTCACAGCAGAATGTGCAGACCCTGAGCCTGTGGCTCATCCATCACTGCAAATACATGACACTCATAGTCTGCGTGTTGGAGCAGGAGCTGTGGAAAGCTGCTGCTGAGAGGTATGGTTGTGTTTGGATTCTCACTCATTCCAGCTGTTGGCACTGATGCAGTGTGTTTTTCTGATCCTTTCAGTTGTTGTAGCAGTTGCCCAATACTCCAGAAAATTCTGATTGAGAAAGCTTAACAATACTGGAGGTACGTTTGAAAGTTGTGCTATGTCTGAGTTCCTCTGATACTCAGTCAAATCCTTTAGAGCAGGACCACAGCTGAAAGTGGTGAAAATACATTGTCTTGCAGATTGTCAACGGTTTCAGGGCTGGTCTGGCCCGGTTCCGCGACTAGTGGGGCAGAGGGATTTTGCAAAATCCGCGCCTCCAGGAGGGGAAATAGGGGACTCCAAAATAATTAAAAACAGTGGCAACAATCTGAGGAGAAACAAAATAATTTACTAAATATAGTATCAGAATGTAAGATAACACATTATAATACAATATAAATCAAAAATAATTGAGAGAAAGATTGTCCGAGAGCCAAAGGCCTTACAGTAATACTGAAGCCTTGCGTGCAGTCGGGAGCAGCAGTAGCGAGTCGATCCAACAGGGAACATGGCGAGACGAGAAGAGGAGTGAGTCAGATGACCTGCGCCCTTATATCTGTTCCCTTGAGCAGGAATGATAACAGTACTCGAAAAGGCTCTTGGGGAACGTAGTTCTTCTTCTCTTCCAGACAGGTACTCGGAACTAAAGCATTTGCTCTTTAACTCCCAGTACACTGCATGATGCTGTGATGTGGAATACTGATAACCAAAAATCATAAAACCATGACACAGATGTGAAGTAAACTTCAATAAACAGGTTCCTGGTTTTAAAGTTGTTATTTTCTATAATAGGTAGTGCGTTTTTTCTTACAAGAGAAGTAATCCTCTGATGCCTGTAAATATAGTAGCCTTAAGAAAATAAACAGTTTCCTTTTTTCTTTCTGTTACAATATTATGGCAGACTGATTTTACTGATTTGTAGGTGGCATTGAGGAGACTAATATGTTTTTTAAGATGGGATACTAGTGGGAAACCAAACAAAGATGCTCTTTACAAAAAAGATCAGTTTGACTAGAAGCAGATACTCAAGGTGAATGCATATTGCTAAGTTAGAAAATGGTATTTGCTATAAACGACACGCATTCATGTGCAGTAGGTTGGCCATGTAGGAAACCTTCTTGCATTTGGTTGTATAATCCAACTTGACTGGCTGAATATCTTCTGGCATTTAAGAATATAGTGTGTACAGACATAAATATTTACAACTGTGCTGCTTGTATCTTTATATCTTATATCTTACCTGCACAAGCATGGGTTTCATAATTCTGGTTCTGAATACATCATTTCAGTGATTTGAAAAATAATAATAATGAATTTCCCTATTAAAAAAAAATAATAATAATGGGGAAGAGGTTATGCTTGTGTTTCCACAGGTGCTGAACCGTGGTGTGTTCTAGACAGAGTCATAAAGCCCTACTTGACTACACCATCAGTATCTACTGCCACTTCTTCAGATCCATAACAACCTTCTCTGTATCCTCCCAGCCAAAGCCTACAGTGGCAACTGGACTGTGGATACTGCAGACAATATCTCAGCGTCAAGCAGTGCAACAACTACCTCAGAAAATTTTTGATTTGTGGGGCAAAAGCTTCATCTGAAATCTCATGGGGTTAGTTTGGTGGGTGGTATCAAGGTTTGGGACTGTGGATCTAAAAGGTGATGTGGATTGATGTGTTTTTCAGTTTTTGCATGTTTGTTGGTATATAATCTTTATTGATCAAACAAATGCTTGCTGTTCAAACTAATAAAGGGGGATATGTGGGACAAACAAAGACATTGTGAACAAAAGACCTTGCAAATGATTAAACAATCTCAGCAGCTACGTGCACCAGATGTAAACATGCATGAAACACCCAGCTAGTACACATGACTAAGGGTTTGTTACGGTGGTATACGGTGGTATATCTACAATAAATATTTTTGTTCTGCACCAGCGATGGAGTCTGTGCCTCACTTGCCACATCCACCTATCACCATTCCCACTAAACCATGTCCCTCTACCTACATCCCACTAAAACCATCTCCCTCTATCTACAGCCATATTCCTCGATCTATTACATCAACAGCCTTTCCATGATCCAACAGGCAGGTCACTCAATCATAGAAGGAGATCAGGTTGGTCAAGCAGGACCTGCCTTTCATGAACCCACGCTGGTTAGGCTTGATCCCCTGTTTGTCCTGCATATGCTGTGTGACCTTCCTCAAGATGGTCTTCTCCATAACTTTATCTGGCACCAAGGTCAGACTGACAGACCTGTAATTACCCAGATCCTTCTCACAACAATTCTTGCAGGTGGGAGTCACACTGGCAAGCCTCCAATCCTCCGGAACCTCTCTGGTTGACCAGGAACACTGATAGATGATAGAAAGCCTGACTATCACCTCTGCCAGCTTCCTCATCACCCTTGGGTGGATCCCATCTGGCCAATGGACTTGTGGCAGAGTGGGTGGAGTAGTAGGTCTCTAACTGTTTCCACCTGAATAGTGGTAGGTTTATTCTGCTCTCCATCTGAGACTTCCAGGTCAGAGGGTAAAGTACGCCACGGATAACCAGTCTGACTTTTATAGATAGATGTAAAGAAGGCACTGTGAGCTTCTGCCTTTTCCTTATCCTCAGTGGTCTTGTTCACAGCCAAATCCAGTAAGGGGTGGAGATTCTCCTTCGCCCTCTTGCTGCTAATATATTTGTAAAAAAGTTTTTTCTTCTCTTTTACCCCAATGGCCAAACTGAGTTCAAGCTGGGCTTTTGCCTTTCTCATTTTCTCCCTGCACAACCTACCAACTTCTTTCTACTCTCCTCAATGAGCTCATCATTTCTTCCAAAGGAGAAAGATTCTCGTTTTCTCCTGGAGCCCCAGTAAAAGCTCCCGTTCATCCACATGTCTTCTTCCCTACCAGTTCATCTTGTGGCACAGGGGGATAGCCTGCTCCTACACTTTTAAGACCTCCGTCTTGAGGAGCAACCTGCCTTCCTGGACCTTCTTACCCTTCAGGACTGAATCCCAAAGGAGTAGTAGTTCTGCTGCCCCCTCTCCTGACTTCATCAAGAATCAAGAATTCTACCATCTTGTGGTCACTCTGTCCAAGACAGCTCCTGACCTTCACATCTCCCACCAGTCCTTCTCTGTTTGTGAACAGCAGGTCTAGTGGGACACCTCCCCTGGTAGTTTCTCTTACCAGCTTCATCAGAAAGTTATCTTCCACACACTCTAGATATCTCTCAGCCTGCTTCTTCTGTGCTGTACTGTATTTCCAATATATATCAGGGAAGCTGAAGTCCCCCATAAGGACAAGGGCTAGTGATTGCACAACTTCTGCCAGGTGCTCAAAAAACACCTCATCTGTCTCTTCATCCTGGTTAGGAGGTCTATAGCAGACCTACATCAGGATGTCTACCTTGTTGGCTCTCCCTCTGATCCTTACGCATAGAGATTCAACCTCATCATTCCCAGCCCCAAGAACAACAACATCAAAACACTCTCTAACTATATGGGCATGCCACAACCCATCCTTCCTTACTCTTCCCTTTCAAAGAGCTTATATCCATCAATTTGTGCACCCCAGTCCTAGGAGAGATCTCATAATGTTTCTGGAATGGCAACTAAGTCACAGGTTGCCTGCTGCACAGTGGCTTCTCCTGTTTGTTGCCCACACTGTGTGCATTGGTGCAGATGCACTTCAACTGAGATTCTTGCCTCAACCCCAGTACTGTCATTATTCCCCTGGACTCATCTACAATGGGCCTGGTTTCCCCCTTTGATAAAGTTGAGACTCATGTACAGCCATCAGGCCAAGTACGAAGTAAACTGCCCCATGGTAAAAAACACAAACAAACAAACAAAATTCTTGCAGTTGCACCAGCCTCTCAGCCATGTATTTATGAGTATCATAAATGTCAGTATCAGTATTCCCATCATTGAAGGGATAGAGGAAAACTTCGGTATTGCAACTAAATATGCTACGTACATAACATTCAGCTTAAGTCTGAACAAAATGAATTAAGCTAAGCAAGTCAGGATGAATGGACATGTTGCTGTCTTTGTTTCCAGTATAGCCTAATTCTGGGAACTGTGACATATTAAGATAAATAACAAAGATTTCTTGTCTTTAGCTATTCATTTTCTGACCTACAATTTGTGATCCAACAGGTTGTATAACAAATGATGCCCAAGAAACTCTTCTGATTAAGAAACATTTTGCGCTATACACGCTCTCTGCATCCATGGTTCTAGAAAAGCAAGTGAGACAAAATTCATAGAGGACAAAGAGGGTTTTAAACCAGTTACTTTGTGTTTTGCTCTAAAACAATTGGCTGTTATTCATGTCTGAATAATCTTTTCCGGTGCCATCCCATTTAAAAGGATTATTTCAGTGAGCCATTATCACTGCCTATAATTAAGCTTGGACCATACTTTTGCCTTTTTCTTCCTGAAGACTGCTCAAAGCAAGGCACTTACACAGTTAAACCACCCACAGTCACACCACAGGTATTTGTTTATTGGGAAGGAAAATACTGTCAGACCTACAAAACTGACACATGCATTATTAACACCAGCTTTGAACGTGTTACGGTCAAGCTATAGTAAATGTCACTGGAAGTATGATATTGAAGATTTTGAGAAATCATCAACCAGATGATTTCTCATTCAGGCCTTTAGATGTGAATTTTAATTTACAGAATTAAATGTGAATAGATCAACCTATTCAGGCCTTTAGATGTGAAACACATGACATAACCACAGGCTGTACTTTATGAAATCTGAAACTGTAACATGAGATGTGACCTAATTTAATTCATGTGGTTCCATGTGTTTGAAGTTAATAGACCCTTTCTTACTGGGAGGAAATAAGGCCTTTAATAAAATACTAACCCTACCCTGCCAAGTCATTTATCCTTGGGGAATGATTCACTTCATATTTTGATTGATAATTCATGGATTCCACAAGGATCTCCTGTACCTTTTATACATTTTATTATTTTATTTGAAGGGCTAATTAACGACAAGTTTAAAATGTTTTCCTATCTGCAGGTATAATAAGGTGGGTGGAGTCATACTGCTCACATATGGCATATCAGTCAGAGGCAAGAAGGGGATTTTGGAGATGGAGTTACAACCTCACTTTCTAATGCTTGCAGGCAACACTCATCTGCTATTGCTCAAGGGCTTGTTCTTGTGAAAGTATTTTATAAACTCACTTTAATTGGTTTGCTTTGTATGCATGCTTTTATTTCTCCTGTTTTGTCTATTTCCACCCCAAATAATCGAATGCTTCAAAACTATCACTGGATGATTAAATTACCAATATCAGTTTTTAAAGTATTTCTGCATACTTCCCAGTCTTCCCTTATACAACTTCAAGGGAGGCCATTAACCATAAGAACTGTGCTTCCTAATTCCATCACAGTTGTGCTTTTCTCTCCATCAACCTTTCCCCACTGTCATGTCCTTTCTGCAGGTCTAAAGGTAAGCAGTTTAAAATGCACTTTTGTTCAGAACGTTGTCTCCTAGAATATAGGCAAAGATCTTATTATGGTAGACATGAAGATGTGATTGTCTAGCAGTTCCATCACAGCTTGCATGTGGGTGATCCATCATGTTATGGACTTCACTGGCTCAGATTTAGATGAGAAATCAAATCATCACTGTGGGAAGAACATCAGACATTCAGACATCATGATGAAGCTGATGTGAAAGGATTGTCCAGGGACATGGGAATTCCAACTCTGCCTCATGTCTAACACTTGGACAACTCTTTCCGGCTTGTGCTTCTCTCACCTGTTTTGTAAGCTTTCTTCACCTTTGATCTAAGTCTTCTGACTCTAAGGTATATGGAGACAACAGCACATCCTTCACTGGTTTGGAAATGTTGTCAAAGTTTTAACAAAGCTTTGCAAAGTTTTCCTGATTATTAACTTGCCAAGCCACTTTCCCTCTATTTCTCTTTAATAATCACCACTCCAATGAAAATACTTTACATAACCACAGAATAAACCCATTTCCTTCCAAGGCAAACAGGACATTTAAGGGTCATTCTTAAGAAGGAAAAAAAAGCAACTAAACACATAAGAGGATTGTTCTTCAAAAGCATTTGCAAGGCAAGAGTAAAGCATATAGAATTTTTTCTCACAGGAAATGAAAATAACAGTAATTTTTCAGAAAAAATATGATATTCCAATATTAAAGATCTTAAAAATGTTAAAGTTACAATGGAAGTCATCTGTGTCACTACCTTGGCACAGAGCTCTCAGCAGTTTTATTCTATTTTTTTCTCATTATATGTACAGAGAAGTTTGGTAGGTATATAGGCTCCATGTATCACACTCTGGAATGAAATACATTCAAATCTGTTTTAATAATTTAAGACAAGATCGGTCTTCTAGAACACAGGTGTTCTTGTTGATCCAAGTTAACTATTTCCAACAAGTCGATGATATATTACCAACTACAAGCATAACTTCTGCCACTTTTCCTTTTTATTTATTTGTTTGTTTGTTTGTTTCCAGTATAATGAGAGCTCTAAACTGGCTTTTTGCTTCCTCTTTGCACTGAAATTCAGCTCACCTCAGTTCCTACCATTGGTCAGTAGAGTTTCAAAAAATGCACACAATTTTCTTATATAGAAAAACCTGGAATTGTTTATCAACATTTCCTGATATTTCATTACTTACACTTAGTAATTCATAACAGATAGTAAATCACCTAATACTGCTGCCACAGGTGTGTATATCTTCATATATACGTATGAATATATATGAACACATAGGTTCTTCTTGAGAGTGTCCCTGATCTTTTCAACTTTCTGAGCCACCGAAGGAAACATGTCACCATTTGCCAGCCATGAGGAGATCCAGAATTTTTGCAACTGCCAAGAGCCCTTCTCCTGCACTGCTAAAAAAAGAATGGAGCATTCTTCACTGTCTGCTATTTACTAAAGGCCTATATCCCTTAACAGAATGGGTTTTCATGTCTCCCAGCTGAAATGCAGAGTACACAGCAAAAGTCTCCTATGACGTAATGAACACTGCTCAGAAGTAATAATGGAAAATCCCTTGAACAGTAAATGAGTACTTTCATTAGTATAATTCATAAAGTATTAGAAATATTTTTTTTAGACAACTCCGGATTATACATTCATTCAACAAGCACAGATTACCAGACATCAAAATGGAGTACACATTCTACAAATGATTACTCTGATCAAAAGCCTTGCAGTAATATCACTGCAGGGCAAACCACCACCATGCTGCCAAGAGCCACATCCAGCATGGCCTTGAATGCCTCCAGGGATAGGGGCAAATCCACAGCTTCTCTCGGCAACAAATTCCAATGCCTCTGGAATTTCCCCAGCATCAAAAAAATCTCTCCTCTTTCAGGTTAAAACCATTCCCTCTTCTTCTATCACCCATGTGAAATGTTGACTTCCTGTTTATAATCTCATTTTAAATATTGGAAGGCTGTAATGAGGTCTCCCTGGAGTCTTCTCCAAGCTCAAGAAGACCAGTTCTATCAACCCATCTTCATAGAAGAGGCACTGCAACCCTCTGATCATTTTGCTCAAAAGTCTTCTCTGTGCTGGGGGTCCCAGACCTGGATGCAGTACTCCAAATGAGGCCTCATTAGAGCAGAGTAGATGGGGACAACCTCCTCCTTCTCCCTGACAACCATGCCTCCATTGATGCAGCCCAGGATACCGTTGGCCTTCCGGGCCACAAGAGCACATTGCTGACTCATATTAAGATCTTCATCTACCAAAACTCCCAAATCCTTCTCAGCACGATTTCTCTCAAGGAGTTTTTATCTCAGTCTGTAGACATACTTGGCTTGTTGACCCATTAAGTTCATATAAGCTAATTTTTCAAACTTGGTCAGGACTCTTTGGATTACATCCTTTCCCTCTCTCTTATAAACTGAAACACTCACTTTGGTGTCATCCGGAAACTTGCTGAGGGTGCACTTGATCCCACTACCTATGTCACTGAGGACATCAGTCTCAAGATGGACCCCTGGTGGACACAAGTTGTCACCAGCCTCCATCTGGGCATAAAGCTGTTGACCACAACCCTCTGTCTATGACCATCAATCCAATTCTTTATTTACTGAATAGTCTAGCTTTCAAAACCACACCTCTCCAATTTAGAGAAAAGAGCATTGTGTGGGTCTACATCAAATGCCCTGAAGAATTCCAAATAGGCGTCCTTCCTTTTTCCACCAGTGACATCACTCCTTCATAGTAGGTCACCAAATTGGTGAGGAATGATCTGCCCTACAGTAGATCTGTACTGGCTTTCTTTGATCTCATCCTCATTTTACATGTGCCTTAATATTGCTTCCAGGAGAATCTGTTCTATTATCTTCCCAGGCGCAGCAGTAAGGCTCACTGGCCTGTAGTTCCCTGGGTCTTCCTTTCTCCCTTTCTTGAGTACGGGAGTGGTGCTTCCCTTTTTCCAGTCACTGGGCACTTTGCCTGACAGCAAAGACTTTTCAAATATGATGAGAGTATCTTTGCAACCACATCAGCCAGTTTCTTCAGGACCCAGGGACACGTCATCAGGCTCCACCGACTTGCATGTCTTCAGTCCCTTGAGGTGGTCTTGGACTTGCTCTTCTCTTACAGTAGGAGGCATTTTGCTCACCCAAACCCACCTAGAAGTTTATGGATGTGAGAGACATGGGAATTTTGATTGCCAGTGAAGACTACAGCAAAGAATTTGTTGAACATCTCAGCCTTCTCTGTGTCTGTTGAAGCCAGTTCTCCATTCTCCCTTACCAGAAAGGATAATGAATCCAGATATTATTATCTTTTTCATTTATAGGTCCAAGTACCATCTTGTAGGAACAATTTCACTCAGTTTTTTTCTGATTAATGTATCAAATACCTGGGACTGTTAGTCATTTTTGTCTTACTTTTCAAAAATCTGTGAACAGTTTGACTATAGGTTTCATATTTTCCCCAGGCAGAAAACAGTAAGACTGATTTATAATTTTGCTATTTTATTATTATTATTATTATTTGAAATATCAGACATTATGTTTTTCATCCTTCAGGTGTTTTACTGCTTCTATGCAACTTTTCTAAAGACAACTAACATGGTTTTTTTCTCAACACCTTTAATTATGTCAGAATGAAATCCAACACAGCTGTCTTGAAGCCCTCCTTAGCTATCTCTGTCCCCCCTCTGGGTTAATTTCATTGCTTTTACACTATTCATTATACAATTTAATATATTTATTACATCTATCACATATCTAAACATCCATGACAGCTATGCCCAAGAGGAAACCATGCTAGTAGTCTGCAGTGGCTACTAGGAGAAGAAAAGACAAGCACTTGCAGTGGGTGACTCCCTTTTAAAAGGCACTGAAGGTCTCTTCTGCCAACCTTACAGGGGGTCTCAAGAGGTTTGCTGCCTTCCAGGAGCCAAGATTTGTGATGTTGTCAAGAGGGTGAAGCAGCTTCTTTAGCTGCACAGGCACACAGTCCATGTTCCAGATCATGTTGCTATCACATGAAATAGGGCACATTTTCTATTATCTAGTACATAAAATAACTAGTTTTGGTCCGTTATACACAAAGTTATTTTTATACCATCTGTACTCTAAAGCTATTGCTACAAAGATATAGAAGAACAACAAAATAAAAATATTGACTCTGATCAGGAAAGGCACTACCAGTAGTACTTTTTATCTTGTGAATACATTGTCCTGGATAGAAGAAGCCATTCCTCCCAAAGAAGACTTTGGGAAACACCTCTCTTGATGTCCAAATTAGAAAATAACAAGCACAAGGTCAACTCAACATATTACACACTAAGTTTGGTAACGCTGTTTAAAAAAGAAAATAAAAAGAGACACCTATTAATGGTTAGCTCAAATTATCCCATTTTCAAACCACGGAAGCATGAGGCCACTTGAAAAAATATATGTCCAATTACATGCTTAATCAGCATGCACAATTACTGTGACTTCATATGACGCTCAGGTTTTGAAATACAACTGACCGTTTTCACACACACAACCTGAATTGCATTTACAATCACAGTAAATCTATACTGAGATTAAGTGTGTAATTATGTATGCATTTTTGCACATGGCCCCGAGTTTATAGTATTTGAAAAAAATCAGACCCTGAAGGCTGTGCTGCTGTTTTGAATACTCAGAACTCCCACTATCCCGTTAAAAGGATAACCACGAGGAGAATTTTCTTCCATATGCTTTCTTAGCATATTTATAATTATTATTTACATATTCAAAATCTAGCTCAAACCCAGAAATTTATCTTTAAATAATGATATCATTTAACTTCATCACTTATCCAACCTGCATTGAAACAGAAACACTATTAACAACCCTTAAAATTGAGTTTATAAATGGAAATGGAAGACACACTTAACAAATGCTGAGAACATAGTGCAGCAATACAATGAACAATAGAACATTCTTGTACTCAAAGGGACTTTCCTTGGTCTGTTCTTCTTGGGAAAAAGAGAAGGAAGATAGCAAGAATCTGAAAAAGGAAACTGGAAGGTAAAGATGAAAATGAGAAATACCAGTAGACCAACTAGGGAGAGAAAGAGAGTAATATTCAAGTAATAGAGCAAATAACATTAGAAGGTTTAGTAGAGAGCAGAAAAGCAGACACGTAAATGACAAGAAATCAGACAAGAAAAACTTCAGAGCAGGACTGGAATTGTATATATAGGACACATTTGTTGAACAAATTTAGAAAGTTCAACTACAGAAGATAAAAATGGGACTTAATTGTATGTAATAATAGTATTAACACAGGAGACACTTATGAAATGCTTTCAGCTACAGGCCTGAGAAATCTTTACGTAAGTGGATATTATTGCTACTACTTTACAGAAAGAAGAATCAAGGCAGGGAGAGATTATATCACATGCCAAGCACCACTCACAAGCCAAGAAGTAGAATTTAAGTTGCATACCTGTCTCTCCATTTTTCCTGAGAACCCTTGAAGAAGAAACTTCAGTAAGAGCCCAGTCCTTTGTGCACAAGCATTAGACTACTGCAAAATAGTGAGATTCTCTACAGGGAAAATTACTGTGGCCCCAGAGGAGAGGAGAACATATTCTAAAAAAAAAATTTCTTAGTTACTATCTCTCAGAAATTGTTAAGGACTTTCATATATAACTGCTAATATTCAACAAGATATTCTGTAAAGAATTCTGAAAAAAGCTTCATTATTCTTTTCAAATTTTATATATAAGGGTATATAACTGATATCAGTGAATCTACACAGCATGGAATTTTTTAATGCAATTTAGATGCATTTAGGTCAACTTAAGTAAAAGACATATAAAGAGTTTTTTTATTATTATTATTTTGCTTACTATAAATGTCTCCTAATTTCTAGTATTTTTATCCCCATTATAGATACAAATTGGTACTTTTTGAGCATAACAGCTATTAGTGCAAACACATTTTACTTTAACTATAAACAATCACTTTCTATCTAGTTTATGAGACTGAATCTCAATTTATTATATTGCTGCAGATTTCAGTTGTTACCTATGTTCTTGGCTTCCACTGTGATGAGAAGGAAGTAAAGTCCAGCTGATTCCTAAAGAAAAGATTATAAAGCATCTGCTCTGCTTGCCTTCTTGGAGCAACACTCACTTAATAATGGATGAACAGGCCTGCAGATAAAGAGGACAAAAGCATGCAATTTGCAAAGAAGTATTTGTGCATGTATATTCCTTTATCGCCTCAGATCCTTACACAGCTAGCATGATCTGTCTTTTCCTCAGCACCTTCACCTCAGGATCCCTTGGCATGACAATAATGCATTACGGTAACAAGAGGGAAGAGTGGAGGTTCAGAGGTCCGCTACCAAAGAGGGCAAGTAAGCTGAGAGATGTCAGAGAAGAACCATAGAAGTGGAGACTGAGGGGGAATCTCATCACTGTTTATAAATATTTAAAGTGCTTGAGTCCAATGGAGTCTCTTTTCAATGGTGTGCTGCAAAAGGACAAGGGGCAACAGGCAAAAACTGGAACATAGAAAGTTCTATACAAACATGAGAAAGAACTTTACCATCCAGGTGACAGAGCAGTGAAACAATCTATCCAGAGGGGTTGTGGAGTCTCCTTCTCTGGAGATATTAAAAAGTTGCCTGGACTCTTTCTTGTGCAACACAATCTAGGAAACAAGCTGTAGCAGTGGGTTGGACTCAGTGATCTCCAGATATCCCTTCCAACCCCTATGATTCTGTGATTCTTTGATTTTATAGGATATAACTTCTATTCCCTTCAGAGTCCAGTGAACTATTAGATTCATTCAGTGTCCTCAGTAACAACTTCTCTTTAAGAGAAAGTCCAAGTTGGAAACTTCATCCAGTAGTATGCAGTACTTTCCTAAACCCTTTGTAGAGTAGCTGTATCTTAAAACATATGACATTTCCCAATCAACATCTATGGCAGAATTTGCAGTCACAGTAGTGCTAAACTGATAGGGGCAAGAAGGAATGCCTTAGATTTCTTACTGGAGTGAGGTGAGTTCCATGGCTATAGCTCCCCCACTTCTTTCTCCCAGAGAATCTAGAATCTAATCCTTGAAGCCCTTTGGGATATCTCTGTGAGGGTGAGAGAGGAGTGCATTAGTATCAAGTACAGTTAAATAGTCTGTTGTTTCTGACACAAATGACCAAGAAGTTCTCTCTATCATCTCCAAATTTATATTAACAGTTCTGAAGACAAGGTTCAGCTGTTGGTTGTGTGCTTAAGCCGTATCTAGTACCACCAGAGGACTCTTCAGTGCAGGTACAGTTCTGACAGTAATCATCCATTCTTCTGTCTACAACAGATATTTTTAGCAGACTAAAAAGGTATCTTTGGGAGTGAGTGAGTCTGCATTATTTCCATAGCTTTGACCTTACAGAATAATGTGAATGTCATTGTAACTCTTAAATCAAAATGCTGCTGCAGTGCAAATATCAACTTCTTATCTGTCAAAATTTGCACCTACTTTTTCTAGAGGCTTGACACCTAGAAAAGCAGAAAAGTCAGAAAGAGCTCTGCTTACTGCAGGTTTACTTTTTTTCAATTGAAATTACTTCAACATCACTGTAGTTATGGGATAATAAAACTGATAACATTATTCCCTGTTTCTACTTCTAATGGTTATAGTCCTTTCTGAAGATGGCAAAAAACAAAAACAAAAACAAACAAAAACAAACAAACAAAAGCACCCCAAACCCACCAGCATCATTAACACTGATAATTATGCAGTTCTGTTCTGTGGATGCATTACATTTTACAACAGCAACTGGTAATGTAACATCTGCAACACTGACTATATGTGGTGAAGTCTACTCTACAAAATCATTTCTTCCCATGTTCTCTTACACTGAGCATACTGCAAAAAATAAATACAGAATATACATGGAAAAGCAGCTTTCATGTTCTATGTTGGCTCATATTTGTTAGAACAAAATTATGCTCAGTACAGCAAGCATTGTGGAAATAAACTTCTTTATTAAAGGAACCTTCCACAGTGTGATCTATTACACAGAAAAAATACCTACAAGCAACAGGGATGTTCACAAGAAAAATCTACTGCATTTTTGAAAGCCTTTTAACAAAGGCTCTTTTTGTTCCCAGTGTGCATTTTCTTAACCCTTGCTTTTGTGGGAGCATGTCAGATTGCGAATAGTATTTAAATATAATTTTTAACATAATATCTAAGCCTGCTTTCAAAACTCAAGTAGCAATTTAGTTACCTGGACTTTATTATATATTCCTGCTTCAGATTTCACCTCTGATTTGAACATGTTTTGCCTTTCATTTCAATCCAGTTTCTATAACTCAAAACCCCATGCTAGACTAGAATATGGTAATAGAGGCAATTATGTCATTGAGCATGCAGCATTACTCTCAGGTTAAGGTTTAACACCTGGGTGTCATTATTCTCTCCCATATCAATTTATTATTTGAGGACTTATTATTTGAAAGCTCTTACTGTGCTCTGGCAATTAGAGTCACAGAGATTCTGTCTGCTCTAAGTGTATTTATTTTGCTCTTCTAGTTTTTTGTTTTGTTTTGTTTTTGTTTTTGTGTTGGTTTTTTTTTTTATAGAATAATTAATACGTTTATAATACAGTAGTGGCAGACTACCGTGAAACTGCCTATATTGCCCAGCCTCTCTTTAACGATCTGTGAGAATAAATATGTTAACATACATGTGGATCTGCATCATATCCATACACAAAGAACTAGGGAATAGAAGTGTGATAAAAATATGTATAAATACTTCAGTTTTATTCAACTTGGTAGACCAAAATGATCTATGTAGTGTAAATACAATAGTTGAGATTGGAGAACATTACATGGTATCCTACCAAGTAAATAAAATTCCCCAATTTAAAAGAAGGTACAAAATGCACTTAACATCACTGGTGATAAATATATATGGTATCTATCCTGTGGCATTTACATTAAGTTGTTGTTCACACTAGAACTGTGAATCACAGCTCACTAAAATTTTGGAGACAACCATCTCTGGAAATTTTCTCATGCAAATGTAATAGGTACATATATTATTTGTCTATATACAGCTGCAAAAATAAGAATAAATTTTCTGTTTCTTAATGTTTCAACATCTTAACCTCTCCTCTTTCACTGATGGAATGACTACCTAAGGGAAAGCACGAGAGAAAGATAAAAATCTTGGTCTCCAAGGAAATAAAAACTTTTAACAAAGTAGATCAACTTTCCTAGAATAAAAAATTTAAAACCACTATCCAAAAATTTAAAAAGGAAGCAATAATATTGATCCACATTAAACCCTTCTAGATTTTCTGTATTAGAAAATGACAGTACTAAGCATTATTACATGTTGCGATGTCAACTTCATATAATCATTGCTTGCACTGTCAGCTACCACTGAACAGAGTACAGGAAATGAGATAAATCCCTTCTGAGTAGAAGTTTTTAATTTTTTTCCCCCCACTTTATTCACCAACTGGAAAGCAGTAAAAATAAGATGTACCAAAAAAATGTGTACGTCTTAGGGTTTTTTTGGTCATGGTTTCAGCTAAGTGTATAGCAGAAGACGACACTTTTAAGCCTGGATTTCTGAAATAAATTTGGAACTGGAGTTCCTCTGGAGTGGGGAGATTTCTAAGGCCATAGATCAGGAAAGAATATAGTCAGCTCTTGAGACAGAGACTAAACAGTCAGATCAGACACTGGAAAATATCCTTCTTTCTGAAAGAAGTCAAAGACTGCAATTCTCTGTTTTAGAAGTCTAAAGCTAAGTAATTCAGTACAGTCTGTGCAAGAATATTTCTCTCCACAGGAGGAAAGGTATGAAATGATATTTAGTTCTTGGAAAAAAAAAATACTTGCTAAGATTTCGTTTCATTTAATTATTTTTTGAAGTGCTTATGTTAAACACCTGTTCATTTTTGCTATGTGTAAATACTTAGCGCACCGTTTCTTAATTGTCAGATTAATTTATTTCAAAAAGAAATATCAATTTTATGCCCAAACCACTTAACAGAACAGTCAAATTTTACATCTGCTCAAACGAGCCACTAGATAGAAAGTCTGTTTTACACTCCACCACTGTTCACAATGGTTGCAAAGGCACCTGAATTTTCTGTGGAGCATTATTTGTAACCAAATCATAATGCTAAAATTAACACACGGTTTAAGGAGAAATCAAGAAAATAAACCAATAGTAACCTCTTAGGTTGCCACATTGCCTGGGCAATGGCAGGAGATTTAAACGGGCTCCAAATCCGGAAGAAGCCCTTTGATCGCTGATCTCAGCTGTCTCGGAGTCGTCCCGGATGGATCAGCAGTGACCGACCACGTGGTTCAAAGGGATTTTGAATGGTTCCTTCACTCAGGGAACTCCGGTGCCAACGAAGCAGCCCGGCAGCTCTCGCGAGAGTGGCTGACGCAGCGCGTGGGCTTTGCCTGGGCAACGGCGCTGCATTCACACCCCGTGCCTTGAAAAAGCCTTCAGGAGGGCCGCGGTGCACCGCTGCCCACCAGAGACAAAAAGGAGGAGTCGGATCTGTGAATCATGTGGCTTCCTGTAGAGTGTTGGTAAGTATTCTGCTTAGCTTAGCCATGGCTGCGCCTCAGCGGAAGGCTGCTGCCAGAAATAATGAGGTCACCCAGACAGAGGTCCCATGCACTCACAAAAGGAAAGCGGCAGCCAAGAAGACTGTGGAGACCCTGACTGAGGTCCTTCCCACGTATGTAAGAAAGGCTGTTTCAAGAAAAATGAGGATATTCAGACTGAGATCCCAAAACAAGATGCTGTTATGCAGTTCTCTGGCTGTAGTGAGTGCCAGAGTCTGGCGCTACAGGCCTTTGCAGCGCTATGTGAGGGAGGCAGCAATTGTGTATGATGTGACCAGGTAAACTACTTACTCAGCCTTGTAGTCGATCTGAAGGATGAGGTGGAGAGGCTGAGGAGCATAAAGGAGTGTGAGAGGGAGATTGATTGCTGGTACCAAACCCTATCAGCCCCTAGATCTAGGCAGGCAGACATGACTCTGCACAGAGTAAGTCACCCCTTGCCGCCTTGCAGTCAGGTGACAGAGGGGAACCAGCATGCAGACAGTGTTCCTGCTGCAGTGAATCCTCTATCCTCTCCTCCTCCCAGAAACAACAGGGAAGAATGAGGGGATGTAGGGCAGTGGCATAAGGCCCTTGCTCAGCGATGCAGGCGCGCCCTCCCGGTAAGTCCCCAGCCCCCTCAGCCCCCCCTGTGAAACAGGTACAGTGCTCTGCAGGGACAACTGGACAGTGGTGGTGATGACGGTTCTCCCCAGTTGGTGGTGCTCCCGAAGTCTGACCAGTCCTCGCCTAGCATTAAAACTTCATCGACTAGGAAAAAACAATGGGTCAGTTATTGGTGACTCTCTGCTGAAGGGAGCAGAAGGGCCAATATGTAGACCAGACCCTCTAAACAGGGAGGTCTCCTGCCTCCTGGGATCCTGGGTTAATGATGTGAGGAAGAAACCTCCTTCCCTAGTGTGGCCCACTGATTAGTATCCCTTGTTGTTTTTTCAGGTTGGTAGTGATGATTTAGGCAGACCTTCCTGAAGGACTCTGAAAAAGGATTACAGAGCCTTGGGGAGACAGCTAAAGGGTTCAGGAGCACAAGTTGTGTTCTCCTCTATCCCTCCAGCAATAGGGAATAATGAGGGACTTGATATAATGGGCCAATGGATTAATACCTGGCTCAGAGCTTGGTGTGCCCGGCAGGAGTTTGGGATTTTTGACCTTGGCTCTGTTTGCAAGAGCCTGGGCCAGACAGAGGCTGATAGGAGTGGCTTCTCCCACCGGTTGAGAGGGGTCTTAAGACAGGAGTTGGGTAGGTTCATTCACAGAGAGTGAATGAACTAGGTATGAAGGGGGGTGGGGCTGTAACTGGGGTTACTAATGTGGAACCCGAGCGTAACGTCCCTGTGCTTGAAGAAGAGGGATGTGCTTGTAAGACCCCGTGGTCTTGTGCCTTGGTGAAAGAGGAGGATGACTCATGCCTTTGTAGGAAGAACACAAGGGCAGGTATGAGGTTGGTGGCTGTGGAAACACTTGTGTGTGGTCATGAGGGTATTAGGGTTACTTCCACTTGCAAGGAGACCAAGCTCAGGTGCCTTTACACTAATGCACGCAGCATGAGTAATAAACAAGAGGATCTGGAGGCCACTGTGTGTTCAGAAAGTTATTATATAGTTGCCATCACAGAAACATGGTGGAACGACTCCCACAGCTGGAGTGCAGTGATGGAGGGCTACTGGCTTCTCAAAAGAGACAGGCTGGGTAGAAAAGGTGGTGGTGTAGCTCTCTATATTAAAAAAGACTATGAATGTGTGGAAATTAATGAGGGTGATGATAGCGTTGAGAGCATATGGATCAGAATAAAAGCAAAGGCCAACAAGACTGACATTATTGTGGGAGTCTGCTACAGGCCACTCACCCAGGATGAAGAGGTGGACGAGAGGCTTTATAAACAGTTGGGTGAGGTCTCTAGGTCACTTCCCCTTGTACTGGTGGGGGACTTAAACTTCCCAGACATCTGCTGGAATTATGATACAGCTGATAGGGAACAGTCCCGAAGGATCCTAGAGTGCGTGGGAGATAACTTCCTGACACAGCTGTTGAGGGAGCCGATGAGGGGAAGCAATATCCTGGACCTGCTGTCTGTCAACAGAGAAGGTCTGGTGGGGGATGTAAAGGTTGGAGGCTGTCTGGGGCAAAGTGATCACAAGATGCTAGATTTCTCTATCCTTATTGAACCATGGAGAGGAGTCAGCAGAACTGCCACCTTGGACTTCCAGAGGGTGGACTTCAAACTCTTTAGGACCATGGTTGAGAGGGTCCCTTGGGAGGTAGTTCTGGGGAATGTGGGAGCCCAGGAAGGCTGGGAATATTTTAAGGAAACTGTTTTAAAAGTGCAAGACCTGACCATCCCCATGTGACAGAAGATGAGCTGACGGGCAAGGAGGCTGGGCTGGCTGAACAGAGACCTTTGGCTGGATCTCAAGAACAAAAGGAAAGTTTGTGGTCTCTGGAAGAGTGGACAAGCTACTTATGATGATGACAGGAACACAGTGAAGCTGTGCAGGGAGAAAATTAGAAAAGCCAAAGCACAGCTAGAACTGAACTTGACCACTAAAGCAAAGGAAAACAGTAAATGCTTTTATAAACATATTAACAGCAAGAGGAAGGCTAGGGAGAATCTCCATTCCCTGTTGGATGCCGAGGGCAACCTGGTCACCACGGACAGGGATAAGGCTGAGGTACTTAATGCCTTCTTTGCCTCAGTGTTTAATAAGAATAGAATAAGCCCTTCATGATCCAAGACAAGATAGTTTTGGACCTGCTGTGAAAGCTGGATGCTTACAAGTCCATGGGGCTGGATGTACTGCACCCTAGAGTGCTGAGAGAGTTGGTGGATGTGGTTGCCAATCCACTCTCCATCATCTTTCAGCAGTCTTGGCTAACCGGGGATGTCCCAGTGGATTGGAAACTGACAAATGTGACACCAATCTTCAAAAAGGGCTGAAAAGATGATCCTGGTACCTACAGGCCTTTCAGTCTCACCTCAGTGCCAGGTAAGGTTATGGAACGGATAATCTCGGGAACCATCATGGACCAACTAAAGGTCAACCAGGGGATCAGGCCCAGTCAGCATGGGTTTACGAACGGTAGATCCTGTCTGACAAACCTGATTTCATTCTCTGACAAGGTGACCCGCGTAGTAGATGAGGGTCAGGCTGTCAGTGTGGTCTACCTGGACTTCAGTAAGGCCTTTAACACTGTCCCCCATAACATTCTCATGGAGAAGCTGGCTGCCCATGGTCCGGATGGGTGTACACTCCACTGGGTGAAGCGCTGGCTGGATGGCCGGGCCCAAAGAGTCGTGGTCAATGGAGTTGAATCCAGTTGGCGGCCGGTCACGAGCGGTGTCCCCCAAGGCTCAGTTCTGGGGCCGCTTCTGTTTAATATCTTCATTGATGATCTTGATGAGGGGATTGAGTGCACCCTCAATAAGTTTGTAGACGACACCAAGCTGGGAGGGAGTGTTCATCTGCCAGAGGGGAGAAGGGCACTACAGAGGGACCTGGATAGACTGGATCAATGGGCCAAGGTTAATGGTATGAGTTTCAATAGGGCCAAGTGTCGGGTCCTGCATTTTGGTCACAACAACCCCAGGCAACCCTACAGGCTTGGGGAGGTGTGGCTGGAAAGCTTCCTGATGGAAAGGGACCTTGGTGTACTGTTGGACAGTCGGCTGAATATGAGCCCCCAGTGTGCCCAGGTGGCCAAGAAGGCCAAAGACATCCTGGCTTGTATCAGGAATGGTGTGGTGAGCAGGACTAGGGATGTCATCCTGCCCCTGTAGTCGGTATTGGTGAAGCCTCACCTTGAGTACTGTGTTCAGTTCTGGGCACCTCAGTACAAGAAGGACATGGAGGTACTGGAGCAGGTTCAGAGAAGGGCAACGAGGCTAGTGAAGGGCTTGGAAAATCAGCCCTATGAGGAGAGGCTGAGGGAGCTGGGGCTGTTCAGTCTGGGGAAGAGGAGGCTGAGGGGTGACCTTATTACTCTCTTCCAGTACCTGAAAGGTGCTTACAGTGAGAGCGGAGTAGTTCTCTTCTCACTGGTGACAGGTGACAAGACAAGGAGAAACGGCCTCAAGTTGCGCCAAGGCAAGTTTAGGTTGGACGTTAGAAAACACTTCTTTACAGAAAGGGTGGTTAAGCACTGGAATAGGCTCCCCATGGAGGTGGTTGAGTCACCATCCCTGGATGTGTTTAAGAGCCATTTGGATGTGGTGCTCAGAGATACGATTTAGCGCTCGGTTGTTAGAGTTAGGGTACTATGGTTAGGCTGCGGTTGGACTTGATGATCTTTGAGGTCCTTTCCAACCTGAGTAATTCTATGATTCTATGATTCTATGATAACAAAGCTGTGAGTTACTCTATGGAAGATGTCTGATTCAGTCTAAGTCTTCAAAATAAATATCTGACTTGATCTGGCTACTGGCCTGTAGGTACATACAGATACTGGGGTAGTAGCTTGGCATTCTTCCAAACGTATAACTGTCTTGATGGAGAAAAATATGAAGTTAAAAGGTTTACACACTGATCATGAAATAAAGTGAATAGGAGGTGAGGATCTTTCAGCTCAGTATTCTCTTCAGTTGAATGGAAATGGTGTGTGTTGTCAGCATGACAGCACTGAGACCATCAAGTCATTAGGATGGAAGATAAGTAGATTGGAAGCACAAAGAATTTAGGACTCTGATAAGGTTTAGCTTTGTATTTAGCCAGTGGATATCTAGACTCTTGCAAAACAAAGCCAACATTGATAAATTCTTGAGAATTTACTCCTGCTTAGTAAGGCAGTCATTTATATAGTGTTGGTTCTAACATATAAGTTTCATCTATTGAAATGGTAATGTTACAGATGGAATAAGTCCCAGTATTGAAAGATTAGAAAATGAATGTTTCAAAATTATTCAAATTGGAAACATTTTCAGCAGAATCATAAGTAAAAAAAAACCTTTTGTTCCAGCACACATTACATTCCATCTCATTTAATATTTCTATTTAATTTAAATAGCTTTATATTTACCTCTCAATTCCATGCATACTTTGGCTTAACTCTAAATATATAACTTCAATATTAAGTCAGTAACAAAAATAAGAAAAATAAAAATGTGTCAGTAGTTTTGGCGCTGGTTCAGCCCAATTCCATAACTAACAGGGGGAGAGATTCACTGACACATACCCCAGCAGAAGGCAAAGAGGAGGAGGGAAAAGGTAGGGAGATGAGCCTAAGAACAAAAACAGCAGCAACAAGCAAAGGAAGAAAACAAATTTACTAAATATAATAGCAGAATGTGAGATAACACAATATAGAATCATAGAATCACTCAGGTTGGAAAAGACGTTAAAAATCGAGTCCAACCATGACCTAACCAAACTACCCTAACTAACAACCCAGCACTAAATCATGTTCCTGAGCACCACATCCAAATGGTTTTTAAACACACCCAGGGATGGCGACTCAACCACCTCCCTGGGGAGCCTATTCCAGTGCTTAACAACCTTTTCCATAAAGAAGTGTTAACTAATATCCAACCTAAACTTACCCTGGCGCAACTTAAGGCCATTTCCCCTCATCCTGTCGCCTGTCACCGGTGAGAAGAGATCAACCCCGCTCTCACTGTAAGCACATTTTAGATATAGGAAGAGAGCAATATGGTCTCCCCTCAGCCTCCTTTTCCCCAAACTAAATAGCTCCAGTTCCTTCAGCCTGTCCTCATAGGGCATATTCTCCAAGCCCTTCACAAGCCTTGTTGCCCTTCTTTGGACCAGCACCTCAGTGTCCTTTCTGTACTGAGGTGCCTAAAAGTGAACACAGTACTCAAGGTGAGAACGCCCTCATGCTGAGCGTAGGGGCAGGATGACTTCCCTAGTCCTGCTCACCACACCGTTCCTGATACAAGCCAGGATGTCTTTGGCCTTCTTGGCCACCTGGGCACACTGCTGACTCATATTCAGTTGACTTTAATAGAAAATATAATACTATATAATAATATGGTACAATATAATTGGAATCAAAGGTAACAAACCAAATAAAATGAGAGAGAGAGTGTCCAAAACTGAAGGCCTTACTCTAATGGCGAAGGTGAGATGACTGCAGAGCACACACTGCAGAGACGAGCAGTAAAAAAGGGGATAGCCCTGAGACTCATGAACAGTTTTATCTTTCCGTCTAAATGGAAAATGGAAATGGAACAGTGAAAGTCTTCTGGGAGACATAGTTCTTGTCTTCTGAGATGCATTTACCTGGAAATATCAACAATCCATGGAACTAGAGCACTAACTCTTTAACTTTCAGTGCACTCCATGATGCTATGTCATGGAATACTGATAACAAAAATCATAAAACCATGACAAAGTGGAAAACAGAATCCACAAAGTACACTAGTAATCTGGATTTTTAAATACATGCTACTAACAAATAAGAATTTTTTGGCTTAGTACTCTGTTGACATGTTTTGCTTATTTAGTTTCTCTTTTGTGCACAGTAAAATTGAATTAGACAATCTGCTATGCCATTCATCTACACTATTTCATCAACTTAAACTTCCTGTCAGTTTTCACCCACTTTCCATCTCAGAATACATTTTAATGTGTTTTATTTGCTAGTAGTGTATCTTTCAAAAATCCAATTCTCTGAGATTTGAGAACAGAATTGTCTATGAAAGCTATAAACTTAGAAACCGATTATATTAATATTTATTTAGAAATTGCACATTCTCTAAAGAGGCAAACAAATTTCTCATTTTGTTTATTTATTTTTTTTAATTACAACTACCTGGCTGACTTAAATATGCCAATCATTTCTGTGTATAAACTCTCCAGACTTTTGCCCTAAATGCCAGAATTTCCACAAAACTAAGTACATGTTAAAGAACTATCATTTTTTAAATTTTCTATTTTTCCCCACTTCATTCTTGAGTTTTAATATCGGTAATTTAACATTCCTGATTTATCATTCATTATGCCTTTCCTTTTCTTGTACTCAAGCACTCATAATGTTTCCTTCCTCTTTACAACCCAATTTTTTCTATGGCACTAATCACTTGACACTGACACTAGTTATTTCAAATCAAAGGAAAAGAATTATAATGACTGAAAACAGTTTTATACGAAACAAGAAAAATGTCAAAGTTGATGGTGAGGTTGTTATGCTCAAGAAAGAATCACTAAAACTCCTTATATAAAAATGGAACACAAGAGCAACAGAGAAAGAAGTATCTATGGTTCAAATGTGAAAATAACCTTTAGCCACATCATTTTCCTTCCCTAAAAATTTTTGGGGGGAAATTAATAATTTTAGGAAAAAAAATGTTTCCCACTATTTGTGGGATGTTTGTGTGAGAGAAAAAGAGCGGTAGACAGAGAAGATACAAACTTTTTAACCATCACTTTGAATCACCAAGGTTGGAAAAAACCTCCAAGATCATCCAGTCCAACCATCCACCTACCACCAGACCATGCCCCTTAGTACAACATCTAAATGTTTCTTGAACACTTCCAGGGACAGTGACTCAACCACCTCCCTAGGCAGCCCATTCCACTTCACGACCTCTTTCAGAGCAGAAATTTTTCCTAACATCCAACCTTAATGTCCCCTCGTAGAACTTGGGGCTGTTCCCTCTACTCCTATCGCTCTTCCTTCTGATTTCTTCAATTTCTACTTACATTACATACTTACATTACACCTACCATATTTACAATGTAAGCATAATACTGGAGAAAGAACGTAAAAAAAGAAATAGGGTTCTTAACTAGTGGATATAATACACCCCATGGAAACAGCATCCTTATGGAATTACTGGTTTATTCTTGGAAATTTCTGGTTTCATTAAAAAAAAAAAGAAAAAACTACTAAAAATGGTTATTGTACTGCTACCATTTTGTGACATACTCTACTCTGTACAGGTTGCTTGAAACAAATGTGACTGTAGGTTGCTCCATTTATGGTTACTGTTGATCACCACTGAAGGTCATTTGCAGTTCTTTTATTACCTAAAAAAAAATAAATAGAAAAGTTATTTCTGTAGGAAAATTCATATTTTTATCTCTGTGTCTCTACCATCAGGCTTAAGAGCAGGCATTGTAAAGTTGTGCATAATTTTCATTTCGAAGATGCTGGGACATTTTGCTGGTTCTTCACCTTTACTGTAGAAAAGTACACCCAAAGTCTGCTGCGTCCTTATGCGTCTCTCAGAACAGCATCCAAAATGAATCAGCCAGAAGTCAAGTTCAGTGTAGCTCCACACATTCTGCACTGACCTACAAACCACCAGCAAATTATAGAGGGCTGAGGCTGGTGTTTGGAAGCATATAACTATCAACATTTTTTTCTTTTATGGTGATTACTTCTCAATTATCTTGTAATTTTTCAGCTATGATTTTGAGACAGGGATTTGCAGTCTTTGTAGTAAGATTTGCTCCAGCAAACAAAACAAATTCAGAAGACAATAGGTCAAAGTCACTGCAGCTTCCTGGAAGCACCTAGACAATTGCAGTCTGTAGTAGAAGGGTATTCTTGAGATTCTCCTGCTGGAATACTGCCAGGGAAACATCTCCTGCTCAAAACTTGTGTTATTTATTGTCCTGCAGCAGCTTTGTAGGTACATAAAGACTCTAGAATAGTCTGTGACATTGCAAACAAGTCAAAAATGAAATGTTTTTTATTGTCTTGGTCCAGACTGTCTTTTAGACTATGTGGAAATTTCCAGCATGCATATTATGAGAAATGAAAGATAAATAAGGCAGTTACAGGCTACTGATACTTGAAATTTAAATGTCTGCAGAAAGGCCTGACTGTGTTTACTATGAATGTAGGAGAAAGACTCTATTAGCTTCAGTTATCAGCAGAATACTCAGTGTATTTTGGGGTGAAACGCTAATGCCTTTTTAGCTATGTATGTCCATTTGACATTGCTGTCTTCTGAGGGATCTCTGAAACTTACAAAAGGCCCAAGGAGTTAACATGGGAGACAGTTTTATAACAGAAGAGTTTTTGTTGCTTTTGAAGCTTTCAGAAATCATTCCAAATAACATTAAACATATTTAAATGGTATGCATTTGGACACATATTTGCACTATGAGCAGTAATCCTTATTTTAAATACATATTACATATAAATAGCAATAATTAGTTTAGCATTTAAAACCAATGTTAAAGAAACTGTTAGTCTAGCATAGCACAATATAAATAAGTTATCAGCCTGAAGGTAAATGAATAAACTGGGGACAGCAGACTTTGCTAGTCATAGGAAACTAGTCCATTATAAGATGTAAATGTGAGTTTTAAAGTCAAATACAGACTCTTCATGATCCCTCTTCACTCCATTCTAGAAAATTGTTATGATAACGCACATTGGTAAACAAGTCTTCATGCAATAAAATGATCCATTTGAAAAGGAGACAGTGTACAACTAAAATAGTGTAATTCAAGCTTTTGGATATTGTGTCATTTATTTTTTTCTTCTGAAAAACTGAGCAGGATAGCCAGTTCCTAATAAGTGGCATTATGCAAGGTCACGATTTTTTGATAATAAATGGTTGAGGAAACAACTTCTTAAAAAGGAACTCATCTGTTCTTCGTTAAGCAAAGGAAAATTCTACTGTAGGGTTGCAACAGGAATCAAAACTGTTAGCTTGACCTTAGGCTTTAGGAAAGAAATGCTTTCAACTTATTGAAACATCTCAGTATCCTATCTCTATCTATCCTCCCATCTTTTCCCTCTCCTTGCATGATATTAAACTTCCTCCTTGAAATGCTTCATGTCTCTTCCAGATCTCATAATCCCAGATACAGCTTCCTCCATTACTATTTTATTTTATTCTTCTGGCTTATTTCTGTGCTCTCTCCTCCACCCATGTCTCCTAAATTTCTCTCCCATCTTCTCTCCTTTCTGGGTCCCTTCTCTCCCATAATGCTTCTTTATCTTCATCTTTCCCTCTGATCACAGTATTATTTTTCAAGCTGTGGAGAAGACATTCCTCCTCCTCTTTCACACACTCTGAACACCAGTATGGGAGCAATAATGCACAGGAAAAATAGTCTCCTTAAATTATTGCTGTGCCTTCCAAAACACAGTATACAAAGCAATAACATCAGTAAAAACCTCAACCAGCCTTAAACCCCCAGGCTGAGACCATCACTAATACATTCCCCATGAGCTATCACAACAGAGCTCTGAGGCCATCCAGAATCTATAGAGAATTCAGCTGGAAAATTTTAACATAGCTCTACCAAACATGTGAAAACTAAGATGCTCATAGAACTGTAGAATCATAGAATATCCAAAGTTGGAAGGGACCCACAATGATCACTGAGTCCAGCTTATCTCTAAGTGTAATCAACCTTCTGTGACAACAGCAAAAAGACCCTCCTGAAACAAAGCACCTCCACCAAATTTCACGTACTGTGTACAAGTGTAAACAGTGTTCTCACCGAAGTGATTGCAAAAGCTTGTCCTCAGAAATACCTAGAACATTTCTAGGGTAAGACTATTCAGGGTTTCTACGTCTGATTATGTTTTAGAAAGATAATCAAAATCAAAATTTTCAGTCTCAAATGGCAAAGATGTCAAATTACACATAACTGAAAGAGGACCTTACAATGAAAAAATCATTATGGAATCTCAGTTATTACAATTTCTGCTTGCATTTTCTGTAATTTTAATGATTTCTTAGCATCGTAGTTTTGATCTCTCCTTCACAGAGGCTATCCCATCACAGCCATTTAACTCCAATGCTCAGTTCATTTGACCTATTTGTCAGAAGCACTACAGATGAACAACGAAATAGATCATTTTAAAAATACCAGATAAAATTGTGAGTTTGGCAAGGTGATTGTTTTGCTTTTATACAAATAATGGCTGATCTCACAATAATGTTATTCTGCTAAACACCTTGTGTAAAGAACTGTAGTTATTCTGATGTTTAAAAGACTGCCCACTTTCATTTCTTTACCGCATTATACATTTGTCTCTGGAATAATCAAGGCTTCAGTAACAAGACCCTAGGTTTATGTAGAAAACACTAGTCTAAGACTCTGTCAGTCTGCTGCTTTAAGGACAGGCTTTTTGATCCTCTGTTCAGAGATAATGGAAAAGTTTAAATAAACATCAGAAAAGTAATCATACGCCTGGAGTAGGGTTGGATGGTAGTGGAAAACAAGAACAATAACAGTAGATAATTAATAGCAAGAACAGAAAAAACAGTGACCAGTTATCCAGTTAAAGGAAACAAACAAGCAAACAAAAGCACTGTCCTTTTATATATGCCTCCAAATAACATTGTGAGTAATGACTTTAATTTGGTTTTATGTGCCAAAAGGAAAAAAAAAAAAAAAGAAAAGAAAAACAAGGAACATCTTCAACACTTCAGCACCAGATTACAGCTGCTCAGTGACAATACAGAGAAGTGAGTGGGATTTCTTTTATTCTCTATTTATTGTGATACTGAAATAATCTTATATGAGAAAGGATTATGGACAAAGAAGACCTATCTAAACAGATCATATGATTGGTTGTACTAGACGGACTCATTTATCTCCACTGGAAGAGGACAAGACCTTTATAACTCACTTGTGGCTTCATTGGTTGTGAATTATGAGTCTTGTCCCCTTACTAGTGGGCACCAATTTGTTATTCTAGAGACTGCTATTGCTCCTATGCAACTTCTTCCTGCTTTATTGATACGTGCCAGAAGATCACTGTTCTTTCTCATGTGTACCTTACAAACACAAGCAAATATTCTTCCCTTTGACATAAAACGAGGCTAGATGGTAATATAAGGTATATTCAGCTGAAGTCCTTAGAGTATTCTCTGTATCTCTTTATATCCTTTACAATTCAACTAGTAAATCATTCCTTAAAGCTGTGAAATCATTCAATAGTAAAAAATAAAATAAAATAAAATAAAATAAAATAAAATAAAATAAAGTACTTTAATGTACAAAAAGTATAAAAACATTAGTAAGCATGCAGTCAACAGACGTATACTTAGAAGTGTTAGCTCATGTTCAGAAATGATCCCGCATAACTTAATATAGGAACCTACACTAACAAAAAGATACTAAGATGTACACTAGAACACTGATGTCTTCAAAAGCAGAGGACTTCTCTACTGGTTTAAGCCATAGTTTTCAATATTCCTCAGTTCAAAAGAGCACCATTCCCAACATTATAGAGAGTACTAAGATGTGGGCTTGAAAGACTACAGGTAAATTAAAGTTGGTGATGAAACACATGGTTAATGATGATTTTTTATTTTTTAGAAAGACTAACTGAGCAGCTAGGTTTAAACTTAAAACAGCTGTGTTTTTGAATTTCCTATCTTTATGTGGTAGCATGTAGTCTGTTACTGGAACAGTTTTTGAAGTTTAAAATGGCACCACAATACTAATCTAAACATTTTTATAATCACAGAATCATAGAATCATTGAATGGCTTAGGTTGGAAGGGACCCCAAGGATCATTATATTCCAACCCCTGCCACAGGCAGGGCCACCAACCTCCTATCACGTACTAGACCAGAATACCCAATTAGTCTTACACACTGAAAGAGGGCAAAGATAAAGCAAGTTCAAAAATCATAATTACCTGATTTATGCTTTCAAATTAATCCTCTTTTCCAAGGAACCTTTTTAAGCTAGTCTTAATGATAATCAACATCACTGCAAAATCTGTTCAGAAGAAATGCATCTTACCCATTTGAAGCAGCAGGAGATATTTTAGTTAGGCTAAATATAGTTTCATTAGCTGAAGCTTGAACTAAGCATAGACTGGGCCACATAACAAATTTATTATATTTCTCCTGTTGAGGTGGAGATTGTGCAACTTCTCCCTTGTCTATCTAGACCCATTTACCTAAAGTATCATTTATTTCAGTTAGCTCCATCTGCCCACTTGCAAAAATTAATTGAATCCATGGGGAGTGAGAAAAGAAAAACTTGCCTGTAGAAATAAAGTAAAACTAGAATGCAAAAAAGTCTCCACAATTATTTTAAAAATAAAGAGTATGTGAAAAACAGAGATTTCATTTTACATAATACTGGAGAAGGAGTTAAGTTCATAACAGATTCCGTGGTCATGATAGATGCATGCAGCTGTTGCCTCAGACATATCATATTTTCTTTCAATTTTAGATGAACAATTAAAAAATATGGAGGCGTTCTCAAAGTTAAGAGAAAATAAACAATAGCATCACGATTGAATTGTTTCTTACTGCATTGTCTGTTATTAGAAAAACAAATAAACACACACAAAAAAACCAAACCAAAATTAAAAAAATCCTTACAAGTAGGTGAGATGTTTTAACAGTTATGATAAGGGAAAATTTCTTTGAAACTAATTAATCCTTTCCAGTTAATGAGGTCCTCTGACATGTCAGAGGCCTGTTCACTTTTTTTTTCTTCTAATTACTTAATAACAGCTCAGGGCAAAATGTCTTGAAAAAAATGTTACAACTGTAAAACTGCAGAACTGAACACCAAGCTTGTGGGTGCAGGAAGGGATGGTGGGGGCTGAGCAAAGGCTCCCAGCTGTTAATATTACTTTAGACAGGAGTAGTAAATAATTGACAGTTGTCATCTAGCAGTTTCTTGGTTATTCACAAGCTTAACGTTAATTCTTTATATTGGTGCCATCTAATCTTGTTACATCACTTGCACTCCTCAACTCAAACGTTAATATATCTGCTCCTGACATGTGATACACACTGGCTTTTCAGAGATATCACAGACTGCTAATCTGCACCAGTCAAAGAGCAGTGTAATTGTCCTTGGCAGACAGAAATATTACCACCAGACTGAGCAGTGTAAATAATACAAAAAAAAAAAAAAAAAATCCTCCAGTACTGCACAGAGAAATCTCCATAATTAGAGAGATCTCTTCAATCACACCCACTGTGCATCACTTCTGAATTAGAAAAGCAATAGACTAAATGAAAGGCTTTAATTCAATCATATTGAGCACCTGCACTCTTTTGATTATATATCGTGTAGCTACAGAGCAGGTGTCAGGATTACAGTGAAGAAAAAGGAAGGAAAAAGAAAGTAACTGAGATTTTGCTCCTGTTTCTAGTTTTAAACACCTGTAGAAGTGGTACAGCCATTTAGTCAAAGATGCAGATATATAGCAATACTAAAACCAGTTAAATTGATGCTCCTAATTGAATGCTAGTAATCTGAAGATACAGTGAGTTAGAAGTTCATAGTGGAAAGAACTGGAAAGAAGAGTGGAGTTAAATATCTGCATTATGTTTCAGTGAAAGTCAGGCAAAACTTACTAACAAAAAAGAAGTAATTGAAATCCAAAGGACATTTAACATCATATGCCACCTGCACATCCATATAAATAGTACAAGTAAGTAGGCATCACTCTGTAATGAATCTTACCATAAACTCTGACCAAGTGGGGATGTCAGGTTTGCCCCTAATTTGAGACACCACCATTTTCCATTAATATGAAAAAAGGGACAAGAAGGAAAATGAGAGAGACACTGATTGACTCATCGCTGACAGGAAATAGCAAAAAACAGAAATATGAGAGAACCCATATAAAGCTCACTCAGCTTGATCCATCTCCTAGGCTAAGAGTGAGCATAGTTATAGAGGAGCACAGAAAAAAAGTGGAGGAAAGTGAACTGCAGATGGAAGACAATTATTTAAAACTTCTTACTGTCTCAAATTTATAGGAGGGAAAGGATGTTCTTTGAAATATGTATGCCCGGCATGAGATTAAGAAACAACGGTTCAAATGTTGGTCTGACCAGTTTATTACAAATGTTAATAAATAATAATTATTATTATTATAATAATAACAGAGATGAAGAAAGGGGAGGACGGACACTATTACGGATTGGGGTGATGGGGAAGGGAAGGCGAGCGATAGAAGATAGAAAGAAGCAAGAATTGCATAAAGCGGGGATAGTCACCACCAGGATCCGGCAGTAGTCCCGTTGCACGACATTCCTGTGGTCTGAAGCCAAAGGGCAGGAGCAGCGAGGCCAGTCTTGGGCAACGAGAGGGTGCAGGTAGTGGGTGGGTCTAGGAAGAAGCTGCAGAGTAAGCCCAGGAGGAAGCAGCAGGTCTCAGGTAGTAGCCCCAGGGAAGTCCATCAGCATACGGTCCGTAATGAGGGATCTGATGGCAGATATCTTGAGTCCGTCAGCATGCAGGCCTTTTGTGGTGAGGGATCTGATGGCAGACACCTTGCGTCTGTCAGCATGCAGGCCTTTCGTAGTGAGGGATCTGATTGCAGAAACTTGTCCTCATGGTTGTTGGACCCTCTTTTATCCTCCTTTTTTCCTGCCTACGTGACATCCCTGAGTGCTTGAGCAAGAGTCATGTGCGTACCTCCTGATATGGCCAATCTTCCTTGAGATAAGTCCACACTAAAGATCATTTTCCGGCCATTATCAGCAGCTTATCCCTCTCTTGTTGCTCCTGGCCTTGTACATCTGTGCTCCTTAAAGGATTTCACAACCCTTAGCCAGGACCTGTCCATCAGTGTCCTCCAGACAGAAGATTTCTCTACCTTTGCCCAGGACTTGCCCGGACTTGTTCCGCAGCAAACTTTGAGTCAATGATATAAAAGAATAATCTCTTACACCTACGAAAGGAAGTAGTGAATTATGCCTCTCCTGAGTTGTTCAGGATGGGAAGTACTTCCTCTCTAAGGTCTTCCTCCTCTACTATGGAAATCAACTAAGTTTTCTCTTGGTAGGGGCAGTTAAACATAGAATAATTGAATCATCTATGTTGGCAAATACCTACAAGATCATCCAGTCCAACCGTCCACCTATCACCAATAGTTCTCACCAAACCATGACTTTCAACACAGCATCTAAACATTCCTTGAACACCTCCAGGGTTGGTGATTCCACCACATCCCTGGGCAGACCATTCCAGGACCTGACCACTCTTTTGGAGAAGTTGTATTTCCTAACATCCAACCTGAATCTCCCTTGGTGCAACTTGAGGCCATTCCCTCTTGTACTACCACTAGTTACACAAGATACACGCATCTCTCACTCACTCAGAATTGACTGCACACTATTCATGGCAGCCTTAATACAAAGAAAAACTTACACCAAAAATTAGATTTACTTCATGCAAATGTACTTATTTACTTACCATTCTTAAGAACTTTAATAACTTTAAACACAGGCTAAAATGCTGCTGACAGTTAAAACATGCAGTATTGTATGTGATCCCTAGGCAGTGAAGACTGAACCTTCCCACATACATTCCACTACATTTTATTGCTGTGTGACAGATGGCAGCAGAAGGGCAGTCTTACAGAATGGTGTCTGACATGGAAGTGCATATGAAACAAAGGGAAGGAACCACATTCTTCCATGCAGAAAAAAAAAGGCATGCACTGACATTCATTGGTACACGGTGAACTATTGTGGAGATCAAACAGTAGATGTGAGCACAGTAAGGCAGTGGGTAGTGCATTTCAGCAGTGGTGACAGTGACATGAAAGACATGTTCAGGACAGCCATGCACAGCTGTCACACCACAAAGTTAAGAGCACCTCAGTAAACCCATGTGCAAGGACTGGCTAAGTATGATGACTACACTGAAAAAGAGTGTCTACTAGATGAGAATACGATCTATCCAATAGTGTTTTTTTGTTTTGTTTGTTTGTTTGTTTGTATTTGTTGTAGTTTCTTTGGTAATGAGTAGAAGTCATTACTTTTGGAGAAACTTATGTACTAAAGGAAGTTTTCCAGTATTGACAGCACAGTGCTCCCACTGAAATCAGTGGAAATTTTAAGACTGCCTGTGCAAACATTTATGGCTTTTAGACACACACACACAAAAAAGCACAAGCAAAAGTTGTATTTTGAGCAATTAATTTTGACAGTGATGTTAAGGCTAAAACTCTCATTGTCACTCTGGTCCAAAACACATTACTAAAGAAGACAATCATCAAAAAACATCAGATAATGGGAGTGATGCTCTTACATTTCAGTTCTGAAGCCAGGACATGAAGATTTAACAAAGAGAAGACTGAGTTTCTACTTTGTTTTTCAGTGTCCTTTTAATACTCGTATCTGTGTACCTGGAGTTTCTCCGGTTTTTCTTCTTTGACTAAATATCAATTTGTATCTGTTTGGATCTACAAAATACATTTTTTTACAGCATGGCATGCCATGTCACCTGTACTCCATAACCTTTAAAGATAACTTGAGTATTCAGCAATTACACTAAATAAAGACACTGTATTAAAATAAACAATTGAATTTATGTTTAAACTTCAAATAATATGGACATTCTGAATTTATGCTCCTTTATTACCCATGATTTTCCCATTTTACTGAAAAGCTGTTACATTTCTTTTTTTCCCCAAATAATACATTATTTTCCTCCCTCTATGGTGGTACTATTTTACATGAAAATCATAAAAGTTGTATAATATTCACCTTTAGACAAAATGACGTAGCAGACAAAGCAGGATCTTCATTTTCCAAAGGCAAATAAATCCTGGGGTTAATATAAATTTAGATTTATGAAGATTGAGAGTACCTGAACATTAAGTTCTTTGTCTTTTATTCCATAACCAGCGCAAATGGAACATAACAGAACAATGCATATCATTGCAAATCCTTCAAGTATCAGCTGAACTCCTGTAAATGCCTTTATCAGTAATAATTTTTCCTACTATATAGCAAACAGTGACACATTGTGGGGTGCCCATTTCTTGTTTGCCCTAACTTTCTTTGTAGCCTGTGAATAACAATATCATAAAGCAAATATGATTCTGGCATCACATCCTCTTCCTTCATTCATGCTAATTCTTTGGCTCTTCCTTTTCTGCAGAACATAAAATATTTCCTAACCATGAGTTTCTTCAGAGGAAACTGCAGGCTTGTTAAACTGCTGGAGTACAGAAAGAAGTGAAATAGATACTATTAATTAGCTTGTGTTCTGCATGTTTATCTTCCCAACAATTCTCTATATAGCTTTTTTTCCAGGGATGTACTATCCACAGTTGATTTGAATTTAGACATTCGGGGGTAGAAAGTGGTCTAAGGAGGTACTATTACTTTATCATGTGCATTCCTGGTCACATACCAGGTTTATAGTTCACTGGGCTAGGTCCTCTGGCTGCTTCAAATGAGACTCATTTGGAAGACAGTTTTAAATTGTTCACTGAACCTCAAGGAGATACTGCTCTTTCCTAGGTATAACTTTGGGAATGCTTCAGGAACAAGAAAGTGTTCATTGTATTGTTAAAGTGAATTCTTTTCAATTCTTTACAATACAGTGAATATTTTACAATCATCTCCTTAAGAATACTACCACAAAGCCATGACTTGCTGTTATAATAAAGATGAATGCCGCTCTTTAGTGCATGTTTCAAAATAAATGGAATATATTAACTGATGTAGAAAACTCCTTTCTCTGTGATTACTTTTAATTTGTACATTCATAAAGCCATGGATTACTAATAACAGCTATCAATCATTTTCCCCAAAAAGTTTGACGCTAAGTACTAGAGATCACAGTGAATTGTAATGAAAACACTGCTTGTAGATAGCATAAAAACAGAATTGCATTTGCCCCTCAAGGATTTAGTAAAGAATACTTCCTGCTCACACACTATCTCATTTTCCCAAAATGGAGTGAAATGGCCTTTGAGCAGAGGCAGAGGAAGCTGAGGAAGCCACTCATGTCCCCTGATAGATTCATGGTGGTTGTATGCACTGTTGACTTCCATCAGTCTGCTTATACCCATATGCTTGCCTGACAACCCATATCACCCACAGTGAAAGAAAATAATTCCAAAGACTGGTATACATCTTGTTTCAATTCCAGCAGAAAAAAAGGCCACTGATTTTTTTTTGGGGGGGGGGCATAATTAATTAATTAATTACCACATACTTGAAAGAAAATAAAATTAGATACTATAGCTGCCAACAAACTCAGTCCACAGAGACCTCTCCCTGTATCTGCTGCACCAAGACATATCAGGTTACTGGTAGATAACTTTGTCTGGGGATCTCCCACAAAAATCCTTTCAAATACAGTCTTACAATGGTTGCATGAAATTTATCACCAAAGAAAACAGCACAGGAGAATGTAAGCAGCTCTGAGCAGCTGCCACAGAAGCACGAGAAAATCCAAACATCTGGAACAGCAACACCTACACTGCATTTTTTAGAGCTGAATTGTATTAAAAGTGCTTGTTTCCCCCTTCTCACCCCCCCCCCCTCCCCCCCCAAATATTGCGACTCTCATTATCTTTTCAGTCACGTAGGTGCCACTACAAATCTAAAACTAAATAAAAGTGAAAATTCATAGCCTGGACTTCAGAGGATGCAGTCAGTCCAGTTCTCCTTCTCCAGGCACAACTCTGGAACACATTTATTTTCATAGCCACAGGCTGTGACAGGTAGACAGGATAGATTCTCCCCTTCCCCCTGTATACTTCCTTCAGGGACCTTGCCCAGACTGGCTGAGAAACAGGATACTTTTCCTTAAGGAAAACACTAGAAAAGCACGAGCAAAGCAGAATGTTTCACTTTCTAGCCTCACTCAAAAAGATAGTTCATTAGTTAGCAACTATGCAACTGGACAAATAATGTGAGTTAGCTAACAGGCTGCAGCACTACTTAAAACTAATAAAGGCTGGAATATTTATTGGGTTAATTAGGTCAAAGTAGCCTGCCACCTGGAACTTCATTAAGTATCATTTTTGCCATTAAAAGCAAATCCTGACTTGACTGGAAGGAGTAAGGGGATGTCTGCAGCACAGGCAGAGGCAGCAACCTACTTTCTGTGTTGACTTTCTGTGTGTGAGATATATAGTCAGCATTTCTAATGAATCTGCTTGGAGTGGCTGGAATATTATGATTTATAGCACCTTCCCACTCTCTATCATAGCATTTTATTAGATGGATGGGAAGCCAGTAGTAATGAGGTTAGGAATGAGAAAACATCCATCAAGCTCAGCAACATCTTCTCAAGAAAGACAACACACTATCTCTTATGTCACAGGCAGTGATCTAGGTCACGATGGTATAAAATGCATGATTAAAACCAAGCATTTGACACTAGATAATAGGCATCTAGTTAAAAAATAGCTCTAGTGTTCCCAACTTTTAATTAAACCCAACTCATAAATATGCACTGTAGTAAATATACTGCAGAATGGGTCTTGTTTATATCCTGCCACATAACAATTACCTCCAGAGCGAACCCTTTATTTCACTACATGCTGTTATTAGGCAAGAGGCAGTCTAAAATACAAATGTTAAGCCAGTTGTGTTAGGCAGGCACACAATGATCCCATCTACTTCAATTACTTGCTCTCCTTCACATACTTGCCGCTGCAGTTATCAATCTAAAATAAAGCACCCTTAATCATTTTTTAGCAATCTTTCAAGGCACCTTTGATTGCCTCAGTAATAACAGAGAGAGGGGGGTTCTTAAATACAGAATGGTAGTGAACTGTAAATCTATCCCTTTTACAGGTTTATTCTTTTCCATGTGGATCATTTACAGAAGATTTTTTTTTAATGTGGCTCTGAATAATGTAAAACTGACATTCATGCACAAAAACCACATGTGAGCAGGCACTGGATCAGCAAGATATTTAATTGTGTTCCTGACTTCAGCTCATCGGTCACCTCATGAAGGTTAGCAGTCAATTACCAATTGATTGCCAGCTCAACAATTGATCAGTAAAAAGCAATCCTATTCCAAAGTGGCTTCAAGAGGCAACATCCTCATGCTGCAGCTAAAGGCATTGAGTTCAAGTTCTAGATGCTGAAGAAATATTGCCACAGTGAAGGCAATGTGAGATCTTGAGTGCCTTGGATAACAGGGCAGCAGGATACAGGTCTATGTGGAGAGAAGTGTAACTGATCAGCCATTTTTTCACATAACTGGAAGTTAAAAGATCAAGGGCATTAATTTCTACTTACAGACAGCAATAGTAAAACGTAAACCTTTCTGTCTCCAAGGAGGTTATTCTGATCCACAAAATAAGGTACAGTAGTATCTTAGCAAGACACAATCACAAACCTGATGGATGTGTTACACTGACTGAATACTTTGAGCTAGACTCCTTACTAGTTTCCATTGTAAATAGAAATTGTAATTTTTTTTCATCATGTCAGATCCATAGAGTTATCAAGAGTGAGCAAAAATATTTCCATGTGTTGTTACAAAAGAAAGAACAAGGGAGAAAAACAGAGCTCACAAGAGTATAACATGAGCTTTTTCAGCTCTTCTGAAACACTTCAAATATACAATTTTAAAGTTCCACAGGCAGAAAAGGTAACATTTTAGAATGGTGGCTCATCTTAATATACATGGTGAATTTTCTCTTGTGGCTGAATCACAGAATTATATAATTTGCCCAGAAGACTGACAAATTTGTGACTTCTGCTGTAAAATGCTATTTTCCCCTCTACGGATATCTTTGAAGCATTTACTGGTTGTCTCCAAGGAACTGAATAATTGTGTGATGCTTCCTCTGTTTCACCTGCGACAGTGAAGGATATCTTCCAAAAGTAATTTTTTCATATAATCAATAGCCATACTTGTTGACTGACTTTAAAAGCAGAGGCAGATGAAAATGGTCTTTATTATTTCCAGACTAAAGACAGCTGGAAAAAATCTCTCAAAGAAAATATGTTAGGTTGCTTCAGTCAGAATATTAAGTATGATTTCTACAGAAGCTGTTGTACGAGCTGTGAAGTACCACTTTTGCCTGAGATGATTGGTAGGTAGAGTACATGCAGAGCTTCAGCCTAACTAATAACTCCTAAATATACTAAAATGTACTGACATAATTCACCCCACTGCTACCATTTTGTTAGTGAAAAGTAATCTTACACCTAAAAGCATACACTGAAATTCAGGACTACTTTAGTTAATTAAGTGTTGTCTCAGTGCAAAGTTTTAACATAGCCTTTCCCAGTATTATTAATTTTTTTCCCATCTTTTATTTCATGCAATCACTCATATTTTTGAGATATTAAAATACATTTTCAATAGTCAACAATAATGTTCAGCAAATTCATGAAGCCTTTTTGGGCATAATAACTGGACAGTAAGGTAAATTGAGAATTGTCTGACTGGCAGAGTTCAGAAGATTGACATCAGCAGTGCAGAGTCTGGTTAGAGGCCTGTAACCAGCAGTCTTCCCCAGGGTACAGTGCTGGGTCCAGTACTGTTCAACATAGAATCATAATCACAGAATCATAGAATGGCCTGGGTTGGAAAGGACCATAGCGATCATCTAGTTTCAACCCCCCTGCTACGTGCAGGGTCACCAACCACTAGACCAGGCTGCCCTGGGCCACATCCAGCCTGGTCTTGAATACATCCAGGGGTGGGGTGTCCACAACCTTTCTGGGCAACATGTTCCAGTGTGTCACTACCCTCTCTGTGAAGAGATGGAGTCCACCTTCAGCAAGTTTGCTGATGATACAAAGCTGGGAGGAGTGGCTGACACACCAGAAGGCTGTGCTACCACTCAGCAAGACCTGGATAGACTGGAAAATTGGGCAGAGAGGAACTACATGAGGTTTAACAAGGGCAAGTATTGAGTTTTGCACCTGGAAAGGCATAGCCACATGCTTTTTTACAGGTTAAGGGATGACCTGCTGGAGATGAGCTCTACATAGAAGGACCTGGGTGTTCTGGTGAACAACAGGTTGACCATGAACCAGCAGTGTGCCTTTGTGGCCAAGAAGGCCAAATGTATCCTGGAGTGCATTAAAAGTAGTGTGGCCAGTAGATCGAGGGAGTTGATTCTTCTCTAGTTTGCCCTTGTGAGACCACATTTAGACTACTGTGTCACAAAGATGATAAAGGGCCTGGAGCATCTCCCATATGATGAAAGGCTGAGTAACCTGTGTCTGTTGAGCCTGTGGAAAAGAAGACTGAGAGAGGATTTGATAAATGTTTATAAATATCTATGAGGCCAAGCTCTTCTCAGTGGTGTGTAGTGATAGGGCAAGGAGTAATGGCCTAAAACTTGAACACTGGAAGTTCCTTACGTATATGCAGTAGAACTTATTTACAATAAGGGTGACAGAGCACTGGAACAGGTTATCCAGAGAGGTTGTGGAGTCTCATTCTACAGAGATATTCAAGATATTTCTGGATGCCTACCTGTGCAACCTATTGTCAGGTATCTGCTTTAGGAGCGTGGTTGGACTTGATGATCTCTTAAGATCCTTTCCAACCCCTGTAATTCTGTGATCCTGTGATTCCTTGATAACTTGTAGCAGCAGCAGCCAAGCTCTCTTGGTGGTTTATTGCAGTGAAATATATCTTTATGGTATATTTAATGGGTTCCTGTTTTCACTGGATGTTACTAACAGGATGGATTGGCCTCAACAAAAAACAAACATACAAACAAAAAAAAGAAACAACTCAATTGTTAATAAAAGGTGGGCTGTGGTGTCACATAAGTGCTTCTGAATTTAGTAAAAAACTGAAATAGTACCCTGAATGAACCAAGCGCCACACTAATATATCATGGGTTGCCTACTTACAGTCATTATAATCCTAGCCAAAAAGATTTATTATGCTGGATTTTGTTGTGCATTCATATTTCAGAGCAATAAATTACATGCTTCTTTTGCTGTGTTAATATTGCAAGCAACTATGGCTGCTGTTGTACATTCCCTTGGAAACATCTTTTATACAGTGCCAATTAAGCTGGAGGTGGGAATGTTGGCAAGAGGATTTCAGCATCTCAGCAAAAGGTCAGTATGGCTACCCACCAGCCAGAGTTTACTTAGTAATGGACTGTATAGTCAGCAATGGGTTTGAGCCCAGCTTCTGCTAAATAAATTTAATATACAGTTTTCTGAATGAGAGCAGGTGCTATCAAAGGAAACATCACAGTATTTAGGAGATGATTTGAGATTGTTGTAAAGCATGCCCATGACCTCATTTGATCAAGCTTGCTTTTCCACACTTTTTTTCTTTTTATGTTAATGTTTCAATATTGAGCAGGAACAATTTATATATTGACAGTCATTAACACTGTACACAGAGTAACAGTGTTAGACTCTCCTCTCTCTTGCCTTCTCACAAACACCAATAATCTCTACCCATGATCAAAAAGCACACGGGGTCAGATAGCTCAGATGTGTTCTGTCATCCAAGGAAGGAAGTTTATCTTCTTTTTAACATTGCTCAGGAAGTTATAGGCAATTTAATTTTTCTCTGCTACATTTATTGCTTTATATTGTTCAAGTGAGATTTTTCACTTATTTTTCTTCACTGGCCTTCAAGAAACCATAGACCTGACTGATAACTTTAGAAATGCATAGAAAGGTTCTAAATGAATAAAGAAAGCATTGGAATCTTCTGTAAGACCAAAAATTGATACTGAGGTAGAGATATTTTAGTTTTTATGAGTGAACATGCAAGTATGTACTAGTTCTCTTGTATTACAGTAGAAAAACATGTTCTTCCCTCTGTAAATGGGTCACCACTAAGAATAACAAGTGGATACTAGCTCTCCCATGAATGAACTTCAGAAGACATGAGATCTCCCTAGTATTGGCCCTTTGGAGGCTGGGATACAAACTGATTTTTTTTCCTCTTCCTCCACCACTCTAGCATGTTCCTTGCCTGTGCCCATATCTGGATTTTGGACAGTCATTGCTTCTCAGATAGATTCTTCTGCCATCCAACACTCTTAAAATCAACATTATTCTCATATTTCATGATCTTGACCAAATTCTTCTCATTCTGCAAGAAGAAACACATAAGCCAAAAGCATATACAAGGAGAATTTAGTCTTTGAATTTATCTGTCCTGAAAATCATTGTCCTGTATTAATACTTTTCAAGCCACACAAATTCATGCAATCTTCAAAGTGAAAATTGTATTTCTCTGTTATTTAACTATGCTGATACCAAAATTCTTAACTTTTCCTGTAAATCAGGAAAAGGAATAATCTTTCATTTTCTTATTTACTTTTTTCTGGTCAGTGATAATAAAGATTATCATCATCACGGCTAAGAAATCATCACTATTTATCAGCAGTAATTGACAATCTATGTGTAAGTATGTCATATGTCAGATCTGGACAGAAGTTTCCTTTGTGAATAGACCATGTGACTCCCCATGATGCCCCAAATTCTGCAATTCTGATTACGACCTTTGGCATTATCGTATGTGACATATTATCCTAACTTTATGGAAATCAGCTATTTCAAGAGAAAAGTAGTTCCTAACAAACTCATTTCACATGGATTTAGATATTATCCAAGAAAATTGCTTAATGCGTGGCTGTCTCCACCTACATAGTCTTCTCAGATATCTTCAACTTGTGAAACATGAAGCATTCAAGTAGTGAGGAAAATATTTTTTTTCAGTTTTCAGCAGCAGGCAAATTCATGCTTCTCACATGCTATCCACCTCTGGGGCAGCATGCCAAAGCAGTTTATAAAGGCTCTTTACAGAAAGCACCAGATGAGCCAGAGGCGTTCCTAGGACATGAGCAGAAGGAGTCCATAGCACATATGTTCCTGATTGCTTACCACCTCAGACTGGATGAAGCTCATCTATATTTGTTTGAGACTATAGACAGAAGCAGAAGCTAAGTACATTTACTGAATATTTGCCTTCTGACAGAGACCCCAGAAGCACCTCTGGGAGCACAGGAAGCATAGCTCTGCACAGTGTGATGCCCTTTGTAATGCAGGTATAAATGTGAGATGTGAAATCCCCTGTCTGTATTTGGTCTCATCATAACAAAGCCACCAACTAATCTCTGTCATGAGAAGCAGGTGTTTTGGTTTTCTTGTTTACAAAAGCTACGTTTTATTTAGATCACAAATTAGTTAACAGGCAGCTTTTTCACCCTGCTGACTCCAATAAATTCTTCTGAAGATGAGATCCCTAGTATTCAGAGAGTAATCTTGCAATCTAAAGTCCTTCTGTGTTCTGAAAACTAGATTAAGCATCCTTAGCTTCTTCCCCCCAGAAACCCTGCTATCTTGATGGTGCACTAAAGTCCATGTGAGGGAGAATCTGTATTTGTGCAGATAAGAATATTAAAAGAAAAGCAGACAAGGTAAGGGGTATTTCCATTTACAGAATTGAGGATATTTCAAGGAGAATTCCTCCCTTATAGGGGATGACGTCACTGTCAGCAAACAATATTAAGAATTTGGTTTTCATTATAATCTTTTGACAAGAGAGAAGTAAGAGATAGGCTAGCATCTTTCTTGCAAGAAGACTGCTTCTGTAAGTGTCACTGTCCTAACAAGAGCCCCCACAGTGCCACTGTGTTTACTTTCTTCGCACAGAAAAGCTAAACAGTGAGAACACTGGTGCATAAGCCCTTCAACTATAGAGATATTGAATTCTGATCTTTAATAAACCAACACTGATTTACTTCACTGCTTCTGTTTGCTTAGTTAAGCTCCACTAGCATAGGAAAAAGCACACATAACTTAATCACATTGCTTTTTTTCATCGGATTTTTATTAATGCAGCAAGCAGGCATGGAGCTTGGTAAATTCACTCTGTTCTCATCAGTAGAATACCTCTTCCTCCTTCAAACTGGAAGTTTTGAACAGTGAAAAAGAGAAATAAAGTGATTATACAGATATGACATGAGATCCCTTTCAACCAGATAGGGCCTCCTCTTTCAGTGTTGCTTTGTGGAATAAAGAGTGGAGTAATTCAAGGGATCATTGAATTCCCATTTCAGTAGGGCTGTGATAGTCATGACATTCAGATCATATCTGCTGAGAAAAGTTCCACCACTGTGGGAGTCCAGGACATTTATCCAGTTGCCTTATGCCATTCAGTATCCAGCATAGCCTGCTGTTTTTAGCATTCTCCTCCCAAGCGTATAGATACAGTACAGTTGAGTTGTCACAACTGGAGACTTTCAAATTTTCTTCTCTCTCATATTTTGCAGATCACAACAGTATATGCCAAGTCTTTCCCATTTATTTTGGGGTCAAATCATCTAAAAAGCACACATACTTATTTCTCTGTTCAGAACTGTCATCATGATTTTAACCAACAATTTTAAAATGAAGCTGAAGATCATGTAAGGATAATTCCTTACTGTGCCTGTTCAAGAGGTCCGAAGACACCTTCCCATTTTGTGGAGGAGAGATCATGAAATCTTTGGAGAGTTGGTTATTCAGTTTCTAGTTAACTGTTTTCCCAGTGGCCAAGAACATTTACTCGATTGCATTATTCCATCTGTATCATATTTGATTGTATTCCATTTTGTAATATAAAGACTGAACTGACGTGTAAGTGTCATGAATATACATATAACATGATTTAAAAAGTCTTAACCTCTCTGGATCATCTGCCTGATCATATTTGCAATTACAATATTATGGTGTTTGCCTTCATCAGAGATAAGTAACTTGTCTACATTTTCTTTTATCCTCAGAAGAACATACAAAGTAGTGATGTTAACTGTCAAAATTATATATCCTCAGCAATAGTAGATCTTACTCTTAATGAAAAATCTCACAGAACAAACTAGGTAAAGAGGAAGAAATGATATATTTTTCTTGCATGTATTTTCTTTTATCAGGAAAAAAAAATAAAAAAGGATCTTGAACAATGGCATGATCCTCTAATCCTGGCATAAACCTCTACCTGCCTGCACAATAGACATTTTTCTTTAAGTGAAACTAGAAATTTCCTTTTCAGGCCAGTTTCCATTTTATTGCTCATAACCTTGTCCAGAAATAAATATATCTAAAACAATGAGAGTTAAAACTGAGGTAGTTTTTGCTAGAACTGCAGGATGATACATCAAATCTCTCAAAGGTTTCAAGCACTTGTAATGAACATTTTTTGTTCTTATGTTTATAGAGATAGTTTTATTAGTAGCCTATTCTTATTAGTGACCTCTGCTCCCTTTTCAATTAATAATTATTCTGTCTAAAAGTCTCTGTCTGCTCGTGGCACCTAGACTGATGGGCTTTGTAGTAACTCTGCTTACAGTGAAGTCAGCAAGAATTTTATTATTTATTTCCCTAAGCAGGAGAGTTTACAGAAACTCTGTCTTATTCTATCTTTGTGATTATCTCCTGAGCATCAAAAGGCAAGACAAAACAAACAAACAAACAAAAAAAAAATCATATTTGAAACAGCATAAGCAACAAAACAGATTTTCTTCCGCAACTCTCAAACTTAGGAGTAAAAAAAAAAAAAAAAAAAAAACACTTAATGAATAATATTCCACTACTGAGGAGCTAGAGGGCCCTCAGAAATCCTTTGCACACACCAGTTACATAACATGTTTGTAATGAGTTTCAAATCAAAAACTGTAATATCTCCTGATGCAATAAATTACCCTTAAACTTGATCAAGTTATTACATAACACACCGACTGACATGGTTTTATGATGTTTGGTTATCAGTATTCCACATAATAACATCACATAGTGCACTGGGAATTAAAGAGTTAATGCTCCAGGTCTGGGTACCTGTCCCAGAAGAGAAGAACTACTACACTTCCCAGAAGACTGTTTGCTGCTCTATTACCTTTTTCGCTCAGAGGGAAAAGACAAAACACCTTGGTAGCTCACCTGACATCCCTTTTCTTTCTGACTGTCTGGCTCATCTCTGTTGTGTGTGCTGTCTCATCACAGCATTATAGTAAGGCCTTCTGCTTTCAGACTCTCTCTCTCTTTAATTTGATTTATTAGCTTCAATTCTAATTATATTGTATTATATTGTATTGTATTGTATTGTACTATAGGGTGTGATCTTGCATTCTGATATCTTCTTTAGTAAAATAGTTTGTTTCTCCTCAGATCATTGCTGCTGTTTTGTTTTTGGGCCCATCTCTCTACCCTTTACTCCTGTTTCCCTTTTTGTGGCTCATGGATTTGCAGGTTCCCCCTGCCCCACTAGTCACAGAACCAGGCCGAACCAGCCTGTAAACTGCTGATATCACACATTACATCTTTTAATTTATAAACGTATTAATTCCTTATTATTATAGTTCTAATATTAACAATAATATTTCATTATTTCAGCATGGTAAAGATAATGCCTAGACTATATAGGATTGTCCTATGTACTCTTACTATAAATCATTTTGAAGGTGCTTCTAAGTTCTAAGCCAATCTTTTCAGAAACAAGACCAAAATGAAAATTTAAAATAATTAAAAACAAAGTATTCTACTTTCTTGAAGTATCCTCAATAAAATAAAGCAGGAATGCAAGGACATTTGCAGGGAGAACAAATATTGAACATCATTATTCTCAGTTCTCTGGTCCACAGCACCTACCTAATTTCTGGTAGCATTCTTCCACACAGCTCCTGAAATACCCATCCATGTGGAGACAGATGTATTGAAACAGAATATTAGGATGATTTTCATATCAAGTCTGCAGTTTCTTGAATTTTCACCTATAAAAGTAAAAGCTGGGTTCTATTAAATCTCTGCTTTTTACAGTTTAATTTCACTTCACTCAGGAAAAAAAAGGAAAAGATAGAGTTACAAAAACAACTTTTGTGGAAGGCTGTGAATAGAACTCTAGAATCACTCAGTACATGCTATAATATATAATCAAAGGGAAAAAAGTATGTTTAAAGCATTCTAGATCTGTTTTTCACTCCCTCATCTTGTCTGAATAGACAAAGCTGTATGCAAAAAAAGAAAAACAGCTATCTCAAAACAATTGTTGGAACTTGTTACTTCTGCAAAATAAGCCGGTCATGAAATTAAAATGTCACTCATCATAACAAATGGACTAGACCACCCACCCCATCTGGAAAAAGGCTCAGGCTTTGGTCTACTTATCTGTTTACCACATAGGGTATCAGAACATTGCTACAGTTATGGGACAATTGTATTTAAAATCTTGTCTCCTTTCCTCAGGTCCTCCTCCTGTTTACAGTCAAAACCTTCACTGCTCACCAATATGATAAACAGTATTCAGATTATGATAGCTATTCCAAATGATTGTTTCCTGGATGCTGTTCTGAACAGTGCCATGTGAAACAGTGACAGTCCTCTTTTATATGCTTGAAGCTTCCCATTTTAGTAGAATGTGTGTGATACTGGAATAAACTTCTCAGCAAGTTTGGCCATGAAACAAAGATGCAGCAAATAGTTCTTCGGTAACTCCCTTGACTTTTAGTGGCACAATAAAGAGATGACGTTCACACTAGCTTACAGACAAGCTTTCAAGTATATATGTTTGCCCACAGACATTTCAGGTTTTACTTTACATTAGAAGTGAAGGAAATGTGATGCATTTATTATTTGTATAAGATCTGGACTGCGTTGTTAAAATAATTTGACAAATCAGTATTTCTCACTTTTTTCAAACACATATGCAGATATGTGGAAAGATTTTACTCTGAGTGCCAAATTGGTTGTTACAGCATATAGATAGTACACCTCTGTGTTTTTATGGCTAGTTCAAAACAATTTTAATAAAAGTATTTATGATTGTTTGCTTGTATTTTGGGGGGGGGGGGGGAGCTGCTCTTTTGTTTTGTTTTTAAATGTAGATCAATGTGTGATCTCTTAAATTCAGTCTCTTCTAATAACAAGAAGAAATATTTAGATTCTCAGTCTAATCTTTCATTCCTATGCAGCAACCAAGTGCAGTCTCTCAATATGCAATTCTGAGGCATAATCCCATACAAGTAATGTATTAGGCTCATGGTAAGCCTTTCAGATGAGGGAAAAAAGGATTAGACTGGTGCAGTTTAACAAAGATTCAGTGAATGTGTCACATGCCATGCTTTGACTTAAACAGTTACTTACAGTCTAAATCTTGCTTACCTAGTAATTAATCATATGCTGGTGACAAAATAAAAAACAAACAAACAAACAAAAACACAACATGTACACAAAAATAAATTGAGTTATCTCACAGGAGTACCCTGAACTTTACAGGATGGCCATGCGTGAATAGATTTGCAAAGCTGTGCACAGGGAGCTAAGGATAAATCCCATTAGTGAATAAATGGATTTGTACAATTTATAGTTGCATAAAGCTTGGAAAATCTACATTTTCTTGTCTTAGCCTGAAGACTCAATGTCTGCTTTAGAGATTCTGTCTGTTAGTGCATGGAAAATATGTTAACTATTTCCATTGCCTGTGTATATGGTCCAATATATACAAGAAAACCTCCAAACCACAAACCAACCAACCAAACAAAGATATATATATATAGTAATGTCATTATCATAATTGTTTAGTAGAATATACCACCTAAGCACAAAATAATATTAAAGGATAATGAAGGAAAGTATCATTAAATCCTAGCAGAAAATTATTTATGCAGGGAAAAAAACACAGGAAGTTTCTGTTTTTCAGACATTTCCTTGTTCTTAAAAAAAAAACAAAACAAACAAACAAACAAAAAAACCCACTTCCTTTTTTTTTTTTTTTTGTCACTTATTTGCCTTCTTTCCACTTCTTTCTCCTCTTGTACTTGTAATTTTAAGCTTACTACCAATTTTACTTTCTCAGTATCATTTCCCATTTCTCTCCTGCAAGAAAATGCATTTTAATTTTCCTACAGTTTATTTCTCTATTGCTAGGACTGGGTCTTAGAGTATCAACGAAGTTTACAGAATCAGGTTTTCACCTTTATTATGAGCTTTCTTTCCATCATTCTTCTCCAAATGTCCACTCTGCCAAAAAGTTTTGTGCTTCTTTCCTTGTGGGACACTTACAAATATTGGGTTTTAAGCCATTATGTCATGTCTCTTCTATCCAAGATCTAGATCTCTAAACTAAAACTTAAACAGTGCTCTCTTTCTTGTGTTAGCCTTATGAATGTTCTACTGTGTTGAACAAGTTCATATTCTGCCTGTTGAATGGCAATATCTGTATTTCCTACCAGCCTTTTATACTACTATTTCATTCAAATTAATATAATTCCATTATTTTTCGTCATCGGTGTCATTTGTTTCTTTTATCCTCAGCCTCTCTTTAGCACTACTGCCCCCACTTCAGTGCTTTCTCTTGACAACATTGCCCCTGACTCTGGTTTTCACCAGGATTCTAACTCCCACCCTTCTTAATAAAAAAAAAAAAAAAAAAAACCTTTAGCCTCTCTGCTTCTTCTCTTACTCTCCTTCAGCCCTCCGCAAGATGGTTTTTAGCTCTCCTCACCAGTGAAATGGCTCTACTAATGACATTTTACAGAGCTACAGTAAATAATTTAGGGACAATGTTAATAATGCACAGCAGAGGAGGAGCAGAATTAACAGATACAGGAAAAGAGAAGTTCTCAGCAGAGAACCACAACAACATTGAAAGATACAAATATATTACTCCTTATTATCTGTTCTCCAGAGAAAACAACTCATATTCCAAGAGTTATATATGAAGAAAAGTGAGATGAAGTCAGATGCTTAATAAATGAAGGACTGAGAAATGGGAAGGGACTCATAAAATGGTTTAGGATAAAGTTGCAGAGGAAGATCCTGAGCAAAGCAAAATGGAGCTTGAAAAGAATGAAGAATGACTAGCAGTCTAAAGGTGTTATGGTTTCATACTACTTAGGCTACTGTGACAGCCAGAGATCATTACGCAATTCAAGTGCTTCATATTTTTAAGTCAATACTTCTCTCGGATAGCACACACACTTGAATTGTTAACAAAGCTAGTCTGTTATCTCATCAATACAAATTGAAGAAGCTTGATTTAAAATACAGTGTTTCCACTAGTAATTTAAGTATCTGAAAGCTCTGTATGATTCTGCCTTAGAGAGAAGTTAATGAACTACAGTATGGAAAGTTTACTATGACACAAGGACACAAAAGCAAAGCTGCCAAAGTACTTTCCAAAAATTTTAATAAAAACTAAAATTTTCTATGGAAAAGCGTAACTTTTCTGGGAAGAAACAGAGGAGATTTTCCATGAGGAATAAACAAACAAACAAACCAACAAATAAAACCACTGTTCTGTAGGTGAAACAAAATGAATGCAGTAATGGCATGATTTGTCATGCTTCCTGAATTAGATCTCTTTCTCCCCACCTCCCCCTTCCCTCCCCCCCCCCCATGAATACATGAGGAAAACTAAATCTTTAACAAGTGTTCTTTGTGTAGAAATTTTGGGTTCAAATTTTCCCTCCTCTTCTGCACTCCCCAAGGTAGTGATCATATCGTGCCACATACAAACTAATGGCATGTAACAAGGAATTACTTAGTCCCTTCATGCAACAACTTTCTCATTTGGAAAATAGGCTTTGTCTCAGGTACTTCAGCACATTTAACCAAATATCATGAAAAGTGAGCATTTTAGATAGTTTTGTAAGGGTAAGGGACTGGTAAGGAAGAACTTTCAAGTACCTACAATGTTTTGAATTTTGTATGATTCCTGCTGAAGTGTTTTGTGAACAAGCTGTGTGCAAGAATTTCATGGAATCATGGAATCATCTACATTGGAAAATACTTTCAAGATCAGCAAGTCCAGACATTGCTCTAACCAAGTACACTCAACAAACTATGACCCCTAGTGCCGCACCCACATGTCTCTTAAATACATCCAGGGATTGGGACTCTGCCACTTCCCTGAGTAGCCAGTTCCAATGTTTAACCAACCTCACCAGGAAGAAATTCTTCCTAATGTTCAATCTAAACTTCGCATCTTGAGACATCTTGAGTCTGTTTCCTTGCATCCTATGTATCTCCTGTGACCTGAGAAAAGAGACTGAAATTCTCACTGCAACCTGCTTTCAGGTAGTTGTAGAAAGTGTTGAGGTCCCATAGCCTCCTTTTCTCCAGGCTAAACAAACTCCGTTCCCTTAGTCACTCCTTGTAACTCCTTTTCTAGACTTCTCACAAGTTTCACTGCTCTTCTCCAAACATGAGCAAGTAACTCTATATCCTTTCGGAGCGGCAGGAAACTGAACCCAGGATTGAAGGTACAGTAGCACTAGTGCCAAGTACAGAGTGACAGTCACTTCCCAAGTTCTCCTTGTTACACTATTTCTGAGGCAGGTCAGAATGCCATTGTCCCTCTTAGTGGCCTGGTAACACTACTGGCTCATTTCCTGTAATTGTGTAACTACCATGTATATATATAGCTTAACTAGAGACACTTTATAATACTGTGATGTTTCAAGTAAAAGAAATTTAATGAATAAATAAATAAACGAACCTTTTACACTTATAAATTCTTATTTTAGCTTAAATCAAATTCACTTCTTCTGAGGACTGAATTGACAAAACCTAAACCAAACCCAGCTAAAACAAACTTGGTAACAACCATATAGACACACAGTACCACCAGTTACAAAATATATATTGATAAAAATAGAAGAGCAGAAAAATCTTTGTGTACCAATAGCTGAAATAATGATACAAAGCTGAAGGGGGGGGTGGGTGGGGGGTGGGAAGGAAAAGTGATTGACACACCAGAAGTCTGTGCTGTCATTCAGTGAGACCTGGACAGGTTGGAGAGCTGTGAGGAGAGGAACCTGATGAGGATACTACACCCTGGAATAACTACATGCATGAATACAAGTTAGGGGATGGCCTGCTGCAGGGAAGCTTTGCAGAGAAGGACCTGGGAGTCCTGGTGGATGACATGTTGGCCATAAGCAAGCAATGTGCCCTTGTGGCTAAGAAGGTCAATGTGCATTAAAAAGAGCATAGTCAGCTGGTTGATCCTCCCCCCTCTACTCTGCCCTGATGAGGCCACATTTAGAGTATTGCATCCAGTCTTGGGCTTCTCGAGTCCAAAAAGACAGGGATCTCCTATAAAGAGCCCAGAACAGAGCAACAAAGATGATTAAGGGCCTGGAGTATAACCTGTACAAGAAAAGTCTGAAAGAACTGGGTCTGCTCAATCTGGAGAAGAGAAGACTGAGGGAGTATCTTATCAATGCTTATGAATATCTAAAGGATGGGTATCAAGTAGATGGGGTCAGGCTCTTTCCAGCAGTGCCCAGCAACAGAATGAGGAGCAATGGACACAAATTGGAATACAGGAAGTTCCATATGAACTTGAGGAAAACTTCTTTATGTTAAGGGTGACAGAGCACTGGAACAGGCTGCCCAAAGAGGTTGTAGTGTCTCCTTCCCTGGAGGTATTCAAGGCCCACCTGAATACTTTCTTGTGCAAACTACTGTAGGGAACCTACTGAAGCTGGAGGGTTAGACATGATGACCTCCAGAGATACCTTCCAAGCCCTACAGTTTTATGATTCTGTAGTGGGAGTCAAAAACACACCTCTTCCAGAAAGAAGTTATACTCTGAATCCTACGAATTCATCAAAATGTTTTTTAGCAAATGCATGTGTATGGAAACTGTTGAATCGCGGCCTGAACCTCTGATTGATCACCTGAGGTGAGCACTGAGTCAGCTGTGGGAGCACAGGTGAAGGCAATTCACCTGTGTGACCAGAAGAGGTGGTCTTGGATCCACCTTTCCTAGACCCCCCATTTAAGGGCTGACTGACAATGAGGAAGGATCCTTTTCTGGAGATTGCTCTTTGTGGAGTTTTTCCTGTGAGCCTATGATACGAGTAAGTATTTTTTCTCTATTTCCAATTAAAATCTTTTTAGCTGTATTATCTGTGGATACTGATCTGACCACACCCCTCTGTGTAGTTCTTGATTACACAGCATGAAATGGCAAGGGTCTAGAATCTTTTATCTTTAGCTTGATAGAATCACAGAATTGTAGTGGTAGGAAGGGACTTCAAGAGATCATCGAGTCCAACCTCTCTGATAAACAGGTACTCTACAACAGGTCACACAGGTAGGCATTCAAATGGGTCTCAAATATCTCTACAGAAGGAGACACTAAAACCTCTCTGGGCAACCTGTTCCTGTGCTCCATCACCTATAATGAAAAGAAGTTCTTCCATATGTTTGTATGAATTCCAAGTTCAAGTTTTAGGCTGTTATTCCTTGTCCTATCACTACGTGCCACTGCAAAGAGAATGACCTCATCCACTTGCCTCCCACATCCTTTTAGATATTTATAAAACTTTATCAGATCCCCTCTCAGTCTTCTTTTTTTCCCAGCTAAACAGATCCAGGTTACTCAGTCTTTCTTCATACAGAACATGCTCTGGGTCCTTTATCATCTTTGTGGCCCTCTGCTGGAATTCTTTAAGGAGATTCCCTGCCTTTTTTTTTTAACTGGCCGAGAAAAGGACTCACCAAGGCAGACTACAGGAGGAAGATCACCTCCCTTGACCTGTTGGCCGTGTTCTTTTTAATGCACACCAGGATACCATTGGCCTTAATGTAAAATTAGAATCACCATTATCTTTAATCATACACACTGTTCTTCTTACTGTTCTCTACAGTCATCTTATTTGGTACTTACCTACAAATATATACTGGGTAGCTTTTCTTCCATAAATTATATTTGTAAACAAAATGGCTGACTAAACAATAAAATATCCCAGGAATTCCTTTTTTATAAACGCCTTTATCCTATGCCTGGAGCTAAGAATCAACCTCACTGAGCCTGCATGGAGATGATCTATAATACCTTGTTTTGTTTGTAATGAAATTAGAGTGATGCCTCATAGGCTTTAGAATTCGTAGCTACTGATGGAGGAAATCAAACAACACTATTGCAGAAAGTCTTTTTTTTTTTTTTTTCTGTCTATTTGAAAAATTAAGATTTTGCTCTGGAAGCAATCTCCCTGCCACTGATGGTGTAATTTTAGTTGAAGCTTGATCATAAAGTTTTTTCACCTAAATCTCCCAGTAATCTTCTATCTTCCACATTAAAGGAGCTGTGTTCCTTACTGGGGTTGTCAAAGTGAGATTACTGAAATTGCTTAAACCATGCCAGCCAGAACTGCAGACAGAACAATTCATCTTAGTTATGTTGAACCTTATCACAAGGAAGCAAATAAAAAATTTTAACCTTGGATACTAAAAAATTTCTTGTCTTTTTTTTTTAACCTTCACTCCAAATTAGGGGATTTTTTTCATTTCATTTAAGTGAAAGCAGTTGGTAGTCATACTGGCACAGCACTTAAGCAGTACTATGTGGCAGCCCAATCTCCCACATTACCACTATGTACCACCCTATACTAATAGGATCCACAGTTACTTTAGCATGTCCAGAAATCCACCACAGTAAGTGCAGAACAGTTTCTTATCCCTTAGAAAATATTTTCTTGTGATCTGTTCCCAGATGCAATCCTGAGCTGCACCTGAGGAGCAAATCCTGACTAGTTTTGGATTTTTTACAGACATTATTATTAATATATGTTAATGTTGCCAGTTTATTCCCTTCTGATTTTTGTTGTTGTTGTTGTTTGGTAAGAGCTTTTGAAAACAGTTATAGAATGATCTTGATTATTTGAAAAGATTCTGTGTGCATAGCTTTTAAACACTCCCCAATTTAGCCACTTATGGGATGGGCAAATAACAAACAACATTTCTCAATTTTGTAAACATTTTCAACTTCTGTCCTGTTAAATTGTGATTTCAAATAATGGATGAAACCACTGTCTACTTCTTTGCAGGTGTATGTATTGATCCTGAGTGCAGTGTGTGAGGGAGATGGGATTTCATAATCTCTATGTGCCTAGCTCCACTCTACCAGGTAGATCTTTGAGCTGCAAAGTTTACCTTTTCTTCACTACAGTTCATTGCACTCTCTTTTTGCAGCAAGTTTTTCTACTGCAAATTTGCAGGTAACCTTCTGATCTAACAGGTACTTCTATCTGAAATGTCAGCCATCTGCCACAGCACTAAGAATGAAGCTATCATGGCATGATCAAGACAACTTCGCCTTGAACCAGAACTTTTGTTCAAAACTTTGCTGCTGTCTGGAGCAGCCAGTGTGCTGCACACCAGACTGTCATTGGATAAACTATTGCTGATGGGAAGTATTGAGCAGAATCAGCATTCAAAATTCAGAAGGAACCTCTGCTGGATTAATAACTAAATAAAACAAGGATCACATCTCTCTACAGCTAACACTGCACTTGCTCACTATGAGCAGCCTCACATTTCCCCCAAGCTACAGACATGAACATGCTAATGGGAGAAATAACATGTACCACACAGTTCAGAAACCCTCCCCTGAAAGAAAGGGAGGATACAGAGGTAGACTATGCTATCATCACTGGTTTTCTAGAAGCACATCTCCACTAGCCTGCAGAAAACAAACTGTTGTTTCCTTCCTCACGGTGCCTTAGCATATATGAGCAGTGGGAGTGGTTAACAGCAACAGTGTGTGGCCTCCAGACTGGGGTGGCCTCTGCATCTTAGCTAGACAAAAAATACTTAAGTCATGCAGAGGCATTCTTACCTAACTTCCATATTAGTCTAGTAAGCACTCAGGATTTTTGTGTTCATTTTCTATGGTTTCCATGTGAATTCATTAATTCACCTAGTAACTTTGCTAAATAATACTTTAATAATATTAATGTGGTACATATGCAAATTGTGATCACAGAATGTCACCTGGAGAAGAACTTCAAAGTCTGTTTGATTGACGATGCAAATTTTGTTTTACCACTATTCCTGTATGTTAGGCTTGTGGTTTTACAGTAATATCACATTCTTAGCCCACGTCGTCCTGGAGAATGATTTCACTGGAAGGGAAGGTTAAATATTTTAAAAATGCAAGCAAGATGAATTTTAAAAGCATCAAAATAGCTTTGGACCCAGAAAGCCCTTTGCCATCCATAGGCAGTTCTTTTTAACAAAAGATGCTCTTAAGTTATGCAGCCTTCTCATTTGTCAGTTCAGAGATTTCTCTGTCTCCTCTGCCACATAGTCTGTATAATTTAAGGTGACTCACTGTACAGGAAAGTTCACCTTCCATTAAAATGTTTTCTTTAGTAAGCACTCTACTGGAAGTGCTGTAGTGTAAACATGAGTGGCTACGAATACGAACATTTATTAAATAGTGCTGATGAATTTTTCAATACCTCAGGGAGAGCAATTCACAGCTCAATCATTCAGACCGTTTTAAGTGCTGCACAGGACAATTCCACTACATCTTCCATTAATATTTAATTACCCATTTTATTCTGTTTACCTTTTTGGTTAATATATAATTTAAAGCCCTTCTACTAAAAAAAAAAGGGGGGAGAAGGGAGAACAACTGTTAGTCTGCTTTTAACAAATCTCTGGTGAGAGCTTTTGCTTGATTTAAAATTCATTGCAAAGAATTTTTATTTAATATCAGTAACACAAACTCCAGGTATTAAAGCAAAACTTGGAAGCAACTGTTGTGTATGTCCTGACATTGACTTGAATTTGACACAAGTTTCTGACCAGCAGCCTTTAACAGAGCAGCTTGGTTTAGTGCCACATACCCTGACTGTTAGGTGAGGTAGCAGTGACAAGCGTGGAGCATGCAGATACCATCTCCGGGAATCCATCTTGGGCCCAGGACCACTTCTGCGTGGCTACTCTTGCCCAGTCTGATACCCAGGCACATGGGATCCCTGCCTGGGCTGGGGGTTGTGGCTGCTGCTTTCACCTATGTAGATGTAGCTGGTAACAGATCTGCCAGAGGCACACATACACATGCAGCCAAGGACAGGGCATTGACAACACCAGAAACACAGGCTGCCCCAGCCATAGGTTGCCTTCAACAGCACTTGCCATGGGATTTGGATAAACAGCCACTGACAGCCAGACCCCTTCCACCTCTTAAGCTGGCAGAGATAGAAGTAAGACAGTTGAGACACACACAGGGAGCATTATGTTCACAAACACACACGTCTGTGTCTTCTTGGAGTACTGGCCCAGCTCTCCTGTCCATCCAGCACCCCTGGGCCCTCGTATCCACTTCACAGATTATCTACTCACCACCTAATCCAGCCTGAAGCTCAGTGTAGACACATGCATACAAACATCTATCCTTTAAGCTGACCACATTTGAATGTCCCCTCAGCTTACCATTATCATCCCACTACCTACAGCCCAGATCTGATGTCCTTGCTGCTGACTGGCTGGTCCAGCTGAATGTTTGCGGATGAATGTACATGTACACCCCATGAACACCAGGTTAGGGAAGATATGAACACTCTGCCCCCAAGCAGTCAGCAGCAGGCACATGGGTTGTGATACATCACCCAGCTTCAGCTTCCAGTGCAGAGCCCTGTGCTCACGTCACTCAGGCCAGACCCCACCAGCAAGTTTGGGAGCACACACTGCTCCTGCCCCCTGGTTCCAATAGCTGATGCTGGGGCCCCACTTGCTCCAGTAGCTGGCACCACAGACCATGGCCTGCACTTAGTTCACTCACACCAATCCCTCCAATAGCTGTCATTCCAGGCTCAAAATATGTAGAATGCCTTCAGATCCAGAGAGCTACAGCCCTTGCTGCAAGGACCCCCACTTGCCCCAGTAGCCATCACCCCACAGCCTGTCTCCAGTAGCTGGCACCAATTCCACTTGCACACACACCTGTCTCACCAGCAACTGATGCTGAGGCCCTGAACTTGCTCCAGCAGCTGGCCCATACCAGAGTTTCCATTCCCCAACCTGACTGCAGTGTTTCACTCACCCACATCCATCACTGGGGGGGAGCACATGCCAGTGGCTGGCATGCAGTCCTTGCAACACATATACATACAGAAGAGGGAGTGCAAACACACAGGAAGAGCAAGGATTTAATGAAGGAAAACACAGGATAGCAGGAAGGATCCTCATAATCATGAGCAGAGCTCAGCCAGACAAGTACCGTGACCAGCCCTGCTTTACATGTTACCAGACATTTTATACCCTCTCCTACCTCTGTGTTCCTCTTACTTCATTTTCTCTATTCATTCCCATCATGGGTTTGCAGAACTCTGCAGTATCTCCTCTCCTAGACCAGGCCCTTTGTCCACAATATTATCTGTAAAGTTCATCCTTCCAGGAAATGGTGCCTATAGCTTGTTAGCCCATCAAGCAGTGTGACAAGGAGATTTGTTCCTTGTGACTATCTCCCACCTTAGAAGTCCTCAAACAGATAACCTTACTGGAGTAAACATGTACAAATTCTCAAACACTCCTTAATTAGTGTTACTGCCCAGACTTGTTTGCTATCACTTCCTCTTTTTCTCATTATCCCTTGTGGCCTTGCAAAAGGCCCTTGACCAAGTGCCTTTAAAGTAGCAGACTCCCCCAGCCTGCATAGCTTTGCACTCCATCACTGGGAGGGAGCACACAAAAAAGTCAGTATGACACAAACCACTGCTTTTCTACAAGGGTTATTCCACAGGAATTGATAGTCTTCAAGGATTTATTGGTGAGAGAGCACTTTGTTTTCATATACAAAAATGAAGAATAATGATATACTGCACTGTGGTGTTTAGGAAGAAAAAGACTGCTGGATTAATAGGCCCAAAAACTTTTATTGTAAGTGGGATAGTGAAAGCAGAAGTCTTGTAAAAGTATAATACTTGTTCTTCGCTATCAACAATTGAGATATCACAACCAGGAAAGTAATAAAAACGTAAACAAAAACTGATGTTATTAACAGCAGTGACAGAGCTTTCAAATTTGGAATAAAATTAATAGCAGCAATGCTTAAACTTTTATTATTATTTTGAGTCCAAAATTAGATGGGCATCAATATTGAAATGTTTGACTTTTCTGCACTACTGGCTGTAGATTTCAGCTTAGGTTTTCCAGAGTCTTTAATATATATAAAAATGATTAGGGATTTGCAGCCTGAGATACTTTACCACTTATAGCAGCTTCTACTCCGAGATAAGATCTGTGTTTTGTGGAATTCCAGACACACTTTTATAGCTGTCTAGTGTGCATCTTCAGCTTTGCACAAGGAGTACTGTATCAGTATAGAAGACACAAATGCCATTTCATTTGGGGAATAAAGAAATCATTATGTTACTCACCAGACTGACAGTTCATCTGTAGTTCTAATTCATTTAGCAAGCAGTTTATTTAAAATTATTATAAACATTTATACACACACACATATGATAGATAGGGCTATATTAGATATAGATTCCTATTTATATACATATATACTCGTACATATGTAAACTGCTACATCTATATATACTATTTATTTAAAACAGAAGAGTGATCTCTGAAAAGAACTTGCATGATTTTCGGGAATAGAAAATCCTAGATATTACTTTGCACAATCTGAGTTTTGCTTCGTTTTGGCTTTCAAATTCTGGTTATCATACAGAGGCATTCAACAGTATCATGTGTTCTGTCCTTGCAGAAGGTTGTTTATGTTCTTTTCAGCTAAGATATGGCAGGTCATCTCACAGCCAACATCTGTTAAATGTCTTTTCAATATAGTACAGAATGTGAGAAAAGATAAAGACACTGGTCGTGTCACATTTTCTACTGATATAATAAAACTTAGATGATTAATATATTTTCATGCACATAACTTCCACCTTTAACACTATTAAATTAAGGACATAGGATAAATACAATTGAAAGATCAAAGACTGAAACTTGATCTTTTCAAATGCTGAAAGTCATAAAAAAATTAGTAAATTATTAGAAGAGTTAAATTCCTCAACTTTTTTTCTTATTCTATTTTCTCTCTCTTTTTTTATTTTCCATTTTATTTTCCGATTCTTCTAGGTACACCCATACAAGCATAATTTTATGCCATGGAAATAAGCTGGATCCAGACAAGTTTCTAGAAGGCCAACTGCATTACGTAAACATTTTGTCTAGGTCAGATATGCCTTTTCTGAATTTAGCATGACATAAAGGAACTGTGTATTCATATTCACAAGACCAGGACTGAACATATATAAACACTCTTGATTAAAGTGAGAAAATGTGAGCATACTATACAGTGTTCGCAGAACTAACATCAACTAGCAAATGAAAGGGAAAAATAAAAGGATAAAAAAATTGTGTGAATAGAGCAGGACATCCAAGCTAAAATCTTCAAAGAGGGAACATATCTAGTAGAATATATAAACAAACAAAAAAAAAAGTTAATATCTGATTCTAGTATATTTTCATCAACTCTGGGAACAGACTAGGCATTCTTAGTGACATAATCTCTGTCCTTGTCTTTTAATGTTAAAGCCTCAAGGTAGCAGACAAAGGCTACCTCTTCATAAGAGAACTAACTGAAAATACTTAATATTTCCTTCTAAAGTGATAGCTGAGCAAAAACAGCATCACCAGGAAGTCTCTATGTTTAATCACTAGATCAGGAACAGACAGTCAGTGTGCTCATGGGGAAGGTCGGTCTATATGCGTATGACCTGAAAAGATCACTCTTCAACTTTATCATGCCAAAGAAAACTAACCCAATCCTGGCTAGAAATTAAAGGAAAAATTAAAGACAAAGCAAGATACCCTCCCCTCCACTCCCCCTTTCTCTGAACTGAACAAGAAATAGTTTGAATCTTCAGGACTTCTACAGCAAAGGACACAGCAAAGCTCCAAAAATAGGTGTTACGATCAGGAAACAATTAATTCCTCAGTAACCATTCCAGCCATGAGGATGTGTTTCCTCCTCTGCATGGTCAATGTGCTGTGACTTGCTTGCTAAGTCCTTCTCTCCAGTGCTGCCATTTCCCATAACCTCCATGAAAACAGTATGTGGTGCCTACCTGTACTTCAACTCTTTAGTTTGTTTTGAGCTTGTTGCACTAAGTGCCAACTGTGTATATTCTCGTTTCACCTACCAGTTGAGTCAAAACACTGTTGTACTGCAGAAAGGAGATATAAGTGTACCCTGTCTGAGCTTGTGATTGTTACTCTTAAGCTATAGATCTATGTGATGAAATAAAAAGTGTTTTTGAAATAAAACATCTTCTTATCAGTGCTCTGTTATAGCCTGCAAATTCCTAAGATCTTCAGTTGGTTTGGGTTGTGCTGTTATCTGCTCTAAACAGTGAATAACTAGATCTCATTCTTTTCTCACAGAAAAGCAAAGAATTGCAGGAGTTGGAAAGGTCATCAAGACATCATCAATTCCAACATACCTGTTAAAGCAGGTACCATACAATAGGTCACTCGAGTAGGCATCCAGATGGATCTTGAATATCTTCATAGAAGGATACACCACAACCTCTCTGGGCAACCTGTTCCGGTGCTCTTTCACCCATACCATAAAGAAGTACTTCCACGTTTGTCTGAATTACCAGTGTTCAAGTTCTAGGCTGTCACTCCTTGTGCTATGACTACACTGGACTTCTTTAAGGAGATCCCTGTCTTTTTTGAACGGAGGAGTCCAGAACTGGACACAGTGTTCTAAACGTGGCCTCACCAGGGCAGAGTAGAGGGGGAGGATCACCTCCCTCGACCTGCTGGCTATGCTCCTTTTAATGCACTCCAGGATACATTTCGCCTTCTTGGCCACAAAGGCACACTACTGGCTCATGGTCAATCTGTTGTTCACCAGAACACCCAGGTCCTTCAATACAGAGCTTATCTCCAACTGGTCATCCCTTAACCTGTAACAATTCATATGGTTATTCCTTTCCAGATACAAGACTCTGTACTTACTCTTGTTAAGCCTCATGTGATTCCTCCCTGCCCAGCCCTCCAGTCTATCCAGGACTTGTTGAAGCCTCTGGTGTGTCAGCCAATCCTCCCAGCTTTGTATCATCAGCCAACTTGCTGAAGGTGAATTCTATCCCTTCATCCAGGCTGTTGATGAAGATGTTGAACAAGACCAGACCCAGCACTGACCCCTGGGAACACCACTAATTACAGGCCTCCAATCAGACTCTGTGCTACTTGTGACAACCCTCTGAGCTCTGCTAGTCAGCCACAGTCAATCCACCTCACTGTCCATTCACCTAACCCACATTTTCTGGGTTTCATAACAAGGATTTTGCAGGAGACATTCTTAAGTGCCTTGCTGAAGTCAAGAAATACAACATACATTTCTCTCCACCCACCTACCCAGCCAGTGGTGACATCATAGAAAGCTACCAGGCTGGTCGGGCACAATTTCCCCTTGGTGAATCCATGCTGGTTACTCCTGATAGCCTCCTTCTCTGCAATTGCTTGCAGTTATCCAGAACAGATTGTTTTGCCACCTTTAGCCAGACAGTAGAACATACATAACTCTTAAAATATTGTAGAAGAGATCAGAGCAATCTATATTAGTTTAGAAAGGCTAGACTGTGTGGAACAAACAGACCTGGGGGTGTTAGTCAACACTTGGCTGAACAGGAGCCAGTAGTGTGCCCAGGTGGCTAAGAAAGCCAGTGGCATCCTGGCTTGTGTCAGAAATAGTGTTGCCAACTGGAGCAAAAAAGTGAGGTTGAGAGAGGTGACTCTGCCCCTCTACTCTACTCTTGTGAGACTCCAGCTGGGGCATTGCATTCAGTTCTGGGGCCCCCAGTACAAGAAGGAGATTGAACTGTTGGAGCAAGTCCAGAGGAGGGCCACAGAGATGATCAGAGGGTTGGAACACTTCCACTATGAGGACAAGCTGAGAGAGTTGGTGCTCTTCAACCTAGAGAAGAGAAGACTCCAGGGACACCTTATAGCAGCCTTCTAGTACATGACGAGGGCCTACAGGAAAGCTGGGGAGGGATTTTTTTTTTTATAAGGGCAGGTAGAAACAGGGCAAGGGGAAATAGTTTTAATCTGGAAAAGGGTAGATTTGGGCTAGATATAAAGAATAAATTAGTTAATCTGAGGGTAGTGAGACAGTGGAACAGATTGCCCAGTGAGGCTGTGGATGCCTGCTTACTGGAAGCAATCATGGCCAGGCTAGATGGGGCTTGGAGCAACCTGGTCTAGAAGGAGGTGTTCCCTGCCTATAGCAGGGGGGTTGGAACTAGGTGATCTTAAAGGTCCATTCCAACCTGAACCATTCTATGACTCTAGGACTCTGTGATAATCCCTCTGTACTCATATAAACATAGAATCAGAGAGCCTACTCAGCGCTAATGTGGCCATACCTTGAGTACTGTGTTTTTGTGTGCCTCACTAAAAGAAAGTCATCGAGGCCCTGGAGCATGTCCAGAAAAGGGCAATGAAGCTGTGAAGGGTCTGGAGCACAAGTCTTATGAGGAGTGGCTGAGGGAACTGGGATTATTTAGTCTGGAGAAGAGGAGGCTCAGGGATGACCTTATTGATCTCTACAACTACCTTAAAGGAGGCTGTGATATGGTGAGAGTCAGCCTGTTCTCTTGTGTAACTAGCGATCAGACTAGAGAGAATGGCCTCAAGTTGCGCCAGGGGAGATTCAGGCTGGATGTTAGGAAAAGTTTTTGCTCTGAAAGAGTGGTTAGGCACTGGAACATGCTGCCCATATTGAGTCACCATCTCTGGAGGTGTTCAAGAAACATTTAGATGTTGTACCAAAGGACACGGTTTAGTGGAAAAATATTGATGGTAGATGGACAGTTGCACTGGATGAACTTGGAGTTCTTGGTGATTCCAATCTTGGTGATTTTATGATTCTAATGAACTCCTAGAAACTGGCCTGCTTATTTACCCAAGAAGAAAAGTATTTCTAGTTTGGATTATGGATGTTTTTCTAAATTTGTCTGAACAGCAGATAGCCACTGCATATTAATTACTTAACTTGGGAGTTCTACTGTTTAGGACTGTCTGAAAACAAATGTAAAGAGTAACAGAAGAAGATTAATTCTTTTTCTTTGGTGTTTCTGTGTTAATGTATTATTAAATGGCCAAAATTTATCTGGCTATTTTTTGTTTGTTTGTTTGTTTGTTTGTTTTTTGTTATTGTTCTGATTTCTTTTGTTTCTTTTAGAAGAACATAAATTTATAAACAGATGTTTAGAAGCTATTCCCTACTATTGCAAAAGTTTGTTTTCACATTCACTCATACTTCTTGTCTAGACTTAGCATGTCACCAGTTAAATACAGTCTATACAGAGAATTCTCCTAGTAAATACATTTGAATTCTACTCTCTTGTTCCTAGAAAGTCAAGCCCAAATGAGATGATGCATCATTGCTATTTCAATATCACACTGATACTTTTGTTCTCATTATGTAAGAATGCACTCTTCATTTTTATTGCATTTGCACTTTTCAAGAATATCGCTAGTCACTTCAATGGATGAAAACCACTGGTATGGATTTCAAGAACAATGTTATAAATTTCATATGGAAGAAGATAATTTGGGCTAGTTCTGCCGTGTTGTGTGGCATAAATAGTTGTTAAAATCCTTTTTGATACTTGGTATCAAAAAATATTCCCCAACACACGCCATGCAATACTTTTCTTCAGCTTTTTTTTTTTTTTTTTTCTCCTGAAAGGATGAATACGTAATGTGCATAACATCCATCAGGGATTCAACTCACTCTAACAAGTGCTGTTATTCTGTGCTGTTGAAGAACACAAACATTGAGACGTGCAATAGAATTGGACTGCACTAAGACAAGGGAGAATATTCAGTTTCCTTTTCAGTGTACACTGTGCACAGGAGCAGACAGAACTTTAAGTTAAAAAGTAGTCACGCTTCTTACTCCATCATCTACAGTCACACAGAAGAAATCTCACAGATGCTCATAGGGATCAATACACTGACCCTACAGTACAGATAAGCTGCATCAACTTTGTCAGACGTGCAATAATGCAGACATTGCCAAACTGGGTGTTTGGAGAGCTCTCTCCTTTAGCACTGGACCTTCTGCAGCTTCACCCTTTGTACAGGACTACATTCATTCCTCAGACAATATATAAGTATTATTCAGAAGACAATCAAACAGCAGATCAGTCAAAAAATATCAGCAGAAACTTGGATCTACAAATATTTTGTTGCAACACTCATGACATCAATTAAATGTAAGACTGTTACTTAGAAATGTCACTGGATATGGACCCTCTATTTCAGTTGTTAACATGCATTAAGCAAATATAATATGTCCGTTATGCACAGCATGTGTTTATTTATACTTTAGCCTTTGTGGGGGGATCATACCAGTAAACTGAACATAATCAGCAATTAGCTATGAAGCTTCTGAAGTCCCATTATACAGGTACACAAGGGTCAGTAATCAGGTTTCACCTTCCTTGCTCCTACTTCTGTTCCTGTGCCCCTCTTTATAGATATTCCTATATACAGTCTTCATCATAAGAAAAGTTGTTGCATGCATTTTGGAAAGAGATTGATCAAGATAATCATTATAATAGATCTTTTTAGAGAGGATGCATACATGCAGTCTTCATAAAGTGGAGCCAATATATGGAGAAATGAAAGATGAATCTTACGCAAATCTTTCTGCTATAATTAAAACTGTTACTGAACCAAAGTAGAACAGCACTCAATATTATCTACAACAAAATATTTTATCTTGCATATAGTCTCATTCCCTCACAGATTAGCATCACATAAGTCCTGAAGAAGATAGAAGCATAGATAGAAAGAATTCAGAGAAGTTTACCATATAGTTTTTGAACTAGACAAGGACACACTCATACAAGAACAATAAGCTTTCAAATCAGAATAATCTAGAAACATTCTGAAATCCTTCTACAAGCTGTGCAAAGCCACTCTTCTTTGCTGTCAACACGGAGTTGACAATTCTCACATGAAATATCCAAGCTCAATTTAGAATAAAATCAAATGAAAGAAGATAAAGGAAAATTAAATGAAATGGCATCTCCTTTGGAGAGTTATAGCAAGAAACATTTGAAGATAATCACTGAGAATCTGAAACTCAAAAGTAGTGGATTCCCCTCAGTAGTAGTGATGATCAGCCTAGTTGTTCTTCAGGCTATGTTTGGTATTCAAAGGAGGTGTTTTAAATCATGATAACAGGTGTTTTTTTTTTCAAGCAGATCTGTCTTTTGAAAACATAAAAGAAAAGAGGAAAGGGAAACGGAAAGGGAAAGGGAAGAGGAAGAGGAAGAGGAATAGGAATAGGAAGAGGAAGTATAATGCATATAAACCTAGGTTTATCCACCAACGTGTTTTAATTTGTAAAGTCAATTTCTTAACCTATTCTACGCCTCTCATATTTAACCACGTATATCACCAGTAATGGAAATACATTATGATGATCTCACATACATCTCCAATGCAGAATGGAAAAATTATTTAAAACTTCAGAGTTTTCAGCTTGATCTAACATATTCAGGCAATTATGTCAGTTCATTCAATCAACACAAGAATATACATATACCTATGTTATGTGCATCCACTGCTGATGATACTTAGTTACAACAGATACAAAAGGCAGTGGTTTGCACTGTCTTTGAATGATCAATGGAAAGAAGATTACCAACTATTATCAATGTTTCCTTGGGCTGAATTAGAAATTTCCTTTTGCATAACCTCTCATCAGTTAGGAGTCAAGATGTGTTTTTACACTTAGTTCCAAAGAGACCACTTTGGCTCAGAGGTAAGTATTAAACTGCAAAACACTGTATATACATGATATTTGAAATAAAGTGTCTTATAGGCACAGTAATTGAGTTAGCTTCTTTTATCGTAGACATGGGATAAAATATAATTAACACCAGGAATACTCTTCCTCAACATCTCAGACTAGGTTAAGGTAGTAAAATACACCATATGTGTCCAATTTAAACTAAATTATGGAGAAAATAAGGTAAAATTAAAACAGGTGTTTATCAATTCCAAATGAGCTTACCAGAAAAATAAATGGTAATACTTTTAAAAATGATTGTTCCTTTTAGCGTAAATCTGAATGTTTGTCAGGGTATACATTTTCTTACTCTAAGGCTCATGTTTCAATACTTATCTTTCATAGTGAAGAGAAACCGAGGTTCATTCTTCTGTGCTTCAAGATCTTGCACAATAAGCAGACCACAGAAACTTACAAAATAATGAAACAGTGCTTTATTGTAGCCATGTATCTCCTCACATCAATTTGTGTAATGATTTTTACAGTCTGGTTTCAGAACTTCATAAGACATTCTATTAGATAGTGTTAATAATAATATTTAATTAAATGATTTAAGGTTCATTTTGGAGTTACTTTTCAGTTAGCTTAAAACAAGTAGAGGCATGCCAGTGTCAGAGAAAAGGGCAGGAGAAAATGTACTGAGAGTTATTTATTTTGCTCTGCTTGACTGGCTACTCAGAAAGATAAGGCTCCAGCTCAGTTATACACAGCCTTTGCTTTTTCTCTTGACCTCTCCCCACCCCCACTCTGACAGATAGAAAAGTTAAGGCCAATGCTAATTTAGATAACATCTAAAACCTTGCCTGACATGGTAAATTCAAATTATGAAGCAATCCCTTCACATACAAAGACCTTGTTAGTTAGATTAGTGGTGGATTGGCTCTTCGTGACAGCTTGTTTGCTGAAGGTGAGCTATGTGCATTTCGAATGCAGGCAAGCTATATCATCATTTAAAGAAAAATAAAGATGTCATTTCTCTTATTTGTCACACAGCTCATGTAATATTCCTTCTCAGTTTTCTTCATTGTTGACTTCTTAGGGAAATAGCAGCAACTGTGTACCTTCGAGTGAGACAAGTAATTTTGTTATGGATGAACACAGTGTTGTGACAAAACAGTGGCACAGCTGTCATAACAGCTGTCACACATTAATCATGACAGTGACAAATAGCATAATTACTTTATCTGGAATGTCTAGCATGCACACTCAGTATGCACCACTGCAGTGTAAGCATATCAAGCATGGTTTAATTAAAAGACATCAATACAAGTTAGTTAGACATGGTCTTGGAGACACTGATACAAAATGAAAATAAAATTATTTATTGGTTCATATTTTGGTACACATAAAGACCAGTTCTTTAGTAGACAAAGCAATTTGAAACTCTTTTCCTAATCAGCCCCTTTGATGCTAGTTCTGCACGGTAAATTGAGCTACTGGCACAAAAGTATTTCTGACCTCAAACCTCAGCTATGTAAGATGTTCAATTGTTATGCTTTCTTCCAAGATAGCTTAAATGTTCACATCTGTCCCATATCCTTTGATTGCACAAAATGTAGCAAAATAACAAGCTTAATTGTGTGCTGCTGGGTAAAACTTTTCTTTCCCACAGACTCTCAAATGGAGATAGAATTGTGAGATTTATGTCACAACATGTGCTTTGGGTTCTGCAATTGCACCTGCCAAGGCTTAGGTATTATGTAGCAGGAGCTCATTATAAAGATAACTACCACTGAAAAACACAACTACAGCTCAGGCTCTAATTTCAAATAAACAAAAGCATTAAGAGGCAAGTTTTTGTTGAAGTACCAAATCTAGTTCAATGTTTCTTCAGCATCACATTCTGGGTCCACATGTTTATGAAGGATTGCAGCTGTTTTGTTTAGACTTTCCTGAAGATAAAAACAGCCACAAAATACTGGTGCCAAAGCTCACTTCATACAGAAAATTCCATTGGTAATTACCAGCTCATAGTATTTTTACTACAGATTTGTTAAGCTGTGTGAATTCACTTATTGAATTTCTAGGGGCAGTTCATGAATTGTACTGAAGCCTACTCAATGAAATATTAATGAATCAATTTCCATAGACATGGATTCATTATCTCACTGGATGGCATCAGAAAACACAGTTCTGTAGGCAGTATCCTTCCACTTGCCTAGCAGAGAATTTCATTATATTATTCAATTTTTAAAGCCTACACTGAGTTTTCTTGATCAGTTTACACCAGTAGCTTTTCAATCACTTGCTCTGAGACACAATTAAAGGGGGAACATTGTAATATTATTTAGCTGAACCACACTAATCCATCGAATGTGATTTTCTATTGATCTGCAAAGAGAGATTGTCAGTAATGTTATGGATCACAGAAAGAAAAGATTTTTCAAATGCAATAAGTTCTTTAAAAATATGAAAGATTTTTATTTTTAGTTAAAAGATATAAAGGGAAAAACATCAAAATATGTTAGTGACAGTGTTTTAGGGGTCAGAAATTTACATTAATGAATCCAGGACTTAATGGCTGGATTTCAGCTTCTAATATTTATGCAGAGCAGCTATGTTGAAGTATAGGCTTCAGGTTACATGCTTTGGCCATGTAAATTTTAAATAAACAACCTTTGGTCAATGTGATGGCTGACATAATTACTTATCTGTTCTTTAGCTGGTACATGTCCACCAAATGCACCACTTACACTTGTTTCTTCTCTCACATGCTTCAGGTTTCTAACTGAAATCATTGCATTGACTTCCTCCACTCCTCTACAGCCCTGAAAAGGAAAAACAAACAACTCATCTCCTTTGACTTTCTGGATTTGCTGGAACAGTACACAAGATTCTGTTCAGCTCATAAAAACAGACAACCACTCAGGATATACTGCTCTTATTCATGTCAGGTTCAGCTGAGTTAAGCAGCAGACTCTTAGTATTCTAAATTGCCTACAAAGCCTTAATTTTTAGAGTATACTTTGGTATAACTACTAACAAGCTAGAAGATAAATTCCAAAATCATTGCTTGCTTGCTGAAAATGAGAGAGTTAATGAGGGAATTCTTAATTCTTTTTTTGTGTGTGTGTTCATCAGATACCCCACAGAAGTACTCTCTCTTCCTAGCAATGGGAACCACCAGCCTTTCACTGCGAAAACTAGCAGCAGCTGATTGTATTTATCTCTTTGACTAAGAGGTTTATTATTTATCTTCCCTGTTGCAGTACCCATGTGGCTGCACTGATATTGAGCAGCTGGACAGATTGCACCCTGGAGCCACATCTGCAGCTATATAGATCAACACCACTTTCATTGCCGCAGTGCTGGAGAAGTTTATCTTCTGTCAGCTAGATTTACTACCTACCTCATGAATTGTTAAGGGCTTTCCCTTCCCCTTCTCCAATTTGATTTTCAAACCATGTTAGTGTAATCTGCTACTGATTGTTAACAGCTGATTAGGTAAGCATTTGTTTACTTTTATTTTTTGTTTGTTTGTAAAATAACTCCCCCACCTCCCCCCAGTTAATAGGGATTTGCTGTTGGATTTGCAAAGATGAATCTTGAATAGTGAGAAGAACAAACAGCAGTTGCTCAGTGAAACTAAGAAGTGGCGGTAAGGACTGCAAGCTGTAAACCAACAAGAAATATCCAAACACACGAGTGCATTAAGGATCATGATTGTGTCAGTGGTCTCTCAGTATCAGAGCTGATAAAGCAATAATCACAGTAGACCTTTTTCTCTAAAGTAAAATCATAAATGATTTTTTTTTTTTCCATGAAGAACAATAAAAAATGCATTCTGGTCTTGACACCAACTGTATTCTAGTGAAAATCTGTATGCTTTTTTCTCCTTTAATGTTTACAAAAAAAGTAGTTATCAAGTATTATCAAGATTCTGCCATGTTGTCATATTAATGGGTAAAATCCAAGAACTCATTTTGGCTGTTAATAGGAACTAGTAATGACTAGATCTGCAGTTTTCATCTCCTCCAGTTGTTCTAATAACTCCTATAACTTCTCTGTAGTTCTCAGTCTGTTCTGCCTGCTCTTAGGATGTATTATAACTCTTCCCTCTCTTAACTCAGCCTCATCTTTCTCATGATCCAATATAACAAGCAGGTTTCAACCAAAAAAGTTATCTCAAAGCACTGGAGGAGGAAAAAAAAAAAAAAAAAGTTAACATTTTCTTTAACCCTTAGCCACATATATTCAACCATCATTGAAATAAGCTTAGTAATGCTAGCGTACCCTCTACTTGGCTTTGGAGAACTATTTTCCTCATTCATTTTCTTGATGTCAGTAGACTGTAAATACATATTGCTGAAAGACTGTTCTTTCATTTTGCTCCTTACAAATAGGAAAAAGTTGTACTGAATTCTCGACCTGAAAAGAAACTAGCAGAAAAAACAGGTGTTATCAAAGTAGTCAAGGTCATTTCAACTCAGGAAGTACTTACCTATATGTCTTCTGCGCTCAGTTTTCAGCGCTGCAAACCAAAGATTCTTCACATAATTCCCATACTTTTGATGTAAATCTCCAAACCACCTGATGTCAAGCTGTGCCTTACAGACAGTAGATTATGCCTAGTTCACACATCTTCGACTTCTCTAGCCTCCTTTCCAAGATAAATATATTTGTGAACCAAATACTGCCCTGCCCATTTAATGACTGTTTGTCAATAGCATGCTCCTTGCATTTCTGTGTGATCAAATCTCCACTACAACTGACATATTAGCTTAAAAGAGAACTCAAACAAACCATGACTATCAGTATATAGAATAAAATACTGCTGTTGTGGAGTCAGAAGCCAGAGGTATTTTAAAAAACAATTGAAAAAATCAGAGTGGAATTTGGTCTGTTGTGAATGAATTCAAGTTTTTTTATCTGACTTATACAAAGTATGTAGACTTGAACAGAGAATAATGGTTTCAAAACGCAGTTCAAAAGGAAAAGAAGCACAACAAAAGAAGTCAGACACTCTTACATGCTTAAACAACCATCTAGCTAACAATGTGAAAAGTCTCTTCTTTCATTTTCTGTAATTTATAAACATTTTAATAGCTCTGTTTTGTTACATATTTGAAAAAGATACTCTTACTCCAACTGACATTTTAAAGCAACTAAAGTGCTGGAATTTCATTCTTCACATTTACAACCACGGTTCTACTTGAATCTTTTTATCAAAGTACACAGTTTTCTTGTTGAACCAAAATTCAAGAATCCTTTCTGACAACAAAAGATATGTTAGCATCTGTATTTTAAACATTTTGTTTTCATTTATGGAATAATCTTAATCTGCCAATTAGCATACCCTTCTCTCCATCTTCAATATATTAGATTTTTCTGAGGTTAAGATTGAGTATTGTAAAATCTGTATTACAGTAGTGCTGTGTCTTCATAGTGTAGCATCCAGTTTTCTCTAGCCTTGCCCCTAAAAAGATAGCATGAAACATCAAATTTATTTTTTCTTCATCTATGTGAATACAGGGAATATTGCTAATGAAGTAGATATCAGGTCACCTAGACACATTAGGAAAATGTTGCCACAATGTTTTAAGTATCCTATCAACCATGAATTACTGTAGTGTTCCTTGTTGTTAAATTACTATTTTATTTTTTCATAAAACATTAGTAAATACTTCAAATGTATACTCTGAGAGATAATTATATGAAAATAAAAATTTAAGGATGAATTATTCCCTCCCCTTCTTTGAAGGATGCTACTTTTAACTTTATGGATTCATGCCGCCTTTACACTTCAAACTACACAGAAAGATTGAGCAACAGCAAGCTCTCGAGTCACCTCTTTAACAACCTCCAGTTAGTTGCATCATCCCTTACAGTCAGCAGATTGTAGCCATATGGAACTGCAGACATGATTTCCTGTTCAGCTATCATATTGTCATGCACTTTGTAGGGTAATATGACAGATCTATGCCATGTGCAGCCCTCCATGTTCTCCACTGAGACTTACACCACCTGGATTGGCTTGTAAGAGCTACAGCAAAAACATCTACAGCTCTTTGGAACAGCACTACATTGTTGGCCTTTCAACCATAGTTTTTTCTCTTCTGAGAGGCAAACACGTTTCTTTAAGCAGATATTCTCCAGCATCTTCTCTTCTTCATGTCAACTGCTCTCGGATTATGTAGCAGTGGCCATTCATTGTACACAGACATGTAATCACCTCTAAATATGGTAATGAAGATAAATATGATGACACTCATTTTTGTTGTATAGATATGTATACATATCTAGTATATAGCAATATAAATCCCATCTGTAGCAAAGCACAATTGTTTTATAGAATTGTAGAATGTCTTGAGTTAGAAGGGACGTCAAGGATCATCAGGTTCCAACCCCCCAGTCACAGGCAGAGCTGCCAGCTGCTAGATCAAGTACTAGATCAGATTGCCCGGGGCCCCATCCAACCTGGCCTTAAACATCTCTAGGGATGGGGATATTCACAGTCTCTCTGGACAATCTGTTAGAATTGTTATTGTATGAAAGTGTGGATAGAAAGAAAGAAGAGTAATGATGATGTGAAGTAGTAGAAGTCCTCTGAAGACAATGAGTGTGTGCAAAGAATCTCCAAATGTTATGTAGCTTGTTACTGCAAAACAAAATGTCTGGGTAAAAGAGTGGTGGTTCTAATTTGTTCCCAGTAGGAATTTGGATAATAACTTCAATGTTTCAGTAAAAAGAAAGAAAAAGATTTACAGTTGGTTTGTGTCCTGTCAACTCATTACTCTTTAGATGAAATTGTTCATAACTATGTTAAAGACACGTTTCTATTTTTTAGATCATTTCTACAAATGCGCTCTTGAAATAATAAATTCAGTTCTAAAAGTGCTCCTATTTGTTTAATGAATAACTCACATGTGGAAAATTAAATGGGTTAAATATACACAAGAGACTTTTCATATGGCTTTCCTTTTTCTTTTTCTTTTCTTTTTTTTCCTTATTATTTATTTTCTAGAACATAAGGCAACATGAACACAACCACATGATTCCAGGCTTAAGCAAGTATTTCTTCATGCCTGTCTGAATCCCTTAGTATTGAGCTCTGCTTTGATGGCTTTTGGGTGCCACGATCATGCTCAGAGGCATAATCAAAAACAGCAACAAGCACTCAGAGAATGAAGTTGCTTTCAAAGTTTACAGGCCTTATGCTTTCAAAACATTCAGGTGCTTTGAAAATTTAATCTATTATTTTAAGTCTGTTGAACTTGACTCACTGTCTCTAATGCAACATGAATAATAAGCAAAGAATATGCTACAAGTAAAAATCTTTTTTTTTTTTTTTATTATAGCAGAAGAAGATCAATCTAGAAATAAGGCTTAAAGTTTGGGCAGTTTTAGTACAACTATCTCCTATGCATTTTCATACCTTACAAAATAAATCACAACTCAACCCTAATCTCATTATCACACTAACTATCCAGGTGTCATGACCATATCCTGAATATTTTCTATGTTCTATAATGAGTGACATAGTACACTTAACATCTGAGTATAACAAGCAGCCATTTTTGGCTGCATGACTAAATGGATAGACTGTTGCTGTGACGTTATAACAGATGATCTTTCTCACTTCACTACTGAATTGTTATTGTAAAGCATATTTATAATAATAATGTAATAATAATACGATGATTCATCAACAACAGCATCCTTAGTATGATAGTCATTTTTCAATTTACAATACTACATTTCCAATTTCCATTTTCCATTTATAATACTACATCCCAAGAGAAGGACAAAAAACTCCACCAAAATAGGATGAGGACTTTCCATCAGTATTACAGAATCACAGCTCGGTAAGAATACTCTCACATTCAGTGAGAATGCTCTCATTATGAATCTGGTAACTTATGCTGAAAAATAGTTTTTAAGTGCATATGAAAAATAACCTTTAAAGCAACAAGATGGATCACCTTCTTTAAAACTTGAGCCCCAGGTGTTTGAAAAGTATCTAGGATTAGTACTAACACTAGTATAACTAGACAGTATAAAACCAGAAGAACTTCAGATTACATAGAGAAATGCCTTACACTGACTGCATGCATTTCATCATGGGTCTACTACATTCTACGTGATAATAAAAACTGTGCAAGTCTTCACTAAGTACCTAAAATAGCCAAAGAAACAAATGCCTTGTTTGTATACACTGCACAAGATAACTGATCAGAAGAAAAAAACAGGGTATTTATCACACAGAACTTTAAATGAATGAATAAAATGTTTGCACAGAGCAGCACTTAATATCCATTAGTGATTATGCACATTTTTTTTCAAGAGTAATATCTGGTACATTTAAAGAAGAAATTGAAAAAGATATAATGAAAACATGAATTCAAAAAGACCATGCTATCCCATTCCAAACCCTCTGAACAAAAGAACCTCTTATAAAAAAAATAATAATAATAAGAGAGAAGAAAAAATAACTGGGAAAAGAAATTGAATAGGAAAGGAAATTATTACATGTTACTATAACTGGGACAGATTGTATCACTGGATTATTAGAATTTGGAGGAAAACATTATTATTTTCTAAATTGAATTGGATTATTTATTATGGTTTTAAAAAGCATTGAATACAAGGAAGATTTCAAGAAAACATTAGATTAGGCCAGGAAATAATATATATGATAGAAGTGGCTCTGAGATAAATCTCTATATAAACATTACAAATATTAAATTCTCCTTAGCATAGCTCTGATCTGATAAGGATAGGTGTACTTTTTCTAAATAGCTAGTACTTTAGTCCTAGTCACTACCTGTGTAGAAAAACTGTAGGTCACATTCCGACAGCAAGAAAGCCCAAGTTCAGCAGAGAAAGTGCAAAGAGATGTTTTTCCATTCTTTTCGGGCTTCATCTGACTCTTTAGGTTTTGTAAACCCTCCATTTGAACAGATTATCTATACTCTTCTTTTCAGAAAATATGATATGACAGCACCTCCTTTCTAAAACATTTATTTTCCCAGTGTAGATGTGAAAATGTTGAGTTTCACTGTATTCTGCAGAGGCCTTAAAGACACTTTTTACATTTTTTCTTCCTTTAATGTTTTCTATCAACAACTTGGAAGAAATTAGGGTGTACATTTAGATTATTTTAATCATTAAACATATATCTGCTTGCAATGGGCCATAGATGTAGTCTGTGTGAATCTGCAATTTCAGAGACTGCAATCAGTAAATACTTTGGCTCAAGAGAAGTCCAGTCTGACTCTTGGACTTGCAGGACACCTTTTTTTTTCATTAGGGAATTTGAAAACCAAATAAATCCTCTGAATTATTGATAATGATAGTAGGTGCATGCTTTAATTTGCAGAATTTTGAATACATTTCAATTCTCATCTAAGTCATTTGTAAGACTGGTAAGACTAATCAGTACTTAGAGTTTAGAAATATTACATTATTCATTTGATGAGAGCATTTTTATCTCAGTAACTTTTATTTTATAGAAGTCTTTATATGATTTTGCTCTCATTATACCACAAAGTTCACTTGACATTCAACTTAGGCTTATAAATTTGCAGTTAGGTTAAACTTATTATTACCAGAACCATCATCTTCACAGAAGTAACAGTCAGAAACATGGTTAGAAACAAAGTTCCCTGATGCATCTGTTCAAGAAAAGAGTTTAGACCAGTGACACAATTAAAACAGCAAGGCCAATAGTGCATTGTCAACGGTTTACGGGCTGGTTTGGCCCAGTTTCGTGACTAGCGGGGCGGAGGGATTTCGTAAAATCCATGCCTGCAGAGAAGGGAGATAGGGGACCCCAAAATAATTAAAAATGGTGGCAACGATCTGAGGAGAAACAAACTAATTTACTAAATACAGTATCGGAATGCAAGATGACACACTATAATACAATATAATTAGAATTGAAGCTAATATATCAAATATAATGAGAGAAAGAGTATCTGGAAGCTGTAAGCCTTGCAGTAGAAGCTGAGGCAATGCATGTGGTTGGGACGAGAGCCGAGGGGAGAAGGGGGCATCAGGTGACTTTGCCAGAGGTTATATCTCCTCTTTGACCACAAAGCCCCCTGGGGAATGCAGTTCTTCTTCTCTTCCAGACAGGTGCCTGGAACTGGAGCATTAACACTTTAACTCCCAATGCAATACATGATGTTATGATGTGTAATACCAGTAACCAAAAATCATAAAACCATGACATGGTTTATGCCTTTGAAACCATGGAGAATTGTGTTTAATATTTTCCCTTAGCTACAAATTCTGCCCCAGTCTCCTCTTGTCTGGCTGATAAGAGAGAACTGGCCATTTGGAAACAACAGAGGGAATTCTCCCTCAATCACAGCCAGAATACTTTGTACAAACCCTTAGAATTATAGCATGCCAAGAGTTTCAGGTCTTAGGGTTGTAGAGTTGTGGATGGCATGGTTTTGTTGCACAAATACAATAATTCTTTAAATCCCACGTTGGAATTATTCCCAGTGCTTTTGACTGAAAAATAACAATGGTGGATGCAAGAATTTTTTTTTCAAGTGTATCACTCAAATTAATCTGTCCCAGATTGTTAAATAAATCATATCATAATATTTGAATTAAGCATCAACTCAATGAATGCTAAAGTCAACTTTTTCCTACCCAGGCCAGGTTACCTTACCTGCAAGGACAGGTAAGGATGACTTCATTCGTAAACATTTTTAAGGATTGTATTTAAGGAAGACAGCTCCAGGTATTCCATGAGACCTTAGGTTTAGGGCTGGAGGAGCACACATATCAGCAGTGTTCAAGCCCTCCAGACATTAGAGTTAATTACCAATGATGTATGGTGTGAGGCCCCTGCAGGTGCACTACCTTGGCATATTGGCAGCCTACTCTGCATTGCAACCTTCCTCTATCCTCATCAGCACTGTCAGAATATAAGCATCTCATTAACATTTTTGAATTAATTTCATCTCTGAGCTAAAAAAAACCCACCTTCTCCATCACTCAGACAAGACCACTGATTTTGGGACATGATAAAGAAGCAACTTTATAAATACATTTGTTGTTTTAGTAAATCTGGATTGTAAACTTCTGAAGCAAAATGTGCCTTCTAGATATGCTGAGTGCCTGCTGGGACACACATCTTCCCTAGTCTATCTCAGGAGACATCTCTTAGTTCCTTTGCAAGGTTGGAATGAAGCACCAAGAGTTGTCCCTGTGCTACAGTTTGTATTCTTCATTCTTGTCCTGAAAATAATTTTTAACTATAGCTATTTCTCAAGGAGGCTGTGAATTCATTGATTAATGTACACAGATTCTCAGAGGATGCAGGGAACAGTATCCTGGCAACATATGAAGTTCTGTGATATTTTCATTTAGGACCCCTCAACTGGCAAGTCACTCTGCCATTTGTCACATGGCAACAGAATGTAATCAAATGTTGGTGGGAAGGTTCAACCTTTACAGCAGCACCACTAACATCCCTTCTGATGTTGTGGGCTGACATAAAATACAAGGCATTACTTTTGCAGCAGCCCTCCACACATGGAGATCTTGACTAGCTGATGCTCTTATCACACAAGGTTCTTATGCATAGACTGCCATGCTTCAGCCTGGTTTGGCTCAGTTTCTGTGACAAGGGGTTGAAGGAATACATGGGATCTATGTCCCCAGAAGGGAAGGGGGGAAGGGTAAGGAGATGGGCCCAGATGAAAGATAAAAGCAGCAGTGAGCTAAGAAAAAAAGAAAGTTAATTTCATAAATATAATAGCAGAATGTAAGATAACACAATATATTACAACATGATTGAAACTGAAGCTAATAAATCAAATAAAATAAGATCTTCCAGTACCAAGGTCCTTACTCTACTGCTGCAGGCAAAATAGACAGGGAGTGAAGAGAAGTCTCATGACTCCCTGCCAGTTTTATCTTTCTTTTCCTCCAAAGGGAAAACAGATATGGAAAAATGAAGTCTTCTGGAGTTGTAGTTCATTCTTACCTTCTGGGATCAAGAGACGGGAAGTATCGACAATCCACAGAACTGTGGCTTTAAATCTTTAACTCCCAGTGTGCTGCATGATGTTATGATGTGGAAGACTGATAAAAAACCATCAAACCATGACATTGGACACAAGTTTGACTCATTCATATGTAATCTACAGTGCCAGTATTTAATGTGAGGAACCTTATCACTGTTCACATGTGAATGAGGGTTAGAAGAAACATCTAGAGATAAAGCATTAAAGGAACAGAGATTTATGGCAGAGAAAATATTTATATATTGCACTTTCATTACTATTTACAAATATATTATACTTATTTGTGCAGTTTCTTTTTGCAATGAAAGGGGCTTACGTGATTCATCTGATATGCCTATCAGCCCATTTAATGAAATTTGAATTGCTTCATACTTCATCCTCCCAGCTCCACCTTTTCCCTGTATGTACCACGTTCTCCTTTAGTGACACATCTGAAACACAGATGGCAAATGAAATTCCCAGGCACTTAAATGACTTAGGTTGCATTCAAATCCCATAACCTTTCTGCTCCTGAATACTAGTATATTAGAAAAAAAAAAATAGAAAAATTGTTTCTAGCAAGTTCTATGGTACAAACATGACTCCTTCTCCATGAACTGTAATTTTATTGCAGTCATTGTAGATTGCAGCTAGTCTGGAAAATGCAACTATTTCAAAAATACTTTAAAAACAAATAACAAAATAACAACTGCCCTATAGAAATGTAATCAGCTGCATCTGACAAACAGGCATTCATTTAAAAGTGTTCAAGCAAGATGAGAAATAAGTATGTAGAAGTGCTGATGGGACATTATATGGGACATTGTTTTAATCCTGGGTAGAGTACAGATTGTTCAGTGTGGACTGCACCATAACACAGAAAACTTTCAAAGAGGCTGCAAGAATACAAACAAGCCTAGTGACACAAGAAGTGAGAATAACTGCTGTCCTTTATTAACAACAAACAAAAACAAGAACAAAAAGCAAGAGCACAGTCCAGGTTCAGCAACTTAATGTGAGGGTGGGAAGAACGTCCTTTCCAACTGCAGTCTGGTAACTTTCTATGTCTTGTTATATGGTCTATTTCAATACTGTCTCAATTTCAAGTCAAATATTTTCAGATAAGTATTTGCATACTTAGGATATCTTTGAACTTTCTTGTGAAACAGTTTCTGGATTAAGGTGTTTTCTTTTCTGAATGAGCCTGAGACTCCTTTTGTGAAAGACTCATCGCTTTCTGAAGCCTCTCCTTCATTCTATATCATAGAATCACAGACTCTCAGACTCACCAAGGTTGGAAAAGACCTACAAGATCATCCTATCTAACCATCCACCTATCACCAATATTTCCCCAGTAAACCATGTCCCGTAGTACAACATCTAAATGTTCTTAAACGTCACCAGGGACAAATGTATCTTACTGATATATTTTTAAAAATGTGTTTATATTTATATTTTTACATGTTTTTACAAATTTATGTATTTTTATATATTTATATGTACTTTTATATATTTTTATATTTGTTTTATGGAGTATCCTTATGTTATATATTTATTTTGAACTGCTGAAATAAAATTATTTTCTGGAAAAAAAAAATCCCTAAAAATTCACTAAATCATTACTCTTTTAGCCCTGCTGCACTCTTAAGACATTTTGTTTCTGGAGTAAAGAATGATAAAACACCTCACCTAGTATCAGAGATGCTCTTGTTTTACAGATCTGAAATTTCATGCCTGAAAAAAAAACCTTTCTGAAAGCAAAATAATGGAAGCTACATTGCAGTTCTACATGGAAAAAAATGTATGTATATACTATAGCTTTATCAGAGATTATTCAACATATGCAGGCAAACACTACTTCTACAGTTTCATGCTAAGATAGAGTTGTGTTTTTACACAGCTCAGAGTATGAAAAGGCATTCAACTGGAGCTCGGGGACACTGAAAGCAAGGCTGCAAAATAATAGATGTAATGACATCATGTGACCCTCTTACTGGAGGAAGGTAAGGCTGTCGATGTGATCTACCTGGACTTCAGTAAAGCCTCTGGCACTGTACCCCACAACACCCTCATGAAGAAGCTGGCTGCCCATGGTTTGGATGGGCATACATTCTACTGGGTGAAATGCTGGATGGATGGCCAGGCCAAAAGAGTTGTGGTCATTGGAGTTAAATCCAGTTGGCAGCCAGTCATGAGTGGCATTCCCCAGGGCTCGGTATTGGGCCACTTCTATTTAACATCTTTATCAATGATATTGATGATTTAGTGCACCCTCAGTAAGTCTGCAGACTACATGAAGTGGGGAGGGAGTGTTGAGCTGCCAGAGGGTAGAAAGGCACTACAGAAGGACCCAGATAGACTGGATCGATGGGCCAAGGTAAACTGTGTGAATTTCAATAGCTCCAAGTGTCAGGTCCTGCATTTTGGTCAGAACAACCCTAGGTAACCCTACAGGCTTGGGGAGGAGTGACTGGAAAGCTGCCTGACAGAAAAGTACCTTGGTGAACTGATAATCAGCCTGACAGTTCGCTGAATATGAGCCCAGGTGTGCCCAGGTGGCCAAAAAGGCCAAAGACATCCTGGCTTGTATCAGGAATGGTGTGGTGAGCAGGACTAGGGAAAAGTACTCAGTACAAAAAGAACTCAGTACAAAAAGAACATTGGAAAGGTTGGAGCAAGTCCAAAGAAGGGCAACAAGGCGTGTTCAGGGCCTGAAGAATATGCCCTACGAGGAGAGACTGAAGGAACTGAGGCTGTTCAGTCTGCGGAAGAGGAGGCTGAGGGGAGACCTCATTGCTCTCTTCAAATACCTGAAAGGTGGTTGCAGTGAGAGCAGGGCTGGTCTCCTCTCACTGGTAACAGGATGAGGAGAAATGGCTTCAAGTTTAGGTTGGATCTCAGGAAAAACTTCTTTACAGAAAGTGTTGTTAGGCACTAGAATAGGCTCCCCAGAGAGGTGGTTGAGTCACCATCCCTGAATGTGTTTAAAAACTGTTTGGATGTGGTACTCAGAGACATGATTTAGCGCTCGGTTGTTAGAGTTAGGGTAATATGGTTCAGTTGTGGTTGAACTTGATGATCTTTAAAGTCTTTTCCAACCTGAGCAATTCTATGATTCTATGATTCTATGTCCAACTTTGTCTTTAGGCCAGATGAGCCTTCAACTTTCCTTTTCCTAGCGCTGCATAACATTTTGTGTTGAGATTAAATCAACATCCCCAGTATTTTGCTGTGATGATTTTGTTTTCTTAATAAATTCAAACATTTAGCATCCATTACCAAAACATATCCGCATTTATTATAAAATAAAAAATGTCATTGTAGATTAAAACTAAGCAGATGATCATCAGCTTTTTGCAAATGATAATACATAGCAAATAACACATATTTGCTTCTGTATAACTTTTAGTTCCCCTAATAGTAATTTCATTAGCTGCAGACATGTTTGGGATATGGAACATCTAACTTATATTTTCATACAAACTACCATACTGTTCAGATCAGCAAATATATGGAGTTCCAGTTCCATGTTCACTGAACATGTGAGAGTTTATATCGTATCTTGAATGTATGACAGCAGTGCAAGAGGCAAGTTTTATACGACCTAAATAGGAAGAAGAACACTGTGTTGTTTGAGAAAAAAAAACAGAGAAGGCTTTGAAGGTGTGACAAAGTCAAATTTAAAAGGCTGGTAATGAACAGTGTTCCTCATTTCAGATTCTCTGCTCTAAAACATTCTCCAAAGGTGATCCATCAAGGTAGTTTCAACATGGCTTGAGCACTTGTTGTGCAATCATAAAAGTTAGAAATATGTTTGTAGCTTTGATTATCCAAAAAACAGAGGATCTGATCTCTTCAAGTGGCCCAGAAGCATTCAGCTTACATATGGGCCAGTAATAAATACCCTGATCCCACTTCTTCTGCAACTTAATCCTAAATAACAATATGAGTGCTTTACAAACATTAACAAATTTATCCACTCCACTGCTCAACAAGCAAATGCTATTAACTTAATTATAGGAAAACTGAGACACAAATAAATGAAGGCCAAAATTTTGCAATGGGCTAACAAAAATTGGAGAAATTTCAATCTTTTTTAAAAGATGAGTCAAAGTGCTTGCAGAAACTCTTTGAACCCTGTGATACAGAACATCCCTATCTTACAAGAGATTATGCTCTACGGCATGTGATCCATCAAGTAAGCCTTGCCTGATGACATAAGAAATATTAAAATTGAAAAAATATATAAAAATAAAAATAAAAACATAAGGAATCAACTTTTTCATGTCTGCTTTATATAATGCCCAGGTTCTTGTATATATGCTGTTTTAATTGAATGCATTTTTCTGCAAAATAATATGTAAATTCAGTTGTTAAGCAAAACGTGTACATTTTTTTATTATTATTATTATAACAGTAGCAATAGTGTAGAAAATGCAGGCATTAGCATTTAAATAATTAATCCTTTTTTTAAAACAGAAGTGGTTTGTTTTGCTCACTCATCAGTCCATTTTCTCAGAACCTTAACTGCTCAGAGTTTTTATTCTACTAGTTTTCAGCAAAAAAAAATCACATAGGTTGTGTTCAGAAGGCTTGGAAAGTTTACTGTTGTTCATCCCCTAGTCTCCAGGCAAAAACCAAGATAAAGCTTCTGTGAAACACTGTAGCCTCATGGGAACTAACGTATCAAATCTCTCCATTTTCAAAGTGAGATAATATAGCATTTGGAGTGAGATCACTGTGTCACAATTTCAGTCTGCGTATGATTTCCTTGGTGTGTTCAGAGGAGACCAGAGTGTGAGGGTTTAGTAACAGCTCTAATTCAAATTACTTACTAATCAGTAAATTTTAACAAATATTATACTGTTTCCTACTGTACAATCTCTGCTGTATTTTTGCTATATAAAACAAACAAACAAAAAATCATACAGGATTAGGGGGAAAAGGAGTAAATCACAAAACAAAAGACCATCAGCATTTTTTCAATCTCTCTCTGTCTCTCATACCCAAATTTCACAGTAGAATTATAGCTGTGGGATTTGATGGGGAAGGTGGATTTAAGAGCTGGATAAGGAATAAACACTGGAGGACAGATCTTTTGATTTAATTAATGTTATTTAAAAGGAAGGAAAGAATTAGCTTTTATCTTAACGCAGCTCTGTCAACTTGAAGGAGCAACTCTGGTATCTCAGAAAAGAAAGAAATTAACATATTTAAGCACTTCATTTTTCCTGACCCAAAGACATTTTCTTTCATATCCTGATGTTGATATCTCTTTCCATGTGTGAATGCTTCTTTCTCCCTCTGCAGTATTTCTAGAATTCATCCTTTTCTTGATCCTGCCTATTTATTCTTTCCTTAGTAGTTTTAAATTTTTCCATCTTTCTGCTTGAACTCAATTCTCTGAAATAAGGGGGGCACTCAACAGAGCTGCAGAGTCTCTGTGCAACCCACATATGTAGTCATAGTTCCTCCGTATTCATCCTCCTTCCCTTACTGACTGTTTAAGTCAGTCTGAGTTGACAAGGAATTAGCAACCTTCAAATTCAATTTTTCAACTTCTTCCCTGTCTACTGAGTTAAGTGCATACAGTTATACTGCTTTGCCTTCCATGACTGACGATGAACAGATGGCAAGATTTACTTTAGTCTTGGGCGACAAGAATGTTGATTAATAACAGAGTATAATTAACACAGATATAATCATATAACCATAGAATATCCTCAGTTGGAAGGGGCCCACAAGGAAAATCATGTTCAACTCCTGGTTCCACACAAGACCACCCAAAATAAAATCCCTATGTCTGTAAGCATTGTTCAAATGCTCATTGAACCCCAGCAGCTTGGGGCCATGCCCAGTGCCCTGGGCAGCCTGTTCCATGCCCACCACCTTCTGGTGCAGAAACTGTCCCTAACCACCACCCTGGCACATCTCCATGATGTCCCCTCAGACTCTGTCACTGTCCTCCAGTTTCACTTTGTATATTTCTTCCACTGATTTATTTTACTTCAGGTCTATCTTCCAAAACACCTTTTAGCTTTCTCCTTTCTGATTCTGAGAAAACAATTGATCATTTCCCTGTTTTTGTTGTTGTTGTTGTTGTTTTGTTTTTCTATAATGCATTATAACACCAGCAGGGGGAAAAAAAATTGATACTAGCTTTCAAGCAACTTTAAGCATAGTACTCTGCAGATATTCCTGTGTCACACATATCTCAGATTGCCCACAGACATCAGTCCACACTTATCACATTATTCTTTGAAAGAACACGGTCCCGTACTTTCTGCTTTCACATTTGGATCTCCTAATCTAATTCTCTGCTAAATTCATTCTCTACCCCTCATATTTAACCTACATGTCAAACTGATGTTTGCAATAACATTGATGAGAGAAATATGTTGAATGAAAAGAACCTTGAAAACAAAACGGGTTTTATAATAATAATTTTAGTGAGCAACTAATAGAATTTGATTTCCTTACTTTAGTTCCTTGCTGTCACTGAACAATTCCAGTTTTTCAAAAGTCACATAGTGATGGTAGTTTACTGGTTCTGTTCTTTTTTGGAGAAAGAGGAAGTAAGAGCAAGGATTCTAAATCTGCCGTTTTCCTTCATTACATGAACTTTAAACACGTAAGTGTTGCACCCTGCTTTAAACACGTTATCTTTCAGATTTCATGGTCCTATCCTTCTTCCCTCGAATATAAAGAATTCAGCCAGTGATATATCAGAAAACACATAGTGAATTTATAGATAAAGGATCATTAAAAAGAAAATATCTGTGGATAAGTTTCTCACATTTATTATTAAAACATAAACATAAATATGTATTAATTACAAAATATTTTAATGGCATGTATATGACCCAGTATGATTATCTTCTAAAGGAAAACAAATCTGAAATGCTTATTTACTTCTAGCTGCTTTCCAGTACTGGTAATATGTTAGTTACTCAATTCTGCAATTAACTGTACAAATCCACATCAAAATGTTTACAGTCTGAAATAATTACCTGAACATGACTCAGTGAAATTAGAACAAGTATTGTCTCTCCAGTACTTAGTACAGCTGCCAGAAAATAAAGTAGTAAATTAAGAAAATATCAGAAGGAAAGGAATTAAAAGGAAAGCTGAGGGAAGGAGGGTAAATGTACTTAAAGATGTTATGTACTTTCTTCTTCATAATTGCCTTCTTTCCTACTCTCAGACCTCTCAAAAATACAGGTATGTAGAAATTTTTTTCGAACAGATTTGAAAAAATAGTAGTGTTCAAATCATCTAGAATTCAAATAGCTGTTCCATGGTACTTTGAATGATCTGATTCATTGGAAAAACATATATATTTCTAGGAGACAGGGTAGGAGAGTTTTGATTAAAGAAACACTTTGGATTTGGTTCCATAATCTCTTTTTTTCCTTATTATTCAGGCTTCAGAACTCTCCTGGGTATTAATTACAAAAACAAATGTATGTTCATTTTATTTATATGTTTTCCAGTCTTCCAAAATTTTGATGCAAATGATCTAGACAGTGGGTCTGCAGATAAGTATTGTTGCTGTTTTGGATTATGATATCATCTTAGAAGCAAACTCTACAGCTTATTTTTTCTTGAGGTTTCTGCCATGGAATAAAATTTTGCAAATTTGGAAAAGCAATATAAGATTACTGGAATGTTTTGAATTTTTTTCCAAGTTGTATTCCAGCATGTATTCACATCTAATTCATAATATACAGTGAACAAAGATGTAGCTCTAAGTATCAATCAACTTTGCTTCCTTTTCCTAATTTTGTGCCTTTGTCTGTGGAAGGTGAAAAGTATTCCCAAGTCATTGTGAAAGCCTTGGTAGCATGAAGACATTTTCAAAACTTTGTTGCACTGAGTTATATTACAGGAGATTTTCTGAAAAATCTTGGAAAAATTATTTTTATTTTTTCACTAATATATCAACTCAGTATAAAACAACTGCAAGAACTTTTAATCAAGTTATATGTTCTAGATTATTTAGTGAGTATTGTGCAGTATCTGTATGTAGGTGTCTTCCTGACCACAAAATTAAGGTATGATTTTCTAAATTTATGCAAACTTCCCAGAGACTTTTACTGTCAGCTCCAAAGGTAATGTTCCCAAAGTTCATGACTTTCCAGTTCAATTTGCCAGACTGAACTTCTGAAATACTATGGAAAATTCTATTAAACATTTTTTTTTTAGAAGAAAATTGTCTTCATTACATCAGGAGCATTTACATAACACTGTTTTTATCATATCTAGAAGTAACTGTATTTCAGGGATTATTGAATAATTATAGGGATTAATATATAATAATATATTGCCATTACATTGTGCTTGACTTAAGGATTCCCAAGGACTCCCAAGAAAAACAAGCTTATAGTAGAATGGAGTATTTATTATTGTCAGCACCTCTACTGAGATCAGATCCTCACTCAAGAGTCTCTTCATTTTGCCTGCTTTCTCTTTTTTTTTCTTACACACACAAACACATTTTGATTACAGTCACTCTAGCTTTTCCATATTTATCCTTATTCATTGACGGCACTTCAATTCTCTTCTCATTTCAGCTGGTTTCTTCCACTTTGTATTTGTGCTCAGATATAGGAGCAAAACTACCCATCAAATCTCCATGGAATCATTCTCTGCTTTCTTATACTGCATCAAAACTTGTTGTTCAGTTGCACAAAAGGGTAAGACCATTAGAAAGAACGTTCTGCCTGAGGACATTTTACTTTCTTTTGCTTTGGGCACTACATTAGGATTTGATGCAGTGATTTTGAGCCAGTGCAGCTGTCTGAGGGATACACATGGAAAGAAACCTGAGGGAAACTGGAGAACATAATAATCCCCATTGAATACACTGTGCTATGGTGTTTACTGTAAAGACAATCATTTCAAATAACACAGAATATCCATTTAAATTAGGAAATTTTTTAATATGACATAACATTTTGACCTATTACTTCAACAAAATGTATCAAATGTTAAGCAGAAATAATGATGAAAGTACATCTTTTTAATTTCATTTTTGTTATTTAGTTTTTATTTACTTTCACTGAAGAATTAATTTTATAAAGCATAAGAGAAATTATGAACTTCCATTAAAAAAAATCCAACATGAAGAACTAGGTTATTCTTTGCTTCATAAAGGTATAATTTCAGAATACATGTTTTAAATAGAAGCCCATGCAATAACACAAAACCTCATCATTCATTAAATCTGGAAAAATAAATTTCAGAAAACCAGCTCCATCAAATAAAGATTTATAGCCTCTTTTCCAGTTTATCCTTACAACAGTTTTCTTTAAAGATGATTATTCTTTTAGCTCTTTAATGATAAACTCTACTTACTGGACAGCGTCTCATAAATTATTTCAGGCAATTTCAATAAAAATTTGGCAGAATGCCAGTTTTGTTCTTCTAGAGAAGTACTCTTACTTTTATTCAACTTCAATTTCCTATTCTTACAGACTGTCCCATCAACCTTACGTAAGCAAATGTCTCATAGTCATCCAAAAATCAAAAGTCTGCAATTGAACCCAATACAAATTTTGTGATGTCTGCTGAATATTATACTTGCCAAGATGATTTTCTTAGTCATTTTCCAACTTTATACCACAGAGATCTGCTGGAGCACAAGCAGTTAAATAAAATGTAAGAATATTCAGAATGAATATTTAGTGACTTTCTATTTATTTCATGTTTGTATGACTCTTTGTGAAGTAGAGGTAAAATTAGAAGTCATATTATTATAAACATGCAAAAAAATTTTTCAGCTCTCAGTGATGACTCACAAGGGGAATACATCTTGCTAATAAGATACAACCTAGTAACTCAGAAAAAGACATAACAGCCAGTTCTCTTTTCCAGAAGCAGTTGTCTGTTAGGATTTTGTTCAAAATATTTTATTAACTACTAAAGTTCCAACTTTCAAAATAATTCTAAACATACACATAAAATAAAAAATCTTAGATCAAATTAATTGTCCTTGATGTTCTTCTTTTGGCAGTCTGAATTCAATTCCATCTTTCTAATTCGAGACTTCTACTAAAACATAGGATTCTGAATAGTTGAGCTTTGGCATGAGGAGTATTGAGAACCTCTAAACTACTAATGAGCTAAAAAGTCTATCAAATAATGCTTTCTAGAAGGTTTAGAGAATATGTTTTTACTCCTCTTTAAAATCTTTTGAAGTTCACAGACGATTAATTTAATATTGAATTTTTCTTAGCATAGACATAGTAGGATGTACAGTGTGTGGAGCCTTACTCCAAATTTTATCCATGCTCTACACTGTAAGTGTTGGGCTATACTCAGAAACCCTTGAAGGGATTCCATAACACTTTTCCAGATAAGTTTCTGCCAGTGTGAGCATCACTCTTGTCATTTTTGCTGTGGCAACGAATGCACGTTTTCAAAGAAGCCAGATATTTTGGCCAATGTGGAACTGCGAAGCAAAGAGTTTGAATTTTATTTCATCAGTCCTCCTGTAGAAGCTTTTTACAGACTGATATTTTCAATTCTGCTAGCCAAAGTGCTCTCAGCATACTCAGGTGGACTGCTGTCAAGTTGTTCCCAAATTGGAAAAAAGGTAGAATTTATTTTTCTATTCTCATGCATCTCTAGGAAAATAAAGATTTCTGTCTTGGAACTTGAGCTTGAAACTTCTCCATTTAGGTACAAGAAAATCATGTAGTTAGGTGAAATATCCATCCATTTTTAGTAGGTGAAGAATTTAGAATATCAGTTAATAATATGTATTAATAATTAAATGAATTACAAGTAAAAAATGACTGATTTTGTGCGTGCGTGTGTGTGTGTGTGTGTGTGTGTGTGTGTGTGTTTGTTGGCTGTGGCAAAGCAACTTACAGGTTCGTATTTGTATAGGCTATATCAGATTTTCCTACATGTAAGTATCAGGATTAAGTTCTGGAAGTATTTTTATTTTGTGTATTCATAAGAATCCTTATGGAATCATTGGGTGATTCTCCTATTGCTCAAGAGCTAACAGCAGACCTTTGACATTACTACTCTGAGCATTATACTAGCTTGAATTGTTTCTTGTCATGTAAACAAATCATGTGATAGATATACAGTTTCCTCCAGAAGGACACAACATTGTCTTTATATCTCCCAGTGACATTTACAGAAGCCACTAAGCTATGTAATCATTTAAGTAAATACTTGCATGGTAACAACAGTGTCATCACTCCTTACAGTAGAAGTAGGTGCCAATTACACCAGCTCTTTACTGAAGGGAACTAGGTGTCATGACTTCTGTCCACAGGTGATGGAATTTCTCTGAGACAGCTATTTACACACCTTTGTAAAACATAAGGCGGAGGTGGAAGTAGTGGATGGTGGTCCTCTAAAGCACTTCACTGAATGATTAAAAACAAATAAACAAATGAACAAACAAAAAAAACAACAACGTCTTCATATTCCTCATCTTCTGACTTGAGATTTCACAGAATATCTGAATCATTAAGGTTGGAAGGAATCTCTGGAGGTCATCTGGACAACTCTGTCATTCAAGCAAGAATATCTAGAGCAGTTTGTCTAGGATCAAGTGCAGATAGATTATCAAGTACTCCAAGGAGGGAGACTCCATAACCTCTCTATGCAATCTGTTCCAGTGCTCCATCACTTGAACAGTAAGAAGTTCTTTTTGATGTGCAGACAGAACTTCTTGTATTCCAGTTTCATAGAACAGTAGAATGGCTTGGGTTGGGAATGATCTTTAAGTTCATCTAGCTTAATTCCCCCTACTGTGGGTAGGATTGCCAGGGCCCATCCAGCCTGGCCTTGAACACCTCCAGGGATGGGGTCGTTCTCATACAACATATTTCAGTGATTCAAAACCCTCTGAATGAAAAAATTTCCTCCTAACACCGAACCTCAATCTCTCTTCTTGAAAGCATTCCACCTTGTCTTGTCAGACTGGATAAAAAGTCACTCTTCATCCTTCTTATAAGCTTGCTTCAGCTAATGGAAGGGAACAATGAGGTCTACCATGAACCTTCTGTTGTCCAGGCTGAACAAGTCCATCTCCCTCATCTTTTCTTAGTAGGAGAGGTGCTTTAATCATCTTTGTAGCCCTCCGAACAGATGCAACAGCTCCAAATCTTTCCTATATTAGGGAACGAAGATCTGGATGCAGTACTCAAGATGGGGCTCAAGAGGGCAGAGCAGAGGAAGACAATCACTTCCCTCTCTCTGCGGCCCACCCCTCTTTCGATGCAGCACAGGATACAGCTGGCCTATAGGACTGCAAGTTCACACTGCTGGCTCATGTCCAGCTTTTTTCTACCAAAACTCTTCTCTTCCACTAATAGTTTAAACAGCTAGAATTTCACTTTTCTAAAATTCAGGGTCCTCTCTTTGCTCTTTGCCAAGCTCATTTTCATTGAGAACACAAACCCAAATAAGGTGTGGTCACTACAGCCAAGACTGCTGGCAGTATTAGCCTCTTCAATAAGCTCTTCTGCACTGGTGAGAACTAGGTCCATTAACAGTTAACTTCTGGTTGGTTTTACTAATACTTGGACTAGGAAGTTCTCCTCTACACACTCCAAGAGTTTCCTGAATTCTTTGCAGCTCACCATCTTGCCTTACCAACAGACATTTCTTCCAGCAATGTCCTGTCACTGAGTACCACTGAAAAAAGCCTCAAGTCATTCTCTCCCTTCTATTTGTTTATATCACCCCCAAGACTTCCCTTCACAAGGCCTCTCTTTCACCTCCTTCTCAGGGGAGAGGGGTTCCTGTCCATTAATCATCACAGTAGCCGTCCATCAGATTCTTTCTGACATGTCCATGTCCCTCTTGTACTAGGCAGCCAAGAATTGGACATAGCGTTCCACGTGCAGCCTCGTCAATTCTGAGTAGAGAGGAAAGAAGGATGATCAATTTTGACACCGTGGTGATAACTTTTCCGAAAGCAGCCAAGTCTTCTTAGCAGCAAGGACACACTGCTGAGCCAACCTGTAAGAAGTAGGGGCAGACAACCATCTCAAAGTTTTAAAGTTATCATGAAAAGCTGAATCAAAATTTTAATAGATATGATGTGCTTATGCTGATTTAGTTCAATTAAGATCATGCCCAGACAAAACCACAATAGTGATCTGGTTTTCTCTGTCACACCCTTCAGATTTGTTTTTGAATGTATAAATATGTGTATAAAGCAACCATACTTAGACTAAGAGTTGACTCAGATGTTTTCCAGAATTGTAATCTTCCAAGCCATCACTTATAAAGAGCATGTTTAAAAAACACAGAACTTGTGTGAAATGCCTCAGAAAACAGCCTTGGCTCTTTGATGCTTATGTAATTTTTCTTTCATTCATAGGATCATTTGTTTAAAATATTGCTGAATATATACAGTTTCTTTTTTAAAAACTTAATCTTATGTTTTACTGAAACAATAACTCCAGACTGAAGTTAAAAAGGGAGCCTAGATGAGCTCTGACAAAATAAAGACTGAATGTCCCTCCTTGATGAAAAAAGAAAAAAGCAGTTACTAATATTTTGCATTTATTGGATTAAGTTTCATAGATTTGCAATAGCAGAAGGCTATTTGCCCTTTGCAAAATTGTTCTAATTCATATCTCTGTGTTAAATTATTCTAATTCAGACCTATATGCTCAATTAGAGATTGAATGCTCTCTATTTTACACCTGATATTGAGCAAACTGGGTTAACATAGCTCTCCTTTCTGAATCTACTGTCTTTTTTATTTAAAAAAAAAAAAAAAAAAAAAGTTCTTGGTCACTTTTGCCCTGTCAGTATGGACTGGGCAGTATTATTTTCTACCCATCAAAGTGCAAAAAGCTCTGATAAATTGCAACAATGAAGGCTTCAAGCATTACAATCAATACTTAATGGCATAATGTAAATCCAGCTTGCGTATGATTTCAAAAAATGAGTTCTTTTGCAAAGAGCAAAAGACTGATGCGCAGCAGCAAAAGTGCACCTATTTTTTTCTCTTCCACACACACCCCCAACATGGTCAGAGCTGTAAGAGAGATATAATAATGTGCTAAAGTTCCTTTGCTAGTATTGTGAAGTTATTACTATTTTTTTTTTTTTCCATCCTCATTTAAAAGGATCCAGAGAAACATTGTGTCTCCCAGGGCTGTCTAAAAACTAAGTTAATGGTATTCTCAGTCTTTAGACACATTTACACATCCTCCATCTGCTTGGGAAGAAAAAGACAGATTTCAATAATAAAAATTGTACAGATCTGCCTTCAGGCAAGAAAAAATGCATGTAGTAAGGGAATAGACATGGAGAGCACAGGAGTGTTTAGGTCTTCGCACTTATTGACTGGAGACTGCAAAGGAGATGTGAAGGATGTGTGAAAAAATTCTAAATAAAAACCTAGAATAACATATAATATGGTTAAGAAAATGTTCTTGAAAGTAATGCAACTGTCACTAGAGAAAATGGTAAAAGGAGGAGGTGGAACGGAAGAAATGAATTATAAGAATGAAGATAAGCAACATTTTTTATCTGTAGTTTTGTTCAGGAAGCATACTGTACTCTGCATTTCAATCACTTGGATATATTACATCAATTCAAACAACACTTTAAATGCACAAAATCTACTTTCTATTCTCCTTCTTTTTCCTTCCTTTGAGGTGTATTTCTTTATATTTTTACTTCGAATGAGGTCAAACTCGTCAGTTTGAAAAGATAAAGAGAATATTCAACTTCAAGGGACAGTGGAAGTGTCAGAAATAGCAAACACTAATCATGCTTTTGATATTCACTCATTCAGGTACCACTACTAATTACAAAAATACTCTTCACAAATATTGAATCTGTAGAGTACATACTACTTGTTTTCCAAACTTGAACAACATAGAGAGAAAAACATTTACAAACTCATAACCTGTATTTTTCATGTGATTCCATGACTGGAAATATTACTTTCAGCCATGCACATTCCAACACCAGACTCAAAGCCACTGAAAATTTAGGCAAATTTATTTCTTTTTTTTTTTCTTCTTTTTTTGCTGGCCAAATTATTAGAAGTAGTGACCCTACGTAAGCTCCAGTTCCCAGCTTCTACAGGAACCATGTCAGAATAATTCCTTTCACTGAACCATGAACTACAGAATAAAAGCAGAAATATCTCTGTCTTCACTAATGCCTCTAGTAACTTGATACCTTAATACTAGCAGCCACCTAATTCCTAGAGAAAAAATTCTAATTGACCACTTGTATGGGAACTGTTGAATCACAGTCTGAACCTCTGATTAACCATATGAAGCAAGCAAAGTCATCCATGGGAGCACAGGTGAAGGCAATTCATCTGTGTGACCAGAAGGAGTGGAGCCAGGCTCCACCTCTCCTAGACCCCATTTAAGGGCTGACTGCCACTAAGGAAGGATCTCTTCCTGGAGATTGATCCTTGTGGAGTTTTTTTGTGAGCCTACACCACTGGTGAGCACCTCTCATTTATATCTGATTATCTTTTCCGACACAGTAATCTTACCAGCCTAACTTCTCTGTATAACGTCTGTATACTTATTAACTGTACACCACTTATATTATTCTGTTTCTATGCTAATATTGACTCTCACCTGACCTTTAGATTAGTGGGAGATCACTCACAAGTGTTTAATCTCAAAGTGTGCTTATGAATAGCAATCATACCTAGTTTAGGCTACACAAGTCAAGAATATTGTGGTCTCCTCTCAAACACACTGCCTCTTTTTTTCCCCCCCAGAAGTCTTACTAAATGCACATACCTTTTCAAGCCTTTATTTACAGAAAAGAAGCAGCTGTATCTGTCACTCCAGCATCCCAGACAATGTGGTCAGAAATTCTGCGCTGGGATATTAAAAGAGGAAAAAAAAAAAATTCAGACCAGCCTGGAAATTTCTGTTCATTATTGATTCAAGAATCTAAATATTAACTGTTCATCAAAGAATTAATTACATTTTGTAACTTAAACCCAAAAAACCCTGAAGTTTGGGTTTGGTTTGAGCTGTTATTGTTCAGGAATGAAATTGAGGAGAATAACTAATATACCCACAAAAATTTTACAATAGCTGCTCTGAAAGTAATGCCTTCTGTTTTACCTTCTGTTTTACTATGTTGGCCCAGAGCTTCAGAGACACACGTTGGTGGTTTGGCTGTACAGGATGTACCTTCCCACCAATATTCCACTATGTTTTGTTGCAGTGCAGTAGATGGCATCAGAGTTGCAGTCTGACAAAATGGTGTCTGACATGGAAGTGCATATTAAGCAAAGATGTGCCACTGAATTATTCCATGCAGAAAAAATGGCACCCACTGACATTCATTGGTGCTTGCGGGATGTTTATGAAGACCAAACAGTGGATGTGAGCACAGAGAGATGGTGAGTGGTGCATTTCAGCAGTGGCAACAGAGACTGCGGTTTGCTTTCATTGGGGCAGATTGTTAAGAGCACAGCATGCAGCTTCTTATTCATTTGTGGTGAAAATGCATAGCTAATAGTGGTGACTATGTTGAAAAGTAGTGTTTTGTAAGTAAGAATTTGCTCTACCAGATAGTATTATTGCGGTCTTTGCATCTGATGTGATTTCCATGGAAATAAATAGAAGGCAAGGTAGCTAAAAACAAACAATAAACAAACAAAAAACAGAATATAACTAAGCCACTATTGAAATCCATCACATGTATGCTGCTTGAGTGCTGTTGGGTACAGAATCAGCCTGGCCTTGTCCCTTTGCCTCCCACACCTTAGATTTTTCATAGGCATTGGTCAGATCCCCTCTGAGTTGTCTTTTCTCAAAGCTGAACAGACCCAGGTCTCTTAACCTTTCCTCATAAAACAGGTGCTCCAGATTCTTAATCATCTTTGTGGCTCTCCACTGGACTCTTTCCAGGAGATCCCTGTCTTTTTCTTACCAGGAAGCCCAGAACTGGACACAGTACTCTAGGTGAAGCCTCACCAGGAGAGTGTAGAAGGGGAGGATCATGGCCCTTGACCTGCTGGCCATGCTTTTTTTAATGTATCCCAGGATGCTATTGGCTACTAAGGCACACTGCTGGTTCATGGCCAACCCACTGTCCACCAGTACCTCCAGGTCTCTCTGCAGAATTCATTTCCAGCAGGTCATCCCTCAGCCTGTACTGGTACATGCTATCATTCCACCCTGGGTGCAAGACTCTACACTTGCTTTTGTTAAACCTCATCTGGTTCCTCTCTGCCCACTCTCCAGACTGTCCAGGTCTCACTGAATGGCAGCACAGCTTTCTTTTGGTGTGTCAGCCAATTCTCCCAGCTTCATATCATCAGCAAACATGATGAGGGTGGACGTTATCCCCTCATTAAGGTCACTGATGAACATGTTGAATAAGACTGGAACCAGCACCAACCCCTGAGGAATGCCACTAGATACAGGTCTCCAAATTGACTCTCGCTGCCATTCACTGCCAGGCCTCTGACCTTGGCCAGTCAGCCAGTTCTCAACTCACCTCACTGTCCACCAGTCTATCCTACGTTTCCTCAGCTTTGTTATAAGAATGTTATTGGAGACAGTATCAAATGCCTTGCTGAAATGAAGGTAGACTACATCCACTGCTCTCCTCCCACTCAGCCAGCCAGTGATGACATCATAGAAGTCTACCAGGTTTTTTGAGCCTGACCTCCCCCTGGTGAACCCACACTGACTACCAATGTAGTATCTTACCTTTCTGTCTTAGAAATTGAACAGAAAAACAGGAAAAATCTCAGAGAGAGCAAGAGAGATCATCAAAAGCATGCAACATGTAACCATTAAGCAAGCTTATACTCATCAGCTTCAATAATATGCAAATGAGAGTGACTGTGGTGAAGTTTGTAAAAGCACAGGTGGCAGAAACACGTTGGAAATGAAACCACTTGTAAAGAAAAAAATGGCAAGATTTCTTTAAGCCTGGAAGGCTGAAATAAGATCAAGTCCTGCAGAGGATATGCTATAAATACACTGCTCTGTATTACACTGGTATTTTTCCCTTTCCTTGGTATGTATGACTATGTTTAAGCAAAAGTGCGAAGGAACAAAGTAATCCAGAGGATGTAGGGCTAAATTTACGCAAACTCTCTCTTTTACTGCCAATATCACTACAAGACATGGCACTATCTTTATGGTCAGCACCTTCTTCTTCAAAATACACACACAGCCCTATTGGCGTTGCACAAAGATGTTCTGCCCACTGACACCTAATATGCTTCAGTTGCCTGAAAGAAACAATATAGTTAACATAGGCATAGAAAATAAATTTTAAAATATCTTATAAATATCTGAATAAAATTATCTCCAAAAATGTTCACAATCAGTCTGATTTCATCTGATTTCTCCTTTCTTCCCAGAAAAGGTTGCAAGAAATATACTTCTGAAGTGTTAACCACATTGTGTCATTCATCAGTGGAGTTGACACATGGCCTCCTCGATTTGCTGACCTAATTTAACAGAGAGTCATCTCAAAGGACAGCCTTTTAGTTACTCGGAGGACAAAGCATAAGAAAGAGATGAGGGATTAAATTCTGCCATATGCTATAGCATATGTACAGTAACATTCAGTACTTACACTGCAATGAATTTATGTCAACATGAGGCTTCCCTGTTTAAATATACCATGATAAATTCCAAACTCAGTTTCACCTAAATAGCCACATTTAATGAAATTAAAACAAGAGAGATGTCCCAATACTAGTATTCATAATAAAATCTAATATCTCATCTAAATATCATTTTTAAAATTTAAATGCTGCTTTTTTTTTATAACTGACATTATCAATGTTATGGTATCTAATGGTACAATCTACACCCAGTAACATTCTCCGTATTCTTTTGCATGGCTTTTGGACAGAATGAAGTGCCTAACTAATTATTATTTACCATTTGTGCCTGCAGTCTTCTTCCAACCTACAGCTATGTAGCTGTATTAGTGCTAAAAACAGTGGGCAAATTATGTTCCTGCTGAAAAGAATTTACAGTCTTTGACTACTAGGAGACTTTACATGTGCTTAAAATAAAGTTCAGGGGGTTCAACTGACTACACTACAACTGCAGATGTTCTCAAGTTCTCAAGTTTATAAAAAGATCTTTGTGGGTCTAGGGTCTAAGATCTCAGTCCTAGACAGATCTTCTGCATTTGTTACTTTATGTGATTAACTTCTCTACAAAACCATGCTACATATGTGTATGGTACGGACTGAGAACACAATTTAATCTATTTTTAAGTGAAAAGGAATGACACATTACATAGAAACAGCCTAAAATGAGTTTTTTTAAGATGTTCCTTGCAGATGAGTTATTTTCAAAATTTTCAGAACTGTCAGAAGTCACTTTGCTTGCTTTGTAACAGAACAAGATCAGCCTAAAAGGTTAGTATTTTCAATTCTAAAAAACTATTATCAGTTTGGTTTGTTCAGTGGTCAGGTTAAAAGAAGATGGCCACAGCAGCAAATAAGTCAATGGAAACAGTTCCAGAAGACTGGATCTTATTTTTTACTCATGACTATTAGTACCATATGAAGACATACTGAAACCTTAGTGGCCTACCCATTATAAATAGGTTATGTCCATGTAAGGTGAGGTGTTACTCAAAGAGGACTTGAATTAAAGTAACTTCCAAGTTAAGGAAACTGGGTTAAGGAATGTGGACAATCAGAGAGGAGGCTGTGGGATTGAGATCGATAGCAGGGGTAAGAGAGAAACTGATTACTTCTTTGTGTCTCAGTTGTTGTTGATCTTTTTGGGTTTGTTTGTTTGTTTGTTTGCCATGACCCTTCATTTCATTCATCAGACACAGAAACAACAGAGTTATACTGAAATAAATGTGATTTCACCTGTATGAGAAATGCAACCTCAGGTATCAATAAGAAATAAGAACTTACAGCTATTCACATTTATCCAGGTATAACACATGCCTTCTTGCCATCAGATTTGTAGTAGTGTTCTATCTCTTAATACCAAATATATTCTCTTTCTATAGTTCCATGAATTAGAACTGCTGACAGTTCCATTCCTTTGTCACTACAAATGTGCAAGAAAGATCATTTTGTGAATAATTCAGGATATGCATATTGTATAGCAAATTGAAGACTAGTGGCGTCTGTGTTACCCTTCAAACAGAAGAAATCAGGGGCTCCACTTTCTTAATTAGCAGGACTAGTGTAGCTTTAGGCTCTCTCTGTGCCTTATTTTCCCTAATTGTAGGTGATATTCTCTTTATTAATAATTACAAAACCCTGATTTGATGAGGACTAGTTAATTCTTTTACGATGTTATGAATGTGTTAATTACTCTTACTAAAGGTTTGAGACAGGATAATGCAACACAACTGTCCATCAGGGTTCTTTTCTTGACATGAATGTAACGTAGTGTAAACTGCCCATATGTTATGGCATATGGTAGAATTCCAGTATCTCTTCATACACCTTATTCTTTCTCAGTATAAACAACTGGCTCTTTCATGGGGGAATGCTATGTTAAAATAGGCTACAGGTTCAGTGATTTTACACTTTTTCTATAGATAATTAACAAGATATAACTACTAAAAAACAAGATAAACTGTAAGTTAGCTTCTACAGTAGGGGAAAAAATTACAACAAAGTAAAGGTTACATGAGGCATATGCAATTAAGCCTGATTTAAGTGAAGGGGAAGGAGAAGATGAGAGGAGAGTAGAGGAAAGGACAGGAGGGGAGAAAAAACAACCTTAAATAGACACAGTTAACAGAGAAAAAGAAGATCGGATATTTTTCCTATTCCCAGCCCCAACCAAACCAATCACATAAACCAAGAAGCAGATATTAAGAACTTTCTTTTAGACTTCTGTTCTCAGATCCTTTCAGTAACTGGGCTTAGTGGGCCAAGTATTATGAAACTGAGAACACTTCATTTCAAAATCACCTTCAAATGTACCTTAGATATAGAAAAATGAACTTCTATGCCAAACGGTTAAAATATTATCAGATTTTTTATTTAAGTTGCACCCCACTTTAAAGGAGAATCAAAAGTGTATCATTCTTGGTTACTTGTGCACCTGTGTAATACTACACCATAAAATCACAGAAATATAACAAAGAAAAAAAAAACAAACTCAATTACTATTTCATAAACAGAAAAATCGAAGACTGGAGGATGTGTAAGAGCAAAAAAATGTTAAATGCTGATTTGTGGCAGGGAACTGCCTTGTTGATGTCACAATGGCATCTCATATTTTCATACTTATCATGAAGAGTGCACAGTAAAATCATGATTGCATGTTATACAAAGAATGACACTCAGGTTACATGGAATACTGATTTAAATAATGTAAAACTTTGATTATAATTTTGAATAGTTCCAAAACAGTCCTATAGAAACTATAAATCTAACAGTTTGATCTCCTAGACAGATGTCTATTATATGTCAGGAGTATTTCTGGCAAAGTTATAGAGCCAAATTCTCTGACATGATAAGGAAAATCTAGAGGACTGAAATATAAGCTTGGAAAAGGGGTTTTATTGTCCCTGTTCATTTCTTTTTACCAGCTTAAGTCAGCTTTTCATGTTAAGGTCAGCACACTTATAGAGGAGCTGAAATATTTGCATCAGGCCGCAGGTTTTTCAGAGAGATGTAATTAATTAATTAACTAGTTAATTAATGGAACAAGTTGCACAAGTTTGTTGTGGATGCCCCCTCACTGGAGGCATTCAAAGCCAGGCTGGATGTGGCTCTGGCAGCCTCGTCTAGTTGTTGGCGACCCTGCACACGGCAGGGGGGTTGAAACTAGATGATCATTGTGGTCCTTTTCAACCCAGGCCATTCTATGATTCTATGAATGTGGAAATGACATCATAGAAATGATTCTTTTTCAGTTTTTAATTGCATTGTTGTTTTGTCTGTACACCAGTGAATTACGTAACATAAACTGAGTTTATCAAACCAGATTTCTGAATGGAATAGGACAGATATGGACAAAAGCACTCAAATTAACAAGTGAACCTACTAGAAGTTTCAAAAAATATATATTGAATTAACGTAAGTAACCTTAAGTATAATTACAGATCCATAGTCCTTCAAGCCAGGTGGGATCATTTTGACAAGGCAATCATGTCCAGTAATGATTTTATCAAGACGAATAATCCATGAATTAATTGTAGTATTTTTTTCAGAAAGATATTCTGTCTTAGTTTCAGATGGGAAAGAATCTACAGTAGGAATGCTACTTTGTTATTCCAAAGCTCATTATACTTATTAAAAATTCACACCTCAGTTCCAGTATAATTCTCCTTAGTTATTGCTGTAGAACAATATTAGAGGGACTTTACCATATACCTTTCCCCACATGAGTAATTAGAAACTGGGATTAAATTGTCTCTTACTTGTCATTTAGATGAATTAAAAAATAAACTTCCTAAAATTCTACTTTTTAATTACTATGAATTATTTTTTCTCTTCCCTTGAATCTCTCTTTTGACTCTGTGATAAATCACTTCATCTTTTTCCATATCCTTTTCTGAGTGTGAAAAAATAGATTAGAAAAAAAAGAAAATTGCTACTTTTTTCAGCATATTAAAAAATATAGTACCAGCCACTAGAATGTATCACAGCATTATATATCCTTGTAGAAAATAGGCTAATGACACCTAGACACGCGTCTACTCATTTTTCTGTAGATTCTACATTCTTGCATTATTATAGATGTTTAGCAAGTATGTTAATTTTAATCAGTATGTTAAGACATACCAAGAATGCCTCATTCACATTTTTCTTCACATTAATTGGGACTACGTGTTAAAGGCATTTACTATTATGTTTTTATTATATAAGTGTTATAACCCAATGAACATCTTCCAAAAACACCATAGGAGGGTGGCAGATTTACAGCATCTGATGTTCTGAGATATATTTACAAACATATCTAGAAGTTCAACAAGTTCTACCTGTGGCCTGTGAGTAAAATATGATGCATTTTGTAAATTCTTCCATGATATAAATTATAGTAAGACTTTCCTAAATTGTCACTGAAAATAATTTTCCAGATTCAAACTCAGGTTAATCAGAGTTCATCTCCAGGTATGAAAAAGAATTTACTGAGTTCAAAGACCTATGGTAATGTAAATATAACCAATATATAAATACTTTCAACAATGATTTTCAACAATTGTTCTGAGTGACAGACACTGTCAGAAAAAAAAAAAAAAAAAGCAGCACAATCATAGCCTAAATCTTCAGGAGTCAGACTCGGAAAGCACACAAGTAGAATAATAATAATACCAACAATAACAACAACAACAACAGCAACAGAATGCTTGTAACAGTTTTTTATATAGTTAGGTGTGCCTGTGATTTACCAAATCAGTGACATGTTTGATTTGAGTTGGTAAGCATACCGGCATGAAAACAACCAGAGATTTTCCCCATACTTCAGTCAGATTGAAGCAGATTTAAATGTTCCTCAAATTCAAATATTTCATTACCTCTTTTTCAGTTTTCATTACAACATCCCAAATAAACTGTTACCGAAGCACAAATACAACAGGTTATTTCAGATTAGAATCAAGAGTTTTGAGAAGCATTTTTTGATCTGCACAGTTAAGTTGATAATCTTGATAGAAACTTGACTTGTAGGTTTCCATCTCATACAGAGAAGGAGAAAAAAAGTGCAGAGAAAACTGAAACTAGCTGCCGTTGGCACATTTCAAAATTGATCTCTTAATATTCACACTGTGTAAGACTCAGCTTAGCTCCTCTACGTACTAGTAGTGAGTACATTTGAAGTGAATTACTTTCCACAGAAAATAAAAGTTAAAATGGCATCTTTCATGCTTATACATATGGAGACTATTCTTTCCAGCTTGCACAGTGAGTGCAATTTTGATGCATCATTGACATACAGCCCAGTTTTATGGAGCTAGTCATGTAGAGTCCTATAAGTACATCCACCAATCCAGAGTTTTTTGAGGAAGCAATTTTGTCCTGCATCTATAGAACAAGCTTATCTTGATGGTGTTAGTACCTGTGCATCCCTGTATGCAGGTATGTCTTTCAGACAGAACAGCACCAATTTCATTATCAATTAGCAAGGAAAATCACTGGTTCTGCCACATCTACATTCCTGTTAATTAAGAACTTAAAGACTGATTGAAAAGAATGTAGAGAAATCAAAAAACTCTTGGCACCAGGAAAAGTATATCTCAGAAAAAGAAGTGGGGGCAAAAAAGTCATAATAAAAGAGAATGCAATTGCATTCTAGATATGACAAATATGGCAAGCATAGAAAAGACATTACACGAAGTTACTGCTCATAATAGCAGTAGAGTTCCTTTTAGACCCCACTCAAGTGAATTTTTCTTCAAGTTAATTGGATAAGAAGAAATACAACAATATCTATTTGCTGGCCCCTGTCTGAGTTTCAAGACAACTCATTTTTCTATTTGAGATTCACACAGACTAGGAGTTAGATATCAGTAGTTCCATTTCTTTTCACTCATTTTCATTCCATTTTCTTGTATTCCATTTTTCAGAGAGCTCTCTGAAAACAGACAGTACTTTAGTCTTGAACAAATGTGCTAAAATGAGATTCTCCCTGTTCAGGCTGTGGGAAAAAGACTGTGGGTCTGTTTATGCGTGTTTCAGGGAGGTATTTTTTTCAGTAAGAAAAACTTCAACAATGTCATTGCATTGTGAAATATTTATTCCATTACAAACAGCTCCTTCATGTAAGAGAGATATGGCAAGCAAACAGTAAGTCTTAAAGTCACCGTAGGGAGTCTCTCTGTATATCCTTCTGATGTGATAAAAGCATCAGGAAATATCCTCTCTGATTTAGTGTTTGACAGACTCATGTCTCTGTCAGCCTGAAGGCATAAAAAACCTCTTTGGAAAATGCATGATGACTCAGAGTTTCTACCTATCAATGAGCTGAAAGGTATTGGAGAAATCTAAAATTTATTAAAACAACAACAACAAAAACAAACAAACAAAAACGTAAGAATGAGACAATATTCACTGGTCTTATTCAAAAACTTCAAGAAATAATAGGGCAAAAATCACAAAGATGAATTTTGATAATATAACAGCAAGCCAAACATCCTTTACTCTTACATTCAGTCAAGATCACTGCCAAGTGAGTAATCGTGTAATTCTCAATCTGCTTCTTCTGCATATTAATATATAGACGTCAGATTTACTTTGCAAAACAAAAACAAACAGTTGGGATAGGTTTGACTGTGGATTGAGTTTGGGACAGCAAAACAGACGTTTAGCATCAAGAGAAGTATTTAAGCACAGGATCAAAGGCCACTCAGGTTTCATCAGCCACATAATATATCAGTTTCAAGTTTCTCTATTGTCATCCACAAAATACTTTTATGCTTGATGCGTGGAAAATGTGCTCTGGAACTTATTTTTTTAAAAAGAGTGACTCTGGTGATGTAATAACACCAGGGCCACCTTCTACTCCTACCTCATCCCTGTGGTGGAGAATCAGACCTTTCATTTATACTACTTAACAAAAGTGCTTCTATGGTTTGCTATGCACTTTTGGATTTTTGTTTTGTTTTGTTTTTATCTCACTTGAAAATCCTTTGATTGTGCTGAATCTACCCTAGAAAGACTGCTGATAGGCATTCAAGCTGCTGTACTTCACTTCCTACAAACACAAACCATGACCTGTAACACAATAGCTTTGATATTTTTCCTAAAATACTCGTATCTCATCTACCACCAAGCACCTCCTTATTGGATAGAATGTCAAGACCAGGAAATTCATTAGTCATTTCTAAAATGGACTGCAAAATGCAAACAGCAATTTATGACATTCAGACAATAAAGGATGTCCTATTTTTTACTGTTTTTATCACTTCAAATTTTGGGTAGTCTCTGTTTCTGTATTGCGTGAATCTTTGTTTCTTCCATTCCCACTGCCACCATCTCTGTTTTGACTGTTCATCATACTTCCAGCAGGCATTTGCTGATTTACCATTAGCCAGAAGTCTGAAAATTTTATCAGCTGTTATGGGAAAAGTTAAGCTGTTTATGTGTATATATATATATATATATATATATACATATATATATATATATACATATATATATACAAACATGTAATTCAAGAAAGAAAGGCTACACTCCTTCTATAATAAGCTTTTAATTTTTCAGTTTTAAACTAGCAAGCGTCTTCTGTGGCTGAGGGCTAGCTTAGTTCTTTGTCACCAGCTAGTGAGAATTCTTGGAATATAAATATATGCAATAAGCCAATAATTCTGCCTGTCTGTCTTCTGCTCTTCAGGGTATCTCAGTTCTGGCAAACAGACAGGTAATGGGAATTAGAAGGAGGGGAAAAAAAAAGAAAAAAAAAAACAGCAGTAAAAATATAAATTACAAAAGGAAGGAAATCCATTTGGTCCTTGGCAGCAAAGACACCGCTCAGCTAATCCATGCTGAGTGCAATCCAATACTCTTTTATATAATCCTGTTCTTGTGGAAGAAATTAAAGTTTAATGCAATAACGGCTGACACAAATCACTTTTGTTGCCCAGAAGCAGATTAAAGAATAGTTAAAATCATACAAACCTAATATCTTTCTGTTGTTGTGCTATTTTATCCAGTGACATCTTTATTATTTAATCCACAGCATCAGTTTTTTATTATTAAACATGCATTCTCAATGTAAGAGAGATTTTGAGATGGAGAAAAGGGAGAGAAAAAGATGACAGCCAAGGAATGATTAGGTCTTAAATGCTACATGTTAAAGCTCTCTCAAAAATCCATAAATTTTTCATAAGTTCACATGGGTCCTTGCCCTTAATCAATCTGTGTCAAGAGGACTTTGAAATAAGCATAAAGGCAATAGAATGCTATCAGTCATAACTGGAGCTGTACAGGTCATTCCCACTAGCAATCATTCCTGTGTACATATGCATTCTTTTTTTGGTAATATATTTGAGATCTGTGAGAAATGAGAGAAAATAAGAAATTCCGCAAGAGAGACAGAAATGTAAGAGACACATGTTGATCCTGAACTCCCTCATTACTACTTCAGCAATGAACTACAGCCCCTTCTTCATCAGCAAATTGGACTAAAAAAGCCAATCAAATGAAAGCTGATCTTTGGCAGATAGAGTTCCACGTAGTAAGTTCCTTCATGACATAAAAGGTTACAACTTATCTGAAGTTTGAATCAGGCTTGAACTGTACTGAAACTTTTCATTTTCTCTGTCCTTATCCATATTTCCTATATATCCTCTCTAAGAATCTGAGAAACTTCCTTGAGTATACTTCATTACTGGTGACATGATGTAATGGCAGATTTATGTGTAGAGAATGCACAGTTAACATTTTCCCCAGTAGAGCTACCAAAGAGTCACCCAAGGTTCTTGACTTGAGAATTTAGTGAAATAAAATATGGAAGTGGAAATATTGCATAATTCCTCTTCTCCCCACTTGTTTTTGCAGCAATATCTCTGCAGATGTATATTAACAGTGGTTCAAGAATGGAAGGCCTACTGCAGAAAATAAGTGGGTTTAAAACCATATCTTCAAAACATGAAAGACTTATCTATCATTTTCATTATATATTCACTCAGACAGTGTGAAAGGAGAGGTCAACACCTTGAAAGAGTTCAAGGCCTCCTTACAGTTAGATTTAAGGAATTCTCCAGAAAAGTTGTCAGAGCGAGATATTTGCCCAAGAAATGCCATTTTGCCAGGTTCAATTGAAAGGAAAGAAATCACAAAACACTACAGACTGACAGCCTACAAGGCCTCTATGGGGTAAAAGAAAATAAAATCACCAAGCATTTTTAATACCTCAGTCATAAGCATGTAACTCCTTGGCTGGAGCTATTTCGTGTCAGCTTAGTATCTGTTCTTAGCTTCAGCAAAAGATCAACCCGTGACCAGCTGTACCAGCATGGCTGAAGGAAAATGGCAACTTCCTGAATTTTGATGTGTATACATACTCAAACTGGGAACAGGGAGACTCTCACTACTTTATTTGTCCTTTTTACATTCCTTTTTTTTTAAAGGACATTACTTCCTTTTGGGCAAATAGGGAACTTATTCTAATTCCTGACATGCGAGAGCAGGCTTATGGAGTATATAGAGGATTTATATATTGTTATGAGGAAAAGTTTCTAATAATCATGTATTATCAAAAGTGCATTTATCAAGACCAGAACATTTCAGATAGTGAGAGTGAAATTGTCTGATTTTCCCTCTTCACCTCTTTTACATTCACTTGAAGAACAACAGCATATTTGATTACACTACTGCACAGTAATCTAGACCTGTGCAGATTAGAAAGATCTAATCAGATCTTTCAGCAGTAGCGAAATTAAATCACTTTTACCTAGAATACCATTAGATCTCTAAAATAAAGTCTTACTTTTCCGGGCTACTTGCATTGGCTTCCTCTGCATATTGGAGATGTATTAAACATAGTACAAGAGCTGTGTGTGCATATGTGTGTGTGTTTTCATCCTGCCAAGCTTAAACCACAAACATCATCATCACAAAGGCAGTAGTTGAATCCAACAGGTGGGAAAATAAGCCATGACATTTCTAGCATGTTTAATTGTACTGGGAGTGCTGGAATGCCTTTCAGTACAAATATGGTTTCATTTGATGTCAGCAACGAGACCAAAGAAGTTGTTTCTATTCTGTGTCCACATGAACCAGGGTGTAAAGTTCCTACCTCCAGTATGCTTTATGATCTTTCAGGTGGTGAAACCTCTGACCTACATCATTCCCATCTTTGCTGGTTCAGCTGCTGGGTGGTGACAACCTGCTAGACACTGTGTCTGGTCTAGTGCTGATTTACAGCATAATAGAGTATTAGCATGGTATTCCTGTCCACCCAAACCTAAAGGGCACTGGTGGTTGTAGGAGAGGTGTGCTGGAGGAAATTGCAACATACAAGGATTTGCTGTGAGCCTATTGCCAAGACAGTTCATAAATTTAAGTGAAATATTACATCTGTGCTCCAGTTTCTTTTCCTCTTCCTTATGACAATTTCAGTAGCTGCTTTTCTGAATAAAAATCTATCCTGCTGTTCCAAGAGCAAGACATGTTCTTCATTCTACTTAGAATTTTTCCTGATTTTATTTTTAATTATAAATATTATAGTCAGGGAAACAGACCTAACTAAAAAATATATATTTTTAAAACTCAAATTTAACATCTCATATATATTCAAATTACTCTATTTATTTCAGGTTATCTATTTTACACACATATAAAATTCAGAAAAAAAGAGATCAAAATTTCCCTGTTTTTTAATGAATGACCATAACAATGACAATAAATATTTATCTCATAAAATTTGAAGTTTATAAGGTCTTATTCTGTTAAATAACTGAGTTTTTAGATCTAGTTTACTTGAAAACATGCTTCTTTCATTCTGTGATATGATCACTAATGTTTCATCATTATAGAATGCTTGGTATGCAGTATTTCAAGATGTGTAGCTTTTCTCAACACTAGATACCACAGTGGTGAAGTTGAAGAACAAGGGAGTAAGAAAACTTTTAAACTACAGATTCAGAAAGAGGAATCAATACATAAGTATAGAAGAAATTTCTAGTAACTTATGTTGGATTCTTGTAACTTATGTTGGATATTTTCCTCTTGAAATTGGGCAGATGTAAAGAACAGTGTATTCTAAGAATTGTTTTCTCTTCCTTTCTTGTTACAATTTTTCTATTTCCTTTTTTTTTTTTTTAAGTAATAATAATAACAAATTTAGATATGTTTGGTATTGAAGATGGAAACCAGCTCCTTGTTAAGGAATTCATTAAATTCCTTCCAGTTTACTGTGTTTTGCAAGCCTCCTAACATAAGAAAATATCCTTTATAGTGAATCAACTATCCTCACCTGGCTACATTAACGCCTTTTTTTCCTTTTTCTCAGTTACTTCCATTGTTCTAAGATATTAAAATATGTTCATCTGGATCAAGTGAAATACCTCCTTGCCAAAAATAATGTTATATTAATTAAAAAAAAATAAGTTCAGGCAAGTTTAACCATCTTTTCCACTGATGTCAGTTGTAAGATTTTCTTACATCACTTATACAAAATTATAGAATGAAAATGGTGCCGGTCTTGCCAGTCTTTCACTTCAGCAAGGCTTACTAATTCAGAATCAGAAGAAAAATAACAGAAAATAACCCATGAATCTTAATAAATTAACTCAATTTTTTACTTTATAAAAATGTTTGCATGATGTGTAGAACTCTCATGTGCTTTCAGTTAATAGGCATAAATTTGTGTGCTTTCAGTTAATAGGCATAAATTTCTGTCTTTGTGGTATTTGATTGCAAAGTCACACTGACTTCAGTTGAATCATAGGGTTGTTGGGTTGTTTTAAAAGGAACCTTAAATCACCTATTTTCAACCTCTGCCATGGGCATGGATACCTTGCACTACATCAAGTTGCCCAAAACTCAATCCTACCTGGCCTTGAACACTTCCAGGGAGGGAGCATCCATGATTTCTCTGGGAAACCTGTTCCACAATCTCACCACCTTCCTAGTAAATGGTTTATTCCTTATATCTAATGTTAATCTCTTATCTTTTAGTTTAAAAATGTTATGTCTTGTCATATCACTGCATTCCATGGTAAAATGTCCCTCTCCGTCTTTCCAGTTGACCTCTGTAAGTACTGGAAGACTGCTATAAGGTCTTCTTCTATAGCCTTCTCCCCATAACACAACCCTCAACTCTCCTAGCCTGTTTTCATACAAAAGATGTTTCTTGACCATTTTCTTGGTCCTCCTCTGGACCAACTCTAAAAGATCTAAGAGTTCCTCTAAGAGAACTAAGAGAAGAGATCTAAGAAAAACTCTAAGGGTTTCTTATGCCAGGATAAAGCTGAACTCAGTACTTCAGATGGGATATCATGAGAGCAGAGTGGAGAGGGAGAATCACCTTACTTGACCTACCAACCTTATTTCTTTTGATGCATTCCAGATTGGATTTCTGGGCACGCATTTTTGGCTTAAGCTCAGTTCTTCATTGACCAGTACTGCCAAATCCTTCTCCATTGGGTTGATCTCAGTTGACTCATTTTACAGCCTGTATTCATGTTCAAGATTGCCGTGGCACAGATGCAGGACCTTGCACTTAGTCTTCGTGAGTTTCATGTGGATCCATTTCTCAAGCCTGTCCAGGTCCCACTAGATGGCATTCCTTCCATTTATTGTGCCACCTTCACCATTCAACTTGGTATGATGCACACATTTTCTGAGGATGAACTCAATCTCACTGTTTTGTCACAGATACAGAAGTTAAATTGCACTGATTCCTATCCCTGAGATATACCACTTGTCACTAGTCTCAATCTGAACATCAAATCATCAACCAGTTCTTTGAATGTGACCATCTAGCTGGCCTCTTTCCCACCTAGTGGCTCATCTATCAAATTCTCGTCTCTATTGTATTGAAAAGAATGTTGTGTGGAACAATATCTAATATTTTGCACAAGTTCAGGTAGATTACATCATTTGTTTTTCCCTTATCCACCAATACTGTAACTCTGCAGTAGCAGGCCACTATAAAGGTAGAGCCTCAAGTAACTGTTAGTGTGAGACTGGACAACACCCAAGAGACAATTAAGTCACATGGAGGAGCCTGGTGTCCTTTCTCTTAAATTGACTGATGTCTCAACCAGCCCTGGAAAAATCTAGAACAATGCTCAAGAAAACTTTAAGTCATGAGAAGGGGCCTGGTGTCACTTTCTTCAATTTCACAGGTGTTCGTTGTCTCAACCAGTCCTGGAAGTGGAGCCAATTACTGTTCCAAACAGGGACTAGGGGGGCCAACCTTTCCTTTTTTCCTTTGATTCTATAAATAGAGGCTAGAGAGGCCAGCTCAGTCTTTTTTGCTGCTGCTAATCCTCTTCTCACTGCTGCTACTTTTTTTTTTTCTTTGTTCTATGCCACGTGGAACACCCTTTTTCACAGACCTGTTCTGGACAGATAATCCCTTTCTTCCTTTTGACCTCTTGTCCTCTCTTTCTCTTTCTCTATTTCTCTTAAAGTTGTTATGTAACACAAGGCTTCCTTGAATTTCCTGTAACACTGAACAGATTAGATAGATATAACTGTGACCGGGCCAACACATGTAATGTAACAGTTTTACAGAAACATCCTATTAAAGTTGATGTTTTTTTTAACTCTTATGTATGGTCCTTGAGTGTAGTTTCACCTGTATCAAACCAGAGGGATCTGTGAACATTGTCACCCTTACCTCCCTTGATGGGCAGGATATGACAGCCACTAAATATGTCAAGCATGATTTTCCTTTAGTTAGGCCATGCTTGCTGTCATCTATCAGCATATCTTTTGCATTTGCCTTAGTGGAGTTCCCAGGAGGATCTGCTCCATGATCTTGTCTAGAAAAGAGGTGAGACTAGCTGGCCTGTATTGCCCTGGTACATATTAGTGGCTCAAATCCAATTTTTCATCCATAAATATCTCCAAGTCATTCTCATCAAGGTTTCTTTCAATCCATTCATCACATGATCTGTACCGATACTGGTGATTGCCCCTCCTCAGATGCAGAGCTTTCCACCTGGCCTTGTTGAACTTCATGATAATCACATTGGTCCACTCTGGACAGCTTCTTCTCTCTCTACTGTACTATTCACGTCAAATTCAGTACTTCCTTGATAACGAGTGTTCTCACAGAACTTTACAGTACTCAGAAATGAAAGCTATGACCAGCCTCTCCATTCTCAGGCATGAAATAGAACACAGCTTGACACTAGAGACCATGAGAGTATGGCAGAAACTGCTGTTCAGATCTACTCAACATGTTCTAAATTTGGCTGTTTCTCAGTCAGTCTTGCTGTCTAGTCCCATGCCAAAAATGAATTTTAACTAATAGGTAAAATATTAACTGATAAGGGACGTGAGGGAGAATAGTCTTGTATTGCATGATTTCTACTCTAGTTGCACTCTGTCTTTGTTTTACAGTACAAACCTTTATGATCCACTCATCAACTTCTTTTTATGTATATCTTGAGGTTATCCTGAAATCTGTGTTTTTTAGAATAGTTCAGTCTTTGCTGAGTAGACTGAATTTAGTAAAATCAGGCTATATACCTAGAATAATAACTATTGCCAGCTTACTTCTCTCTTTCCCTGTCTCTCTTTTAAATTAAGACATCACACAATATTTTTATCTTGGCTATTTCAACTATGTCACCAGTTCTAACTCAGATATACTGATACAGTCAGACAATAACAGTTCAATCCTGTATCTTGGAAACAAATAGCAAGATTATTCTTTAGGGGTTTTCCATGAAATCAGAATTAACTGTAATGTAATAAATTGACTTTATCAGTTTCACTAAACAAATAATTGAGATTTTTAAAGTAAATATCGGCTACTGTGGATTATTATTCAAATCTTAGAATTTCCCATGTTCCATTAGGATTTCTGGCGCACTCTTCCGAAAACTCATATCTTTAGTTCAGTACAGATATTCAGTAAACACAAATTTCCAAGCTACAGTCTTAGAGTAGCAATATATTAAAGAAAGCTGGAGCAGTAAATGAATAATCTTTAGTTGGCTCTTAACAACAGTAACACCATTAAGATCCTAGATAGATCAAAGTTACATAAGGATTATACTTCATACATTACTGGTGTAATTTATTCCATTTGTAGACCATCTTCTCTAGCAGGTCAAAAAAAAAAAAGTAAGACTCTTAACTGATAATACTAATTTAACATCATCTTCTGGCTTTTCATGGAATCATAAAATCATAGAATTATAGAATGGTTTGAGTTGAGAGGAAATTTTAAGATCACTTTGTTCTAACCCTCCAGCTATAGACAGGATCACCTCTCACTGGATCAGATAGCCAGCCTGGTCTTTAAAGCCTTCAGAGAGGGGGCACCCACAACCTTGCTGGGCAACACGTCCCAGTGCCTCACCACCCTTAGAGTAAAGAATTTCTTGTATATGTAGTCTAAATCTACCCTCTTCCAGTTTAAAGTCATTTCCCCTCGTCCTGTTGCTACCTGCCCTTATAAAAGTCCCTTCCCAGCTTTCCTGTAGGCCCCCTTCATGTACTGGAAGAACACTATAAGGTCCCCCCAGGTCCTTCTCTTCTCCAGACTGAAGAGCCCTGGATCTCTCAGCCTGTCACTGTAAGGGAGGTGCTCATCTTTGTGGCCTTCCTCTGGAACCACTCCAACAGCTTGATGTCCTTCTTGTGATGGGAGCCACTACCCAGGTGCAGGACCATGCACTTGGCCTTGTTGATCTTCATGAGGTTGCCATGGGGCCACTTCTCAAGCCTGTCCAGGTCCCTTTGGATGACATTTCTTCCCTCTAGTGTGTCAACTGCATCACTCAGTTTGATGTCATCTGCAAACTTGTTGAGAGTGTGCTCAATCCCACTGTGTATGTCACTGATAAAAATGTTGTCCTGGTTTTATTAATATTCCATTTCAGAACACCATATTGTCCATGTCACCTACATAGATGTCAAATAGCACCAGTATAAGTACTGGTCCTGGAGGGATGCTACTCATCATCCATCTCCACTTGGATATTCAGTCACTGACTGCAACTCTCTGAGTTCAACTATCCAGCTAATTTCTTATCCAGAAAGTAGTTCATTCATCAAATCACCAGACTGCCATGACCTTTCAGATATGATGGATAGTGGCTTGGCAACCTGATCTGCCAGTTCCCTCAGAACCCATGGTTGGATCTCATCAGATCCCATGGACTTGTGCACCTCCAGGTTCTTTAGGTAGTCTCAAACCTGATCTTCACTTACAGTGGGCAGATCTTCCTTCTCCCAGTTCTTACTTTTGCTTTCTGCAACTTAGACAGTTCAGCTAGAGCCCTTGCCTGTAAAGTCTGAGGCAAAAGAAGTCACTGAGCACCTCAAGTTTCTCCATATCACCTGTGACCAGTTTCCTTCTGGGAAGGGTCCACATCTTACCTGGCCTTCCTTTTATCACTGATATAACTGCAGAATTTCTTTTGTTCATACAGCAGCTCTAGTCATAAACTGTACCTTATTCTACCCCTGATCAATACAGTTATAGAAGGATAGAATGGCTTAGGTTGGAGGGGACCCTAAAGATCATCCAGTTCCAACCCACTTGCCATGGGCAGGGTTGCCAACCACCAGATCAGGCTGCACAGGGCCCCATCCAATCCGGCCTTGGATGCTTCTAGAGATAGAGCATCCACAACTTCTCTGAGCATCCTGTTTCAGAGCCTTCCAAGAATTTCTTCCTAACATCTAAAATAAGTCTACCCTCTTTTAGTTTAAAGATATTTCCTCTTGTTATTCTTGCTATCCTATTGCTATCAAACAGTGTAACAAGTTGGTCCCCCTCCTATGTGTATGCTCCTTTCAAATACTAGAAGGCTGCAATGAGATCTCCCCAGAGCCTTCTCTTCTCCAAGCTAAACAAGCCAAATTCCCTCAAACTTTCTTCATTAGAAAGGTGATCCAGCCTTCTGATCATCTTTGTCACACTTTTTGGACACTTTCTAAAAGCTGCACAACCCTTCTGTACTGGGGACCCAGGTTTGGACACAGTACTCCAGCTGGGGTCTCATAAGGGCAGGAAAATCACCTCCCTCACCCTGCTTGTCACCCCTTGTTCGATGCGGTCCAAGATAATGTTGTCCTTCTGGGCTGTAAGAGCATACAGTTGGCACATATCCAGCTTTCTGTACATCAGGACACCCAGGTTCTTTACCCCAAAGCTGTTTAGCAAACTCTTTTCAGTGAATTTTCCTCTCAGTCTGTACACTTATCTGAGATTACCTCAACTTAAGTGCAACACTTTTCGCTAGGCCTTGTTAAACACCTTATTAGATTCTCATGTACACACTTTTCAACCATGTTCATGTCCCTCTGAATGGCATCCTTCCCTTCTATTGTCTCAGCTGCACCATTCAGCTTGCTATCATCTGCAAGCTTGCTGAGGCTGCACTCAATCCCACTGTCTGTATCACTGATAAAGATATTGTGCTGATTTTATTAGTATTCCATATCGTAACATCATGCAACATGCTCTTGGGTGCAGAGACACAGTGCACTGTGAGGCCGTGTTTCCTGTTTATCTCTAGCAGTCTCATGTGAGTTCTTATTCTCCAAGGGGAAAGATACTGGGATGCACTGCATTTTCCAGGAGCCTCCACCTGATATCTGACAGGGCAAGAGCTGTCAGGTCTTTTCTGGAAGGTGAGCAAGAGATGGCCTACTGATAGAAACTCTGTCGGACACCCTCTCTCTCTTCTGGCTTTATTTTTGTCTCCCTTTGATTTATTATTCTTAATTGTTTTTTTTTCTCATATTCTTTGTAATGAATTAGTTTCTCCAATCTCAATCATAGGCATGAGTGTTGCGTGATTAACTCTTCAAATCATGACAGATGTTGAAGAGCACTGGTCCCAAGATGGACTCCTGGGGGACACCACTCATGACCAGCCTTGACCTGGACACAGAGTTATTGACAATCCTCTCGCTATGACTATCCAAACAGTTCTTTATTCAACTAATTGTCTAGCCTTCTAATACAGATCTGTCCAATTCGGACATAAGGGTATGTTGTGGGACTATGTCAATGGCCATGGAGAAGTCCAGACAGATAATATAATTTGCTTTTCCTTTGTCCACTGATGCACTCACTCTATCATGGAAGGCTACTGGATTGGTCAGACTGATCTTCCCATTGTGAAGCTGTAGTGGCTGCCTCAGATTGCTTCCACATCTTGCATGTGCCTTAACATCTGTCACAATTTGGCCTGGTTTCTCTGACAAGGGGTGAAGGGACCCACAGATCCGTCCCCAGAAGGTCTGGGGGGCGAGGGGGTAAAGGGAAAAGGTAGGGAGTTGGACCTGGGCAATGAAAAGAACAGCAGTGAGCTAAAGAAGAAAAAAGTACTTTACTAAAAACAGTAGTGGAACGTGAGATAATACAATACAATACAATTGAAATTGAAGCTAATAAATAAAGCAAAATGCAAAAGAGAGAAAGTTTCTGAAACTTAATTTAATGCTGTAGGTGAAACATCCAGGAAGCAAAAAAGGCAAATGATCTATCTTGAGACTCCCAGTCCATTTTATCATTCCCTCCAAATGGAAATGCAAAGGGAAAAATAAAGTCTTCTGGGAGTTGTATTTGGAGTTGGCAGCCAGTCATGAGTGGTGTCCCCCAGGGCTCGGTATTGGGCCACTTCTATTTAGCATCTTTATCAATGATATTGATGAAAGGATTTAGTGCACCCTCAGTAAGTCTGCAGATTACATGAAGTGGGGAGGAAGTGTTGATCTGCCAGAAGGTAGAAAGGCCCAAGTGTCAGGTCCTGCATTTTGACCACAACAACCCCAGGCAACCCTACAGAAAGGGTAGGCTCCCCAGAGAGGTGGTTGAGTCACCATCCCTAATGTGTTTAAAATCTGTTTGGATGTGGTGCTTAGAGACATGATTTAGTGCTGGGTTGTTAGAGTTAGGGTAATACAGTTCGGGTGTGGTTGGACTTAATGATCTTTAAGGTCTTTTCCAACCTGAGCAACTCTATGATTCTATGATTCTTCTCTTCTAAGACCAGGAAACCAGAACTTATGAAATGTATATTGAACATTCATGGACCTGCAGCATTATCTCTTTAATTCCTAGTGCACTGCATGATGTTATGATGTAGAAAACCAATGAAAAACCATGAAACTATGATGACATCTTTTCCACAAAAATTTGCTTTACGACATTTCCAGGTCTTGAAGTAAGACTTAATGGCCTGTAGTTCCCTGGGTCTTACTTTCTCACTTTCATTAATATGGGAGTGGTGTATCCCTTTTTCCAGTCACAAGGGACTATGCCTGACAGCCACAGTATTTTGAATACAGTAGAGAGCAGCTTGGAAACCACATCAGTCAGTTTCTTCAGAACCCTGGGATGCATGTCATGGGCTTACACACATTCAGCCTCATGAGGTGGTCTCAGACCACCTGTGGTAGACCTGTCCAGTACTTGAACCAGAAAGTTATCACCAGCGGATTCCAGGATTCCTCCAGACTGCTTTCATTTTGCAACATTGCTTTTGCAGCAGATATCTGGGTGGTTAAAATCCCCTACCAGGATGACAGCCTGTAGGCACAATACCTCTTGCAGCAGAAGCAAGACGACCTTGTCTACAGTCTCCCATTGATCAAATGGTCTGTAGTAAACACTGACCACTAGGTGTCCTTCACTGGTTTAGTCCCTAATTTTACCCTACAGGCTCTCCTCTAGTTCGTAACTGTTTCTCAGGGACAGTTCTTAGCAGCCTATCCACATCTTAACACAGGGAGCAACTCCTGCATCTCTACTGTTTCACCTGTCCCTTCTAAAAAGCTTATAGCCATCAATCATGGTATTCCAGTTGTGTGAATCATTTGACCACATTTCTATGATAGAATTAGATAATAGTTTACTGTTGTATTACCATTTATCAGTGGTGTAACCCTTCCCCCAGCAAATCCAGTTTAAAGCCTTGGTGATGAGCCACGCTAGCTTGCTGTCTAGTGTATTCACTGTAAGATAAGCAGGTTAAGTGTGTCTGCTAGTACCTTGTCCCTCTAGCTTAGTTACGTTATCCCATATCTTGTCATAGGTGGGATTACTACTACCCCTTTCCCCTTTCACCCTTTCAACCTTGTTTAAAACCCTATCAGTGAAACCAGCCAGCATCTGGGCTAAAATTATTTCCTCTCTCTGACCCAGGTGGACCCTGTCAGCAGCCATCAGACCAGGTGCTGAGTAAACCACCACATGGCCAAAAGGTCCAAAATTCCTACAAGCTCACCAGCCTTCCAGCTATGTATTAATCAGATCAGTTTTATCAGTTTGGTTGCTAGAGCTTATGACATAGCTGTAGTCCTTAGTTTCCAATCCAAAGTGGCTGCTCATCTCTCTTCTGGGATGGAAGGTATGACTATCGGATAAGGTGAGAGTGCTTAATATGTTTTCAGCAAGGCATCAAAAGTAAATCATGAGAAAATCATCTGATGATGAATTCAATCTGCCATCATGGAGTGACTGGTATAATCCTAGTCATATTGGAGACCTGAATTTGGCTCTTAAAGTGTGAGTACAAGTACTACAATATCTTTTAGGTTTTTTTTACACCTCTTTATCTTGACAAAATGCTAGTAAATAAAAACAGACTCTTGTGCAGTTAAAAAAAGAAAATGTGAAAATAAAGCAAAAGAGAGGTTTTGGTTTTTTTTGTTTTTAATCTAAATTGATTTATCAAAGATTTCAGAGAGAAATATAAGACAAAATACTGACTTATGAACACTTGGCCAGACTTAAACGGGCTATTAATGAAATATATTCCCTTGGAAGAAAGGAAAAATAAGACAAACAAATCACATTTTGCAATTGGAGCATTAGATGTTACACAGCTGGTCAGGTATAGAGGTGTACTGAGACATTTTAAACAAAGACCTTGTTTTTAGCTTTCAGTGAAATCTCTCTCTCCTCAGGACTTCTTGAATGGTCTCAAAGTTGTTGCAGTAGCAAACATTTTTATCCATTGATTTTTGTGTGCACAATACATACTGCTTTGTGTAGCTCTTTTAAAGTATGATTGATAGGTCAAGACACGTCCCCCTTGTTATTACAGAAATGGACCACAAGGACATTTCAAACTGTCTCTTATTGAATGTCTCTGTTACAAAGCACTATTTAATGAGTTCCGTTTAGAGAATCACTGTTCACAGAAGGGAGGACAAGATGATATAAAATACAAATCTTTGTAAGTTGAAAAAAGAAAAGCCACCATTAGTCCAAATTGTGGATAGTATTTGAGCAGGAATAGTAAAATATAAAAGGGAAATGTTGTTAACGTGATAATATGCAGAAAACAAGAGAACAATATTTTAGTATACTCAGATTGCTGAAGATATATTATTATCCAGGTGTGATGTTTTGCCTCTGAACTGTAAAACCTCAGGAATTGGCTTTTCTGCTTCACAGATACACACATACCCAAAGTATATTCTTCAAGTAAAACATATTCATACTATATCTCTAGGAAATATATAGAATTTACTAGGAACAATCTAATGGCAGAATTGCAGCCAAGAACCTCACTCAGAATGTATTATAATGCAAAGGAGCAATGATATTACAGACAACAGCAACAGCAGTTTTACAATTGATGGTGAAACCCTGCAGTAAGCAAAGGAACATGTTGTAGTAAAAGAGGAAAATGATAACGTTCTATTGGTTCACTATGGCAAGGTTTGCTTCATTTCTAAGAATGTATCATCAGTGACATATCATTATTGAATTTGAATATACAAAAGTAATTTATACAGTAATAATAATCCTTGTTAATTTTACTTAAGGTGTTCAACAAAAATACCCCATTCCAATGAAATGCTTAAATATCATCAATCCTGGAAGTATGTAAATAGGATAGTTAAGAAACACAGTGAAGACCACAGGAAATTCTGCTGACAGAGTTAGCTTAAGACCGCAACCTCTTCGCATGGATTCATTCTGTGGCTGTTGCTGGACTCAGTGGAAATCTAATTTTTAAAAATCTGACCCCAAAGTTGGTTTGTATGTCTTACATATTCAACCTTCTACATAACCCTTCAAAAATTCTGATTGGCACCAAGATTCAACAAATTTCCAAAGAAAATTGTTGAAAAAAAAAATTATTGAAAAGAAAAAGAAAAGAAAAGAAAGAGAAGATGAAGAGAAGAGAAGAGAAGAGAAGAGAAGAGAAGAGAAGAGAAGAGAAGAGAAGAGAAGAGAAGAGAAGAGAAGAGAAGAGAAGAGAAGAGAAGAGAAGAGAAGAGAAGAGAAGAGAAGAGAAGAGAAGAGAAGAGAAGAGAAGAGAAGAGAAGAGAAGAGAAGAGAAGAGAAGAGAAGAGAAGAGGAAAGAAAAGGAAAGAGATAAAGAAAAATGTCCAGACACCAGTAAAATGTCACATAGCCCAGGAATTCTACATTTAGTCCACGTTGACAGTGTATAATCAAAACTACAAGATATTAAGGATTCTTTTAGTTTATCTGGCTGATCATCTTGCCAGCAAAGGACAAGGAACAGCTACTAATGACGACTATATGCAGATAGGTATCCAGGGCCCTCTAATAAATGACTGAATTACTAGAAATTTTATGCCCTAAGCCAGAGTCTAATAAACATCTGTCATAGAAAAATATACTCAAAGTAATCTACAATGAGAAGGCAAGAAAGGTAGCAATGAACAAATATATTTTAGGCACAAGGAACCCTTACTTCTTTTGTGGGTTTTTTTAAGACATTGAAGTCATAATGCTGGGAAGGAGGTCTTTTTTTATTTTTCTAGGCTATGAAGTATTTGCATGTTAGTTCTTTCAGAGAGAAACAATTCCTGCTTGTGACATAAGCTTAACATACCATCCACTGTGGAATGGTGCATGAAGCGCAGACTTGGAGTTTGAATTCTGTGAGTGCTAACAAATACTATATCAACAAAACTGTATTAATTCTAGGCCAACATTTGTAGTTCTCACTCAAAAAAAAACACAACCAAATTCAAGTAAGAAACACCTAAGAAAAGGTAACAGGATTTAGTACTTTGAGTCTTACTTTCCCTTTCCTTAGAAAAGACAAGGCAAACAGGTTTTATTTCATTTTCTGCATGCCATCAGTAGGCGTGTAGCAAAAGGAAGGGGGGTGCAGAAAGAACCAGAATGGACAGAGTTTCAGAAAACAATACTTATCTTTCTTGATAGCCTCTCACTATAGAAAATCCACATGGCAAAGGAATCAGGGACAATGGGGTGGGTGCAGCTGCTCAAAAACTTTTAGAGATTCAAAGGTTCACTTGATTTCTTTCAAAATTATTTCCTTTCCCGCTACTGTAATGAAATTGGAGTCCCACATATCACATTTCTATAGGAGCCAGCCGTTAGTTTGCTTTTCCCTGTACCTGCTGGACAGAAGGATGGGTTTAAGACTACATGTTAATGCTAAGCGTAGCAAAAGTCATTATATCATTCTGCCACTCTATTGATCTTCAGTATCAAACTGAGATTTTTCTTTCAAATTGGTTTCAGGGAAGAAGATATTATTGCACATTTTCTGGACATAAAATAGCTAATCAAGAAAATGTGTTTAGTAGTTTATAAAATGGTAAGTTTCACTATAAGTCATATAAGAGCTGTGATTTATTAAGTAATACTATTCTCATCATTATACTTCTATATTATTTTTACACTGTCAGGCAATTTGCAGAAATTAGTTCTGCTTCAGGCAATCCTTACCCTTTCTATACAAGTGTTGTTATGTACGTTTTTCTCATTATGATAAGTACTTTGATCTCACAGCAAATGTTCAGCATCCTATAAACTGTGACATAAAACCCACACAGAGCAAAGCAATGAATAAAAAGATCATAACAATCACAACTGTGGTTCTCAGATAACCCTAAAACACATAATGGAAAAATAAGGGGGGGAGGGGAGAAAAAAATGCTTTGATTGCCATGGACTTTGAAATACTTTTTGTGCATCAGATTATTTTCTTCATCAGTGAAGACCCTTGAAGATCTGATTTTTACAGTCATCAGAAGCCAAGTTCAAGTAAAATACCTCCCTTGTGATAAAAAGTACCCATTATAATTCAGAACTGTACTTCGAAAGAGTGCTAGCCACAGTCCACATTAATGAGAACATACTTAGCCATGTAAAGGTCTGAAGACATGAAGTCGTTACTTCAGCAACTTTAATATTATTTTATGCAGGCAGTTACAAATCTGAAATACATTGCTAAGTGAGATTTATTATTTGCTGTAGGTCAGCTTTTCTATTAATACCGTAGACATGTCTTCTTGTAGACAAGAGGCTCACATAGTGGCCAAGACATGGATGTGTGAGGTCTCATAAATAAGTAGAAAACAGCCCAGTAGCTCAGTCATTCTTCCATTATTTCATTCAGTCACACTCTTTCTATTTCTGAGAAAAGAAAAAAAGCATTATTTCCCATGGCAACATATGAAAATTAGATTGGCCCAGTTTGAGCAGGAATCTCAGAATTAAAGCAGTTTTCAAAAAAGTAAAACTTGTGGTGAGGTGACAATCAACTCCATTGTCATGCAAAAAAAGCTTTGACTATGTAAAAGACCGGATTTCCCCAGGCTTGTAGGCCAGCATAATGTGGGTTTGCCAGAGACATTGTGGCACTTTTCCTTTAGACAGATATCCCTTTCCTTCTCCTGTCCTCACTTCCTGAGATTTTCCCCCTGTTGTTGCTTCCCATCACTAGTAAATCAAAGCTTCGTGTTTCTTACAAACTTTGTCTATGTAAGGAGGCTCCAGGAAGGCCTATAAGCATTACGAAAAGAAGCCCAGAAAACACAGGGAAGGAGAAATTGCTGGAAGATAAAGAACAAGCAAGCAAAAATCTGTATCCTGACAGGGAAGAATAAATTAACTTTCAAAAGAAAGGATGGCATGAGTTTTACCATTTCACCTGTAATGCTTTGCAGGAGACAAACTGCTGACACAGACAGGCACAGGCAGAAGATAATCTAACAAACATGAAAACAAGAAAGAAAATCGTTTCCATCAGAAGTTATAATGCCCAAGAGCAACCCCTCCAGCTTTATAAATTGCTCTTTACAGGGGCACTATAGTGAATCACTTTGTTTCAAGCAGAAGTTGTGCTGTTGCTCTTCTTCTCAAATGTGCAAATTCAATTTTAATACCAAGTGGCCTGGGCTGAACAGCTCAGTCTGAACTACCACTTAAGAGCTTAAGAGGTGCCTGGAAAGGCCATTTAGGTTGAATACCATCTCTGTAGCTTTGTTTGGAAGATCTGACACTTAAAATATTTCTTTATGCTCTTGCTTTTATAATTACAGAGTAAAGGGTAAAGAAGCAAAAGAAGTGTTAATCATGCCAGATTTGGTTATTAAATGCTCGACTTTGACAAGGTCAACACATTACTTAGATTAGCACAGAAAAACTGGTTAACAGTGAGGACAATATTGTGCATGTATAGCTGAAAAAAGAACAAAACCCACTGTTGGGGAAAAATAAAATTAGATTTTTGAGAATGAGTACTCTATTCTTAAATGTGCTGAATTTCTCATGGAAAGACTAAGATTTTGTCAGCTTCTCTCCTTTTCTTAAGTGACTGGATTTATGGATCACACTAGGAGTATTTCTAATAGGTAGGATCTCACATACTTAACTGAGAATTAAGAGGTTGGCATCAAGGGCAAATAGTAAGCAGAAGACAACATACCAACATTTGCAGGTTACTATTCAGACACTATTTCTCAATATGTTTCAAAAATGCTCAGTATTTAATGGCATTGTAACATAGTAATTTAATAAATACCTTACTTTTTCACATTGGAATCAGTGTATTTCCATTCCATAAATGCAGTGCAAATCTATTCTTCCATGAATTGGAGGGTAACTCCAATTCTCAATCTGTCTGTACAGCTCCATTGGGGATATAACTATGCAGTGAGTTACAGGCAGATATGAGCTTGTTCTGCTTATGTCCCAGTCAGCTCAAAGCCATGTGACACATTACTGCATAATACAACCTAAAAAACCAGTCTTGTCAGTGCGCTTAATTGACAAGGTTAGCAAGGGTCTGTGATAATACGATTTATAGTTGGTTTTGAGCATAGGCAAAACAAGCTCATATATGCCTACTAATACTGAGTATAAACCATAGTTTAGGAAATTTACCATACTTCTTATACTTCTGAAAAATGGCACAGTCAAGTAAGACAGTTAATTTGACAAACAACTGGCTGTCTTCAGAGAAAGCCTGTCAGAGAAAAAGGCAATAAAGGAGCAGAAAGCAACGGAGTGGCTAACTGTTTAATCTGATCTGGGTCAAAACATCTACTACTTTATATATACTGAAGTAAGAACACTATCTATCTTTCAATAAATTGTCTAAAAAACACCACTGATTCATGAGATCTTGCTTAATCTTTCAGTCCAGAAAAGAAAACCAGACACCTTAAAGATAGCATTACTTATGGTCCATGACAGTAAACTTTAATTTAGGGAGATATTAGTGGTTTGCTTGAAGAAAGGTGAAAAAGAAACTTGTAAATGCTTTTCAATGGAAAAATCATATGAAAGTCAAAGCATACACTCTGATTCAAATAGTAAGCTTGAATGGAGTCACCTACGTACATACACGTGACGCTCACTGCTATCTAAACTAATCAGACCTTGTCTCAGTTGACCTACCCGTCTGTGTTGCCCAGATGGCAGAAATCCAGTAGTCAACCATGTTTCACCCTTTCCCAACACTGTCTCACCCCTTCCCTGCTCATCTAGAGAGCAAAGAGGACAAAGCCAAAGAGAAGTAGCAGACTCTCTGTGTGTGGTGAACTTCTTTCCTTGACCAAAAGGTCTGCCAGTGGGACTTCAACTGGGGGCTGATTATTTGGCAGGGCGTGAAGTGTCTTAGAGCCCTGTTGCCTCTGTAGTCCTCTACCATGATAAAATCCATTTAATCTGGCCAGCTGATTTGATCTGTGATTTTTAAGCCCCAGTATGACATTTCAAAATGACCTCTGGGCCAGGGAGGGTGAAACTATAAAATAACACTTTGTGAATTAAACTTGGCATGAGCTCACTGTGCTTTCCCTTCCAGGGGATTAGATCTTTGCTATGCAAATTCTAACTGTAGACAGGCAAATGGATATATTGGTATAAATCACACTTCAGCACTTAGTCTGCTGAGAACAGTAAGAGAATATAATGCACCAAACAGATTTATACTCTGCTAGGTAATCATCCAGGCCTGCCCCTGCTGAAAAGTCAGCTCCAGTTTATGTCAGAAGCAGTAAATAATATAGAAAACAAATACATGGAACTGAATGAGCGTCAGTGGCTTAATGCATGCAGGGAGAAGGTAAGTTTTCTTAGCAATGCCTTCTTCCTGAAAAGGTGGTGCAGTATTTTTGCAGTAGAGTAGAAAGAGAAATTTTACATTTCAGAGGTTGTCTAGATAGGCAAGAATTATGAAAGCAAAACAAAAACAATGTCAACTAATGTCTGACAAGTCTGGCTCGCATAAAAACAAGATGGGGTCCTCTCTGGACCTTGAACAGAAACATTATTTTTTCCTCCACAAGAAGCCATCATCATGCTTTCACCATAAGGAAGGTCACACCATCTTTCAAAAAAGATTTGCTTGCTTGTAATTACCGCCTGCAGTGTATGGACAAATGCAATCTTTTAAAATGCTAACTGCATTATACTTGTACCCAAGGGATCCAATGGTACAAATGTTATGTGGCCTAACTAGTTTGTCTTAGCAAGACCTTACAGTGCTGATTTGAAACAGCTGAACTAAATCAACAGTTACCTTGAGCCAGAGGCCTTGGGAGAGCAATTAGAGTCAAAGCTTGGGTTTTGAACCCAATATGCTCTGTCAGTCTCCATGATTTGTGTTTGTTGTACTCAGCCTCATTTCCTGCGTGAAATATGAGGCTGTATAAAGAGGAAAAATTCCCAAGATTAAAAAATATTTGACCTCAGTGCATTTGTGAGCATGAAAGTACACATGTCTAAATGACCATTTTGGTTTGTAGTACAAAGTTCTATTGATGTTGGCAGGCTGAGCTTCCCTGTCTCAAAGCCACATGAATGGTTTCAAGTTTCAGCCAAAAAATCTTTTCCACATGCTTTAGTGTGGGCCAATTTACACAGCAGATTTTGCGGAGACTGTGGCCAAGTGCTTCATAAAGGGCTGCCTTCTTTGGGATCAGGGAAACCACAACAGACACATTGCTAATGCAATCTAATTATCTGCTTGAATATTTTTCCAGATGTATCCAATGTCTAAAAATACTTCAATAAAAAAGGTATTATTTGGCTTCTTGGACTGAAACAGTGGCATAAAGAACCTGCTTGTCTAAAAGGAAAGTTATTACAATGTAAGACTGCAACTGCCTTTAAATCAATCAAACAAAATAGAACACCCTAAAGGTAGGGTATTTAGTGCTTCATGTTTGGAATTAGTTTCCAAGAGAAAAGCATGAATAAAGAGGTGGTTTTTTGCTAAAAAGTACATATCATTCTTACAGGATAAATTCCCTCATTTGCAGATTACAGTTTGATATTGTTGGAGTTCTGTAATACGTAAAAAAGCATATCATCATTTTTCACCAAAACAAGATGGAACACGAAGGTTCTGGGAAGTGGTATGTAGATAGTTATATCATCAGTTATTTTTATTTTTATTATTAAAATTCTCTACAGGCAGATCACTCAGTACCACAGTTCCAGACAGCATACAAATTTGAAGTAGCTTTTTTCCCTATCAAGTCTTCCTGGATTGTCTACTTAACTGTCAGTGAGGATTACTTTCTTTTTTCCCCTTGGCGTCCCTAAAAATTACAGATTGGTATAGGTCATTGAAACAGGAACAGACCATTCAATGGATTTGGGTTTTTGCTTCACTTCTGTAGTTCTATGTCTTGATCAAGGAATACAAATAATAAATTCAAATATCTGAGTTTTCATGAAGAATAATAGTATGCTTGCATAATCTACAGCTCCAGAAACACAAACCTATTTGTTCAGATGCTTTTGTTTTGTGTTCTACAAAGGATTTACATTAATGACTTTGGTAAAGGAGATCAGCCAATAGCAAGATTCTTAATCCCTACAAGAATATTTTATTTTAGAATATAATGAAAAGCCATGCATAATTTTTGTTTTACTTTATTATTTAACTTTTCATCAATTCTACAGTTTACTATCCATTGGTAAAATAATAAAGATAAGGCAATAAATCAGTGTTCTGAGTGCTCAGAGTACAAAATCACCTCCAAAAACAACAGCAAAACAATATGACCAACACTCCTAATTTCCACCCAGAACCACTAGGATGAGCACTAATGCCAAGGTAATGTGATCTCAAACATGCTGGAAGTGAAGTTGTGGCTGCTGAATTTGAACATAACATGAGAATAATACTGAAAAACGCACGGGGAATAATGACCAAGCAGAATCTGCTTTGGTATTTTTGGCATTTCATTAGGTCCCTTCAATTATTTGAACTATTTCAAAGCAATTATATTTGTCAGATGCTATTTACATGAGGATGCAGTTAAGTGTATACCCTTAAACGCATGAATTAGAGACAGCATTTACCAGTCTTATGACTTGACTAATCAGATATGAAGTTGCAAATGTGGGCTAGAGAAATTAGTCCAAAAATGCCCTTGGTTTAAATCACTGCTGGCGTATTCACACAAGAAAACAAACTTCATCATGCTTCCAACCCTTCCTCACCATGCTGACTTTTCACAGCTCAGCATTCTTATTTTTATTTTATTTTTATGGAGTGAGTGTGTGGCTTTGAAAAATGATTTCAAGAATTTCCAAAATATGAGAATATTGAATGTATATTTTGCATGATTATTTGCAGTGCATTGTCTTAGTAAGTAATTCAGAACAAGTGCTACAGGCCAGGTGTAAGCATATTTGTACTCCTCACTCCAATACAAATGAATTCAGTGTTGGCACAAGGTTAGCAAGCATCCAAAACACGATCACATTTTTAATGTTCTTGATAATCTTAATGAAAATCTTTTTAATGTCTGTTCACTTAGAAGAGCAAATGAATAGTAACCGATAGTACAAAAAAAAAAAAAAAAAAAAGGTGTAACTCTCTCTAACTAAATTGAGGTTTCAAAAATTTTACAATGGATGCACCCACATGACAGTACATTTTCCACTTAGGTTATCCATATTGGATGCCCAGGCACTTTTGGTCCTTTTTTCCCACAGCAGGACTAGCTTACCAACAGATGCAGGCAGTCCTGAAAGTAATACATACATGCCTGCATGCAAGATACACAAGAGGCTTGGATCAAGCAAACTCCAGTGTCATACACGTAAAATTCTGAGAAAGTTTCACGCTTTTCTTGTTTCTTTCTCTTTCAAATAAGAACAGCATGCTCATTTAACAATGATACCATCTCAGTAAGTAGTAAGCAGTAAGCAGATCCTGAGGACATGTTTCTGCACAGAGGACAGACTACAAGTGGCACATAATGGGTGAATGTTCCTATGGTGGATAAGAAAATAGAACCAAGGCAGAGATTTTGTGAAAAGACTTAACTATCAAGAAGGTGGTAGCTGAAATCTAATGGGTCTCATTGTCCCATTCCAGTGGGACTAGGTTAGTTTTCATAAACACCAGTGAGCTGTGATCATATTCCCTATATCTCATTATTTTAATATCTTGCAGACTATCCAAAAGAATAGTACACCAAGTGACCCTGACAAATGCCCACTGCAGGGTGCTGTCTTTCATAATTTCAAAAGTGATAAATCATCAGTGAGCAAGACACTCACATGCATTTTAAATAAAACCACGCTATGCTCTATGCACAATACTGGTTTAAAGCACAGCCTTTAGGCTGTTTTCACAAGTATACAGGAGTGCATTTTCCAGTCATTCTTCACTAGGCTTACCTACTTTCAAGCAGAATACTAAAAGCTAAGTTATGTAAAAATGTTTTCATTGCAGTTAGTGTTGGTTAGAAATCACTGCCTGTAACCACATGTGAAGGACTCTATTGCCTGACATCTGCTGGATTACATATACAAACTTCTCTTTAGCTTTACTCTGGTAAAATGACCCAGATTTTAAAAGCACAATTATTTTAAGTGTACCACGCTGATACAATGAGAAGAAGCAGTGACTTCACAGACAGTTACGCCAGTGAGTCTAGTAGTGAGGTTGATGAGGAGTAACCTCTTCACCTTTCAGTCTGTAACTTCTTCTTCTTTGTTGCATGTCCTCACAATCTTTTTTCTTCCTTTCATCACTTGTTCTCTTGTTCCCAAATAACATACCTGCCAGTATTTCAAAGACAATACAGCTTTAGTGCTGTGAGCCACGGATGAAATGAGGAATTCTTTCTGACAGTGTCATGAGAGAAGAAAAAGATGGAAAGAGGAAAGGGAAAATGAGAGGCCTGAGGAGGCAACAAGGGTAAGTGGGAGGTCAGTCTGCATAAACTACTTGTATGGAAAAGACACAGAACAACCAGGATTGTGACTATTACCATAATATAAAGATTACCTTAACACTGAAAATGTTGGCAGTGATGAAGTACAAGCTCTCTATCAGTACCATTTTCTTTTCTCTATCACTTTCTTGGATTTTTTCTCCAGCTCCCTCCCGCCTCACCCCCCAAGTTCTCTCTCATCTTCCTGTCGTCTTTCCCTTCTTTGTTCTTTTCCTTTACCACCTTCATTCTCACCATTTCTCTGCTTTTTTGCTTTCTCGCATTTGTAAATTCATCACTTTAACAAAAGGCTGGTAGATTTCTACACAACACCAAGGAGCCAGAAGTGAAGAGCACTAGCAAAGGCTGCAAGGGAGTCTGCAGAATGTACAGTTCTGCTTTTATGTGTTACAACCAGACTGAGAAATAAGTACCATATCTATATAACTGATGAAAAACAACTACTGCTTTCTATGGAGAAAGAAGGAGAGTCCACTGAATAACTTGGGAGGAATTAATTTCTGCTTTTCTCTCAACACTGAGAATATTCCACACAGATCCAGATGCAGATTCTGGTCTGTATGATAACGTACACATTATGATGAAACTGGAATGTTCCCAGATAGCACAAAACCAGGACAGAATGCACAGTTATATCAGTACCACCAGCTATTAGATACTGCTGTTGGAAACCTTTGTTTCTTTCCACAGAGAGGAACATATGAACAAGGACTATCTTATTCAAACGTGGATTAAAAAAAAAAAGAAGTTCCATAGGAAACAGTAAAATAGAGCATAATTCAAGACAAAGTTGCAAAAGGATACATAGGGCATGACATCTGTGAGTCAATTAAATTTTTAGACTAATTTTGCTGTAGCTACAAATGTTTCACCTTATGCTCTTATTTTTGTGGGTACCACTAAACATAATCTATCAGCTCACAAAATCACTTACAGATGAATGGAGAAAACTTTAGAGCAAGCACTGTGTTAAATAGCCCTATACTGATATCTTGTAGAATTTCCTTTCAGACAACAGGCTGTCAATTTTTTATTAGAAGAATATTTGACATGATTCACACAGTTCTGGAAAAAAAAAATATCAGAGAGAAAATAAACACTTTAATGACCAACAGAGAAAGGCAGAATGATCTTCAGACTCCTCAAGATCTTTCTGAGGCAGCTCTTGCTGACACAGGCACTCACTTTCCATATATATACACACACAACAAGCACTATGGAGACATAACCTTTGTCATTTTTTTAAATATCTTCCTCCATTCAAAGAAATCTACTCAAAGAAAATGATACATTATGTTTTGTGTCACAAGTAATTCATAATAATAGTACATAACAGTATTTGGAACTCACTTATATTGGAGAAATCTAACAAGTTCACAGCATTTACTTGCACCTCAGCAGAGTACATCTGTCTTTTTATTCAAGAGCAGGCCTATGGGTAATCGTTTAATCAAAACCATTGCTGTGATTGCCACTCATATAGAAAATTACAAAGCAGCAGCAGCTTCAAAGCCAGGATTACAAAGATTAAATAGGAGCTGCTTTTTGCTAAGTGTTGGATAAAAATGAATTAAGGTATCCTTAAATTTGAAGGAAATTACAGAGAAAGAATTATTCATTTGACCATACCAGTATTTCTTAATTTTCATTTCCTCTCTTCATACTTAGAGTTAATTACAAAACTGAGAATTCAAGAAAGACAAAGGCTCACTGAGGAAGAGAGAGAAAGAACATCTAATTATGATACATGATCATACAAGAAAGACACTTCAACCTAACTTTTCAACCTTCATTTAAGTAGCAAATAAGTTTTATTTTGTTCTTTCTTAAACTGCTGAAAAGACATTCTCTCCATTATTGGTACAACGTACCCTAAGGACTGAAGCTTTAAAAAGTGCATGTCTCCATGCTTTTGTCTTAAAAGATACAGCACAGTACACATAACATTGGTAGACTGTGGCAGTTTCAGGTGAATGTAGGGAGAGAGAAGGTTAAGAAAACAAGCAGGCTGGACTCCTGAGTCTTAAAAATGCCTATAGGGAAGCAACAAAATTCTATCTTAAATCAATCTTTTTTTTTTTTTTAATGAGCCTAAAGACACATTTACCTTGAAATAACACATCTTACTGATTAATAAAATATTTATGAATCAAAATAATAAGTCTCATATTGATAAGTACACTTATTTATATTATCTCATGGCATTGTGTATTACAAAGTGATTTAATCATTATGGAATGGCTTGGATTGGAAGGGACCTTGAAGACCATCTAGTTCCATCCTCCTGCCATAGGCAGGGTTGCCTCCCTCTAAACAGTCATGTATTTTCAGTGACCTCACAAATACAGAGTCTGCAAGGAAAATGTAAAGATGGGACTTCGGTGCAAAAGAGAAATATCATAGCTGAGGGAGAACAGAACAGGTATGGAAGAGTCCCAGTCCCAGGAGGATACTGCCACAGTACAGGAATACTTTTCAACTAACTACTTTTCACTTAATCTTTTATATTACAGCTAACAAAAGTATGTAGCAAAATATCTATATTGGGTCTGAACATAAGCTCAAATTTTAACTTTTATGTTCACTCTTTCCTTTCCCTGAACATTGTTTTTGTTATCTTACTAAAATAATTTAATGTGAAGGATTTAAGCAAAGGGAAAAAAAAGCAACCATACTAACAGTAAGCAGGGCTTTAGACAAAAGATGCAATAGAGAGTGTTGCTAAGGCTTACTTTGCACAAGAATAGTACAACAGCGTACTTCATTACTAAACGCACCATGGAGTGGATAGTCTATGGCTGTTTGGGGAGCTAGGAGAAACTGAACTGGCAACAGCACTTTCATCGTTAATAACTATTTCCATTCTTGAGCTCCTACTGAGAGTACAATATTGAGGAAAAAAATGTAGCTGTGTAGTCCTAATCCTCGCTGTTATATCAACCATGATTCCTTAAGGGCAAACGTGTTCTCATGGCCTAAAATCGTTTTAAACCTTATTTCATACTGAAATTGTACAGGCAGAATGTTCTATGTACTTTAGTAAATCCTGATTTCTGTACGGGTTGCCATATGTACCCAGGTTTAAGTGGAATGTGGATGGCATCACAACAGTGAAATAACAATTCAGTGCACTTTACTTCAAATATCCATTAATTTCAGAATAAGGCTCTTGCTTTAAATTCATGATTACATTTTCTCATAACATACAAGTTCAAGTATGACTAGCTCAAGATTACATTAAAGTAGGAAGCCAGTGAATTTGTCTTTATCCTAAAACCCCATAAGGAGGCTTCAACATCAAAAGAAATGCCTAAGTTGATTTGATGCTTGTCATCAACATTTCTCCATAGGATCAAGCTAATTTTAAGTGGGTTAAATAATACTGACCTCTAATTCTCCTTAATCTTTTTGATTTTCCTCCTACACATTAAGGAGTTTACATATAGAAGAGCATAAATTTTGCCTGACTGTAAATCTATTCATATTCTTAATTCTTATTAGCCAAAGGGAAAAAGAAATACCATATGCTAAGTGACTCGTGATAAGCTGATTGTTTATTTGTTTGTTGCTGGTTGCTTTGGCAGGTTTTTTTGTTTGTTCTTTCTGTTAGACTGTTTTCAGCATAAAAATGATGGGAGAAAATTATTCCCATCTATAATTCCCATTCTAAAATGATTACGAATTTCTAGTTATAAGACCTGCTGAAACTTACTTAATATTTAGTTCTTAAGAAATTGCAGTTTTACTGCTCCCTTACTCCAGCATAGAAGCATCAACTCAGATGGTGTTATGCTGTCATAATTTAAAATAATGCAATGGTCATCAGTGTATCAGTCCATAGTGTAACACACTAATCAACATTAAACAAAGCACATCAATATTCTTTCTATATATATTACTTATTTTGTGTACTTAATACATTTTGCAAGATGTTAACTACACTTAATAAACCTTTAATAGCTGCAGCATTCAGCATAAAACATTTTATGGATTTACAGCCTAGCATTACTGGGGTAGCTGGCAATCCTTAATCTCTGCATATGCAAAATACTAGGTCCACTTTTAAACATCCAGGAATAGATCCACTAACAATGCCCAAACAGATGAAAACAAGTTTGCTTGCACTCTCTGTTACAGCAGCAAAATCAATAATTCTATTCAATTTCAGCACCCCTGAATTAACAACCACTGATGCATCTTTAAAGCTGCCATCCTCTTTTCCCTCAGATGGGTTTCTATAGTTACATAAGCCACCAAAGATCATGTCACAGTTTAAATAGCCACTCTTCACTCATCCCTCTTTCTAAGCTGAAGTTTTGCCTTGAGCTAAGGCCACTGTCAGGAAAAGCCAAGAGACGGAGACTTCACCACTCACTCACTCTTAGCACTGGTTTGACAACCATTCCCTGTTACATATGGGAGGCCATACAAAATTAGATAACCCAGAATAGATCCTCTTCATTTTCTGCAGCAGACTCCCAAGAGTTTTATCTTCTCTGATATCTGACTCGCTCTTGCACTTCCAGAAGGCCCAAAGCACAAATGTGGGTGTTCTTGAATATGTCCTTGATAACATGTGTAAAATTTTTTTTCACAAATTCTGGGTCTGTGAAGGGGAGACAGTTTTATGAAGAATGACTTACCTTTTAAGAGCAATGAAGAAAAAAAGAACACAACAAAACCATAACAACAGCAAACAACAATAACCCTTTAAATGTGCATACTTATCAGAAGTTCAGATATAGAAGTTGCCAGTACACAATAAATGGGGATGGACACCACCCAGCTGGATGCTCACTGACAAAGTCATCTGTAGCATTCTTTCACCCTTCCTTGATAGTTACTGTAATCTCACTTTTCAAAGGAGTACTTCACACATAGGTATAACAACATGACTGCAATTGCATCTCTGGGGACAAGTTCAACCACTTGGTCATTACTTGATCATTTTTATCATGTCATTCACACTGCAAGAAGAATTGTCAATAAATTAGGGAGTTTAGAGAAGGACTAAAGTGAGATCTGTGTTATAATATGAGGCTTAGAAAATCTCATTTATTTATCTCCAAGAATACGGACTGAGAAGCAACTTGAACACTGTGAGCAGGAAATCACAAAATGACAAAATGATGCTGGGAAGCTTTTTAACCTTATTGCCAATGACATAATAAGAATCAACAGTTGGATAGGGAAGTTAGATAATAAAAAATATTAGAAATAAAATAATAAACATTAATAAATAAAACATTTAGAAGTAATACATAATGTTCTAACTATGAGAGAAATTGAACACAGAAACAGCTAACTAGGGAAAGCCAACATGATTTAAAATCTTTTGAGATAAAATTAAATCACTTCTAAACATGCTCTGATTTAGCTCTGGCACTATTTTAAAATTTAATGTATAAATCAGATCACATTATTTGGATTTTTTTGGCTGTCCAAACTCCTTCCTATTCCAGAAACCAGTCAAAGAAGTTATCATGACAATTTTATTTTTTTTCACAGTGAAAAAGCAAGCCACATTGATACATTGCTGCACAGCATATATGATCTAGGAAAAATTTCCCAACATCACCCTATTAAAGTCTTTTGAAATAACCTTAAGTTAGAGCAACTGTCACAGCACTCACTGGTCATTAAACAACCTGCATCAGCGAACTTCAGTTGGTCACCTGTAGCACTACTTGTTTACTTTTATATATATATATTGGCCTTCATTTTACGTCATATTAAAAGTAGCAAACAAGATCTGTGAGAAGCTGTGAAAGACAGCTGTGAAAGAAAGATAGTTAAATATCAATGCTGCTTATATCATACAGTCAGCTTTGGGGTCTAAGGGGAGGGTTTTCCCTTGTTACAATTTGGATTTTTCTACCTTCCTTCACAGATAGTATGATGGTCAGTATCTTGGTATCAACTGAACCTCCCACACTTCACTCTGTAGAGATCTCAGACACTGATGACATGAAAGTATCTCCTGCTCATTCTCAACAGCATGCAAGAATCCTGAGAAAAAAGTGCACCATAGGGAGTCTAAGGCTGAGATGATGGCCTTCTAGAAGGGCTTTTCTGGGTACAGAGACTAACGTTCTCCTTCTGGACAAGTAACATCTTGTAACTTTCTGAGTGTCTGTGACTCTTGCATAACTTTTAATAACATCAGTTTTGTATCTATACATCTTTTGGAAAACATTGCAGCAATCACCAACATAACTTTATTTCCAAAACAAATAATAACTATTAGGTTTAGAAGCAGATGTAGCTTTTATGGAACTATGCTTAGTAGTTAAATGACCAAATATCATAACAGAAATCTTGATTACACAAAAAAACAGAGATTCAAACCCAGAAACCAGTTGACTCTTCTGGCCAAGAGTCCAAGCCTACTGAGTTTTATTTTATCTTATTTTGTTCAGAAAATGAAATTATATATCTTTACAGAGATATTATTAAATACACACTTTCCATTTAGCTAAACTGCTCTTCAATTAAAATTTCAAAAGTTTACATTGAGCCTTAAAATGATGTATGTTGTTTCTAACTTCTGATGTCTACTCCTTAATGATCCTACTGCACTGCAGTGATGACTTCATTAGCTTTCAAAGTTGTATTGAAATTGAATACAAATATGAGCTTGTAGGAAAACCAGCAAGAATTGTCAAAAATCAAAAAATTCCATTCCATTGTTGTTTAATATCTGGATGAATTTATTGTGTTTTTTTGTAGAAGAATGAAGAATCCTTTCTGGTCTCTCATGTAACGCCTAATCATTAAACTGCTCGCTTTCTTTGTACCCTACTAGTAAAAAACTTTGATAGGTGCAAAACCTTTCTTCACAAGTGACTCAAGTGGTTTGGCTCCTTTGTATGTAAACTGTAAAACTGGAAACTGTTAAGGCAATCCATCTACTTGGTACTTAGTATTCCACTACTTCAATTATGTTGCATTATCTTCCATCCACAGGAGAGGCGGAGAATATGTTTGAGTTTACTCACTTTATAGAATTTGTGTTTCCTTAATATGACCTGAATACAACACATCAAATTCAGTACACTCCACCCATGGTGCTCTAGTTCACCCAGGGGTAGAAGTTTTATACAAAGGCAAATAAAAACTGTTTATAACCAAGTCTGCGTCATGTCCCCATTTTGTTCTTACCTGAGGATTTCATCACAGCACCACAAGAACAGCCTAGGGTTTCACACTCTAAACTGCTAATTATCACTCCTTAAAACAGGTAGGTGAAGTGCAGTGACCCATCCAGGCCTATACTATCATTGCTCTTACACAAAAGCATGTAAAAGGATTCATATAGACTAAAGAGAAACTATAATGTGAATAATAATCACTGAATATTTTTTTCTGCATTTTTTCTCCATTAAGCTCATTGCAATGCATTGTCTACTTTATCTTCACAGGCCTTCCTATTCACCAAACAAAATATGATTATGAAATAGTTATTCAGAATAGTGAAAGTGTATATGCCCAGAGGAGAAATGGATTCACTTTTCTCTCTTCTGAAGGAACTCTTTTATTTAATACAGATTTTCAAAATCATCAGTATACAATATAGAAGGTAGAAATTTGCCAAAGTTATTATTTACTTTGTGAGACAACACCATTATCATGATATATTTCATATGTGTCAGGTTACATACTCCAGCTTTTAGTGACTGTAAAAAAAAAGAAAATTTTACTCAGTAATTTCTTGTTTTAACAAAATCATCATACAAAATCCGTTGGCACCCAACTGAACATGGAATGTAAGGTTTATTACAGGAAACACAGATCTTCACTACTAAAGATCAGCACACAAGCAATTTATGTAATGACTGTCACATCAGTATTTTGCTCCAAACACTAATGTGTCACTTCATGGAAAAGTAGTAAGCCCGTAATGCCTGATAAGAACATAAGGTGTAAGAAGGCTGTAATATATATTTATTATTTCAACAAAACACTAAGATAAAGATTTTTTTTTTTTTAACTGGGTCACATTAACAAATTCCTGTCCTTAAACTTCATTTTAAGTCTGCCAGATGTTTGAGTCATTCCAGAAAGAATAGATTACATTTCTTCTTGTTCTTACAGTGGGCATGGGTGGCTGGACTTTGAGCATGAAGGGAATAGAGGAAGAAGTTTAACTTCTCTCATTCCTCAGGCTCAGCAGCGTGGAAGCCTACACATAAATCCATAACAGCTTTCCCTTGATTGCTAACTACTACTAGATGCCAGATAACAGCAGGAAGATTAGCAATATGATCAGAAACAAAAGAAAATACTCCCAAAAATGTTGCTGTGGTCAAAGCAGAGACCTAAAACAGGATTATTCAACCTGCTTCACAATGAGGCAAACTAGTTGATGTGAATAGCCACAATAACAAGGCTCCCAGTGCCTCAACTATGTCACATACCACTGAGCACAGTACTGCACAACTATACAGGCTTTCCTTTTCATAACTGTTTGAGACAAGTGTGTTCACTGTTACAAACAGAATTCTCAGAGCTGTTCAACACCTCTTTTTACAGCTTCTTCTGACCTTACAGCAGACGTGGCTAAAGACATGAAAAGTTTTTGAAATCATAGCAGTTGAACAAACATGAAAAGAATCAGCAGTTTTAGGTCTCACTGCTACAAATTATAAACATGGATTTATTTTCAGCAGCACCTCCAATCAGAGTGTTGAAGGGTAAGGGATTTTTTACAACTGAATAATCTGCCAGTTTTTTCATGATGTGCTGATGCCAGCTGACAATCATTACTGGACATATGCCTCCCTGAATCATAGCAAGCATACAAGTCAACAGAACAAGAAAGCAAACCATTTGTTTATATAAAAATAAATAACATATTTACATTTATTTTCCTGGATGAGGGAAAGCACATATAATGTTTGTTTGTCCTCCAAAAAACCATATCAACCTCTTAAAAAGGCACATAAATACATTCTGAATCAGGGGATTCCAGTTTGAGATCTACAACTACAGGCAAAAGAAGGAAAGAATCATAGAATATCAAGCTTTTTCTTTTTTTTTTTCTTTTTTTTTTCTTTTAATTCTATTGCTGTATTTCCCTCTTCCCTCCTCTCTGAAGTAAAAGAAAAAGAAATAGTTATCATTAAATTTTCCTTTTGCAAATTTCCAGTAGTCATTTTTATATGGTACAACTATGGGCATTATTGTTCCCCATCCATCTTATAATTTCAACTAAATCGAGCAATGAAAATTTTATAGTGCATCCCTAATTGTGCACCAGACTGGAACTGTTCATACAAATTCCAAGCAATTATAAGGCTTTCTGGGAAACGTTGGCAGCAAACACAGGATTAAATGCTTGTAACAGCAAGCCAGATGGGAAACACAGATAAAGAAAATCTCATGGAACTCAATTCTTTTTCCAAAACTCTGGTGTTATTTAAATTAACCTGGAACTCAAACGTACTCATAGCAGATTCAAAGCAAGGTCAGTAAAGCTTAAAGGCTAGGTCATTAGTGTTTCGATCACACAGACAGACGCACTCCTTGAATCAATGCTATATAATCTTTAAAAATGAATACAGATGAGACAAGACAACCATACATGCTACCTGTAATGATAAAATATTGTAATTTCATGTCTTAATATAAAAACTTCTCTAAATGTAATGTTGTAGTTTTAAATGATACTTTCTTCACCTAGCATCGCTACTGATGTGTAGCAGGTAGGTATCAATCCTTGGAACATAACAGGAATAGTGTTTGCAGTTGTTTTTGACTTCCTGGTACACAGCATTTCTCCATCCTCCAAGTACAGCATTGTGCAGACATCCAGACAGAGCTCCATGTGTGGGTACCTGTGCCAATGTCCCTGTAAGGCACTGAATAACACATAACTGAACTCAGGTAAGAGGGCACCTCTCATCTTTGCAGCCTACAGTGTAGATGAGAGGAAAGGCAGGTTGTCTGATATCATGCATTTTCTAAATGCCTTTATCTAACAAAGTAGGTCATATGACAGCCTATCATTTTTCACCATGCTTGGGTTTTAGTAATAAATTTTCAAAAGTATTTGGAGGTAAATGTATGCAAGTGTATTAAGAGCAGACAACTCCCAGTACGTTAAATTATCAGCCATCATTAACTTCTTGAACTAATTATGTGATACTTCTTAATATCCAAGTGTGCAATTAAGCTAATTCTAAACCACACCATTATATTAATCTCAAAACAGAAGTATATTCAGTGCCTTTCTGTTAGCCCAGGCCATTCTGGAAGAACAGAATGACAATAGGGAGAGGGCAATTCCAGAATGAACTCAGAAATTACAAAATTAATTCTGTTTCAAATAATAAAACAAATCACCAACCAACAAGAAACTTATAAATATACTGCTAAAGCTATTGCTCTCAGTGAAGATCAGCATAACGCAGTATAAAATTGCCTAAACATTCCTAATTCTTTCTAAAACCAGCTTTTTCACTGCTTTTCCATAGTTTATTTTGGGAAAATTTGATCACCTTCACTGTAAAAAAGGGTTTATTGGGTACAAATGGAATGTTGCGTGTTTCACTTTTTATCCACTACCTCTTTCCCTGCTTCTGGGCAGTAGTGAGAAAGGTCTGACTCCCTCATCTCATTCCCCCTCCTCTACAGCAACTGTGAACAATTAGAACTTTGATTAAGCTCTGAGTTCTGAATTTTGAGAAAGTTATGTTAGCTAGTAATCAAACAGTGATGGTTCACACACTTTTGACAGAAATATGCAGATTTGCATCTTCAGCAAGTTTCTTCAGAGATAATACAAAAACAAAACAAAAAAAAAATGACTGACCATTAATATAATAACAGTGTTGCTGTTCTGTTCTCTGACGTTCTCGAAAAGAGAGTTAATTTCTGCCTCAGTTAGCACAAAACTGTTGGAGAATTCAATAAGATCTCAGCTGAATGTTGAGGTATATGAGAAACTCATTATAGGGGACATTCTTCAGTTAGAGAAATACTACCTATTTTCATAGAACACAACAAATAACTACTATTTTTCCCTACTTACTTCTTATTCCCCACCTCTGAATTTCATATCAGAGTAGGTCTTGTTTTTGCTGCAGGATGAGATTATTTTCTCTGTTCAGTGATATCTATACAAATCCAAATTATGTGATTCAAAAAGACTGAAGTGACATCAGATTTGTGTTTAAAAAGTACTTATTTCATATTGTCCCAACCTTGAGACTATTCATTTCATCTTGGGGGTACTGCAAGTTTTTTTTATACTGGACTAAATAATATTATTTTATTTATTCATATATCACTTACCAGTGTTTGTAAACTCAAGAACTTCGTTAATAAAGCATCTACTATATCATCCTCTATATCAAATCCAATGTCAAATATCATTAATACTGTTAAATTACTTGTATTTTCAAGAACACCTTATAAATAATTGTATTCCTTGAAAACCTTTGAAGTCAATGGAAAAGTAGGTGGCAATTCTCTTAGTTACTAAATAGAAGCTTTTAAGAATGTACTAATCACCCTCTCTTGCCTTCCACAAGCAAAATCAAGAAAAAAGGAAAATCTCTAAAACATGAATTTTCACAGCATCTAGGTCCACTAGATTTCACAATATTCTATTGAGTCCCTTTAAAGCTAAATGGTGAATATTATACATCCAGACTCAGACCCATGGTTTAAAAACTCCTTGAGGAAATGTAACCAGATTTTGTTCAGATTCCTCAGTCTTCTGTAGCTGTATGATCTCTGCTTTGGGAAGACTTTGAAAAATACATATCTTCCAAAATTCCTGCATTAAGTGATCAAAAGAAGATAAGAGCATAAACATTAGCTTAAATCCTACACTCTGAATCATGTTTCTGCCAACATCACATAACTCTTGATTATCATTTCAGTACCTTTTTCTCCGTGCATTAAATTATTGTCTACTCAACCATATCCATCAGTGAGAGGATGTTCCAACCAAACCCCAAATGTCACAAAGCTTCAAGGTTAAGCACCTCCTCCAAGTGGGTTCCCATTCCTGCAGATTCTAGAGAATATTTTCAAGTGCTGAAGCTCTTTTTTGTTGGCAAGTCTTTCCTGAACATCTTTTTCAGCTATTACTGCTTCTGCTGGCTGTGAAATATAAATTGTTCCATAAAACAGCCTGCAGCTATGCCAGAAATGGTTTCTCACTCTCCGATTTTGCCATATGATTAGTACTCATTAGCAATGCTTAACTGTTCCAAAGGTGATGCTGTTCTCAACTTCGTCTTTGAGATTTACTGCCGTACTGTAGCTCTGCTCTGAACTACATTCTGCACACATATAAGAACTGATATAAAAACTCACCACTAATGTGAACATCAGAACTTAGAATTTCAATACCATTAATGTTCAGAAAACTGGGACAGAATGTCTCCTTATCTGCACCTTGTGAATATATAGAATTGCAGAACTCTAGGGAATTTATCTCTGAAAATTCTCATCTGTAAATCAAACAAAACAAAATACGGAGACAGAAGCTCTAGATATACGTTCTCAAAAAATTAAAAGCTCTATGATAACATGGGAAATATAAAGTGACACAGAAGCATCGTGTATATTTTAAAGGGATTAAAACACTAATAAAACTGTTTTTACTGTGTCATGAACATGTTACAGATACACTACTTTTCCAAAGGACACAGGGCAAAGGGCCACCTCATTCTAAGCTGCAGAATGACTTTCAAACAAGCCACAGATAAAGTTGCTGACTTACAAAAGCTTTTATCAGACCTATGATGGATTTTACAGAAGTGGAACTCTATATGACCCATGTGATTTGTTTTCTTTTGAGAAGGTAGGGAGGCTTTGAATTTAAAAATGGAACTTTTTCTTCTTGTGCCAAACATAAACAATTCAACATCCATTTCCCATCCAGAGATCTGAACAGTTCAAAAGACTTTATATGAATCTTATCTGTATCATATTTCCTGCTGATTAGCAGTACCTCATACTTCAACTTGAAAGCCAAAAATGTGTTGGCTCAAAGCAGATACAGGAAACAAATAACAAAGAGAACTGGGAAATAAACATAATAAGTAGTTATGAAGTGCTGAAAACTATACTTAGTGTTTCTTATTTCTTCAGATTCGCATGCTGCCATATTGATTTATGTCTGGGAAATCTGGTTTAGGAAAAAAAAAAAAAAACAAAGAAAGAATAAACAAAAGCCTTTGAGTATTTTGTCAGTATGAAAACATAGTTCTTCAAAGTTCACATCTACTTCTGACTAGACTGATTCCATACTTCTTACTGTGGAGCAGTTTGTTATTTCTAAGAGAGGTACATATCCTGCAGAGTAATAACCATTCGCAAGGGAAGAACATGGACTTATTACTCACAGTTAGATGATTTGGCAAAACCAACAGTCAGCTCAGTTAAGTAACTTACTTTGGGTTCCATGACTAGGCACAAAACTTGAGCTCTTCCACATCTGGGAGAAGAAAAAAAAAGTAAATATTAATTCTCCCTAAAGTTCTTTGAATCTTTATTTGAAAGACAAGCAACACTGGGCTCTTTAAACAGACAATTTTTTACGTATGTACTAAATGGAAAAAGAAAGAATATAAAAGTAAACACTTTATTAAAAAGGATCTAATAATGACTATATACATTGCATCTAAACTTTCTGCTGTTTGTACAGCCTAATAGCATCTGTCATAACTTAGACACAAAATACAGAATACAACATTGTATGGCAATACTCCAAGGAAAATCTATATCTTGCCACTTCTTAATGAGGGACTTAATCAACTATAAATAATGTTTAGGCTCAAAAAGGGGAAGACAGATATATACAAACTGCTTACTAGTCCTGTGGCTTGTATGTTTTATGGTAAAGTGAAAGCCAATTAATTTCAGTGCTTTCTTTGTATTCTGTATCATTGGACAATGCATTTGTTAGAGAATTAAAATTGAGAATTTAAAATAATTCTCAATAATTCACACACAATATGTAAAATGTTAAGGTCACAATATGAAAAGGTCTATGTCATTTTCCCAACACAAAGACAGTAGTACTAGTGGAATGGCAGCAGAAGGACTGTGCACCAAGAAGTAGGAACTAGACAGAAAGTTGGTGAGACATACGACAGAGGAGAGGTCTCTCCCATCTAATGGCCTTCTTTCTGTCATATCCTTTGAAATAGAACAGCATGGGAAGAAATCAGGTGCTTTCTGGTGGAGAATGACACCAGTCCCTAATCCGTAGCCCTCCCAGTCACAGAGCTAGGGAATCTTTGTCAGGTGTTCTGTCATACTTCTGGAAACAATGTTTCTCTTTCTAGCATCCTTCAGCCTTCAGCAAAATATGAAAACATAACTGCCCAAGTACTGAGAATCTGTTAAGTATTGCTGCAATGTAAACATCTTGTCATAACTGTTATATTATCATCTTTTGTTGAACAAATCTGAAGCAGCTTTCATATGTAAATGATTTTTAACCTTATGATTCTTGTTATATTAACAGACATCTTATTACTTAATAGAAAAGAATATAACCATCATGAACAGGGAGTGTAGATAAGATCCTCTGCAAGGCTTCCCTGCTTTTTTAAATTTTATTTTATTGATGCATATTTTCATAAAATAATCTGAATTTGTAAATTAAGTGGTTTATATGTTTGCTTGTTTACAAAAATCATACCACTCTATTCACAGCAGGAAACTTGAAATGATGCTCTACAGAATCACAGAACCATAGAACAGCTGAGGTCAGAAGGGACATTTGGATGTCCAGCATCTTCTCAAGGAGGGACAAGAACAGCTACCATCACTTCCCTAACTCCATCAGAGAACAGCATTTTTACTCGGTAATAGGAGATCTGCAAAGGAGCAACTGCAATTTTTTTCAGTTGTAAGTAAATACTTTTCCATTGTAGACTGAACAAAACCAGTTATACTCATCTTTGCTTTTGGTGTATGGACAAAAAACAGATATTAAAGAGGAAGAATGTTTAACTATATTATGACATATATAATTTTAGAAATATATATTAAGATAATTTTAAGGTGTAGTAAGCAATAGTATTTGCTGGAAAATGAACAGAAAAAGCCTTAGTTAAAACAGAATTATTCAACTTTTTGAAAGATTTTATATTGTAGTAGTTTGTAAAGATTTGTCATTGACTGTGTTTGCATTCTTCCAGAGTCCTCTTACCATGCAACACATTACTTCACTTGCTTGTTACTGCAAAATGTACACATAGTTGTTTGTTTTAACCTAAGAAAACTTTCTCCTTTATTCTGTTTCAAAAAGTCATGTCACTTTCATTTGTATTACATCAGAAAATTTTATGCTTAGAGGGAAAATCCTATGCTCAGTCTTCAATTTCATTTCAGAAAGAATCAGAAATTAACAATTTATTAGGTGAAAACCCCAAAATAAGAAACTGTAGTTCTTTGATCAAACTAGCATGTTCCCAGAAAGCAAGTTCTGAGTGACCTAACCTTTGCCACTGAACTTTAGGCAATTATGTACTCTCCTGAAATGTCTAGTAAACATAGATTTAGCCAGATAATCTGTTGTAGTCACAAAGTAAACACTCACGTGCAATGATTCCAAAGAGTTACTTGACAAGAGTACATCAAATAACTACTTTTTTTTTTATTCTGTAATTGGAAACAGTGAATGTGAGCACAGTGAAGGATGGCTGTTTTTTCAGCAGTGGTGACAGCAACAGTGGGTCACCTTTGCTGGTGCAGATTTTTAGAAGTGTGGCCTGTATGTTCTTGTTCATCACTGGCAACTGTGGTGTTTTGCAGGTGAGAATTTGCTCTATCAAACAGTGTTATTGCACTTTTTGTATATGTTGTAGTTTCTGTGGAAATAAATAGGAGACATTACTTTCAAAATGACCAACATACACAAGCAAAGAACCACCATCTTTCTGGAGTCATGTTTTCAGCTAGGAGTCAGCTCTTCCTGCATAGTTCACTTTTTCATGTGAAAGCATAATCCAGATAGTTATGTCTCTAGAAACTAGAAAATTGTCTATGAAGAAACTAATTTTTTTTTCTCTCATTAGTGTTCTCAGGTAGATCTCTCTCACCTTCACTTGTACCTAAATGTAAGCTTAGACATTCAAAAAAGATGAAATCTTAGCTCCAGAATAGAAATAAGGAAAAGTTAGCACTAATATTGGAAGCCAGATTGAAGTTTAGCCTAACTTCATGCAGTAATTAGCTATGATTAAAACATAAAATGAAATAAAATAAAATAAAAAATAAAGTGTGAAATGAAATAAAGCTAAAATAAAATGCTATAAAATAAGCTAAAATAAAATAAATAAACAAAAGCAAAATAACTTCAGTGACATTAATGCGTATTCCAAGGCAAGACTGAGTTTTTTAAAAACATTCCATCTTCTACAATCTCTAGCCATCCCCTCTCAAGATCGGTGGTCTAACTTTCATTTACTCATTAAAAAAAAAAAAAAAAAAAAAAAAAACAATGAAGAAATAAAGTCATGAACTGATTTTTCTTAAACTATCTACCATAGTAAAACACCCAGAAATTTCTAAATTTCTTGACAAATTTCCTCCCCCCCCCCTTTTTTTTTTTTTGTAATGTTTTATTTTTTTATTTTTTAATAACCTATGATATTATGGTCAAACTACCTCTGGACTTACATAACTGATAAAGAAAACAATCTGGAAGCCAGACATTTAGAGAAAAATATTCTTCAATTAGAAAACAAATATTGTGTGCTTATTACTCTGAGATTGTTCAGTAAGAGCAAAAAATGGAAAAAGTATCAGCAAAATCTAGGAAACTTCAGTATATTCTTCGGTACTTGCTTATTTCTCTTAGTCAGAGAAATGAATAAAGGAAAGTTATTATTTCTGATCGTCTGTTTAATTTTCTTCCATAGCTTTGGATTTTTAGAATGAATGCTGAATGGATGCTCTCAGATACAGCTCCAATTGAATACAAGACTCTCCATTACACCTCATGCCATTATACATTCCATTCTCCACAGGATCTTATTCCTTGAAAATATATTAGAGAGGAGAGAGTGCCTTGAGGGTACAGTACATTTCAAAATACAATTAAAATAAATTCTTCAAGTGGAAATGTGAAATGCATTTGTATTCTATTAATGCCTGTGGCCTTATCAGCTGTGGTGCACTATATAACAAGGTCATTAGTAACAGGCTACCTACAATGGAGAACATACATCAGCAGCAGAAAAATAAACATCAGTCCAAAAAATCACAGTAACTTCCTGTACCTGTTCTTGTTTGCTTGCTGAGCTCTCAAACGTTATGAGTCTCTGAAATACATAAAAGCATAACATCTTGAGTCAATATTTGCCAACCAAAGTGAACGATTTTATTTAGCAGGACTGGACCCCTTGAGCAAATACATCTTGTACACAATATAAAAACTGCAGGCCAGCCTGCAAAATGACCAGAAGTGTCCAACCAATCAGAACACACATTGTGCCAGGAGAGAGCTCAGTGGATACTTTGAGCTTCTCCACACAAATAGAAGATAAGAGATTCATTTAGTTTTCTATCAAAATCCATTATGGAATCAAAATCAGAATGATTTTATAATAAATTTCCTGTTCCCTCGCTCTTGCTGTGTGGTAGTTTATTCCAGTTCTGGATTTCAGACAATTATATCTTTCTGATTCATGATCATGTAATAGCCTCCCAAGGTTTTAGCTATTCTTTGGATTACTGGGTCTGTCTTTTTAAACAAGTTCATTTGGGATGTTGGCTGAGAGACACATAAAAATACTGATTTTATACCAATTACTACAGAAACCTAATTGTTGTGAATGGGGAACAGCGTCTGAAAATAAATATGAGGAAATGTCTGTTTTGCCCATAGAAGTACTGTCAAACAGATTAATGCCTTAATCCAATCTTTATTTGTTTCAGGAAATACATTCTGTTATGCTATGGACCAGGTGATGGTTGGTACTTCTTTTTGCTCCATGTTGCAATTCTACAGGATAAAACAAATTAGAACAAAACAGCATTTTTCCATTTTTCCCACATGGAGATAATTCTGTTTCCATTCAATTTTTAGGACAAATACTTGAATAGAAAAACCTCATACCATACGAAATAGTGCTGATACACAAAAATAGCTCTCAGTTTGCAAAAAGATACTTTTCTCTTTCAGCAGTTTTCTTCAGATGCGCAGTTTGCCAAATGCAGTGGAATCTAAGAAGGAACACTGTAGTATACATGTGAGCAAGGTCTGAGGATCCAGCTTTTGTTTAAATGCCACATAAAAAGAAAATTGAACTGGGAGATGTAATTTAATGGTTCATCAAAATTTACCTACAAGAGAACAAGATTTCCTGAGTCAGTAATATTACATTGTCCATTAACCTGTATGTTGTTAATGTAACCTGTTAACCTGTATGACCACTTGTAACCCATGCAGACCAAAAGCTAGAAGAGGAACATTCCTCTCCTAGCCTTCCTGAAAATCCAGATTTTATTTTTCAGGACCTAGTATGGACAGGAAATACAAGTTCGTATTCACTACAGACTTACATCTGAAAATCCCAGTTGAAGTCTCTCTGTTGGATGGGAAGAAGTTACTTATTTTTCTTTGAAAACTTCTGATGATAGTCAAAATTTCATTTTATATTTTTCCTTTACATTTTTAAATAAAGTGTGTGTCCATCAGCATAGACACTGATAAAAAAAAACCCTCAATCTAGCAAAGTATTTATGGTCACATTTGAAAGTAGCATTTGACACATTTAAGTGAAACTTCAGAAAAATGCTTCCAAATCCTCAGGTCTGAGTTGGAAAATATTACTCTTGTTCTGTGAATGCAAATGTTATCTTGCGATATGCTGGTTAAGCACAGTTTTTCTACTAAGCTTCTCCAAAGCCATCAGCCTAGGCCAAGTCATATAAATAAACACTAAAACGTACAAACTGTGTATTTGTATGCCATAGGAAACATAAGTATTTCTTCTTTTATTAAGTTAAAATAGTGTTTATTTTACTGATGTGATAATGTAAACTTACCAAAATTTTAACTCCCTTCAAAATCCATTACTCTCCTACTTTCCAAGAACTTTCCATGCTTTTCATCTCAAGCAATTCAGTCCTGAAGAGTGGTTTGCAGAAAGGAATAGATGCGTTACATTTTATATTACAGCTGATGACTGCAACCTATTACAACACTTATCATCGCAAGTGAAAAGAGATGATATAATTCAGGACTAGCATAGCAAACAAGATTGTCTATGAGCTATAAACAATATCTTGATTTCTAAGAGGAAAATGTCTCATACAACAGAACAGAAAATATGTTTATGGACTGATCATTTCAGAGAAAGAAGATAGGAGTTGTTATATGATGATGTAACCATCATGCACATTCAAGGATTACAAAATCAATTCCCTATTATTTGTAATATTATTATTAATTTCCTAAAAAAAACTGACACTTATGGGTATTTACAGCTACTATATGATAGATTAGGAAACCCTCAGCATTTTTACTAGATCTTATCTTAGTTTAAAACATATCATATTGTTAAAATACATCCACAGTCACATAATGGTAGACCTATTCTTGAGCATATCTGGTTAATCAATAAGAAAAAAAACTAAGTTTATTTTTTTTTTAATTCTTATGGTCAATTTGATTCCAATAGATCACTTAACTGTTTATTACTATTGCTTATGATTACTTTTGCATCTTTGTACTAATATCCTATGCAAAATAACTTCATGCCAGAGATAAATTTTGCACATACCAGTTACAATCTTCTCAAAAATACATGTTAGTAGACAATGTGACACATTCATTTTTCAGTTTTTTTATATTTAAGGGTATGGTTCAAGTTTACAGGAACTTTAACCCTACCTAGATAATGTATTCAAACACATGAACATGAAGAAGTGAAGAGGTGAAATGAGATCATCTTAACTTACAGACACTCCCTACATAAGCTAGTCATACAATAAAGTAATGTGGTATAAATATTGTAAGACTAACATCATTCCAAAAATAATGAAATATCTCTACAGTTACAATTACAAAGAGATAATTAATGTTTACACAACAATATGAGGAAAAGGAGGAGGAAGAAAAGGAAGAGGAGGACAGTCAGCCAAGGAGGCTGTGGAAGCCTAGAAGCATTCTAGGCCAGGCTGGATGCGGCTCTGGGCAGCCTGGTCTAGTGGTTGGTGACCCTGCACATAGCAGGGATGTTGAAACTCGATGATCACTGTGGTCCTTTTCAACCCAGGCCATTCTTTGATTCTATGATTCTATGAGATCCATTTCTGGTGTGCTACTTCAATAATGTATCAGGCTGAAAGACAAAGGAATAACAGGAGAAGTAAGCTAAAATCTTGGGTCTGTTGGGGTGATTCAGTCTGGCTTGTTTAGAAGCATTATCTAATGAGACAGCTTTATCTGTTTGCCTCACACATACTGTTATCACAGGCATAGATGCATCAATTCCCTATTCTTACTTTTTGCACGTGGTATTCTGCCTGTCTTCAGCTTCAGTCTATCTTCCACCTTTATTTTTCTCCCTTCTTGATGTGTGCTACACAGAGAAACTCAGCAACTGAAGCTTATCATTTTGAATGTCTAAAACTGGAGATTGAAAGCCCCACTGGATAGTACTGTTTTTTTGTCCTTCCAGTGAGGATTTAGTTCCACTGTTCTGTGAGCAAGAACTTCACACAAAATAATAATAATAATAAAAATCACAGCTATGTTCGTTATGCATAAATCCCAGAGAATCAGAGGAGTAGGCTTGGGGAAAGATTTGAGATCCAAATATTTTATTGCCTTGGATCTCCTGGATCCACAGGCTGCCAGAAGTACAAATTGTGCACAAATCTGATCTGGCGGAGTTGACTCATAGGAAAGCTGCAAAATTTGAAGGGTGTCTCTGACTACTCCAGCAGTCTCCCTTTGTGCTTTTTCTGCCTGCTTAGAGAGCAGGTCATTACAGGGGTATAACTCAGTTATCTTCCTTCAAACTGGGATCAGGCTCCTTATACCAGCCAAACACTTACTCTATTATTTTATTCAGGTACAAATCATTTTCTCATGAATTTTCTTGTATCATAAAGAACTAAGTTGTTCAGATTCTGCTAAAGATATCTTATAATTAATTTATTTTTAATTCACTGGCACTATAAGAACATAAAATTGTGATAAAATTTTCTTTCAGATCCTTTGTCTTTTACATATCCAATTCTTACAAAGAGTCATACTGAGTAACCTGCCTTAAAATATCTCAAGAAAACTTTAGATCTGATGTACATACATCTACTTTACTCTTCTGGGCTTCTTTTGTTGGTTTTGTTTTGTCTTATTTTCTGCTTGGGCAGGGAGGGTTGTATATATTTTAAATTTACTGATTCTCACTTCTGTCACTGATTGCCCTCAGAAGTGCTCATGGAGAAGGGTCTCTTTACACTATTCAGTGCCTCTTATATATAATATTGCATAATTTTCTGCAGTATTCTGGCTTCCAAATCTACTAAACCAAAACACTCAAGAATGCAAATGCAAATCCCACTACAGTACTTCTCACTACAGTATGAAAGTCTTTCAAACTATTTCAGCCAAAATATACATGACAATCTGGTCAATTTTGTTACGTCTGTAGTACTCTGACATGTACACACGCCACATGTACTTCAGAGTTTGAGAATCAAAGCAGTTACAAGTCCACAATAAGGCAACATATGATCATACTTAGTAAATACAAATTGTTTAAGATAAATCTCAAAGTATTTTCTTACAGAATTTGTTACAATTGAAATGAATAAGATTTACACATTTTTAAATGACAGTATATCTATGTAATCTAAATGGCCTTTATCTTTTCAATTCACCATATTTCAGTGGTTTGGCACTGCTAGTTTGATTGGTCAAAACGGATTTTTTGGAGTCTGTGGTTTGGTCAGAATATAGGATACAAACGATTTCAAAACCAATTAGTCAAGATTTAATTCAAATTCTTTCATCTGAGCCAATGAAGAATCTGTCATATTGCTGGTTTTCCAAAGTGTGTTCTGCATTTGAAAAAGGACAGCAATCTGCCTACAAGCCATTCCTGAACGAGACAGTCAAAACTAAAATTCATACTACCTATGACTTGGTAAACACCGTGACTAAATAAAATGTTTGGTTCACAAACTTCAATATTGTAACATTTTTATTTTGTATTACCCATTTATAGTAAGTGGAAATACTCGTTTTTGCAAGGACCTTTATGAATCTTCATGTACGAAATGAAAATGAAGGATTTATTTTACCTTGTCTTTGAATTTTACTCACCAATTTGTGAGTTATTCTTATAGCTGGCATTTCAAATGTTTTAGTCAATTTATCACTCAAAGCTTTATGCAAGGACTAAATTACACTAATGAATTGTCTATGAATTTGAAGTCTAACATGAGGCCAAATATTTTCTGGCTTCATTTCTGTATCTCAGAAAACTGCTTAATTTTCTCCCTACTTATCCATTACTGCTAAATTGTCTTGCTATTATTGTAGAAAATTGCAGCAAACATTGGCTTGCCCTTAGGCCCATAGTGAATGAAGTAGAAATTGGGATGCCTGCCGTGAGACTGGCAAGGTATAAAACCTGTCATCCACTAATTTCACTGAACTGAAAGTGCAAGTGGAAGATAATATTCAAACCTTCTTTTCCCATTTTATTAAACATATGGTGATGGGCTTTTTCCTATATTAGGCATTTTTAATGTATTTAGATATTTTCTCACTTAAAGGCTTACACAAAAACTAAGCTAGATTAATGAAAAAAATCCTATATATATGCTGATAACTAAAAGGAAGCTGAATATATTCCAGCCATAAAAATTATTTGTTTCACTGGGCTTGATTTTTTGGGATGTGGGGTTTCTTTGTTTTTGTTTTTCTTTTGTTCTGTTTTTGTTTTGATGTTGCTGTTGCTTTCTTTCACTTTTGTTTTGTTTTGTCAGAGAAACAAATGTAAGTCAACAACCAGCTCAATTTTTTTCTTACACATGTATGATTGTGATGCCTAGCAGCAATACTGTAGTTAAATCCTGAATTTTTCTATTAGAAATAAGTTGGGTGTTCCATGTCAGGATGTTAAAAACGCATTAAGAAATCTGAGATCTTCTAGAAGTTAAATATTTCTCATGAATTGATGTAAATGAATTCTGTCCCCCTGTAAATCATATATGCAAGTAATTTTCTTCCAAAAAGCCAAGACTATACATATATTGCATTGCTAGTTTTTCCATTCAAAGGGAAATAGAAAATATAAGGTGTTATGATATAGTAGGTGACGTTATATATATATAAATATATTTATATGTATAGATCCAAAGTCAAAACTCTTTTCCTGATCTTTAAAGTACTAAAACACTGTGTAGACATACTCAGAATCTTAGGAATAGATCCAGAACACAGATATTTTAAATTTAGACTTCTTAATGTGAGTGTTTCCATTCGTGGCATAACATTATCTCAGCACTTGCCTTCACACATTCTCTTTTTGTTTGTAACCATCTGTCTCACTCCAATTTATAGGAGGGAGAGGAGATTCTTTCAAATATGTATACCCAGCATGAGATTAAGAAACAATTGTCCAGGTGTTGGTCCGACCAGTTTATTACAAATGTTAATAAGGGAAATGAAGAAGGGGAGGACAGACACTTTTATGGATTGAGGTGATGGGGAAGGAAAGAAGGGCAGTAGAAAAGATAGAAAATAGAAGCAAGGAGTCTTTATACGTATAAATCAAGGTGATGAGGAAGGGAAGAAGAGCAACAGAAAAGATAGCAAATGGGAGCAAGTAGTCCCCCCACGCAGGTTCGTATCCTGCTGACTACGCCATAAAATAAATGTCTCGCTCCAATTTATAGGAGAGAGAGGAGGTTCTTTGAAATATGTATACCCAGCATGAGATTAAGAAACAATGGTTCAAATGTTGGTTCGACCAGTTTATTACAGATGTCAATAAGGGAGATGAAGAAAGGGAAGGACAGACACTATTACAGGTTGGGGTAATGGGGAAGGGAAGAAAGGTGATAGAAAAGATAGAAAATAGAAGCAAGGAGTCTTCATAGGTACAAATTAGGGTGGTGGGGAAGGGAAGAAGGGCAGCAGAAAAGATAGGAAATAAGAGCAAGGATTCTCTATAGGAACCAAGAGGGAGATAGTCACCACCATGGGTCCAGCGTGGTTCATGGTTCAGTCGTTGTTCTTCAGAAGAGGTGGGCCGTTGGGCGTTTTTTCTGTTGCTGAGGACGGTGACCACCGCAACAACAACGATGATGACTGCAATGGCAGCACAAACTTATAAATAAGTCCAAAGTGGCTGAGTCAACCTTTTGGAATAACAGCTTCTGGCTTTTGGATCTCAGCAGGAATTCCTTTTGTTCCTATCTCCCTGGCCTTGTCAGAAGATAAGAGGCAGTATGGAGACACCAACTAGTATCTTGCCTTCACAAGATGCGATGGTATCATCCCCCAGTCTCCCATAGCAAACAGGAGTAATTTGGTCACAGGACAGATGTTCCGACAGTAAACAGTCCAATAAACAGTCTTGAGTACTCCCTTCCAAAGGCAAACGTCTTCAAAGAAATGCTTTCAAATGTAAATTGTCCAGACAGTGATGTTGATTGCCATACAGCAGCACTCACCTCTCATCTCCTGGAGTCTTAACACAAGAAATACCTCAGGCAGCAAGCTTTGAGCCAGAAAACAAAGAAGGATTCATACATCATCAGAATCACATCTATATTGGACATAACTACTGTATTCCTTGTCTATTGGCCACAAGACCGACCAGAATTTGGACTGAGGTTTTGGAAACTGAATATCAGATAAACATATGTCTGAGAACACCTGCTTTTCCTGGTAGTATAGTTTATAAAAGGAATTGCAATCTGTAGCATTACACACATCATTGTCAAATGGTCAAAATATGTTATTTTCCCACTGTATTTAGCATTGGTGCAGACTTGCGTGTGACACTGTGTATAGTTCTGGGCTTTGCAACATAAAAAGGATGTTAATGTCCTTGCAAGCATCCAGAAGAGGTCAACACAACTGGTAACAGGGCTGGGAGATGTGTCCTGTGAGAAGGGGTTGAGGATACTTGAACTGTCCAGTCTAGAGAAGAGAAGGCCGAGAGGTGACCATATTGCTCTCTGTAGTTCCCGAAGGATGAGAAGTAGAGAGGTACCAGGCTCTGCTCCTGGTCACTGACAACAGAACTTGCTGGAGCAGCACAAAGCTGTGCTAAGGGAATTTTATCAAGAGAGTGAAAAAATACTAGAACAGGCTCCCTAAAGAGATGGTTGGTGCCTCATTTCTCTCAGTATTCAAGAGGCATGGATAACACAGTCATTGATATGTTTTAACCTTGGATCACAACAAAGTATTCTAACAGTCAGAATCAATGGTCTAGTTAAGTCCCTCCCTATTGAAATTAATTTATTATCTATCTTCTATTCTATGTGAAAAACAATTTTTTATTTTTTATTTATTTCTTTCTTTATTTTCAAGAACATCTGCAGAGAGCTGGATGGTACAAACACACTCCTGGTAATCTATCAGCCATTGCCTTGCTCCAGGCAGTTTTCAGAACTGTTTCCCTTTCATTATGTGTCAGAGAGATACGTAGATTATTTTAGTAATTCTGTATGGATGGTAGTTCAGAATTAAGCTGCAGAACCACAGAAAGCACCATCAGCTTTATTAAAAAGACCATAGCCAGCATGATAATGGAAGTGAGTATTCCACTCTCTTCAGTGCCTGTGACACTGTATTTAAGTATGTTGCTTAACTGTGGGCTCCCCTGATGCATCTACTGAGTCAGAGCATAAGGACATGCTAATAGAACATGCATAATCAAAAAACAAACAAACAAACAAGCAAAAAAAAAAAACAAAAAAAAAAGTTATCCAGAAGAAGATAACTGGAGATTTTCACGTAAGCAATATTTTTGTGTGCACAGGAACAGTGAAATATTTGTTTGAAGTTGTCATAAATACTCTACATTTGGAGATGGTCAAAATTCATCTGGATATTTGTTGAGCAAAACTCATGAGTAACCTGCTGCTCTACCTAGATGAGCTTCAAGCAAAACGTTAGACTAGATGGCACCCAGAGGTGCCATTCAACAAAAATTATTCTGTGATGATAGTGGCAATTGACCGTAAGCAATAAAACTTTGAACCACATCACCTGTTAGCTTAAAACACATATTGACCATTGCTACAAAGCCGATACCAATACTGACGATAATACTATAATAATGCTAATTATAACTTAGGTATTTGCAGAAAGCATCCCCTGATCACACTTTTGAAGATTTAGTTAAGTCACTCTTCAAGGAACACTTTTCACCTCTCCTTTCACAGTTTATCCTCTGTATAGCCATATTCGTTATTTGGTCCAACTCATTATGCCAGAATAACCTATGAAAGCTACTGCTTTTAGACACCCAAGAACTAACTTTTAGGAGACTTTAGAGAAGAGTTCAGCAAAATCCCTAAGGGTTTCCTGTGATGAGACCCATTAGTAAGCTGACAGCTAACGCACGCAGATCTTATAGAAACTGATCCTGTACTATGTTAGTTAAAAACAAAATAAACCAACCAAAAAAAAAAAAAAAGTCACATACATCCACACAAAATCTGTTGCATTTAATACTGTTTTATTATTGAAGTATACTGTAATATACAATTCCTCAGGATTCAGCATCATTAATTAAGAGATTTTTTTAAAGATTTCTGTAACAGTATCATCCCTTGTCAGACCTTAACCAAATCCAACTTATGCAGATGCTACTTTCTCTTGCTTTTCGTTACCTCTTTCCCCTGTGATTTCTTGCGAGCATGTAATTTTATGGTTGTAGATAACATAGTGAATACTTCAGATAAGGATTAGAATCTTTACCTCACTTGAAGTTAGGGGTCTTTCTACAGCCAAATCAAAATCAGGGCCTGGATTTAATTTGCGGATAGCTACCTTTCACTCCCAAAAGTACTTTTGAATGCACACAAAATAGGACATACTTCACAAGATAGCTTTGCTATCAAGAACGTTAGATGGTTTGGCTTTAGAAGCATGAGCTATTTGTTCTCTCGTGTAAGTTTATTATAGATTTCTTGTTCCGTCTATATACTCATAGTATTCAGGGAAAAAAGGCTTCAAAGTGATACACCTGTACTTTTAGAATTTTTAACTTAACATAAATGCCAGATTAACTTACAGCCTAATTTTGACAAAAGTATGAAAGCTGGAACAATAATAATGATGATAATAATAATAACAATTACAACAACAACAATTAACCTGATAGAAAAGGTAGATTTATTCCACCTTTACATTAACTTTGGGACATGGATGAGGCAATATTTTTTTCTTCTCTGTTGAATTGCAAAGCAGAAGCAGTATGTTCTTCCACTTTCAAATGCTAAGGTCATGTACTTCAATCTGCATGTAGTTCTACTGTTAATTTCTTCTCTCAGTTATGGGTGGCTAATCTTCAACAACTTGAAAATAATGTCTAATACAGGTTTTTCCTTCCTATTCTGTGTCTCCTATTTCCCAAAACAAACAAACAAACAAAAACCTAATAAGAGTTAACTTGCTGTCAAGCAGAAAGGAATTTGATACAGTACTCTCATCTCTAGAAATGAAGTCTTCAATATGAAATTAACCCCCCTACTTTGCGATTCCATTAAAGATTGATCTCTGAACAATGACATGTACGTACTAATGAAGAGCATTCCTCATGTTTATGGAGTCACAACCCACTCATTTAAGTGACAAGAGAAATTGTACTGCTTTACACATCTGCTAAGTTAACCCAGAGTCAGTACAGTTAGAAGTGAGAAAAGTGGCTGGCATTCAAGCACATGCAATGCCAGTGTTTTATATTGCACCAGTAAATTATCAGACACACTTCAGTCACTTATAAGTATGTAAACTGCCAAAAGCCATGAAGCTGACTGGGTGTCAGTGACAGGGTGCTGGAGGAATGGACCTAATACAGTCTGCTGAATTTTTGTTACTTCTAGAAATGAGCAGGATGAAAGAACCCTTCTTACTTTCCAAGGCTAATACTGCTGCAAAGACCGGAAGCAGGGCAGAGGGGAGAGATATCTATGGCAAATTGTCTCAACACAGATACTTGGTTCAGATAGTATTTCTGAGTAAATATTGAAAAACATGGAAAAAAAAATAATACTATTTACTACTTATGGTGTAAAAAGCTACTATATTTCAGAATGTAATTTAATTTAAAACATTTCTGGACAAAACAAACACTGAAGAAGGCTCTAGTGTTTTTACCACTTCAACACATACATGTAGGAGGAAAAGCTTTTTTTTCCTGAACTATTAATCTCCAAGCACAGATAAACCAGTACTAAGCACAGGCTTAGTATTCCTCAGACTATTCTAGATATTTTTCAGTTTCTTTCTAGTTTAGACACTATGCTAAGGGTGTATTACAGAGGACATGGACTGTTAGAGGTGAACTACATCTGAGATGTTTTTAAGACATGAGTCTCCTTTCCTTTACCTTTCCAAAGAACCCTTCTAATGAGACCTGAGTGTGTGCATGTGTATGTGTGAGAAGACATTTCAGTCCTCAATAAACTGTTTACTGTTCAAACATTAAATAAATGTAGAACTGTTTTAATCAGCTGAACAAATATTTGATGTACACTCCAGTGTAAGAGCTATGTTTAAAAATACCTTCTATGCAGCTAAGACAGGGAATTTATGGAAACTTGTGCCCTGAAAGGTAAAGCAAACACTGTAATAAGAAAACATGCGCACAGAAACAAAAGTCATATCTTGTCAACCCCTACGCAATGTAATCTGCACTACTGACACTATCAGGCTCTGACTTGTTAGCAGGGTTGGCTTACTAGGAAAAATGCTTTGATTTTGAAGAAGCCATAATTCCTAGGCAGAAAAAAGGATTCGTTTCTAATAAACTAATAGAGCAGAGTAATGCACAGTAATGTTAATGTTAGAGTCACAGCAGGACTTCCTCTGTAAAGTAAATGTTTGTTTACTCACTGGGATCCAAATACTGAAGGTTATTCATCGCAGGAGTAGCTGGATTTCCATCTACAGCTGCTAGAAAGGATTTGTAAAAAAAATTCACAGGAAATTGCAACTTCTTTGAAAACACATGTGCCTGAATAGTTTCTGTGTAAATACAGTACAATGCTGGCAGAAAGTTTTTTTTTTTCTTTTCAGAGAAAATCTCTTAAAAATACACACTTGTATTTCACCTTGGCTCTCTATTTTCATAATGTTTTTAGCTGTCTTCTTGCCCTATATTGCAGTGAATTTGTATCAGCAGGAAGTTTTTCAAATGATCATGTATTGACAGAGAGGTATTTGTTTCCACTGATCTCACAGCTAGTACACCTAAATATGCTACAACTTTAGCACCTCTATGCTCATGTGTTTAGCAAAAAAAAAAAAAAAAGCATTAGAACCTGTTGCAAACAAACATTTTTCACATCAGATGCTTGCTATGCTGCACAGAAATACAAATGCAGAACTATGCAGAATACCTTTACTTAAAGAGTTAGCACTGAAATACAACACAAGTTCTATAAACATAATTGCCTAGAAGAGCAAGAAACAAAATAGGCAGGAACAGATCATCTTCAATTAGATATGAATTCAGCTCAGTCAACCCATTGCATGAAGCAATCAGCAAAAATTATTCTGCTGCTAAAACTCAAGTAAGCAGATTCAGGTCACTCAGATCTCTGTGTTCAAAAATACCATTACCTTCAGGTGTAGGTAATGACAAGAAAGTCTTAATCAACAAAATTAAAAGAAGCCTACATCTGGACATCTATAACAGTTATGATGTGTCTATGTAAGGGTATAGACAACTGTAAAGTCTGTTTTTTTTATTCAGCATAAATCAGATAGCCATTTCAAGATGAACCAATTCTGGTTTAAGCTCCAAACTGTTGGCTACTGAATTCCTCACCTGAAATCAATTTTTCATTTTTCTGATATGGTTTCTGTACTAATCAGAACTGCTAGCATTTACATTAAAAGATATCCAGTAAAATTGACAAGATATCCAAAGATATATTTTAAGTACACCCTCAATTTCTTGTGACTCCCTCAGAGATTACGCAATATAAATTTTGATTTCAAAATTATGTGACTCATTGCTGTAGTATCATTTAGAATACTTATAATAAAACTTTACTTCTGCAAGAAAAGAAAAGAAAAACAAAACAAACAAACAAACAAACAAAAAAAAAACAAAGAGCTTCACAAGATTAGGAAATAACTTTGCCAGATAATCACAGATAATTGCCTTCTTACCCTAATTCTATTTAGCTTGGTACTATCTGGATCCTTACCTAAAGTAGACACTCTTATGAGGAATAACCTCAGTTCCCAAGCTGAGGCCTAATGCTAGAAAAATGAGTACACCAACTAGTTCTCATTTATCTGCTCCTGTTAGAATAGAGGAACACACTTCATGACTCCCAGGACTTCTATATCTAGCTATAAGGACAAGGCCTTTATTATTACTGGTACTTCTTCACAATAAAGATGAAGATATCTATTATGTTAAGCCTTATAAAAACACATAAAGAAGTACCAGTGCCAAAGACCTGTGTAATAGCAAATATGTAAGACAGAGATTTAGATAACAAAGAGAGGAATAGGCAGAGATTAAGTAAATTTCTGAGAAGGTTAAAGGGCTAGAAATTCTAGTTTCTGCTGAATTACATTGTGGCTCACTGGAGTTTGATATAGAAGCTTCTTAATGTTTCATTTCTAAATACCCTTTTATGAGTAAAACTTAAGACCTTATTCTAAAAATTCCTAAGAACATTTCAGACTCCACTAAATTCAAGTAATAAAGGAGTAAGTTAAATCCTTAAATAGTCTAATGACTAATCCTTCACCAATTAAACTAATAAGAAGTTTGTTATCCTAGTGAATAAAGACTGGAAGAGAACTATTTTTTTTTTTTTTTTTTTTTTTTTTAATCTCCAGAGGGTCACACCAATTTTAAAAGAGATGTATTCACCAACACGTTTTCTTATGCTATAATTTTAAAATTTTGCAGTTGAATAAAAATTGATGTTGGATAGCTCACTCAGATTATTCTGTACATATCAGACATGGCATTCATAATACTTATACTATCACAGATACAGAACATAAAGCTTGAAATTTTTGAAGGAAACATTAATATATTTTGTTTGAACAAAGACATATATGAAGGGAAAAAGTGAGGTCACATAAGCCTGTATCTACTGAAGTTATTTGTTGGCTTTTAGTGAGTTTAGATTAGGCACTTGCATCACCACTAACCATTTGTATAATCATGGATTTTTACTTATTGTTATTGATTTAAATAAATTATTGCTTTTGAAAACAAATGCAAATCTTAGAATATTCTTTGATAGTCAGGAGTAAAAAATCCTATCTGGAGAATATAGATACCAGATAGTCTTTAGGACTAAATTATATCCCCTCACATAGAATCCTAAATCATTGCCCTTATAGACAGAGGAGAAAGTTACACTCTCAAATACACAAGGATTACCACAAATTGTTTAAAGAAACTGTTTGGCTGACATGAAATACTAAGTAAATTTCACTGAACAGTTTTTGTTTTTTTTTTTTCATGCAAATTTTACATTCTTTCTGTCCTTAAAATGGCTTTATAGAAATATGTATTCATGCACTGAAACCTCAGCTCTCTGAAAAACCAAAAATCTTTATAATAAAAATGTAGAATAATTAAAACCAATTATGATATTTATTTATGTATAATGCAAATACAGAATATATTGAAAGTGGCAGGCACAATAATTCAAAGACACATGCAAAAAATTAATTCTTGTTGCCCTCCTTCCCAAAAGTGCAGAGGCCATGCATCAGACTACTGTTCAGATTTTAAAAGCACATGATACTCTCTTGTCTTATGTAAATGTATGGATCTCCCTTTCTTATCACACGTGTGTTCAAAGGTAATTTGGTCCATGATATCTGATTATCATATCACATGCTTCTTTGGATATTTAGTATCAAATTTATATGCAAAAACAGGGAGAAGCTGAAAATTATTACAGGTAACTGTCAAGCTGGGTTTGCTCTCATAAATCCATATCAAAAGTTTCAATATACAATCTCAAAACTTAAAAGAAATATATAAGCACGCCAATTTCATCACATCCTCCTGTTTGTTTATTAAATTTTAGTTGGAAGCAGACAGCCAACAATGAAATTCTGATAAGGTGGGAACTCAGGTGGGATCTCTACCTCATTATAGTTTGGCAATAGAACCTCATCTCAGTTCCACCTTCGAAAATCGTTTCTGCTTCACAGATTTTACTCTGTGGCAGTAAGAATTCCTATTCAACAGGTACACACTGCCATCTAAAGGCCAGCGTCTGGACCTTTTTAGACCATTTGGGTTCTAAACTCTCTGTTTCCACTGGTGCTCCTCACTGCATTAAACCTTGAAATTTGTAAAATCAGAAAGTTGAAATTTTGAAAGAAAATACAGAGAAACTGAATTAAATTATCATTGAGATTCAAATGGAAAGATAATACTGACTTAGGCTCTGCAGACCTGTCAGTGACAACTCTGTCTCTGAATGGCATGGTACTTGACATGACTAACCAAACTAGTAGATGCATCTTGCTACACCTGATGGACATATTTTAATTGGAACTCTGCATACCAGATATCTAATTGAAATCTTACTAAGTGTCAAAGCCAGATTTTAGTAGAATTAAGGCATTTACCTAGGAAGTAAAAACTAAGTGGATTCTAGAACATTAATCAGAATAAAATATTACATACTTGCATATTATCTGTGGATAATAGTGAGGTATTCCTTACATTGTCTTTTGAAGTAGAAGAATTCCTTTATAAATTTCATTAAATAAGAAAATTATGTAGGTTGTGTGTACTTTTCTCAAAAACCCTGAGTTTAGCTACACATTTACACCTATGTGACATACACCTATATCTTCACATTCATCTTCATGAGAAAAATGAGAAAGGCCCACTAATTTCAGAAGCAAAAGGATGTCACACTTTAAGTTACTCTCCAGATGAATAGAACTTCGTGATTTTCTACAAACACTCTCTGTTGATTCCCTTGGAAATAGGTGGCTCAGTATATTTCCATCACTGTGAGGGTCCTCTGAAACTTACTAAACCTATGTTCATTTCTAAGGGGGACAAGATATAGGAAGAGTGCAGACACATCTCTTTACTGTTGCCTATTACGAGAAGATACAAGTAGAAGCAAAGGCCTTTACAAAGTAGCATTTTACAAAAGACCTGCAGGTCACATTTTCCATTGGTAAGATTTGCCAAGGAAAGTTGATCAGGTTTCAATAGAAGCTTTCTCTGAATGTTCAGAGTCCAAACTTTAGAATTCACAGGATGAGATTTTTCCCAAGCTACTTCTTGCAGTTTGACTTAAGAGTCTCCACATGATGTGAATTCAAATAATGGTACTGCCACAGCACATAACATAAAGGAAATGCAAATGAAAATTTGATTCCCTGTTTATAGGAATGCCCGTATTTTTCTCTGTCAGATAGCAAATTTCTGTCTTGATTAAAAATACATAAGTAAATAAACAAAATAAAATACAAGGTTCTGATTATTTCTGTACAATTTTCCCATGAGGACCTGAGAACTTCAGCCTCACTGCTAACTTTGTAGCAATTATGGCATACACAGGAGCTTCAGAGAAGAATTAAAAGACTTCTATCATTCCATAGGACCCCCACTAAGTCACAGTAATATCTAGAATACAGATATTGAGCAACATTTCTTCAATAAAATATTTGATAAGATAAATTAACATTCTGACAGTGAAAATGTTAGAGTTTACAAACACTAACATTTGAAAAATAGATCCCTGATCCTAAATCTAAATACCAGTTCAAGAGCCTATAAATTGAGACTAGGAAGGTAGATAATGAAATAACTGGAGGAAACATCTTCAGATTCAAGCATCTTGTTCAAAGGAGCAAAACATCCTTCCCCAGATGGATGTTAGCCCAAGAACGATGAGTGGATGAGCAGCCCTGTCTTCTTGCCCCAGGAGAGATGGCAATCAGGGTAAACACCCAAAACTCCAGTATAAGCTATGAAAGCAACCCATCTTTATATTGTCTCTGGTCCCTATCGCTATTACAATTGGTTGGCCTACCCCTTATTATATTAGTACAGAATACAGAGAGTTAAAGTGGGCTATGAAATCGTAGTTTGGATGGCATAGAAAAGGATTAGTAAGATGCTTAACAGCCTTCAGTATGATGATATTTGGGATGTGTTTCAGACTGGTTAGTTGTGGCTGGAATATCTTCTTACATGCTCTAACAGACTACGTCACTACTATAGTGTAAAGCACCAGCCCTTCATTTCTGGTATTAATAAAAAATAATAAAGTAGACTAACAAAAAACTACATATTACACTATTTGTGCTAAGTGGAGAAGTTTCTGCTTCTTCATGTAGCTTTGCATGATTGAATTATTGATTTGTTGCAAGTAATTTAAGTAATGAACATTTTCTAATACGTTGGTTGACTGGTTTCCAGCAGCTAACTATGGTTTCTATACTCACTTTTACCACTTGTTCCTCTCCCTGTTTACCACAGGAAAAGTTAAGAGAGGTGAAAGTTAGAGGTGTTTGATGTTCATCTTTTCTGTTCTCCAAAGTCACTCTTCCTTGAACTTTCAATTTAGTCAACTTTTTTATTAAATTCTTGTAATACTTTTTCTTCTCTTACACATAAGAATACAAATGAGTAGTTTACTTTTTGCAAGGATAGATATCATTATTATTTCATAGGATGCATTTCCAGATGATGTAAATTAGTTAAGCCACTACTACTTGCTCCCACCAAAGCCAAACATTTGGACTTGTGTTTTGAATTGCCTGTACACTTTTAAAATCTGTTTATCTTTCATAAACAACTTCCCCCAAGTTTTCTTTTGCTGTCTGCCCTGGTCAAGAACAAGCTCAACTCCCAGATTAAGCACAGTCTGCATTTTATTCACATCCTTGTTCAATGGGAAGTTTATGCTGTGAAGTTTTGTCTCCCCATTAAATCTGCTGAAGTACACAAGCAACTATCTCCTTCAAAGATCTCAGATTTCATAGTACAAATAAGAGAGTAGAAGCTTCTAATAAATGAAGTAAAATATACCTTGTTCTAAGCAGAGGGTATCTAGAATATGAAATAATGGCTATTAACTTCTTACATTAGATATGTATGTATATTACATATATAGAGAGAAAATGCAATCTCTGAGGAAGAAAATCTTGATTGAACATTAACTTTCCAGACAAAATTTCAAAAACATTTGAGTATCTATCTTTATACATCAATAAATTTGATCGCCTACAAAGTTATCATTAGCCTGCAAACACCATGCTTTGTGATTGTTTTCTTGTTTTTTGTTTGTTTGTTTATTTTTTTGTTGTTGTTTTGTTTTGTTTTGTTTAAGAAAGTTAGTAGCCTTTTGTACCATTTTACAATTTCAATTTAAAAATGTAAATGGCAATTTAGTTGTATCTATTACCTGAAACTTTGAAAAAAATAAGCAAAGTGTCCAATATACAATCCAACAGAAGTCTGAGTCTTATGAAATCTTAATGACTTATTTTTAAAACCAAATGAAGAAAGGGAGGAAAAGTACATGGGGGCAAAGTATTGTTTCTTCTCTTTTAAAAAGCATTGAAATATGTTCAAAACATTTTATGAGGTCACACTAAAAAAAAGAGTAATTGGAAGAAAAATTCTGCTTGTCTAAGCGAAGAGCACATTTGTAGCAGTAGGGTAAATGTTTTATCGATTGAGAAACTGGGAAACTCAAGTCATTACTCACCATGGGCTAAAGAATAATTGCTAATGCTCTGGCGGAAAGATTAAAAACAGTTTCTGGAAGTATTTCTTACAATGATCAATGGTGTATCATCCCAGGCCATTGGATCTTCAATAACATTTTTCCCTTTTGGGATACAATCAATTTTTATAATATGATTCATTTGCCAGCAGGCATACTTTCTTCACACGATGAAAAGGCACTTATACACCTTATATTGTTGAAAAGTAACCTTATACAGCCAGAGTCCAAGCTCTGATATAAAAGATTCTTCCAAATTATCTCTATTTTTAAGTGGGTTTGGGAAATAGGTGTGGTGAATGGCTGCTAGCTTTTGTATTGCTTTCCCCCCATTCGCTCTCCATCAAAGTCATTTTAAATCTTTTTAAATAGTTGTGCTTATTATAGCACAGATGTGAGAGAGGAAATGAGCAGATATGAAGGTGAATCATTCTCTGACCTGTGGGTGGTACAAGTAAGTTATTACATGCATATTAATTGTAATGATAACTCAGGTCAGCAGTAACTATAAGGCCACTCTGGATTATTTGGAAAAAGCTTCACATAAGTAACCAACAGCTGCCCACTACTTAAAAATAGTTTAACTAAATGATAACTGTTTAAAGAATTAAAACTACCAGGATTACAAAATAAGTACATGTACACACACAAAATGCTTCATACTCTTAATAGGAAACATCAGTGAAGAGAGAGCAGTTTCGCCTCTTTAATACAGCAGACAGCTGATTTGATTGATCAGCTAGAAAGATAGACACCCAGGCTCACACACAGTTCCAGCTAATATCAGTAAACTCCTCACAGTGGAGTAGCTATAAAACAGTGTTACAGAGGTGCAATCAGGACTGCCTGACTCTTTGACCAGTGTCTACACTATTATGTTGAAGGCCCTAAAAAGTTTCAAACATGATGACTCATATTACATTTCAGTTTTACACATCTTCACATTTCTTGATGTCAAGAAATTTCACAGTAAAACCCTTCTAATCTTTTAAGTCAAATCCTATACATGTAAGAAGCTCAAATAAGACTAAGAATATAATTGGCAACATCAATACGTATTCTCTTGTTCGTACAATTTCTGCTGAATTCAGTTAAAAGAATATTGCAAGATAAAGCTTGACTAATAAAAAGAGCATGTTACACAAGTGTTCCCATCTTGACATAAAACAGAAAATTACTTATACGAAAATAATCACAAATTACAAACTCAAACTAAAAAATAATCATCAGGTTGGACAGTTAAAGAATGCCTCATCTATGTTAATAATAGTGGAAGACCTAAGGATGGGGCAGTTATCAAGCAGGACACAAATGATTTCTCAGCCTCACCTGTTCAAATAGGCCTAAGCAAATTTTACAGAAAGGGTAGATGTATATCAGCCTGCAGACATTTTCCTAACTGTTTACAATGTAACCACCGGATTAAGTGTTCTAATGCTTCAGTGTAACTGCAGAAGGCATGCAACTTCAAGAATTGTACTTAAATCAGAATTGGGCTGCCGAAGATCCAAATGGAAGGAATGCACAGATTAGAAATTTACACTCTCCTTTGACATAGGTAATTATTCAAAGAGACACATACGAAGACTTTCTAACTATGATGTTCATTTGAGTGGTTAATAGTACAGGCATCTATTTATTCTTGATGCTGCCACGTAGCTTTACCTTCAATAGAACAAATAACTACCACTATAACCCCACTATATACAAGCCACCGTACCTTTAGATGAGGGGTACTATATATTACCTTCTTCACTAATTAGTACAGTCAGCAATCACATCACGTCCTACATTTTGTAAATTTCTCTCTATGTCTTGTCTTAGCATCTAATCAATGATTTCTTGATTCACATGCCGGGACTAGCTGATATTCATCCAACCCTAGCGGTCTAAAAGTTTATGTTATGTGAAAAAGTTACTGAGTTTTATATTATAGGTTTCAATATTATTTCTTATAGGTTTATATAATGAATTGGCTAGGAAAAAAAAAAAGTATGGGCACAGAAAGTAATCTAATAGAAAAAGTGAAAATTGAGCACAGAAAAGGGAAAACTAAGAAGCAAATAGTCTGAAAGAGGAAACTGAAGTGGACGATGAAACTTAATAATGAGGGCAAATGTCAGTATGTATACCAACAAATATTCTGTCTATAGAGACTTGTGATTAGACCCAAGAATCCTGAATTTGTTTTGGTTAGATGCTCTAAAATATAGAAGGAACAATAACATAAAACAGTAATATATATTAATTTAATTAAAACAATATATTCATAATACCTGAAGGACTATAAGATTTTCAGTAATTCCACATTCTAAAGTACAAAACTAACTAAAATTAAAATATATGTATATTTTATTTAGAGAACATGTATATTAGAGATCATCAGATCTCTTTGGAATCGTGCAAGAAAAAGCTGACCAAAGCTAATGCTGCCCTGTTCTGTTCATCTCTAATTCTTGTTTTGTTTTGTTTTGTTATTTATTCAAAAAATAAAAAATAAAAATAAAAAAGAAGGGAGTGGAAAAGATAAGACGGCAAAGGTAAATCAATTTAAAGTAGTTTTAAAACCTTAAATTATATTACAGCATGAAGAGTATTGCATTGGAGAGTGGAACGGAAGCAATATATATTTATATAGGTGTGGACAGCCCAATCCTAACAAGTTTGTAACAATAACCCACTACTAAAATCCCTTTCAGACTTTAAAAAAAAACCCAATTCGGACATTCTTGTCAGACTCGACAATTTAAAAATTTCTTAAGGCAGAAAGGATTTGTATGAACAGACTGTCAACTACATTAGAAAATATGAGTTTAACAGAGACAGTGTTCTAATGTCTATTCATGTCCATTCGTTCAGACCAGCTTAATAAACCTACTTCCTCATAAATAAAATGCCTGCATTTGCTGTGGCTCCTGCTTATTCAGACTTAAAGAACTTACCTACTGGCAGATGTTCAAAGACGTAAGTCAAATTCAAAACAAACATGTTAGTAAACCACAGAATGGAAATAACTTTTTTCCTCAGAAAACAAAGTGAGTTTTGCCATTCGTTTCAGATTTTTCTATCTAAATCTCCAGATATCAGATGGGTGAAACACTGGCTGGATGGCCAGGTCCAAAGAGTTGGGGTCAAAAGAGTTGAATCCAGTTGGTGGCCAGTCACGAGTGGTGTCTCCCAGGGCTCGGTACTGGGGCTGCTTCTATTTAACATCTTTATTAACAATCTTGACAAGGGGATTGAGTGCACCCTCAGTAAGTTTGCAGATAACATCATGCTGGGAGCGAGTGTTGATCTGCCCGAGGGGAGAAAGGCACTACAGAGGAACCCAGACAGACTGGATTAACAGGCCAAGGTAAACTGTATGAGCTTCAGATGGACCAAAAGTGTCAGGTCCTGCATTTTCATCACAACAACCCCAGGCAACCCTATAGGCTTGGGGAGGAATGACTGGAAAGCTGCCTGATGGGAAGGGACCTCGGTGTACTGATGGACACTTGGCTGAATACAAGCCAGCAGTGTGCCCAGGTGGCCAAGAAGGCCAAAAGCATCCTGGCTTGTATCAGGAATGGTGTGGTGAGCAGGACTAGGGAAGTAATCCTGCCGTTGTACTTGACACTGGTAAGGCCTCACCTCAAATACTGTGTTCAGTTTTGGGCACCTCACTACAGAAGGGACATTGAGGTGCTGGGGCAGGTCCAAAGAAGGGCTACAATTCTATGATTCTATGATATGAAGAAAATGGACCTGATTACCAGCACAGAAAAATAATCCAGAAGGATCCATATCGTGGTTTGCACAGAGGTTCTCTAGAATCTGTTAATACTGACATCTTTACACGGGGCATTTAAGGAATGAATGTGATCTGATTCACTGATCTGAAGCCAGCTATCCCTCTAACATGTATTTTAGTTAGATCAGTTCTTAAAGGCCTGGATACATTAGTTCACCAACAAACTAATTACTCCTCCTTCTTGATTCCCATTTTCTTCATCTCCCTTCAAAACAGTTTGATCAAGATTTGTCAATAACATGGCACTTCTCTGAACTGTCTGCTTATTCTAAGCCCATGACAAAATTCTACCTACTATTACTTATTCATTTAATATCGGTGTTACAGCTTCTATTTGACACTAATAACTGTTCACATTTAGTGCAAAAGATTCTGTTATGTGCCCCTCGTAGTCTATACTTTCTCTAATTTGGGGGCATTAATAACTCATTAATTCACTGAATAAAGTATGTTAACATCAGTTTAACTGATCTTCTCTTTTATAAGCTGCATAAGAAAACTTTCTCCTTCTCTCTTAAATGGCTTCTGTGATGAAGTTAACTCATTATGAATCCTGACTTTCCACCATGTGATATACTAATCTGGAGTATTTGTGAGGAAAAAAAAATACTTAGAAGTATCTCTGTATGCAGACTTGGAGAGTAAAACACAGACCAAACTAATTCACAGCTCCACAAACCTGAAATTTTCTGTCTTAATGATACCAGATGGAGACTGACTACTAATGCAATCAATGAGATAATGTAAAGTGCCTGGCTCAGCAGCAGACTATCCACCATCCTTTGAATGTTCTCTCAGAAGACTAAATTGGTTTTGTTTGTCCTAACTGAACAGTCTGATTCAGTACGCTTTATATTTCTGCTCCATGAAAGTACAAAGCTCTGAAATGCATCATTATAAGCAACAAGATCATAAGCCAAGTTTACCTAAAATATTTTTATTAGAAGATTAAGACCATTCTTTATTACACTAGAATTTGTTTGTTCCTCTACCAGAAGTGTAGGGAAAACTACTATGAGAGCTGCTCCAAAAGTAAGGCCTCCTATTTTATTATGTTAGCTCATGGTGTCAGAGGTGATATGGCAGTAGAGGCTGAACCTTCCCAACAATATTCCATTGCATTTCTTTGCCATGTGATAGATGGCAGCAAAGGGAGTCTAACAAAATGGTGCCTGACATGGAAGTGTGGATGAAGCAAGAGTGTGTCACTGAATTCCTTTATGTGGAAAAAAATTGCACCCATTGACACTTGCCAATGCTTTCTGAATGTTTATGGAGGCCAGCAAGTGGATGTAAGCACAGTGAGGTGGTGGGTAGTGCGTCTCAGCAGCGGCAATGGTGACAATGGACTACCTCCTCTGGTGCAGATTATTATGAGCGCAGCATGCAGGCTCTTGTTCACTGTTGGTGAAATTGCACAGCTAATGATTGTGACTATGTTGAAAAACAGTGTTTTGTAGGTGAGCATTTTCTCTACCAAAAAGCATTATTGTCCTATTTGTATCTGTTGTAGTTTCTGTGGAATTAATTCCACAAGGAAATTACAGGAGGCATTACTTTCAGGGAAACCAGTGTACATGGACAAAGAACCATCATATTTTTGGAGTTGTGTCTTCAGCTAGGAATTGGGTCTTCTTGTATTTCCATTCTTCTTTCCCTGCTTAAAAATAGAAAACCAGAAGGAAAATTTCTTATGAATGGATGTCTGGAAAAGAAGAGACATCACAAAAATTAAAAAGAGCTTGAAAAAATGATCCCTTCAGCAAGTATACATAGCCCCATCATGGAAGAAAGACCTTTTTCATAAGATTCTTAATAATGAACCACAAAGTTTATTTATTGTATTTCAGAAAAGGTAAATGATTTTTCCTAAACAGTACTTGTGATATTAGAACAATGAAGATTCTAAATGATTATCCACGGGGAAAAAAAAAAAAAAAAAAAGGAGGTAGTACATGATAGAATTCCTTTGAATAAGCCCTCATGAAACATAGTCAGCACAACTCATGATCTCCAGAGTCTGTTAAACATTAATGTTTGTTTTGTGTGTGCCAGCAATTATAATATATTATAATACATGAATCCATGCCCCAATTCAGTCACTATTTATGCTAGCCCAAGTCCACCACAAAGCAACATAAAAATTACTTATGACATTTACTACCAAGAAAAATCTCTACCGATTAATGTAACGCTATTAATTTCTCTATTTTATGTTATTTAGAACTATACTCCATTGTTTGTTTTGCTGACAATGGCAGTTTTAGATTTAGTGTGTCTAGTTTAATCTCTTTTCTATGAATGGTAGTGTAAGATTTAAAGGACTTCTATTTTTTGTCTAAATCTTCTTAGAGACATTCTCAACCTTCCCTTTATCTAACATGTTCCTGAGGCTTAGCTAAGTACTCAGGTGCCTGCTCCTGTACAGGCCCCCACAGCCTGCTGACAGAGGCTTACTCCTGCATGGGATCTTCATTGCTGAGTCTTCCTTTGGGCCTCATCCACTGCACTGTGGACTCCTCCATAGCTGTACGTGGAGATTCACTCTGCATAGTGCTCTTGGGCTGCAGGCAGAGAGCCTGTTTCATCATGGGCCTCTCCTGTTCTGTTGCCTAGCACATCTCCCCCCTCTCCTTCTTTACTCATCTTAATATCTACAGGTTGGTTTTCTTCATATTTTTTTTCACTCTTCTCTGCCAAACAGTGTTGGTTTTTTTTACCTTTTCTAAATATGATTTCCCAGAAGTTCCTCCAGCTTGGCTTACAGTCTCAGTTATGCTCTGAGGCAGGGGCATTACAGCCTGCTAAAACTGCAAGTTTCTGGCTTGGGATAGCCCCAGGCTCCCCTCAGAGAGGCCAGTGCAGAGACCCCACCACTGCAAACAATTCAACATATACATCCAATACTTTCCATCCCTTACCTCTGTGAAATACATACCAAAGAATTACCATTTAAATAAACATTTATCACATGCTTTTCACAAGTTTTACTTCCAACAACAACAAACAAAAAAATTAAAAAGAACCAAATATGACTGCAGTGGATGGACCATTTCCTGCAGCCAAACACCCTCTTTGCTGTTTTCATATTCCCTTCTACCAGGCATGCAGTGAAAAATGGTAGGTAAAAAAACTCAAGGATCTAGATGAAGGTATTTTGATAAGCAAAACTGCACATAAAAACAAAGGAAAAAGAGAAATTCATACACCATTTCCCATGAGCAGGCATATGATAGTCCCTGCAGAGCAGGGCCTCAACACATGTAGTGGTTACTGGGGAAGACAATTGCCATAGCCCTAACACTCTCCACTTCCTCCTACTTGAGATTTTGTCACTGAGCATGATGTTATATGGTATGAGAACGCCGTGACACTGTGCACATACTGTTCAGCAGTAGCCCAAAGACCAATGAGTTACTAGCACAGCTTTAAGAACAAATGCAAAACATAGCTCCATATGGGCAGGAATGTAGAAAATTAACTTCATAATATCATCCTAACGAGAAAATATTACAGGAAATAATTACTTTCTCAACTTCTTCATTCATTTTTTTTTCTCAGAGAAAACACTTTCTGCAAGCTTCACATTTCCCTTTCAGTCCTAATACAGAAATATTTAAAAATGGAGTTCTGAAAACATGCAAATAAAACAATGTTTACATCAGTGTAATTTACAGTAAATTCTATAGCAGAGTCAACAGAAGCAAAAAGAGACGGAAAAATCTTTTCTAGGCAACAATGACATAGATAGACAAACTCTGAAATAAAAGTAGACTCAATAATGAATGTTTGCTGAGAAGCCACTGACAATAACTTCTTTGAGGTTCAAGAATAAAGTGTTATTACGCATTACATTCACATTACAATCTAAACTCATTTATTTCAACCCCTGATATTCAAAGACTCAGAAATGACAGACACAGGAAGGGGGCATGCAAGATCCTGTTGAAACTGGAATTTCGTATCTACAAAGTATGAGATCTACTACCAGAATCTATTCCTTAAAAAGTGCAAACCCATTGAACATACCTTAAATTCATTTGTACGAATTACACATCCAATTACAATAAGACGGCTTTCCATACACAACCAAATACTTTCCTAACCGAATATAATTATCTTCTTCCCTGGGTATGGTAGTCCTTTCAGATTTTTCTGAGACCTTTCAAGTTCTAGTTTCAATTGCTCAGTTACTTGTTACAAGCACACTGAAAAGAGAATTTAGGAATCAGGTAAGCAAATTCTAATATTTACTTCCAGTCTTTTCAAGAAGGATAAAAGATTTTTTTGTAGTGTTTCTTCTTTCCCAGTGTTTAAATTACACAGTGCCGAAGGCACTAATAACTCTGTGCTAATCATGACAGTTAATAGTATAAAATTCTTAGTTGCCTTTCACTTAACCATTTATTTCTCATTTTTCTCTAGAAAGTGTATGTTCTGTTCTGATTTTGATGCAGAGGTCTTTTAGACTGACCTACTTTCATTTTTCATTACTGCTGACATTTGCTTTATTTTCTTTGGTTAAGGGCAAACAATAATGAAACAGGTAATCAGCATGGATATAGGTCACTGAAAGTGTCCCAGTTTTGTTAGAACTCTCTAGTTTGGAGAAATTTTTAGCTATTTCAAAAATGAAGAGAACTTCAGTCCATAACACCAAAAGGCAAATGAAAACCTTTACCCAAACAACATGTGATCCATTTTATAAATCATGCTCACATAATTCAGAGAGATATTCAGATTTCTTGACATCTGGTCGTAGTTATAAAGATTGAAATACAATTAAAACAAGTCAGTATCATTGCCTTGCGTAATTTTTTCTGGTGAAAAATAGTTTGAAACATGTCATCGCTTTGCTCATACTTCTATTCCAGCACTGGAAGCAGTGCACTTTTCTGGATAACCTATGGAGAATTAGAGTAACAGGATGGCTTTTAAAATGTAAGTTAGAATCAAGACAAATATCAACAGACAGAAACAGAAAAGTTGGGACAGACTCTGTCAGCACCCTATGTTCAAATGCAAGCTATGCCTTTCTGAATTAATGGTGCCTTAACTATACCACTAAGTGAGACTATGATAACAAAAGTCAGTAAGAGAACAAGAAAATTCAGCTAAGCAATACTTTGAATATGTTTCCATAAAGTGTCTCACAGACATTTTTAAAAGTAAGGAAAAATGTGTATCCAAAATGTGTTCAACTTCTGATTAAAATTATTCCTGATAAATTGGAAATACTTTTAAAAGCTAAACCCAGCCATGTGGCATCAGAATGATCAGGGGCTAAAGAATAGCTCTGTGCAAATCCAAAATAATCCACTTGTAAACACCTAACCCAGTATCAAGTCCTAACAATGTTTAGATGAAAAAATGCTGCTTACAAGAGTGGCTGCACATTTTAATGTTTGACTCGAAACACATACTCTGAATGGAACAGATGCACTGATAATTTTATTGGACTATTTTATCTCATTACATTAGATATCACTTTTCAACATAAAAAGAAAGGAACCATATATGTGTTTAAGATATAGGTTATATTAATTCAGCAAGAATTTCCAGCTTATGGACCATGTGTGAGCAGCATCTGTTAGAGCATGCCAAACTCATTTACTTAAGATACTGATCCTACTCATTAATTCACCACTTCCTACTATGAAGTTAAATCATAGTTTATCACTACAAAGTGTTGCATGATATCCATCAAGCAAGAAAAGAATCATGTCCTTTAGAAAAGTGTTCTGAAAAAGCATGTTTCACCAAATTTATTTGGACATCAGAACACAGGCTTTAAGATAACAAACATTCTTCCAGTTATCAGACTGGTGAGCATTATTTATTTCTGAGAGGCAGTGTAGATGAGCTGTACAAGTCATTAGTCACACCAAGTACCAATACCATTTTTTAAACAAAAAGAATATTAAAATAATGGATAACAACTTGTGATTAATCCCTATCTTCATTTTCAAACAAATTCTGCAAGACCACAGAATCTAAGTCATCACTGCTAAATAAATTGGCTCACACAGTGCTAGCATACTGAAGGAATAAAAGAGATTTTGTCTCAGAGCTTTTTTCAGGTACAGTATAATAGGAAGGACATGTATATGGTCTTAAGCACACAAAACTAATACAAATTTGGCCAGGGTAAATAATTCCTAATAATTGGATTTTGGATATTTTCCCCTTTTGGCACTTCTCATAGATAAATTCTCTTTTACATACTGACAAGACTTCCAGGAAAAAAAAAAAAGAAAGAAAGAGAGAAAGAGAGAAAGAGAGAAAGAGGGAAAGAGAGAAAGAGAGAAAGAGAGAAAGAGAGAAAGAGAGAAAGAGAGAAAGAAAGAGAGAAAGAGAGAAAGAGAGAAAGAGAGAAAGAGAGAAAGAGAGAAAGAGAGAAAGAAAGAAAGAAAGAAAGAAAGAAAGAAAGAAAGAAAGAAAGAAAGAAAGAAAGAAAGAAAGAAAGAAAGAAAGAAAAAGGAAAAATAGAATTCATAGAATAACCAAGGTTGGAAAAGACCTTTAAGACTGTCTAGTTTAACCATTCACCTACCACCAGCGTTGTTTGCAGCGTCTGATACACAGACACAGATGTGAACAATGTAAATCATTTATTACAAGTTCTGACATCACTTATATACCTTCACGAGTTTTCTTTTTCTAGCTTTCCCATCCACCCCTACAACTTTCCCATCCACCTTTATATGTCAACAGAGCATTCTACAAACACTCTTCTACCGTTCATGTGGGCGCTTATTCAATCAGAGCCAAGAGCTGTTCTTTCTTCTTCTAAAGGTGTCCTTGGTTCTCATGCTGTTTATCTTGCTCCACAGCTGCTGCTCTGAACAGTTTTTCTTATATTCCCACAGTTATCCACTAAACCGTGCCCCTCAGAACAAGACCCAAACATTTCTTCAACACCTACAGAGATGGTGATTTCACCACCTTCTGTTCCAGCACTTGACCACTCTTTTAGTTAAACAGTTTTTCCTAATAACCAACCTGAATCTCCCCTGATGCAACTTGAGGCCATTCCCTCTAGTCCTATCACTAGTTACCTGGGAGAAGAAGCCAACACTCACCTCATCACAACCTTCTTTCAGATAGTTGTAGAGAGCGATAAGGTCATCCCTGAGACAAAACAATCTCAGCTCCCTCAGCTGCTCCTCAGAGGATTTCTACTCCAGACTTCTCACAAGCTTCATTGCCCTTCTTTGGACACCCTTCAGGATCCTGATGTCTTTCTGTAGTAAAAGGCCCAAAACTGAGCACAGTACTCGAGGTGCAGCCTCACCAGAGCTGAGTACAGGGGGATGATCATCTCCCTGCTCTTCCTGGCAACACTATTTCTGATACAAGCCAGGATGCCATTGGTCTTCTTGGCCAACTGAGCACACTGCTGGCTCATATTCAGCTAGTGTCGACCAATATACCCAGGTCCAAGTTTTTCTGTAGTCTTATAGTCACTCTGCACCAAGCCTGTTATGTTGCCTGTGGTTGTTGTGGCCAAAGTGCATAAATATATTATTATTTGGACACCAAAAAATGTTTCATGGAATACAAAAGTTTAAAGTCTCAAATTAAAAATCACACATTTTCAACCCATGTGAACTCCCACTCCCCAAAAGCTCAAGCCTTGAATAATCTTCCACTCATTTCTAGTAGAGCAAGAATGGTGCCTCATGAAACTAATGGTTTTGGACTGCCTTGAAGGCTGCCTCAAGCCAAATGTACAGCCGATTCTTAACCAGTAGAGTTCACCACACTTGAAATAATTTACTTCCAGTAAATACATTGTAGAACAGAAACTTTTTCCTGCCCTGTAATTCTTCAACAGAATTAAAAAAAAAAAAAAGAAAAAAAAAAGAAAAAAAAGGACGTATTTCAAAGATTATGGGGGGCCTGGAGGAAAAATCACAAAAAGATATCCAGACTTAACAAAAATTAAACTGTAAAAAAACAAAGGCTCTTTAAATAGTGGAGAGCTATACGGAAGTTAAAGCTTCCTGGAAACTGAACAGAATGCCTCAGAATTGGAACCATATTTCCCTCTGTTCCTGTAAGCAATAAATTCCAGTTCAAAGCTGGCCACTCAGCTGCCCTGTACTCAAACAGATTCATGTGATGATCCACTAGTCCAAGTGAGTGTGTAGGACTATAAGATTCTGTGACATAAATCTGAGTATATATTTTGAATAAGATAATTAGAAGACACGATACTAAATGTATTCTTCTCTAAAAGTCAGACAAACAGAAATAGGGACATTTAGGGAAGGGTAATGACAAAACTGCGGTGAGGTATAAACCTAAAATTCAGTCTTCTGTTTCAAGACAGTTAATCAAGACCATCATAAAGAATCAGACTGAAAGTTGCCTGGAAGAAAAATGTCAGAAATTTGACAGGAAGTCATAGAAATAATAAAATTAAAGGAGCAGAGGCTTTCCAGCCCAGAATGGAGCTCTCATGAGACAGATAGCTGCAGGATACTGTCAACATGATTGAAATTTCACCTATCCAACAATTTCTAAAATATATTGGTAACTGTTGCTCAGAATCCAAAGACTTACTTGATCTCTTTAATGAAAACTGATCAGCAGCATCAAACCAAGCCAGTAAATGCAAACAGAAAATTATAAAGGTCTGGATACATTATCTCACTATAAGATGTAAATACCTTGACATACCTTTACATGCCTAATAGTAAGCAGAGAATAAAGTTCTGCTTGGATCTCTCCAAGAGATGAAACTGATGATTTCTCTGGTGAAAAGTTATCTCCTTCCTGATACACATGAAAGCTGGAAGCTTTCTATATAGATGAAAAAGTGATTCAGGTGTAATGCAACCATGTAAGAAAATGTCTACTTTCAAAAAACCCTTAAGAAAGGGCAGCATCAGTTGACAGTTATGTGTCAGTCATTTAATGCCATTCCCAAAAGAAGCACGATGAGTACAGTCTAGACCCCAAGAATATCACTATTATTGTGTTTCTCAGTTACCAGAATTTAATTCAGATTTAGAAAATGTATTTGTCAGCTTGATTAAAAATACCCTGGCTTGATGAAATTGAGGCTGCAAATGCTGTAGCAGTTAAAGATGAAAATCTGGAAGAACAGAGCCTCTTCACTGAAGACTTATTAGCTCTAAATAGAAACATAAAAGCAACTAGATGGTGACAGAAGTTGTTACAGAAGTTATATTCTAAAATCATGAAAAGTATTCAGGGATTAGAAAGAAAAAAGTTAGGACAAGTACACTATGCACTGAGCTTAAACAAGAGCACTGAAAAGTTTGTAAAGGCTTTATGTATCCAAGAAAAGTAGAGGACAAATTAAACTGATGAAACACAGAGCAAAAACTGAGCCCCTGACCAAAAAGTCTATATACTTTTATCTGATTAGAAAAAGAATGTATATTATAAATTATTCTTACTCTTATAGGCAGAGATAAAAACAGAGGACTATGCACATCAAACTTTTTTTTGTCACTGAGCTATAAATGTACAGATATAATAATGATGGGGTTGGTGCTACGAGGATACCTTCACATTTCTTGTTGCCCTGCTGACCTTGTTGCCACATAAAAACATTTGTCCCTGATTTCTATGTCCCATTAGTCCCAAAATTCTGCATCCTTTGCTACTATTGTATTGAAAGGTGAAACAAAGGGAAAAGTATTTTTTCAGACAGGTAATTTTCCCGACTGGTTATCATAGGGCCCTATAATGCTTGTAAGTTTCCAGTGCAGAGAGGTGGGGTGCAGAGTTGTCAGACAACAGATTGCTAAGGACAATAATGAAGAAAAGGACTTTTAAATTATTTATAACACTTTAAATGCAGTTTAGCTGAAGTCTAATCTTTTTCATACACCCTCATTATTGGGTTGAGAACTTAGGCTGTGTTTTACAGAGATTTTTTCCCTGTCTCTCTGCCAAGACCATTACTGGAACACATCATCCATTTCCCAATCTTATTAACCATTCTCATCTGCCAGTCACAGTTGTCAAAAGAGTAGCCCTTCAAAAATTTCTGCTCCTATACTTCTAATGTGTTTTTCTTATCTCATTTTCTACTTCCTGTCTTCTCCCACTACGGGAGAGGCATGTAGAATAGGAGGCATTTAACTTTTTGCCCAGAAACTGAGTTTTCTTGTCTTCTTCCTCTCTTGGCAGCTTGAGAAGTGGGAGAAACCTCAGCTTTCTCTTCTTCTGATCATTTCTTCATGTTTCTATCACCAGAGCATCCACCTCAGGAAACTATTAAAAACAGATATGAGATCCCTTGTTTCAGTGTCCTTTCCACAATCAAGCTTGTTTTCTTGCCTTAGCATCACTAGTTTTGGGTGCATCTGCTATGTGAAATTCAACTCAGTTGGGTACCAAGCTCACAGAACACATGAAAGTCTACTTACAAGGAAAAAATGTATTTTCTTCCATCTCAAAATCTGACGTACATTTTTATATTTTATTTTGTATATTATATCTTTTAGTTGACTGAGCAACAGTGACATAGAACTCCTGACTTCAACACCCGACTAGATCAGTGTAGGGCCTTGATGAACTGAAAAAGTCCTGGGATTTTCAATACACAGATTATCCCGAGGGACATTAAAGGTTTTTGTAGGAATTCCATCCTTTGTTTGCAATATTCCTAACAGCAGATGCTACTGTCCAGTGCCCATTTGACTAGCAAGCTATGCTGTGAGCTAATTGAACAACCTATCTACAAGATGTTGTCTCTAGTGTATGGTCATCTGTAAAAGGAAAATGCTAGTTGTACTTTTTCTATTTTTCTTTCTATTCCATTCTCACTTTCTATCAGAAACAGAAGACATTAAAAAGATTCCCTAACAGCATTTAATAAATTAAACTGTAAAAGAACCATTGGAAAAAAAAAAAGAAAGAAACACAGAAAAAAACAAACAAACAAAAAAACCCACAGAAAGTGAGAGAGAGTGAGAGAGAGAAAAAAAGAATGATTTACCAGCCCTTACTTTACCAATCATGGTAAAGATAGAAAAGTATGCTCAAAAGTTTCAAAGAACAAAGAAAAATATGCATATTTATGCTCTCAGTTTTTCAATTAAGAGGCAAGATCTGGTAAAATTACAGTACTTCATAAAAGCAAAACAGGGGCAGGCTCATTCAATTACTCAGTGATTAAGATTCTAGAATATCCTGACACTCAGCACAAATTACATTTTTCACATTAGTCAACAGGAAAATAAGAATGCATTGCACCTTACAAAGTCAGTAAGACAAACATCATTTATGTTCTGTAACTTGGAATATGAACATAATTAGATACATAGTCCTTATAACTTTCATCTGCAGTAAAACATTTCTCTTCTCACTATACCCCGAACTTAACCCATGTCTGATAAATTCTTCCATTTATTTTCAAACATTATTCCTTGTTTAATTATGCTGTGTTAAGATACTAGTTGCCTAGTGGCCAAGAACTAGTAAAGTATATTGCTCCCATAGAAGCCCCAAACTAACCCTTCAGGGGGTGGTGTAGGTGTGAGGCTGTTCTGCATCTCCAACATACTGTAGAAGGAAAGGCAGAAGAAAGAAAATCTGACACTTTTACAAAGTTGATTTTAAGTGACACTAGTTCTGAATGTTCACTCAGTATCTGGGTCCTAGGATCACATTCACTCAAATAAAATAGCTTTGATGTGCATTCTATTCCTGTTTCTACAATCCAAAATAGCTGCAGTGAAAGCTCTGGCATATGTCCTGACTGTAGACATAACATCTCATTAGTCAGACTGTGTGGAGGAGAATGCTTTCGCTCCATCCAGTCTGCCATACTCCATACAGTCTGTCATACTCAACAGTTTACTTAATGTACCTGTGTCACACACATTAGCAAAGTACACACCAGAAAAGGCTGCCTCTCATGCATTGCATATGGTCAGAAAACTGGGACCTCATTTCCTAAATGTTCCATTTTATTTTCAAATTGACTATCTCAGGAGCTCTGAGCAGGGCATAGGTTCTTCAGCAATTTCACATCTCTCTGGTTCTGTAGCAACAAAGGGTAAAGAAGCAGGAGCAAGTTCATCAGTATATATCTGACTCAGATGCTCCATTAATCTGTATGGTTTGAATTCCCTCCTGGTAACAAATGGATTAAAGCAGGTAGAACTAACATATTCCCCCATCAGCCTTCCTGCTGTATCTCCACTGCAGGCTTCATTTCAGATGATATTGAGAGTACTTTCTCCCCCTATAAACTTCTTTAAGCAGGCCTGACAGAGCTAATTTCAAAATTAACAATTCTTCCATAATGTGTAACTCTTGCCAGGCATCACTTCAATAAACTCTCAAAGACTCTAATAGAAACTTCCATGTTCCTCATTGCAGTACATTGCATATACATTGACATTTCATCCATTTCAGGTTTCAAAGGCTTCAAAATAAATCAAAGCTGCATTGAAAAGGCCTGATGTACTCAGGATGGCTACATAAAATCTTCATTTAATCTATTTTTAATCCAGCAAAATAAAAAACATATACTAGTTTATAAGATTCAAACTGGAATATTAAAAATATTTTTTAAAAAAGATGCTTTCCTGAGAAACCAGAGGAGTTTTACCAGTCAAATTCAATACCAAACAATTCACATCACTGAAGATATTCACTGTTTGACTTCTATTTCTCTGATTTAAAAAAAAAAAATAGATAAATAAATACATACATACATAAATTTCTACTTCAACATCTCGTACTTTTATGACAGTGTCTTGGACACTATCCTCTACAGAGAATGTGACTAAATTCTGCTAAAGCTGTTAGAGCTCAAGACAACCATGGAAAGCTTTGAATAAATCCTCGCTCAACACGGGGTGAAAACACATCATATTTTCAACAGAAATTGAAGTGTATAGAGTCAGGTCCAGAAACCATCTAGTCTGTAACATTTTCAGAGTTGAAAGATGACTTAAGAAATTTCTTTTTTTCTCTACACTCATACCTTGTCAAACTTCAAGCAACTACACACAGCCCCTTGCTACTGAATATATTGAGAGCACCCTTTTACGTGATCCTTCTTACTATATTATCTGTGCTTTATAGGAAAACTGATTCAAATTACTTTACAATGGGTAAAAAGATTTTTTCTTAATTGCAAGCAAAACAAAGAACACCCAGAACTTTGTTTACTTTTGGTTTAAGAATAAAGCCACAGAAAAACTGTGATGCTCTAAATAACCATGTTGATAATGCAGGTTAACTAAATTTAAAAAGCGTGACTGGGCAAAAGTCACAAATTAAGCCAAATTCTACTTCAATTTATGCCTCTAGATTGGTACAGTAAATTAAAATGTGCATTATCACTATCTGTTGATGTCATAAATAACAAGGTTTACTGTACTACTTTTTTATTCTTTTGGAATACATCAACTGGTGTATCTGATATATTAGAATGGAAGTTATTAGGCTACTAGCTCAGCCACCTATTTAAGGTTCCTTTTTTAAATTTCTTTCCAGAATCTAAGATACCCCTTGTTCCAGCATTCACTGTAGTTATGAAGATAATAATAAGCACTTAAATTGACATCACTTATACACTTTCCCAACTGAAAACCTGTGTCAATTTTATCAAGATGTCATCATAAAGTCACCTTTCAATTTGATACATCTCTAAATAATTCCCATTCTATGGTTTATGACCTTGTTCTGCCCCCCAAATAAAATAAAGTAAAATAAAAAAACATTACACTCTTGATAGAAAAAAAACTTTAAATATTCTCTTGTAATTTTTTCGGGGGGCGGGGGGGAGTAAAAAATCAGCCTTCTTTTTTGCAATATTTTTGTGAAAGGCAAGTTCTAATCAACGTCAGTGGAAAGGGAGATAATAGATTCTCAGGAAGTTTTGGGTTAGTTCTCTTCTGGGCAGCAGATCTTTAAATTATGTTCTATGGGGGAAGAGGATGTTCTTCCAAGTGACAGAGAAGAACCAGTGAAGACTGACACTTCAGGAAGCAGCACAGGAAAATCTCAGATGTGTATTAAAGGAATCTCAGAGTGGTCCTCCAAGATGGAAACACAGCTGATAGCCCAGCTGGCAACTATTGCCTAATTGCAGAAATGCAGTGTGACAAATCACACAACTGAAACACTACAGTTGTGAGCTACAGTATTTTTAGAGGAGATATGCATGAAATGGGCAGGGAAGTTGCCCTCAATAGAAATAAATGGATAGATTCAAAGAGCTGACTGAGAAACAGCCATATCAGTTATGTGTAAACATTAAAAACTGGACCAATAAAGGATATCTGGTGGTGAGTGTCTACTATCAGCCACCTCATCAGGGGAATTCTGTTGACATGACCTATTTCCTTCAGCTGCAAGAGGGGTTGTACTTGCAGGTGTCATCTTGGTAGGAGATTTCTACCATCAGGTGCCTGCTGGGAAAACAATAGAGAGAGCTGCAGACAATCCAGGAAGCTCCTGAAGTCCATTGACAACAACTTTTTCATCCAGTTATCCCTAAGAGCAAGTAGAGGTGAAGTGTTACTGGACCTAGTGCTCACCAGTGCAGATGAGCTCAAAAAAGAGTTTAAGATTGGGGGCCATCTGGACTGTAGCACCTACACCATGACTGAGTTTACAATCTCATGCGGAATGAACTTCAGAATAGCATATTTTCAGCTGCTTAAGGAAGAATTAGAGAAGATCTCTTGGGAAGGAGCAGAACAGTTTGAAATTTTTGATCATTTCCTTAAAACCAATAGAAATGGCTCTTTAAAAATCTGTCCTGGTTTCAGCCAAGACAGTATTAATAGCACACTGATCTTTTGGTTGTTGCTGAGTGATAGGAGGGCACCATGTGCCATATTAGGATGCTCAGCACAGATGAGCCACTGTCTTTATTGGGCTACAGCAAGGGGGAGGGAGGAGCCAGGCCTGGTAGCCTGGATTAGGCAAGAGGTTATTCCATACCAGACGATATCATGCAAAAGGCAGTAACTGTGTGGGGAGCTGGCTTGGCCGTGAGTCACTGCTCAGTGATTGGGCATTGGCAGGACGGCAGTGAGTCACCATGTCTCTAGCATTCAGTGGGTGACAGATAATTGTTTTGCAGATATAGATGCATATATTGTTACTATCACAAGTTTGTTTCCATTTTCTTTTCTGCGTAAATAGTTTTTATCTCAATCCATGAGTTCTACTTTGTTTCAAATTCTCTCCCTCATCTCACCTGGGGGGAGTGAGCAAAAGGCTTTGTGGTACTGAGCTGACTATGGGTTAAACTGCTACAGAGTCTTTAAGTGAAAAACAAAAAAAAAATCAAAGATTTAAAAATATATATTTCCTTTGGAAAAATAATTTTTTTCATTTTGATCAGCTATACTGTACAAGTCTCAAAATGACATCTTGCTTTCAATTTAGTCTGTAAAACTGTAATTTCAAAGGCAGACAAGACATCAGCTCGCCCATGTAAAATCCTCTTTCATATGCAAATGTGAAATTTTCTTAGTATGTATGAGTGCATTTGTGAAAGAGCTTGGCTTTTTTTTGGGTGGCAGGAAGGCTACAAATATTTTCCATTGCACTTGTTGCTCCTCTATGGCTTCTCTATTCATACTCTTCCCCCTTTGTAACCCCTATCTGTTTGGTGCTTGCAAACACTGACAGCTAGGTTTTTGTCTTATTATCATCACAATATATTATGCTGTATCTTGTAATCTGTATGTGCTTCCAATCAAATTTTTTATGGAATTGATAACAGTATTTACCACAAGAATGTACTACAGCATTGGTTTCTATTCAGCTTTTTCTCTTCTCCTGATCCCCAAATGAAGTCCAGCACGTGAGGGGAATAAATTAGGAAATTCTTTTGTTCCTAAGATTTTCCATCTTTTAAGGGATGGGGGAATCAGGGAAGGGATTTATCCTCTGATTAATTTCCTGTGTTCTGGGGTATATCCACTATTCACTTTTCTCTTCTTCAAACAAAGGAAAAGGAAATGGCCCTTCTTCCAAATGAAAAGGCAAATGCCATCTTCAGGAGATGAGCTATTTTTACCCAGCTCTTTTAAACTCAGAAAATATCGCAATGCACATCATTTTTACTGTTTTACTGTTACTCATGCCTTCAATCAGCTAGCATATTTTAAATTTACCTCTCTTGAAAATGATAGTATGGTGGCAGACACATGCTCATGACAATGAAGATTCAGATTAACAAGAGAAATCCACATTCCTTTTCTGTGTTTTAGTGGGGAAGATTTAATCTCTTTTTCTTTTTTCTCTTTACATCCTGCACCCTGCCATTATTATTACTTCTGGTTCTTGTTTACACCACTACATGCAACAGAAACAAGGTAAGAGATCCACATCTGAGCTGAAAAATACATTTGAAAAGAAAGGCACTTTTACTGGAGCAGGTCACCTTCTATGCCTCCAGCCAAACAACAACGGCTACATCTCAGAACATCAGCAGCATAAGAAAATGATGCTCCAGTTTTCTGAGAGGTAATTTGGCTCAGCATAAAGCCTTTCTATAAAATGAAATTAACTTTCAGTGAGGAAAAGATGTAGGTAGATAGGAAAGAGCTAAGATATTTTACTCAAGTGTTGATTGCAGACCCCATCCTTTAGGCCAAGAACACCACCTAGGAAGAACAGAACCGAAGAGATTCGATTCACTTAATAGACTTTAAGTGCCTCGGGACACAGTACAAACTTGTATCGCATTATCAGACAGGCCCCCTCATGGCATCAGTGTCTGCAAAGGCTCATGAATATGTAAATACTATATGTATCTTGGAAACATGCTTGACAAGAGAATAGCTAAAATGCACTGATTCCAGTTATAAGCCATCAGCATGCCATTCTTTATGTTTGAACAGGCAACCTATTGCTAGGTGACAGATCATTAAGGCTATCTACTCAGTCAGCGGAAATGAAGAAATAATTTGTTCATAATAACCTTTAGATGACCTCCCAGGCAAAAGGGAGTCTTTAAAGAGCCATCTCTACTGATACATGTCATGCCTGTATGTGGGGTTCTTTTGGCCCCACTATAATAGCAGAGCTGCTGGTGAAACAGAGCAATAAACACCTACTGACAGGACTGTAGCGTGAAAAGATCTCATCACCTGCCATTAACCAGCTGATGAATAATTCAGACCTTTCCATCAGAAGGTAGGGATTTCATATTTGCTGTGTTACATGAAGAAAGCGAGCAGGAGGAAACTGATTGCTAGCCTCAATCAAGACCTTGCTAAGCCCACTTATAAAACCATATTGCTAGGCACAATAAATACATGTGTATTCGATTGTGCTCATCAGCAAGCCTAAGTCTCAGAGACACTAGGGGCAAGACCTGTTTTTCAGAAACAGCCCCCCAATGCAGATGACGTTGTTGGACCTTTCTCTATAGAGGGGTATATTTCATTTTCATTCCTTCTCTGCAGACTGCTTTTTACTTATTTTTCTACAGCCTTGCTGAAGAAACTCATATTGCCCCTGGAAAACATGTGCCCTAATGTTTCATTCTTGTTCCCAAAACTAAAATTCCAAGAAGCCAATGCCCTGCTGAACTTCTCTGCAAGTTATGTTATGGTGTAGGCTAGCACTCTACAGGTCCATTCATTTCTATTATGCGAAACAGAATGTAGTCCTTTTCTGTACAGAATGCAATCTTGCTGTCTGAAAGGGAGAGGGAGAGGCTGGCCCTCCATAACATTACCTTCCCAATTATTATTATTTTTTTTTTTAATAGAAAAGAAATTGAATTGAAATTGAAATTGAAAGGGCAGCAGCCCTGGGTTTTTTACTTTTGTCGTCTTGGCTTTTTGTTCTGTTGGTTCATTTTGTTTTTTGTTTTTTTTTTTTTTTGTTTTTCGGGGGGGCGGGGGGGGGGGGTTGTTTGTTTGGGTTTGGTGGGTTTTTTTTGTTTTGGTTTTTTTTTTTGGTTTGTTTTTTTTTTTTTTTTGGTTGGTTGGTTGGTTGGCTCATTGATTGGTTTGGTTTCGTCTTTCTCATTAGGACAGTAATACATTTGCTGTAGAAAGCTCAGAGTTCAGTGTAAGATTTCCAAAGAATACTAGTCCAGATTAAACCTATATATGCAAGTCAGTATTGCTGATAATCTCAATTTTTTTTCCAATATTGAATTTTAATAACATCAAGAAATTGCACCAGAAACTATCCACCCAAGTTCTCACAAATTTCTCTTCCTAGCAATTATTTCCATTAGCTTGGGAATGTGTTTCATACTGTGGGATAATAAGTAACAGGAAAACGGTGATTCCAATTACAGTGTTTCACTGAAAAATAATACTGTTTTCTCTTTAAATAATTTATTCATGGAGAAGACTGTGAAGAAAAGTTTTTTATTAATCACCTTGTGTTTTAGAAGGCGTATCTGCATTTCACACTATATTGCTGTGCCTGAGCTTCTGTCAACACTGTTTATGATGTATTGTAAGTTCACATTTCTGAAGAGAATCATCCAGGAGCTATACCTCTTGCAGGCTTATTTCCAGTACTTGACCAGTCTTTGTCAATTAACACAAGTGGGTTGAATTTATCTAGTATCTTCAATTCACTAGAACAAGATCAGCCAAACAGAAACTGATAGATGGATTGAATACTTTCTTCTCCCCATGTTCCAGATCACTTTGACAGTAAAGCAGAATAGAGACTGTACCACTGGTTTCTTGAAATCACTTAATGGTATACGTTATGCAAAGAAACCTTTCTAGTTTCAGTAGCCAAAAAAAAAAAAAAAAGTTCTAGTTACTTACCCTGACATTCATCTTTGAGTAAATATAATTATTACCTTTCTAGATGGAAAGGCAACATTTTAATCAAACTGCCTGAAGATTCAAATTATTGCTTTTATCTTGCCTTGTACCTTTTACTTCCTCAACAATTTTAGTTTATGGATTTCTGTAAATACATTGTTAGCAAACTAAGAACATAAAGTGCTGGGAAGAGGGAATGTTAGTCAAAGAATAAATTAGACAGAAAGTTGTGCAGGGGACGCTCTCATTCCAGCAGAGGCAAAAATGACTTTTTGTTTAGTTCCTTCTACAATCACAAAACTAAATTACCCACACACAAAACACATTGAAATTGTTTCCTGCTTAAAAATGAAAGTAAAGATAGTGCTCTTACTTTGCTTTGAATGAACAGGTAAATAGAAAAAGTAAAGATGCCACTAAGGTACTTTAGAAAGAAGACAAGATGGATTTGCAAAAGCCAGATGTTCCTACCTTTGGACAAAATGCTGTACTTAAACAATCATTAACCACATATGTTCAGACTTTTGTCTAGAGTAAGAGGAATTACATGTGCACACTTTACACATACCTATAGATACACTGTTTATGTAATTTCCTTCTTCTGTAATTAAAAAAACTAGTAAAATCATAGCTGAAGTGCTCCCAATTCCAGATATTCTTCTAATAGTTCTCATAAAGCTTTCCTCTGTACTCACTATCCAAACTAAGATATGACAGTGCAGTAAAGAAAAAGGTACGTTTACCTCAGGAAAGAGTGTCTTTATGACACCGATCTGCTCTGATGAATCCACTAATATGAAATTTCTGACCCAATAGGCAGTGATTGCACAGCACTGAGACTCCTCTCATTATTCATGAAATATGTGCTATACAGTATCAGTTCTCTCCCTGCAGACTTTCTGCCAAGCAATTACTCATTTCCATCACTTAGATTTTCTCTTCTCCCCCTTCTCTTCCTTTTTATTTTATTATTTTTGGTGTGTGGCTATGCAGTCAGCACACTTTAAGAAGCAAACAGACAGTACTGAATAAAAATGATTCTTGTCTTGTTTGATTTTAAATAGAAAACCACATTCAAGTCCTTAAAAATTGATGTTGTTTTAAACTTTACAACAAGCAGTAAGAGAAATTAATATCTGCAGAAATAAATGGAAAGAAATCAAGTGCATTTCAACCGTTATACATATTTGCTCAGAGAGAAAAGCAGTGAAAACTATCTTCTGTGACCTGATTCATTCATCTCGCTCTCCCTGGAGCATCAGTAACATACAGAGTAGAGAGTGAAGGGGGCAGAAAAAGAGAGAGAAGGAGAATAAATATTTTTCTAGGAATATGTCCACTTTCATCTCTAAATGGGGACTGTTATTTGAAATCTAGAATGATAATCTTTATTTTTTCCCAACTTAAATCCATTTATACACTGTGAACTTAGAAGTTTATTTTAGTTTTCAGGAAGTGTAAAACAGATTCTGATGAGGCCAAAAAGAAAAAAAAATAACCAACAGTGTGTAGGTGGGATATTTGTGCCAAATTGTATGGCTATCATGACCTTGTAACAATTGCAGTATGCGTATACATGACAAGAGGTATCTCAGCCAATGTTTTGGGGTACATCAAAATATAACTGTCACAAGCCCTACTGATCAAACTCAGAAAAGTGAGTTATGCATAGAACAACGATATAAAAATAATTGCTATTGATTTAGAACTTCAGTGCTATAAAAATTCTTTGTGTCATGATACTTAAATGATCCAGGACACAGATCCAGTTTATCCCACTGCTGAAGCTCAGGAATATTCCCAGGAAAGACAGCATCTATACCATCTAGTATGTGGAGATGATGTGGAAAAATAAAATTATAATTCTATTTCATAAAAGACATAAATATACTTAGTGAAACCCTCATAGCACTATTAGGTAATTCTCACTCAGTCTTGTAGTTCATGTGTAATCTGTTTCTATACTTCCCAGTTGCTCAATATAATTAATAGTGAGAACTCACATATTTGTTTATTATTGCTTAAACTATTTCCTTTTATCCTCAAGCCTGAAGACCCACAAGAGAAGACGGAGAAAAGCATGCCAAATAATGAAAAGACTTTTCTATTTTACAAGATGGATCATTCTGTTCAATCCAGAGCAGCCATCAGATGCCCTATTAGATGAATATCCTGTGCCAATGGACCTGACCTTCTATGTGACTATATAAGCCGCATATATGTGCTCCAGATGGAACTGAGCTTCTACTCAGAATATATCATAATACTGTGATGCACATACATAGATTATCATGATCTTAATAATGCATACTCCAATCAGTACAGGAATCAGAAACATATAATGTTTGATTACATATCTACATATCTCCAGTTTTAAAGACATGCTATGAGTTAGTAAACTTAAATATTCCTCAAACATGTCAGACATACTGTTTTTCATATTTCATGTCTGAAATAGCTAATTTGCACATTTTCTGCTACTACCGTGTTTATCACAAGATCACACATTTAGAAATCAGAGGTTGCTAACAAGACTGCAGTATTAGCTCTTTGGTGTCTCATCACATTCCTTACAATTCCCAAACTCACTAAGGCTGACAAAAGAATGCCTGTTTGGGGACACAGTAAGGACTCTGCTAATTTTAATGTTACTCTTGTAGTAGCTTTCTTGGTTAGATTCTTATCATGATGTCTAAAGAAGTTAATCTCAAAGAAATATTAAGCTCTAAGAAAGGAAGGATATATAATTATTAATACGTTGAGTAATATTTACAGAATTCACATCTCTCCAGCTACCTGTGTATGGTTTCAAAGAGACTTGAATTTTTTTTACATTTCTCTGGAATAAGGATCAGAGCTGTGGGATCATAGGATTACAGCTTATGCTGTACTAAGCACAAATAAAAGCACTCCAAGGGAATCAGCTTCACTTTGGGGTATTCAGAAGTGAAACAGGGGATTGTAGTGTGTGAGGGAGGTCCTGAAATCAATGAAATGCCAAGGTAAAGAAAGGAACAACAGGGCAACAAAGCTGGTGAGGGGTCTGGAGCACAGACCTTATGAAGAGCGGCTGAAGGAGCTGGGGTTGTTCAGTCTAGAGAAGAGGAGGCTCAGGGGAGACCTTATTGCTCTCTATAACTACCTGAAGGGAGGTTGTGGTGAGCTGGGGGTCAGCCTCTTCTCCCGGGTGACTAGTGATAGAATGAGAGGGAATGGCTTCAAGCTGTGTCAGGGAAGGTTCAGGCTGGACGTTAGGAAATACTACTTCTCTGAAAGGGTGGTCAGGCACTGGAATGGGCTGCCCAGAGAGGTAGTGGAGTCATCGAGCCTGGTGGTGTTTAAAGAGCGTTTGGATGTTGTGTTGAGGGACATGGTTTAGCGAGAACCATTGATGAAGGGCGGATGGTTGGACTGGATGATCCTGTGGGTCTTTTCCAACCTTAGTGATTCTATGATTCTATGATTCTATGAACTGTCAGGAGCTACCAGGAGCCCCAAGACCTCATGAGAGTGGATAAGGAGGCATTAGTAGAGCCAAGACCAGCAATGGCCACCTCCATATGTTCAAAGTCAGTCCTAAGGAGCAGAAGCAAGCAGGACAGCAGTTAGCAGTGAGTAACAAGGTGTGATGAGGCAGTATGCATGGTAAGACATTCAGGGAGGGCCACGTTCTTCTCTTCATCTCGGTGCTTGGAAGATCATGGAACAGATGCTTCTGGAAGAGTTGTTAAGACATGTGTGAGATGAGATGATAGAAGATAGCCGTCACTGCTTCACCAAGGGCAGATCGTACCTGAACAATCTGGTTGCCCCCTCCAATGAAGTTAGAGTATCACTGGACAAAGGAAGAACAACTGATGTTGTCTGCCTGGACTTCTGCAAGCCTTTGATATGGTTTCACATCACATTCTTATCTCTAAATTGGAGAGATATGGATTTGAAGGGTGGACTTTATGGTGGATAAGAAATTGAATAAGATGACTGCCACAGCCATAGTTTTGCAGTTGATGGCTTTATGTTCAGAAGGAGGCCAGTGACGAGTGATGTCCTCCAGGGATTCATCTTGGTACTGGTGCTTTTTAATATATTTATAACTTGTATTTATAAATCATACATTTACAATTATATATAAAATTGCATTTATAAATTATATTTATAAAGGGCATACGTAGTGGGATAGAGCGTACCCTCAGCAACTTCGCTAATGGCATCAAGCTTGACACAATAAATGTAGTTGACAAAGAAAGGATGATATCCAAAAGGACTTAGGCAAGCTTGAGAAATGGGTCCACGTGAAACTAATGAGATCCAAGAAGGTCAAAGGTTGGAGCAATCCCAGATATGTGAACAAACTGGGAGAAAAACACAACAAAGGCAGCCCTATGGAGAAGAACTTAGAGGTTCTGGTGGATGAAAAGTTTGTTACGAGCTAGCTGTGTATGCTTGCAGCCATCTAAGTTGACAATATCCTGAGCTGCATCAAAAAATGGCAGCCAGCAGGAAGAGGAAGAGTATCCTCCCCCTCTTCTCTGACCTCATGAGGCCCCCATCTGGAGTATTACATCCAGGCCTGAGACGCCCAGCACAGAAAAGACATGGAGCTGTAGGAGTCGATCCACTCCTATGTTAGTCATAGAAACAAGGAATTCTTTAGATGGAAAAGACGGTTAAGATCGACAGGTCCAACCATCCCCCAAAGTCTGCTAAGTCCACCACTAAACCATGAAGACACTGTCATTTGGGTGTTGCACCTACTAATGTTTTTTGATCTAGACATTTTTCCAAAATAATTCATTAGCAAATCTGCCCAAAATACCTTTAGCTAATGAAACCATCAACAGAATTCACATGCGGCTGCTGAGATTTTCCATAGCTCTAAAGAGTAATACTTTTCAGGGTTTAAAATGTGATAGATCCAGAAACTGTTCAAATTTTATCTTCCACATATACAACTGTCAAGACAGGCATTGACACAGCATATGAACTTCAAGCAAAGAGGGCCAAGGCATGGTTCTATGCAGACTGTGGCCACAGTCAAAGCCTAATATGAAACAGCTAATAAGATTTTAAGGTAATCATTATTCACTATAATCCCCAGTGATTTTTGTTAGCATCTGGTCATCATTAACAGGATTAAATTTATCAGAGAAGTCATTTTGCTTAATTAGGTGGTTAACTGGTGAAGCCATCTCACAGAAAATCACTGATGTCATCAGCAGTAGCTTCTAAAATAACTTGTGTAGGCAGAGAAAAATATCCTGTTTCACTCATTCTTAACATCGCTAAGCAATCAGTTTGTCTTTATAAGGTGAATGATTCTGTTCCTATTGTTATCAGACCTTGCATAGAACGGACTACAGAATATTTTAAACAAAGATAATTGTATATTTCTTTACTTTGAAGTGATTTAAGAAGGATAACCCCTAATATTGTGTTCAGGAGATTTCCACTTGTATTATTTGTTCCTCATTTTCAAGGCCAAGAGATCTGCTCAAGATTTTTGGATGACTTTCAATGTAATGTACTGGAGTTCCTAAATAATACAATTCTAATTTTTCCCTACACTCAGAACTTTATTTCAGATTTGGAAATAAAACCATGAGGTGGGGGATTTTCCACATTTTTTCCTAGGGTCCCTAATACTCAGTGACTTCTGTTTCTAATGTAAGCAGACAAAGGGCAGAATGCAGCACTCTGTTTTAATTAGCATGAATTTATTGCAACAGAAAGGAAGATTAAACCAAGAGAAAGAAAAGAAAATGTAGATGATTTCTTGAAAAGCTTAAATGATACTGAGTAAAATTGATTTGACTTGATTTTATCAGGAGTGTCATCTATAATAGGCAACGACTGCCCAGTGTCTTTCTACACGCATACTGTCTGAGCTGTCCTCATTTCTTCAAAGGATAAGAAAAAAAGACATTTGGCTCTCTCTTGGTGATATCAGTTCTATACTAACTGACTTAACTTCTTGTTTCATTAAAGAGTAGCTGGTTGAGTTCTTGTTCTTCTCCTCACTAAGACACCAGTTATGAATGAGCATATTTATATTAGTGGTGCCATTTGCTTTATTTATTTATTTTTTGATCCCTGACACATGTCTAATGCCTACCCCAGAGTCTTTCTCAAATACAAACCAAATGAATAAACCCAAGGAGATTATAACATCATTATACCACCTCCTTCTAACTGTTTTGGTGATGTCCTTGGCTGGCCCCTTTCTTGCAACACTATCTTTAGCTGTGGTTGTTTTCCTCAAAAAAAAGTGACCTAAAACCAACATAAGTGCATGGTTTTCCAGAGGAGAGCTGTATTTTCACAGTGTATGCGTTGTGTGTTTTGAAACTCATTCTACATTACAGATTATACTGTTGATGTTAGGACAACAACACTGGTACATTATTTCTCAGATTAGTGTGAGCAACTTAAATCCAGCCACTGAAAATCAGTGCAGATTGGGCAGCTGTATGAAGGACCACATAAGATAGATGATCTGGTTGACAACAGAAACATTTTTCCTGGAGTTCATTTTAATCTGAAGAAATTTTTTGATCTAATTTGTACCCAGACCAGGAACAAACATCTGGAGATGGTGAGCACACTGGATTCACCTCTTTTGTTCACAACAGTCATACAAAGCAAAACTGCTAACAGAACTACAGAACTATTTCTTGTCTCTAAGCTGGAGACTGTATTTTTGCTTTTTAAGAGGCAGACAGAGGAAATTAATATATATCTTTAACACTTTGTGTCTTTAACACTTAGAATCATAGAATCACAGAGTTATCTCAGTTGGAAGGGATCCTTAAAGGTCATCTAGTCCAGCTCTCCATCTAGTCCTCCCCAATGAACACGAACACCTACAGCATGATCAGGATGCTCAGAGCCTGGCCCAGCTTTGTTTTGAATGTCTCCTGGGACAGGGCATTCACTACATATCTGGGCAACTTTTTCAAGTGTCTCACCACTCTTACTGTAAAAAATGTATTCATTCTATCTAATCTAAACCTCTCCTCTTTTAGTTTGAAACTATTTCCCCTTGTCCTATCACCACAGACCCTGCAGAAGAGTCCGCCCCCTTTAGATAATGAAGGACCACTACTGCCACTACTGGATCACCTTGGAGCCTTCTCTTCTCCAGGCTGAAGAGTTCCAGCTCTTTCATCCCATCCTTGTAGGAGAGATGTTCCAAGCCTTGGATCATTTCTACCAACAGACATTTTACTGTACGGCTGAGATACGTTATCCAGAACAAAAGTCTTCAAGAGCAAATTTCCCTGCTTAATAGTGAATCCTAAAGTCAGTGCAAACGTATACACCATTTTTGCAGAACAAGTGCTTCTTTGTTTTGCTGTCTTGGCATTTTTATCCACATGGTTCACACCTACTAAATTAAATTCATATGAAGCTAAGAGTGGTCAGGTGTAGTTAAATGCAGTGAGGTGCATTCAATCAAATGCAAATTGCATAGTCCAAAACAACTTGCAAGATACTCAGTAAACGACAATTAAGCTTCTCCTCTTTGCTATTTTCTATTTTGAATTTCACTCAATCAACCAGAGAGAAAAAAAATAATAGCAAAAAAGTGCTTTAGTTACAGCTTAACACTACCTTGTACACTAAAGTTGCAATTAATGAAGAACATAGAGCCAACTATGAAAAAGATACTGAGCTATCATGGCTGCAGCTGACAGTGTTGTCTCTTCCGTCTATTTTTGCAAGAGTATCAGATAAAGCATTTTTCCGAAGGAGTAGATTGCTATAACCCTGTTATACAAGAGATCTCCACCAAAATAAATAAATAAATAAATAAATAAATGTTTGCTAATACTTTCTACAGGTTGTAAAATATTCATGATTAACTGATTGATAGTGTAAACTACATCATAAATATGCTATGCATATAACACCTCAGCAACAAATCATTGTAATTATGTGTCACTTGATCTTACTGAATTCATTTCTTAAATTTTCTATGTTACTTTTCTGAGCCCTTTTCATTGGTCTGGCATAAAAATATCTAGTTGGCATTTAACAATTAATTACTGTATTAATTAATTACTGCTCTTGAGTCTTTGCCAGTCTGCGAAATCTCTTTGGTGAAAAAGTAAAAAAGTTCAGTAACTAATTGCATTTGATCAGTTTAAGATGAAGTCACTTATAAAATGTAGAACAGAGGCTGATAGCTGCAGAGAAAGCTGATTTTGGAGTAGTAGCTTGCATTTATTCTTCTTTCTATTTTTTTTTTTAATAAAAAATTGAGAAGAAAAATACCTTAGGGATCTCAGATGCATTGAAATTTACTTACTGGTCACCTTTTGTTGCAGTTGGTTGGTTGTTTTTTCTACAGATTTCTTGTTCAAGTTTCTCCCAGTTTTTTAAATCCTGCCATTAATTCTGTAGCATAAATTCAAAAAATTTTTAAAAAGCTAGGTGCCATTTCAAGGTGTTTTGCCACAGGAATAAAATTCTGTAGGAATTGTGAAGCAATGATTTAACTAGGAAATTAAGTATTTTAACATTCTGAGATCATTAATTTCTATGTTTTGAACATTTTCCCAATCTCCTAAAACTGATAAAAGCTTAAAAATGTGGAAATGCATCTCCAAAAACCGATAGTAAAAGATGTAAAATAACTGGTTTGGAGAAGTTTAACCAAGACATAAAATGAGTAAAGCTGTCTATTTGTTCTCATTGTAAAGATGGAGAAATTTTGCTACAGGACCAACTAAGATATTGTTGAGTAAGCTGAGATGGACGTATGTTGTATTTACATTTGCTCTGAAAATCTGCTAGAAACCTGCTGGTATCTGTCTTTACATCCTGTATGGCACTTAAATAGTCTTTTCACTCCTATGCATTAATTACTCAAAAATTGTCATTTACTTTAAAACCATATATTCATTTTTTTTATGATAAAAAAAAATATTTGGTCCTTCTGAGAGTAAAAATACTATGCTTCTTTTGTTCCTAGAGGATTTGAGGGAGGAAGACATAAGGGAGTATACTTCCTCTGAGTCCACATTTCACTTCTACAGTTTAGTTATAAATAAATGAAAATCTAAATTGGCAGTGAAGATGCTAACAGACACAAATATAGATCAAGGACTACTAGGAACTCCTGAGATTAAAAAGAAGTATTTTCCCTTGCAAATATTCATTCTGCATTCTAGATAATGTTTGCTCTATTTACTTCTTTGATAGTAATGCATGCATCAAATATCCTATAACATAATCCTTCTCTCAGCACTTACCAATGAACTATGAAATAGTATTAAATAGAATTAATTAGAAGTTTTAATGAATCATGTCTGTCCTCATTTATTATACAATGTAATTTTCAAGGAGTGATTAATTATGAGCTACAGATGAGTGAATGGTTAATGTAGTTTGTTAACCTTACTAAAGAGCTACAGTACACAGCACAAGTTAGTTCTCCTCTGTTAATAGCACATACTCATGTGCTTGCCATCACATCAAGAGAACAAGATTTTTATGACTTTGCCATTAAGATGCAGAATCAGCTAGATGTTGACCTTCCCCCCATATTATTTTCAGCCTCTGATGAACGAATACACAGTAATCCACTGCACAGCAGAACCACAGAGGTTTTGTGTTTGAGGAACATGCTGATTAAGACAAAGAACTTGCCCAGGGATATAACCAGCCCTCTAAATATTGGAAAAGTTCCAAGTTCTTCTAGTCCCAAGGTTATTATTTCCCTCTTGTTTTCCCTGCCCCTTCAGATCACAGTATCTTCCAGCTTTACCTGCTGATTTCTCACCTTCTGATCTGAATATCTTGTCCAAAAAAGAACCCATAAAACACCTATTTGGGGTGAAGCTGTTATCAAAAGGCTTCTGAGTGAAGCAATAATTTCAGATAACTCCACTCAAACACACATGCCTTAGGTTTATAGCACATGAGATTTCTGGGCCAAAATTCTTGATGCCTATAGATAAATCGGAAATTATGGGGGCTGCTCCATAAAGTAATGCCCCCTATCTTAGTATGTACGCTCAAGATGTCAGAAGCAGATATTGGTGGTATGAATAGTAGAGGCTGAACGTTCCCATCAGTATTACATTACAAATTGTTGCCATGGGAAAGATGGCAGCAGAGGGGCAGCCCAATAAAATGATATCTAATATGGAAGTGCATGTGAAGCAAAGATGTGTCATAGAATTCCTCTGTACAGAAAAAAGAGGCACCCATTGACATTCACTGATGCTTGCTGAATGTTTATGGAGATCAAAGAGTGGATATGAGCACAGTGAAGTGGTAGTGCATTTCAGTAGCGGTGACAGTGACAGTAGGTCCCTCTGCTGGTGCAGATTTTTATGAGCATGGCGTACTGACTCTTGTACATCAATGGCAAAAAATGCATAGAGCTAGTAATAGTGCCTATGTTGAAAAATAATTGTGCTCTTAGTATCTGTATGGGAACTGTTGAATCACAGCCTGAAACTCTGATTGACCACCTGAGGCAAGCACTGAGTCAGCTTCAGGGGCACAGGTGAATGCAATTTCACCTGAGTGACCGGAAGGGGTGAAGCCTGGCTCCACTCCTCCTAGACCCCATTTAAGGGCTGATTCCCAAGGAGGAAGGATCTCTATCTGGAGATTGCTTCTCTTGGAGCCCTTCCCTGAGCCTAGGCTATGGGTAAGCTCTTTGTAATGCAATAATCTCTCTGGTCCTATACCTGTATACCTATTTACCTTACAATCTGCATACCTGTTTGCCGTACAGCGTCTCTTGAAGCTTTTATGGAAATAAATAGAAGGCATCACTTTCAGAGAGACCAACATACATTTTCCTAATTTGCTAGATAATGCTAATAATAGTGTGATAATAGCAACAAAATATCAATATAATATTAATAACAGAATGTCTATCATTATCTCTATAAGATAAACTTCTCTGTAAACAAAGAGTTTATCAGAGAATTTACTATCTTCCTGTTTACCTGTAGGATGTACTGAAGTCATATCTCACATAAAGTCTGTTAGTTATGTGCAGTAAACTGAACTCTTCTTTATGAGAGTTATGTTGCCACTAGAACCCATATTTCCTTCTTGTCTACTTCTTATTACCAACATAGTCTGATAACACTGCTAGCCTTCTTCTCTTAGAATTTTGTGATGTGTTTTTTTTAACCAATAATTATGAATACAATAATAAGCATACTTTATGAAAAACAAAATCCCAACACCTATCTCTTAGGAGGTATTATCTTCTCTTGTAACCATGATGTGAAGTGTCTCTGGTGACAAACAAAGCCAGAAAGGTTTAAAAATAATAAACAAATGTGTGTAATCATTAGTAGCAGACATCATGTGAAATGCTTATGCACTTGACAGCTTTGCCTACTCACAGGATAGATGACACAACATATCCTTCGTTGAAGAGCTTCCTCTGTAAGCCACATGATCTGCTTGTTTACACAGCTATCCCAACCTCTGTGCTTAGCCCACTTACCCACAACCAACACTCATACAATCCCAGCCTCTTACTGGCTTCCAGTCTTTTTCCTTCCACTCCCTTCCAGACGTTGTTGCCCAACATCTGTCACCATTTCTAGATTTCTCTTCAGATCTCCTTTGATTTCCTCACAGATACAAAATCCGGTCATCTGTTCCTGCTCTATCTCTTGATTCACACAGACCTACAGATGTCATCCGGTGCTTTAACCCAAATGTACCACTGGTGAGCTCAAGGTCAGCACTATTGCATATGCACCACTGCTGGTAATAAGTGATTTTAAAGAAGCCTTTTACAATACTGACACCTTTGCCAAAATATCACAATATACCCAGTGCTGTAAATAATTAACTGGGTGAGATTTTCATCAGTGGAAGGGACTGCGAGAATAGAGAGAACACAGTAATTCTTCATTTTTCAGATGATCCAGCTTTACACAGGTGAGAGAATACACATCTATGTCATATTATGAAAGATACAAAGGTATCTTTCATAAAAAGAATCTTTCAAAAGTACCTCTAGGAGAGCCATTTTTCCTCAGTGATCTTAGCTAGAAGACCTACTACAACCCGACCTCTTCCTGGATAGAGAGGACTCTCTTACCTCCTCACGTGACAGTGAAGGCTTTAAAGCACAGCAGACTTTTCTTTATAGGACTAAGCCTGTAACTATCTCATCAAAGAATAATAGAATAGCTTGTGTTGGAAGGAACCTTAAAGAACATCCAGTTTCAATCCTAGCACCAGGAGCAGAGCGGTAGCTCACCAGCTCAGGCTGTTCAGGGCCCCATCCAGCCTGGCCTTGAACACCTCCAGCCGTAGGGCAACCACAGCTCCCCTGGGCAGCCTGTGCCAGTACCTCACCACCATTTCCTCCTAATATATAACCTAAATCTTCTGTCTTTTAGTTTGAAGCCATTCCCCTTTGTCCTATCACAATGAGACCATATAAAAGTTGATCTCCCTCCTGATTTTGAGTTCTTTTATAGTACTGAAAAGCTGCAATGAGGGGGAGACCTAATTTTGTCATTGAGCCTGGTTTTATGATTTTTGGTTATTGGTATTCCACATAGTAGCATCATAACATCATGTAGTGCACTGGGAGTTAAAGAGTTAATGTTCCAGTTCCAAGCACCTGTCCAGAAGAGAGGAAGAACTATATACCCCAGAAGGCTTTGCATTCAGAGAGGAGATATAATCCCTGGCAAGGTCATGGGACCTTCTCTTTTTCAGCTCTCCTCCCTGCTGCTCAACCTGACTGTGCGTCTCACCTCAATATAAGGCCTTTCCACCTTTCAGACACTATCTCTCACTATATTCGACTTATTAGCTTCAATTCTAATTATACTGTATTGTAGTGTGTTTTCTTGCATTCCGATACCATATTTAGTAAATTAGTTTGTTTCTCCTAAGATTGTTGCTGCAGTTTTTCATTATTCAGGGTCCCCTGTTTCCCCTTTCCAGAGGTGTGGATTCACAAATCCCTCCACCCCACAAGTCACAGAACTAGGATGAACAAGCCCATAAGCTCCTGGCACTATGTTGAACAAGCCCAGAACCCTTGACCTTTCTTCATGGGAGAGGTGCCTCAGCCCTCTGACAATGTTAATGGCCCTCCCCTGGACCCACTCCATGTCTTGTACTGTGCGTGCCATTGTGATCTGCCTCCTCAAGGTTAGAAGATGGCTTAGCTTCCTCACTTTGCAGGGAGGAATTAAAGACAGGACTCTTGGTCTGCCTGTATCCCTGCACAATTCCATGTGTCAGTCTTTCTGATTGCTGGCTACTTCTCTGTCTGGTGATTTCTTCCTGCAACCTGACCACTTGCTCAAAAATACTATCAAACTAGGCACACCTGCATCCATGACACCCCCTCCTTTCCTCAGACCTTTAAGGGGATTCCAGATTCTGGAGTTCCTCACAACTGAAGGTCTGGGAAAATGTTTTGCTCCTCAGGATGTTAGTCTGTGTGCACCTATCAGCTCAGGAAAGTTGTGGACTCTTGTCTAGGTTTCCACCTTAGCTCAACCAATGTAGAAGTGGTCGCCATTTTTGTTTCAATACAAAGCTGTTCCTAGATGAGAAGAAAGACTTTCACCCTTCCTGTGCATCCTACTACATAAACTTCTGTGCAGACTGCTGCAAAACATACTACTGATGCACTATGTCCCTTGTCCCTATTCTGATCACTGTGCTCCTGGTTGCTCACACTCCCTAAGGGCTGCCTTTGTACATGTGGAAAAGTTACATCACTGCTCCTGGTCATGTGTATGTATACGCTGCTTCTTTGGTGAGAACTAGTGACTTCTTCAGTTCCTGGAGGCTCTCTCCTCATCCTGGGGCCTCCTCAATTTCAGAATCCTCCTTTGACATCTGGGATCATCTGCTAAGATGCTTTGGTTTTTGCACCTACTAAAATCCAGAGGTTCTTTCCAGCAGCAAAGATGTACATAATGTCCCTTTGTTTTGCCCGTACAGAAGTGGGGGACTAGTAGCAAAACATTTTTCCCTGAAAGATTGTCTAAGCTGGTGTGCAAGCACACTCAGAGCCATAAAGCAGCAATGGCTTGATGGACATTAATCATTGTGGGATCAGGTTCTATGCAAGAAATATATCGGTGTTTATACTCCATAGATGCTCACACTCAGAGTTGTCTGACCTGATACTAAGGAGAAACGTGCCTATAGGAAGTTGTCTTGTAGTGATGAGCAGTCTAGCAAGAGTGACAAAAAATATTCCACCTTTCCAGCTATTTTTTAATGATTAATGATTAATAATCACTTGAAAAGGAAGATAAGTACTGATTCTGATTCAGAAAACTAATTTTTAAAAAACAACTGCTGAACTGTTTTGTTTTTAAACAGTTCTCATTCAAAATGCTATGGGGCTTATAACCCCAAAAGAAGAATGAGATTAAAAAATAAATAAATAAAATATTTAGTATTCATCAAGGATATCTTTGGGTTAGTAGTAAAACATAGAAAATGTGAACAGTTCAAGAAGGTCAGAGAAATCCATCATCCCAGCACTCCCAACCATTTGATTGGTTTACATGCTAGGTGTACAGTCATGCTGTAAATAATGCACTACAAGCCACACAGGTACTGTGTCTCAGAATGAAGTAGAGAAATCAAATCTCCTGACATACTCTCTTGTAAAAAGAACATCTTGCATCCAAGATTCAGAATATTGTCCATTTAAATGCAAAAATTGTCACTTTAAGCGTGCATAACTGGTGTTTTATATATCTAAATGCCTCTCTGAGCACTTGATTTCAAGGCATGTACGTTATTGTTAGATGTTCGCATTTGAAAATTGGACTCTCAATCACTTTTTCATTCATTACTTGACTCGGATTTTTTTTCTCACAAAGAAGAGATGGATGGATACAGGTACTGTATATATTGCCTCCGGAGGGTGATAATTCTGAGCCTGATATTACAGCATCAGCGAATCAGCTTTGGTTTATTGCTACACTGTGACATCACTCCCACTGCTACCACTTTTGAAAGATTGGCAATCCCTGAAATTCAGCAGTGGGGCATCTGATCATTCATTGAAAGAATGGGAATTAAAAATATTCAGTCTACCCCTGAGTCTTCTAAATCCCCAATATTTGGAAGAACACTATCCTGTGTTTGAAGTTTATGAAAGGCAGTCATTTACATGCAGCTGTGAGAATTTTCAGTTCTGACATTCCCTGTGTACAATTTTCCATGTGTGCAGAGGCCTTCTGGTATTGAAATCATATTCATATTTTTACATTTATATTTCAGTGTAGCAAGGACAGTACATGCTGTGCATTTTTCCAATCAAAAGAAATAATAAATGCAAATCCATTAAACAAGAAATATAGTATTCATATATTTATTCTGGAACTTTAGCTTTTTCAGGCAGTTTTAAATGATGCCATAAACAATATGCTATTTTCCATTTCACACTGGAAATCAAAATTGGCTGTGAAACTGACACTATTTTAGGACAGACCTGTCTTAATCGCTGTAGCACTGAGTCAGTGTGAAGTGTCACCCAATTTAGTACTGTCTCAGAAAACCTGAAGGTAGAAGATCATTTATTTACCAGGACATACCAAAAAATTAGCAGATTTCAAAAATAAAAAGAGAGAAAAAAAAAAGCTGCAAGTAGAAGGAAAATCAAAAATGTTTCCAAAAATTATTATAAAATTACTGTATTTAATACTGTTGGCTTCATTTTGAAATGGTCTGCATTTTCAAACTGCAGATTTAAACAGAAGTGAAAGTACCAAAATATTATACATGGGTTGCCTCAGAAGTGATGTCTTCTACTTATTTCCATATAAACTGCAAGAGATACAAAAAGTAGAACAGTGCTATTTGGTAGAGTACATTCTCAGCTACAGAACAATATTTTTTGACATGATGACTACCATTAGCTATGCACTTCTGCTAGCAATGAACAAGAGCCTGAATGCTGCGCTTGTGGAGGTAACCCACTATTTTACTGCACAGTTTCACAGCTGCTATGATGATGTCATTGCTGAAATGCACTACCTACTGCCTCACTGTGCTCACATCCACTGTTTAGTATCCACAAGCGTTGATGAATGTCTGTGGGTGCCATTTTTTCCGCACGGAGGAATCCAGTTACACATCTTTGTTTAACCTGGCCTTCCAAGTCAGGCACCATTCTGTCAGGCTGCTCCTCTGCTGCAATTTGTTGTGTGGCCACAACATGTAACAGTGTATCAGTGGGAAAGTTGAACCTCTACTGCCATACCAACATACCCCTCTAATGTTGTGGGCCAACATAATGGGAGGATCACATTCAGAGAAGTGTTTATATTTAAATGACTTGAATAACACAGTGTCATTTGAAACATTGGTGCTTTACAGCTTTCTCCTAAGTACTCAGGAAAGAGCTCTTCTACCTCATACCATTGCATTAGTAACTCAACAATTACATTTTTTTGCAATATCCACTGAAGACCAGCTGGAGTACTATATATTACGCTGGTAGTGTAATTCCTAAATATTGCAGGCTACTTTCACAGAATTTATGAATGTGTGACTAGCCTGCTCTTAACTGTACACAATGATAAAATATATGGGAGAAAGTTTAATATGGAAAATTTCAGAAAATAATTGCCTTCTGAGAGTACATAATCAACTTCAAATATTAATTTTTGAAATCACTTAATATAAAATGTTCTGCACTAAAAATATTGCTGAAATATGTCACTGCAAACTGTCAGCCTTTTAATCACATACTGTTGGAGTATAGATTAAAAATTAAAGTAAACATAACTTTGAGGCACTCTTAGCCAAAAAAGAGCTTAATTCATTTTCCCCATTTTCATCTGCCAAATAGTAACAGTAAAATCAGCTCAGATGCCTGCAGATTATTTAATCTGAACAGCCTTAACAGAACTTTCTGTCTGAAATACTAATGATTTAAAATAAATAAATCTGTTTTTGGTAACAGAAGAATATCTAGAGAGAAAAAAAAAAAAAAAAGTAGAGAGAATTATCCAGAAAAAAAAAAAAAATACTGTCCACATTAGAAAAAAATATTCATGGTATAATAAGATTAATATCAAGATTTTCTGGCACAAGTTTTCTTAGCCAATTTCAGCCTTATCTCCACACTTCATTTTTCCTACCTTATTGTCCGAGATAACAGTCAAATATACCAGTATCTCTCCACAAAAACAATAGTTAAGAGCTTCTACAACTACTAGGTTGTAAAGATCATACTTACCTTGTATAACAAAGGATATCTGCTGTAGTTGTTCTCAACGAAAGATACAGATATCTGCATCAAAACTTTGGCCACTTTAAGTGTGGCTGCTGTTTGGATTCAGAATATGTTAACTGAGCAGAGTCTTACGAATCACTGACATAAATGACCCTCATTGAGTACTTGAACATTTTGAGAGAATCTCCAAGTAGAAGAAATAAATAAATGTACACATTTCCTCTCTTCCCTTTTAGGATGATCACTGCCACCAAATCATGCCACGTTTCAGTGATGATTTCATGGGCAGTTACCCTTTTTTCCTACAACTCTGAAAGCAATCATAAACATGAATCTGGCCCTGTATGGGTTAGGTTTCCTTACAATACTTAATTTAGAAATGACTGTGGTAATACATGCGGCTTGGCAGAATTCTTTCAGTGTAAACCTGGTTCTTTGAGGTAAGATCCAAACCCTCAATCTCTATCATTTGCCTACAGCAATATCTTGACTTTTCATGAGTTCTCGGAAGTTCACTTCCCACCTTAGATCTCAAGGTTCCATAACAGGGACACTTCTGAGGAAGACAGCTCAAAGTAGCCAGGCTAGCACCAGACAAATGTGCACAAAGTAGCACAAAGTTGCTTGGTTTCTTCGCTTCTAGATACAGTCCTACACTGACTTCCAACACAAAATTAACCTCAGAACTGCTCTTAGCAAATAAATTCCAGAAAGCAACAAAAGTTTAGCTACTTTTGCAAAACAAGAGGGAGAAAGAAATGCATTAGTTCTTCAGTATAAAGTAATATTCCTGAAGGTCTGAGATACCTTTTGTCCGAACATGCGAACCAGAAAGCCACTCTACTTCAATTGCCTGCAGATTTACATAAGTAAGCCTTGATAATAAATTTAAACAAAATCAGTGGAAAGATAAGAGTTTAAGTCCTTGTTTCAATTACAGTAGAAACTGTGTCTTATATATTCATGCAAATATATTATGACTCTTTCAAGATATTCAACAGTCTAAACACTGTTGTGAAACAGTGCTTTAATTCCTAGAGTTGAAACAGCAGGCAGCAAAAGCCATTTCTCCTTTAAGAAAGTGAATACTTCTTGTGGTTTTGTTCATTTGTTTAATAGCTTTGATATTCAAAGATGTCCAGGCAGATGATGTCAGCCAAGCACTGAAATATTTCTGTCCAGGTTGGATGATTGCAACAGGGCCTTCATTAAATGGAGCCCTCAAACAATGATTAGACTGTTTACACTGAAGTCAAAAGATTTGTTAATAAATAATTTGTGTTTGTGCGTGTATTATTCTTAAAAGCAAAGGAATTCTATCCAAGATGCAATTTATCCAAGATGCTTCCAACTTTGCCATCTTATCCTACTAATATCTAGGTAACATAGTCAGTGACAGTGCTTGTCATTGATTCATAGTTCATATACATACTACAGGGTATCTTATCAAATGAGTTGTACACATTTCACTCTGTATTTGCTAGTATAGTCAGTTTAAACAGCCACCAAAATATTTTCTCAGCATTAAAAGGATTAGAAAACATGGCTGCTTGAGAAATGAGGTTCTCAAAGTGCCCCTGGTTACTGCAAAAGATACATTTGAACTGAATTTTGTAGCTATTTGTCACCACTTATTGCCTGGTCATGTTAATGTTTACTGTTGTACCTCTGGCAATATATAATATATCTCAGCTGTTAACTTGACAGAAGTCTCTGTAAACACACTCTGAACTTTAGGAGAGTCCATCTGAAAATATATTTCGGTAATTAAATAAATCCAACACAGAATAACCTCATGGCAGGAACAGGATACATCAATCAAAAAAACTTAAGTCAGGTGGAAGGAATTCATTAAAGTAAAGGAAATATCTGTGGCGTGAAGCTCAATTTGTGAAGAGTTCAAACCACAGGATTCCTGTTAAAGAAAGGCTGCTGCTGAGACACATCAAAAGATCATCTTTATTGAAGAACAATTGCATGACCTAGTTTCCTGGACAGCAACAAGATTTTGTAAAAACTTCAGGAACTGCTGAAAAGCTCTGTGAAGTTAGCATGTGTACTTTTATCTTTACTTTAGTAGGAAGGAGGGATTTGAAAAGATTTTATGCCATTTTACCTTACATTTAATTCTGCAAGTTACGTAAACTTAGGAACAAAGGAAGAAATAAAAGTAATATAAACTCAGAAGAATTAATTGTATTAGGTAAAAAATGGTTAAAACCTAGTTAGGAAGCATAAAAACATTTCCTCTGCTTATTGAAGATACAAAGATATTAATTTACAAGACATGACTTTACTCAACAATTAATTAACAAGATTGGTTTAAATGGTACAAGAATGGTAGACATTCTTTGAACAGCATCTGTGAAACGTTACAGAATGAAGGATCAGAATCTAAGTCAACTTCTGACCTTAAAGGCAGAAGCAATATACAAGAGATGTTTAATGTAAAAATGGGTCAAGTTAAGTTAGTACATAAAGATGACATGATTTTTCAAGTTATATGTTTTTATTTGATGTACAGATTGCTGCAAAGTAAAACATCCTAATAAATCATGAATGTAAAGTCCTGTTTCTGTCTTGATATTTTGCCTACATTACATCTTATCAATCTAGTTTTCATGGATAGTTTGAGTTCTGATAGAGCTACCAAACACAGATTTGTGTATCAGGACAAGAAGTATTGCTACAATAAGAAGTGAATGTAGTTCTTTTGAGGTTAGCACAAAAAAAAGGAGATAAGAAGTGGATTATATATAATTTTATATAATTATATTAACTGTATCAATTTAAGGTTTCTAAAGTGACAAATTTGATTGGCAATAAGATTTTAGCTGCCTTCTCAAAATGATAGCCAACATAGACTGAATGTCTCATAAACTTCTCAGTCTGGTGATTCTTTTGAATAATTCTTTGGTAAATGTTTGACTTCTTTTGTGCATCAAACAGGGGATGAGGGGGCCTTCTCTATGCTGTCTTCTGCAGCAGATATGAAAGCTTTGATGGTGAATGGCTTTGTTCTAAAAAGCCTGAGATAGATCATAGATTGTGCCTAAGAAAAATAGATTCTCATAGGAAGTTTCATAAAAGTACTGAACTAAAGATCATCCAAGCTTGCCACCCGTGGACCTGCAGCCATTTTCAGTAAAAGGAATATGACTCATAACAATGAATAGGAAAGAATCATGTTTCTTTCCTCCCTAGGTCTTTATTCATTTGTCTGCAGAGCAGCAGTTAACTTCTCAGCATCAGTACTGTTTTATAACTGGTCTGTCCATCTCCACAGTCCTAGCTTCTTATCTGCCCCTCCTTTGCAACTTTTTCCTACACATGAACACTTCAGCTCCATATTCCACACAGTCACTTATTCTTGCTGAATTCTCCCTGTGTCTCTCTTCCTTTTGCTATTCTAATTATTAAATTAAAATATTATTCCAGTTCTGCCTTTATCCCACTTATTTTCCAGTGTGGCTCCAGTCATCCATCTAACACTTTGCCTTTTCGTTTGGAACCTCTGGCTTTTCTTGCATACAAACAGAAACAAGATAACAACAAAAATTATATCATAGTGTCTGTGGATTTACTATTTAAAACTGACTCTGTGCTAGAAATTGACCAACATTCATACTGGGACAGCAGGCTATTAGACAGATATTTCTGCTGCTTTTCAGCATGACGTATTCCCAGCAGATCTGATCAGTGTAGAGTTAAGACAGAAAACACTTGCACTGTTGTATATGGGTGTTGAAGTGCAGGTAGTAAGAGGCTGTTGGTGCAAACTCTGTGAGGACAGGCTGGGGCTGCCCTGATGGGCACAGCCAGTTCCATGGCATGTTCCCACAGGACACAGTCCTCCTCAGTGTACTTGGCGATGCCTTTTCTAGAATGAAATGAAGTTCTGCCTGGAAGGAGGTGGAGGGGAGGGGAAGGATATTGGTTCTATTTCTTTGTTTCTCAAGATCTAACTCTATTTTAACTGGTAATAAACTAAAATAATTGCTGCATGTCAGTTTGGCCTATGACAGTAAGAGGTAGGCAGCCTCCTCTTATTTGAAGCTTTTTCATCTTACTTTTTCTCTGTTTTGTTGAGGAGGGTCCTCAGAGAGAAATGAGTGGGTAGCTGGCACAAACATACACACACCACTCTCCACCTTAAGTAATTCATAGCTGTATCTTACGTGCCTCGTAGTTTGCTGTATCAGAGCTATATGAACAGAAAAGAGAAATGTAGGGTATTTTATTACTCTTTTTTGTCTTTGTCCATATACCATCTCCCCAATCCATTCTAAGGTACAGTCATTGGCATTCAGCAAGTTAATCAGCATACCTTCAGGCTACACTGCTTACTTAAGTCAAGATTCTGCCCTACTTTACTACTCCTTCACTTTATCTTGCTGTTCAAGCTCAGTTTTCTAAGGTACATCTTCTAAGCTGACAGATATAAACTGCAGAGGATGCTTGAACTTCAGAAATAGTCAGCTGTTCAGAGCAATTCCTTGCATCACACTTGAGAGAGGGTTCAGTCTTGTCCCCTGGATAAGTGTAAATGTGAAGGTGGCAGAAAAGGGTTGAACAAAGAAATGCATCCTTGTGATTATTTTTTATTTCCTTAAAAAAGAAAGAAAGAAAGAAAGAAGGAAGGAAGGAAGGAAGGAAGGAAGGAAGGAAGGAAGGAAGGAAGGAAGGAAGGAAGGAAGGAAGGAAGGAAGGAAGGAAGGAAGGAAGGAAGGAAGGAAGGAAGGAAGGAAGGAAGGAAGGAAGGAAGGAAGGAAGGAAGGAAGGAAGGAAGGAAGGAAGGAAGGAAGGAAGGAAGGAAGGAAGGAAGGAAGGAAGGAAGGAAGGAAGGAAGGAAGGAAGGAAGGAAGGAAGGAAGGAAGGAAGGAAGGGAAAGAGAGAAAGAGAGAAAGAGGAAAAGAGGAAAATAGAGAAAGAGGAAAAGAAAGAGAGAAGGAAAAATTAAGAGAAAGAGAATTTCTAAGTATATAGAATGCTTTTGACTCCAAAGCTCTAAAGTGCACTTTGTATACGAGCGTTCATCACAAATCTTTTCCCTACCATATTATAAACATCTACCTCTACTGTTCTTTAACACCAGAGAGAAAGTTCAGAAAACTCATTCTTTTCTCTATTTTCTTGTCTGTTACCAAAGACAGTCCACAAGGGATACTTGTAAATATCATGAGTGTTCCCAGTGTTGCTGGTAACTTAGTCATCCTGAACAACAAGGCTTACGTTTTGCAAGACATCTCAGAAGCCATTCTAGCAGCCTAAGTCACCTAGAATAGCTGGTATCAGAATTCAAAACATTCTGAATACCTCCAGGCATATTGTGCAGCATTATATCCTTGTATCTGACACCTCTGGAATACATAGATAACTGTGTAATAAATAAATAAATAAATAAAAAGCAAATTGAAAGCAAAAACAAGATAAATATATTGTTTTTAAAAAGAGAGAGAAATAAAATATCTCAAAATTTTAAAATGAAATATTTTATTAAATTGGTGAAGCCAATTTTTTTTCCTAACGCACCATTTTTGCATGCTTATATGATGCATAAAGTCTTCTTGACATTAATTATTTACATATTTTCTTCATTATCATCTACTTTCTTCGACAATTGAACCATTCAGTAGCAAATAAGAATTTTTCCACTTCATGTACACGTAATAGCATTTGAGCAGTCTTCTTAGGCACCTGTGTAGGGGAAAATATTAGATCATAAGAGGAATTAGAAGTAGAAGCAGTAATAGATTTGGCAAGATTAATACCTTGGGAGCAAATTAGTTTAGTTCATACAGAGAAAACTCTTAGGAAGGAATCACATTATGTTAAAAGCAAGCAAGAAAAGGGGGTATTTACTCTCTACACAATTAACCATACTTTCTCGTGTCGTTCAGAATCTCATTTCTTTTATGGAAATTGTTTCAGTGGAGAGATCTGTTTTACAACAACGTCAGATCAACATCTAGTTTTATAACACAATAGGAGTTGTAAAGTATGTATACAGTGAAAGTCCAGATTCGACCACAGGCTTAAAAATGTCATAAATTTGACAACATCAAGAGATGGAAATGCCACTTTTATATGCTTTTCAATCTCTGGAAGAGTGGAAAGTCATGACAATAACATTCCTACAGACTACTGTGCTGAATACATATTAGGATATAATACCACATTGTCCTAAGCTTGCTGTTCCTCATATCCACTCTGTGTCACTGGTTATGTTTTTCAGGAAGAGCAAAGGGAAATAAAAGTTTGGTAGGTACCATAATGCTGTTCACTGATTTAAGGTGTACTCTTGCAGAAGAAAGATCACAGAAAAGGCTGCAAAAGAACTTCTGCTTACTTTATGTGATCACAGAAACAGCCAATACACATCATCATTTCACTAAGAATTAGTCTTCTGGTCTGTGACATGGTCCACATTTCACTCATGCCTGCAATGTATATTAGAAGCTCTAGCGGAGGACAGAGTGCCCACTGCCACAGCTGTATTAAAAGACAAACATTAATCTGTGGAAAGAGATATCAGTTTCATCTTTTGTCAGAAATTTTTTAATATGTTTGGTTTTGTGTGATAGGACAAATCCTGGGTGTCCTTCTCAGGTCTGACTACAGTTATCTAGGAATCTTCCTATAAAAAATAAGTATCACGTGTTAACTAGTGCTAGTTCTTAAGTTCCAAATTTTGGTACACCATTGCAACACCACCTCCCTTTGTCATTATGTAGAATACATAAAAAAATTATTCATGCATCCTCACCAGGTGACAAAAGCCAGCTGTTGCTAACTGTTGACCAAGAGAAAAGTGAAACATCAATGTGACTTTTGATTGTAAAGTCACTCTTATTGAGATATTACTGTATCAGTCTTTGCACCTCTGCAACTAAAACTTGTAAAATGAAACATATACAGCACTTCATGCATGAAGTGAACCATATATGTTCGTGAACCCTAGCATGCAGAGGCTGCAAACTTTTGATGATCAAGCAGAAGACAAGTCCTTCTGGAGCTAAAACACTGCAAACTCTTACTCTCTGCTCTTGCACTCAAACTGACAGCTACTAGAATGCTGTGACACACAAGCTCACTCAATAAGGTAAAAAGTTGCTTCAATAACTGGACATTGAAGCAAGTATGAAATTAGAGAGGAAAATCAAATCAATTGTAGGTCCAGAAGGAGACAGTTGTTCTGTCCTTGGATCTGTTAGCAGGTGTGCTGGGTGCATATAGATTAGCTGATAAATGACTGATTCTATAGGCTGGAAGCAAACACATGCTTTCCTAGAGATGACTTTTTAAGTCACCATACATCAAAAAGACAGTGTCAGCCTTTGAGGATAAACCTGTGATGACTTGTTGTGCTCTTTGAACTGCCTCAGAGACCCAGAGACTGAAAAAGTGCCTGAATGTTCCCCTGAATCCACTGGGAGGATTGAAAGCTTCAAAGAGGAACACTATCACATCCAAGGGGAAATGCATTGATTGAAGGAACCAGTGTGAAATAGTCTTTAATAATTACCAGAATGCTGGAATCGACTGGTGTTTTGCTGAGCTATATTTTATCTTTATTGGATTAACTGTGACACAGTAGGTTATGTCAAAGGGAATCTGCATGAATATTAAAAGTAAATGTGGTGTGAATAATAGATAACTTACATTAGATGCAACAGCATGCAGCAATTTTTATTCACCTATGTAATTAGATTAAAATAAATCTGCTGAATAAAGTCTATTATCTTATCATAATCCAAATTCAAAAGTATTAGGAAGTAATGATAAAGGGATATTTGTTAGTCATTTGAAGATGCATGTAGCTGCACAGATATACACATGATAGGGAATAATTTTGCAAAGAATTATTGAGAAAATGTCCTGATAATGAGTAGAAAACTGGTTTAGACTTACATTGATAAGAAGTGTTCTATAGAACTGCTTTTAGCTTCAGCAGCAGATATATATTTTTTAATTTTTAAAATACATTTGAGGGTAAATGTAAGGAACAGACATTATATAAGACAGTTGAGATTAATGTTAGATTAGTATAAGAAATGCTTTGTGGTATTTTAGATTCATATACTCAGCATTAAATATTTCAGTTTCTTAAGTTATTTTACGTATGTATACCAGAGAAATATATACCAATTGTGTTTTTTTTAAAGCAGAGTGTTGAATTTTTGCAAAGCTGAGCATCTTAAAATATGGTTTTCATTATCTATAGAATCATAGAGTAATTTAGTCTAGAAAAAATCTCTGGAGGTCACTAGCTCCTCCTCAAAGAATATGAAATAAGATCAGTTTGCTCAAGGCTTTGTCTGGTGGAGTCTTGAACAACTCCAAGAACAGAGATTCCACACAACCTCTGCACACCTGTTCCAGAATTTGATCATCCTTGTGGAAAAAAATAATAATAATAATTAAAAAAAGAAATGAAAATCAGAATTTTACCTGATACAACTTCTGTTTGTTGCCTCTCATTCCATCACTGCAAGCCTCCGAGATGAACCTGGTTCCATCTTCCCTATATCCTCATATTGAATAGTTATCAGACATCAGCAAGGTCTTCCCTTCGCTTTCTGTTTTCCAAGCTGAACACTCACATGAGTTGAATACAGTATCTCTTATGCTGTATGCCCTAATTCCTGACCATTTTAGCAGCCTCCACTGGACTTGGAGGTATGTTGATATTATTTTTTTACTGAGGAGCCCAAAACTGGATGAGAAATCATAGGTGTAGTCTCACAAGTGTCAAATAGAGGACAGCTTCCGTAGACTTGCTGACTAGTACATCTGACAGTGCAGGTGGCCTTCACTTACTTAAGTACATGCTGTGTCTACAAGGACTCCCAAGTTCTTTTTTGCAGAGCTGTTTTCCAGCCAATTGATCCTTATCATATACTGTTGCATTCTATCGCAGACACAGTACTTGGCCTTTGCTCAACTCTGTGAAATGCTTGTCAGCTCATTTCTCCAGTCTATCCATGTTTCTTTGACTAGCAATCTTGCCCTCCAATGTACTTACTACTAAACTAAATTTTGTTTTGTCCACAATCTTACTCTATCTTGTCATGTTAGTTGCTAATGAGGACACAGAACAATTTTGTTAAAAGTTACTGCCCTTGAGGGATCCCATTAATTATAGACTGCCATGTGAACATCATGCAGCTTTGGACTTTTTAGGTTCAGCAGTCCAGCCAATTTTCTAGTCACCTATCATTCAGTTAATATAGCTCATATCTCACAATTTTTGTGTCAGTTAGACCATGGGAGTCAAGCATTTTGAGAAATTCAAGGTTTACAACAACCACTTGTTCAGAATGCCAGTTCTGTCAACATAGAAAGTACTCAGATTGGTCAGGCACTGTTGGTCCCTGGTAAACTTTAGAAATACCATGTTATCATAATGATTCCAGTAACTCTGTTATGCCTAGTTTAGAAATGGCTTCTAAGAAGATTTGTTTCTTAACTTCTCCAAGATGACTGTAGTTATGTGAATCTTCCCACTTCACTTTTTTGAAGGTAGTTGCCTTTTTCTGCCATAAGGAACTCCTCCCTTCAGAAGGTTGCCTTGACCTTTTGAAGATTGCAGAACTTCAAGATGGTGTATGCTATCTCCTTCAATACTTACTTCAGTGCTTTCTATCCAGTCATGTGCAGTTCTAAATCTCTAACTGATTTAAGCAAGCCCCAGTTTTCTTCACTTTCACAGATTTTGCTAGGAGGTATAGGATCCTAAGAAGCATGTGAGAAAACCTTAACAGTGAAAAGAGAGACTAAAATAGTATTGAAGAATTGCAGTGAGGACTAAGGGTCCAGCCTGCTCAGGAAATCCTACTTATTCTAAAAGTCCCATCATTTTTGAATGCATATGTGCATTTATACATGCATACAGGCATACATGCAGTAAGTTACTCCTGGTGAAATACATGACAAGGATAAAAGAGCCAGTACCAGGCAGTCTCTGCTTGTATCTGTTGTGTATTATGGTTTAGTTTTTTTAGTTTTTGTTGAAATCCATCAAGCAAGTAAAAGTTGTGACTTGATTTTATTCTGTTTTTAATCTAATCACCCTCTTTTCTACACAGTCGAAGTTTTGTTTACCCTTAGAAGTGGCAATTTGTGCTGAATAAGTCACTTCTATTTTCAAGTTTTGTTGATCAAATCAAGATATTCAACAGGTGCTGAAGAACTAAGATTATGTAGATGCTGAGATAAACTCATTTTTTACAATAGCACCTTTAAAATCAGCTTACTCAGTCCACTCAAACCAGACATAGCCTATAGCCTTTCCAACACCATTCACATCATATCACACTGAGAATGATTCAGAGGTTGATATTTTAGCTTTTAAAGAAGTCAAGAATTTGCAAACGGGGCAACTATTTTTTTTTACACAGTTCATAGAAGAAGGAAGATGTATTCCTTATTGTCTCCAAAGCCTGCACTGGGGAAGAATAAGATTTCCTATAACTCCAAAATAATTTTATCTATGTTTGAAAGATTTTATTGTAAGGTTTGCATTTTGCATGTATACTGCTATTTTAAGTGTACACCAAGCAGTTGAGAGGGCACAAAAGAGGCAATCAACACCACAGCTGTCCATAGCAATGTAGACAGCATAGCAGTCCCTCCAATTATGGGCATTAAGTCATCTTCTGTACCTCACAAATCATATGCATCTTGTATGACAAAAGATATTTTTAATTTCTCAGCTAATACTCCAGAGTCTCTAGATGTGCTTGATGATGCTTCTAGCATGGAACAATTGAAATGGTGGACAAGGGTGCATGCTTTCTATGTATGTGTTAATGTGTTAAGAGTTTCAGCAGTACCTCCCATACAATCGTCATAGAAAAACTGATATGTTCAGAGAGTGAGGTGAACAGAAAATGGCTGGGAAGCTGGCCCAGAGAGCAGTGGTAAGAGACACAAAGTCCAACTGGAGACCAGTAACTAGTAGAGAACATCAGATGTCAATAAAGAGACCGGTGCTCTTTGATTCCTACATTAGTAATACAGATGACAGGGCAGAGTGTACCCTCAGCAGGTTTTAAGGTGCCAGAATATATGAATGAGTTGTTATTATGCCATACGGCTGTGCTACCATCCAGAAGAGCCTTGATAAGCTACAGAAATGGGCTGAGGGAACCTTGTGAAGGTCATAGTACAAAAGGAAGCACTGTGTCCTGCACCTGGTTAGTGATAACCCCATACACAGGAATGTGTTGGGAGATGAAAAGTTAAAAAGTATCTCTGTAGAACAGGATGAGAAGGACCTGGTGGAGAGTGAGCTGAGAAAGAGACAGCACTCTACCTTTGGGGCAAAGGACAGAGGTATCCTGGGCTTCATTATGAGGAACCTTACAAGAAATTTGAGGGAGATGCCTCAGTATCTCCTCAGCTTTCCTGAAGCCATTGATGGATTGATGGAGTACTGTATCTAGTCTGGAGCTGCCCACTACATAGGAGAGATGGAGCTACCAGAAAAACTCCAACAAAGGGCCACATAGACGATGAAGGGATTGGAGCATCTCTCATAGCAGGAAAAGCTGTGAAAGATGCAGCACTTTAGACTGGGAAAGAGAAGGCTCTCTGGAGACTGTGTCAGAATGTCCCAGTATCTGAAAGAAGGCTGCAAAGGTGAAACCAGGCTCTTTCCAGTAGTTTCACTGGGAGGACAAGAGACAATGGGCACAGGAAAAAAAAAAAACACAAAAACATAAACAAAAAACAATAAGACATTCTTCTTGAACATGTGGAGTTTCCCTTTTAATGTGAAGACGATTGAGCATGGCAATAGATTGCCCAGATAGACTGTAGCCTCTCAGTCCATAGAAATCCTTCTCAACACTCAGCATGCAGTGCTGGGCAATCTGTCCTAGGTGATCCTGCTTGAGCACTAATGTTGAACCAGATGACTTCCACTATTTCCTTCCAGCATCAACTATTCTGGCATTTCTGTCCAGAGGCCTAGCACTGGCAATCCAATGGAAAATCCTTTTGATCTGACAGCCTTTGGAGATGAAGAATGAGAACAGGACCCTGCAGTAAAACAGAGAAGGGTTTTACAGTAAGAAAAGGGAAAGAAGCTTCACAGAAACTGAGGCAGAGGCAAATAGAGATAGTTTATGTAGAGAGTGTTAGAAAATAAGGGATTGCAATCACTTTCACAGACACTGGGTCTGGAATAACAATGGAGATGAAGGTCATAAAGATAAGGACTTAAGAACAGCCTGAGGATGTCTGGCAGGGAGGTGATTAGATGTCCACAGGGCAAGCTGAAACCAGTTCAGGGGATGCTCTCCTTCGGGGTCAGAAGTTTGCAGTGAGGGAGACTATGAGCCTTCATCCTTCACAACTTACTACGCATGCGCAAGGGGGGAGGGATTGCATGCTAATGGGCTCTCAGGAATGTAATGAATATGTATCCGAATTTCTGTCAACTATTGATTATGTATTAGTTCAGCCTATATCTGTAGCATGCTTTTTCCTCACAGCATGCAAGTTAGGTGGAGCGATCCCCCTTCCACCAGGGCATATGTGCATCATTAATAAAACATACCTGCTCTATATCCTTACAGGCTATAGGGTCTGATTTCTGCACATCAGAGTTGCAGAGTCTGAATTCTCTGCACTGAGAAGGTCACCAAGTCTTTCCTACCTGTATGACTGGGTTGCCCAAGAGCCCTGACATTAAAACCCCTCCCACAAGGTCATGAAAAGATTGCCGATGTACCAAAAGGCAGACTTTCCCGTTAGGGGAATTTGCCATTTACACTGACCAACTCCAGAGATAACCAGTGTCACTAAGCAGTGGCTGTGACTACCAGGAACTTCAGTGCTCTTTAGCAACTGCAGACTGTCCTGGTGCCTTTTGTCCAACACTCCTGCATGTGCACCTGAGGCATTCTGATTCCAGAAGGACAGTGGCTTGTGCTTCAAGCTGTGGCTTTTGGAGAGCTGCAACTCTGGGAGCAGATCAAGGGCAGCCTCTCTCCCCACTGTCGGCGATTGGATGCTCTGTGTCTCACATGTTGGTAACACTTAACAGTCTCTCTCACTCTCTCTGCCTTCCTTGAGCACCTCCATCAGGCACCATGCAAAAAGGTCATTCTGGATCTCAGGGAGAGGTTATGGGAAAGTCAGGCTGCGTCTCAGCCCATAGAGCAGTCAGCTATTTAGGAGGATTTTCTTCACTTTTCCCTCAGCTGTCTGACATTTGCTTTGCTTTTCCCCTCTTAGCACTGGAAATAGTCAGGCAAGTGGCACAACTCTCGTGGTAGGACATGGTGGCTGACACCCAGGAAGCTGTGGAGGAGAGTGCAGGTGTGGAAGAGAATGTAGGATCCCAAGAGGCCATGAAGAAGAACATCTCCAATACAGTAGGCCAGAACATCAGAGGCAGCAGACCTTCTGTGCCTCATCTGCACTGATTGCATCAAGAACACAGGCTATATGATCTTCTACTTCCATCACTTCTGCTTTAAATACCTCCAGCAGTGAGCCAGAAGGAAAGATATTTGTCCCAAACTGAAGGAGGCCTTTTCACTTGCTCATGCACACAGTAGAAGCAGTTTATATCTACCAGCAGAACATGGTGGAAAATTCTGTCTGCTGCCATAGAGACTTGACCAGGGAAAGGACCTAGAGCAGGTCCCCAGACTATTGTTGCAGCCCAAGAAGATCAGCCACTTAATCTCAGTGGAGGAGAAGGTGTCCTCTGGGACATGACCCAGTGCCCAGAGAAGATGCAGCTCTAGGATGCTCCAACATCACCTCCCAACAGGCTCCTGCAGCCAGCAGATCTTGGCAGCCAACCACACGTAGCACAGAGGAGCACCCAACACAGGGTGTGGCTGCATGACACAGTCATGCCAACATTGTGCAGCATCTGGACTTCTGTGGCATTCAGTAAATATTTGGACAACTTTCCAGAGGATGTTTTTTTAAAACCAAAGAAGAATCTATGCTGAGGAATGCTTTTCAATACTGGCTCAACAAGGGCTAAATGATGATGTGGTGTAGCATAAATTCTGCTGTCTTTTTACAGTACTCTGAATATAAAGTTTAAACAGCTAATCAGTGTGAAAAATGTCTACATTACAAAAGGAAGCAAACTGGTATTTTTCCCATTCCAAGTATAAAATTGTGCAAACAAAACAAGTGATCAAACATAAGAATTGTTTGATTCATTAAAATCTCAAGTCAAAAGTGACATCTCTTTAAATGTGTAAAATAGCATAATTAAGATTTACATTCTTCAGCTTTTTCTTACATATTAACATGGATTTGTCCATAACTGCTCATCAAGTAGAGCATCCTACTCAAGTTTTGTTTGTGAAAAATAATAAAATTTGTATCAGTTTCCCAATAATGTTGTTATTATGGTAGATACAAGTTCATAACTATACATTCTGTCAGATCTGGAGTTTTCACACAGTTCTTCCTTTTCATGTTTCCACTTGTAAAATAAACTGATGTTTAGCTGTACAAGTGCAAAAAAGCTCTATGTTGTGGATGATCAGAAATGCCTATGAAAAGTTTCAAGGTAAAACACACAGTAGTCTTAAAACTGACACAGTTCTAACAAAACTTTTTTCTGAAACTCACCCTTCTTAACTGGGAGAAAAACTTCATGGAAATATAGTGATAAGAAATCAAGAAGAATGATTGTGTGTGACATTTTAATGATTTCAAGATATGTTTTAACCTTTCTTAATATTAATTCTGGGGGTCAAAAGCCATGTAGAGAAACACAAGAGTTATATAGGTACACAGAGCAAGTGAACTGGATTTTCAGGTTATTTTCACTGTTAAGTCCGTGAATGCACCAGTAATGCGTGCTCTTTGCTGCCCCTTCTTCCAAAACTGTTGCTTGTTTTTGAAGGCCCCTAGCGGCACCTTGCAGTCTGACACAGGTTCAGCAGATGTCAAAAAGCATTTCTGGTTGTGCCAGTCTGCAATTATTTTAAAAGCTAACACACAGTGACATTTCATAGTGTTCAGAAAAACCAAAGACTTTCTGTAAACAATCTCCATTTTCAGAGAAAAGAGACAGCGCAGGGACATGTTATTGCAGCCTAATGACTGCTAAGTGGATGATTCACCTGTGCTAGAGAAAAGCTAAACAGGTTTGTATCCAGCTTTGACAATTTTGTTTCAAAGGATTAAAGCATCTGTATCAGCCATAGGACCTGGACAACAATGGGACAGATACATTTTGCTTGTAACGGCACTTACTGCATGTTGCATTAACTGATGACCTGTAATTATAGAGTTTTCATAAAATCAGTTCATTGGTCAATAATGCAACCAAAGCACCTGCTCTGATTACACAGAAAGTAAAGCCTGTCACACTTACAGGTTCTGTATAGAGCCGTAATTACTTTTGTGGCACACAGATAATAAATTACAAATTATACTTGCTTACATAAATTTAAGATTATAGCAAAGCCCAACAGCTAGTGAATTCACTACTGAGGCATAAGCATCTATTCCTTACTCATTGTGAAGACAAGGTAGAGGAATTCAGTGCTCATATGAGGAGTCACCCGTTATTTGAAATTCAACAGACTGTGCTGCTTCTGTAACCTTTGCACCTTAAATAGCCACTCATACCCAGAAAAACAGTCAGGCATGGCCTATTTCTCCAAAAGCTCATTATGCTGCCATTTACTTCTTTCTCACTCTCTTTTAATCTTTATTCATTGTAGATTATATTTATGTGTAAAAAATGCCAGTTGACCTCCTCCTTCTTATCTGGTCTATTCAGTGAATAATTCAGTTACACACGCATTGAATGACATATTATAACATCAGAATCACCTCCAGAGTGAATCTAACAGAACTAGTTAAAGTTACATGAGCACTCAGATCCACTTACAATGGTTATTACATACAAAAGCTGAATGCTTATTTAAATATTTAAATGAGAGCTGAGCTCTCTAGAGAACCTGGCTGTGTAAGCCCACCTCTGAAAGGCATTTAATGCCTTTCTCCCCCCAACAAAAGCAGCATAGAGGAGTCTGCTTCTTGGAAGGATCATTTGCTGCTCTTAAGCTCAAGTGCCAGATTTCTGTCTGTTAGTAAACGTGGGCTCAAATAGTGGCTGAGTGAGATCTTCGGGAAATACAAACGAGTGTTACTCCAGTCACATCAGTGAAAATGTCCCTATTTAGACCAGAAGCAGATCCAGTCAGCTTTGTAAAATAAATAAATAAACCATAAAAAAGAAATAACAAAGTAGAAGGTTTTGCAAGGAAATTTCCAGCTAAAAGTAGGTTTTGATTTCTGTTTTTTGTTGTTGTTGTTGTTGTTTGTTTGTTTGTTTGTTTATTGGTTTGGTTTGGTTTTTGTTTTTTATGTAAGCTGTAAACCCTTGAAAGTAGCAGGTTTATAATGGAAATGCTGACACAACTTTAACTATAGCATTGCAAATGGCGATGCTATAATTAAGCTTCGATCTTCTTTGGAAAAAAAGAAGAGGAGGTTATTGTTCAATGAACTGCTCTGTCACTTGCTGCAGTGATTCTTAATTGTGTCTCATTACTGCAAGATGATCATTACTCTACTTGTCTATCTGATTTAGAGACCACTAAAAGTGTCTTGTAACAAGCAGTCGTCTCCTATGCAACAGTCCTTTGGCTCTCACCCTCATTACTCAGAATCTGTCCAATTATTTGTCATTAAAGTAATAAAAAGGACTGCAGTAGAAAATGTGGGAGGTAATTGTTGGAGGCCTGCCGAGGAAAAAATGAAAACAGTTTTCAAGGCACCAAGAAAGTGACATTGTTAATTAAGTGTTAGAGAATATGCAAATCAGTCACAAACTCAAGAGACTGTAATAAAATAGAGAAAACATTATTATTGCTTGAGGTAAAAGAAGAGAGAGAATCAGAATTACTGGTAGGTTTAGTCACTTCCTCAGAATGACAACGGCAAAAAAAGTGCAAGCTCCAAACAATATGAGCAGATGTGTGCAATTCATCACAAGCTGGCCTTCTATTTTGTATTTATTTTGTAGCACGGAGCTAAGGAAGGAGGCAGTAGTAGTGTGAGATCTCAAATTAGGATTGTCCATGAGTGATTTAATATACATACTCCAATTACTTGTGAAAGTGACAGGCACAGTAATTGAACAACATGTACAGTGTTTGTTTATTTTTTGGAGTATGTTTTAATTTACCCTCAAAATCCAAGGGTTCCTTTATTTAAGTGGAAAGGGAATGAAATGGAAACACAGAGAGAAGGAGAAACAGCCAGAAAGGGGGGGGGGGGGGGCTGGGGAGTAAAAAAAAAAAAAAAAAAAAAAAAAAGCATACTGGAACTGATTAAAAGCAAAAATATTCTGAGTGTCTTTTCAACTAATTATTTACCCAGAAATTACAGCAGTTCTAATTCACATACTCCTAATGGGAACATTACTGAATGTCAGTGTAATTTGGCTGGACTGTGAGAACACAAAAAATTGCCCATCACTTCAAAACCACCAAAACCAAACAAAAATCAATCTTCTCTTATGCTCACCTTTAGATGGAGAGGGGATATCTGAACCTTGGAAGAAAGGTGTTGAAATACGTATTAACTGACTTATGTGAACTTTTCTGGATTACAGAATGCTGTTTCCCAAAGCAGAAGTGCGCATACAAGGAGGAGAAAACTGTACTCAGAATATGTTTCCTGATGGGTTTTATTTGGGCTGGAGAAGGAAGACTCTTCAGGGCATCATGTGTTCACACAATATATCTTGTCTAGGGGCACCAAGAGGGTCTTTGGCCCCCAGCCATCTAATATTCAGGCATTTGCTGAGATTTCTCAGGTCAGCCGAAAATTAATCCAAGAATAAAACTTACCTGTCCTTCATGTATAACTCTGCTTTCCTACCCACAGATACAAGTCCTTTTTCACATGCAGCTCTGAATGTGACAGCAAAGAAGCACTCCTTAGGAAAGGTATATGTGCAGAAGAAAGATTGTCATTAAATGTTGGCTTAGGTCAGCCTTGGCAAGGTAAATACTGGCAAGCAAAGTGATGAACCTTTCACATCAGGAAAAGAGAAGGGCATATTTAGATCAATATAGATCAGGTGTTTTCCTTTTACACCCACTCAGTTCTAGAACAAGATGATCAAGCAGAAAACAGGATAATCTGACACTCCTGTGGTGGAGTCAGTAAAAATTTGGCCACCATGTAGAGAACTTGGCTGCAGAAAATCTTAATTACTTTTAAATGGTAGATGAATAATGATAAGCAGACATATCAAATTATTTTCAAGTAATAAGAATCTATTTCAGAGTTTTTGATTAAAAATAACTTGAAGAGTTAATCATATTTCTTAGTGTGATGTATCAAATCAAATTCCTGTGTTAGAGAGTCTGCAAATAATCATATGTGATGTCTGTGCCATTAAATTAAACTGTTTCCATGATAAGCATGGTTCCCAAGAAAGAATAAAATTGAGTACTTGATCAGATGCTGGCCTTTCATGTCACAGACACTTCTTTCTGAAAAGTGTTTTGAGATGATTAAATGAACACAATGCTCTCTCAAGGAAATAAGCCTGGTGATCTCAGTGTAACATTCAATGGGTTTCAAAATCTTTTTCATGTTGATTGCCCGTTCTGAGAAAATGATAAAGATTGACAACAACAAAACACAACACCCCTCAACTTTTCACTGTTTATGCAAAATACATTGATCTAAGGTCATTTCTCTTTCCTATATCCAGTTACTGTTCATTTATTTAGGAGCTAAGATGCAAATAGTTTTACAGTGGTATCAGTAAAACACAGAAAACTCAGAAAATTTAAAGCAAGTTCTAGTAAATTCACAAATAAGCAGCATGGGAATCTGAAACAGTCAATTGCTTCACTTGTGAGTCCAGCATTCTGTACCAGAGCATTTAATGCATACATGATAGGTCACAAATATCCAACTTTTTGGCTTTCACATTGAGAGAATAGGAATGATAAAGGGCCTGGAGCACCTCTCTTAAGAGGAAAGCCTGCACAACTGGGTCTGTCCGGCCTTGAGAAAAGAAGACTGAGAGGGAATCTGATCAATGCCTATAAATAACTAAGGTGTAGGAGACAAAGGGATGAGCCTAGGCTCTTTTCAGTGGTACATGGCAACAGGACAAGAGGAAACAGCCACCAACTGGAGCATAGGAAGTTCCATACAAATGTGTGTAAGAACTTCTTCACAGAAAGGGTGACAGAGCACTGGAACAGGCTGCCCAGGGAGTTTGTGGAGTCTTCTTCTCCACCTGGATGCCTACCTGTGCAATCTGGTCTAGGGAGCCTGCTTTGGCAAGGGGGTTGGACTAGATGATCTCTAGAGGTCCCTTCCAGCCCCTACAATTCTGTGATTCAGTGTGAACTGTGTGGAGCCACGTATATAAAAGTTGCTCCAAGAGTAATGTCTCTTATTCATTTCCATGGAAACTACAAGAGATACAAAGAACACAATAACGCTATTTGATAGAGCAAATTCTCATCTGCAAACCATTACTTTTCGGCATAGGCAACACTGTTAGCTATGCATTTTCACCAGGGATGTGCAAGAGCCTGCATGCCATGTTTATAGAAATCTGCACCAGCAGGAGTAACCCACTGTTGCCACTGTTGAAATACACCAGCCAACACCCCACTGTGCTTACATCCACTGTTTGGTCTCCATCAACATTCAGCAAGCCTCAGTGAATATTAGCAGGTGCAATTTTTTCCGCATGGCAGAATTTGATGCCACACCTTTGATTCATATGCATTTCCATGTTAGATGTCATTTTATCAAACTGCCCCTCTGCTGCCATCTGTCACACAGAAACAAAGTGTAATGGAATGTTAGTGGGAAGGTTCAACCTCTACTTCCATACCACCAGTATCTGCCTCTGACATTGTGGGACAGCACAATAAAACAGGAGGAATTACTTTCACAGCAGCCATTGTAAAGTATACAATATCTTTAAGTAGCAAAATTTTTTACTTCTTTTTTTTCTTAAAACATTAAATAAAAGAGAAACAAAAACATAAAATTAGTGGGATATTTGACTATGTTTTTGTGAAACTAACAAATCAGGCTGGTTCACTGCCAGAGTTTGCAATTCTTACTGACGTCTTAAGGTGTTTATCACAGATTTTTGATGACATTTCAGTTTTCCTGTATTTCATCCTTGACAGTAATTGTTCAAAATTTGTGTACAGACAAAAAGCAGTGACATGAATAAGGTATGACTGTGAAGCAAAGGATATTTTTCTCTGCTTAAGATAGGAATTTAAAAGTCCAGTTAAGAGGCCTGATAAGGTTTTTGATTTGAATATCTGTTCCACTATACATTCCATTCGAAAATTTGCAGGTCATGTATTTTTATCAACTGAAAATGTAAATTGATTTTTTTTTTTTTTTTTTTTTTTCATTTTTGAAACCCCAAGCTGCGGGATACCTTTTGACACACTGAACGGATGACATGCCACCCAGAGAGACCTGGATAGGTTTGAGCAATAGGCCCAGGAGATTCAACAAAGCTGAAGTCTTTCCCTAATGTGGAGACAACGCTCACTACAAATGCAAGCTAGGGGATAAAAAGATTGAGTTGAAAAAGGACTTTAGCAGAGCCTGTTGTGATAGAACAAGACAAAATGGTTTCAAACTTAAAGAGATACAAGGAAAAAGTCTTTTACTGTGAGGGTGGTAAGGCACTGGAACAGATTGCACTGAGATATGGTGGATGCCCTGTTACTGCAGACTTTCAAGATGGGGCTCTAAGCAACCTGTTCAAGCTGTGGATGTCCCTGTTCACTGCAAGGGATTTGGAACAGATGACCTTTAAAGGTCCATTCCAACTCTAGGAACTCTATGATTCTATTGTCAAATTCGTTTATCAAAGTGGAAAACATGGCTGTGTATTCTTCACTGTTCAAAGCACTGTGTTCAGACAATGTATTGGAACACATGCAATTATTTGCCAACACTCGATCACCACTGCCCACCACCACCCTCCCTATGCCCTGGTTCCAGATGATACAGCAGTAATAGCCTGCTGATGGCTTGGCTGTTGCAGAGCGAGGGGTGCATGTGCAGCACCACTCCCCAGGGAAGAGCCACTGCTATAAAGCACAGGGCAGGGGGCACCCGCATTGCAACCTGTGCTGGGCTATGGGTTGAACATGCATGTGATAGATACTGTGGAAATACACAACACTGGTTATCTGAGGCTTGGGAGCCTAAGGAAAAGCAGACTAAAGTAGATAATAAATACCTAAATTTTAAATATGTCCTCCTGCAAAACAAAATCAAATGTAGAAACACTGTATGTCATTTCAGGTTGCCACTGTGGGCAGCCTTTCAACTGATTACAACTGGAATACCTCGTACTACATCAGAAAGGAAATGTAATGACTGTGGGATGATAGTTGCAAAATGCACAGAAGAAGAAGTCTAGGATACAAAGCAGATCTAGAAAATAACAGATGACATCAAGGTGTTCTCCCTCGTGGACTGGAATAAGAACAATTATTTTGCTGCTTATATTGCTGAGGTGGGTAGAACTTCTTTTGTCAGTCCTTTCACAAGTTGCAAACTATCCTGAATCAATTTGGTTTAATGGAATTTAGTACAGCAGAACTAACATACATACATACATGCCCAGCAAATTATTTTTAAATGGTAAAAAATTGACATAAACTCATTGCACGTGGTATTATTAGGTGGCTGAACATGAGCCAGCAATGTGCTCTCGCCAGCACAGAAGCCAACCATGCCCTGGGCAGCATCAAAAGAAGCGTGGCCAGCAGGTTAAAGGAGGTGATCCTGTCACTCTACACTGCACTGGTGAGTCCTCACCTGGAGTACTGCATCCAGCTGAGAAGTCCTCAGTGCAAGGACCTGTTGGTCCTGAGGAGGACCAGAAAAATGATCCAAGAGAATGAAATACCTCTCCTATGAGGACAGGCTGAAACAGCTGGGGCTGTTCAGCCTGGAGAAGAGAAGGTTCCAGGAAGACCAGATAGCAGCATTTCAGTATCTGAAGGGGGATTATAAGAAGGAAGAGGGCAGACTTTTCAACAGGGTCTGTGGTGACGGGACAAGGGGAAATGGATTCAAGCTAAAAGAAGGGAGGTTACATTGGACATAAGGAAGAATTTTTTTAGAGCAAGGTTGGTGAAGCATTGAAACAGATTACCCAGAGAGGTGGTGGAAGCCACATCCTTGGAGACATTGAAGTTCAGGCTGGACTAGGCTGCGAGCAACCTGGTCAGGGTGTAGATGTTCATTGCAGGGACATTGGACTAGATAACCTTTAAGGGTCCCTTCTAACTCAAATGATTCCTTGTTTCTATGATACTATGATTCTATGACTATGCCAAAAAAAAAAAAAAAAAAAAAAAAAAAAACAGTGCTTTGTAGCTGAGAATTTTCTCTATCAAATAATGTTATTGTGTTTTTTGCATCTCTTGTAGTTTCTGTGGAAATAAATAGAAGGCGTTGCTTTTGGAACACCTCATGTACATTATCTTAAATTACAGGTGTTTTTTTTTAAAATATGCCAGTTCTCACAGAGTAAGTTTATGATTTTCAGCATAGAAAAGCACTTCAGTTTAACACCTGTATTTCATTTACTATTTCTGCCTCCTATCCTATGTCTTTCTCCTATTTACTTCCATTATATTCTTTTTATTAATCTTATTTTAGGCATGTTGTATAATGATGATGCACATTAAAGATACTATTCTCTATCCATCTCCTATTTCCCCAGGCTGATGTTTTATCAGGATTAAGTGGACAGTACTTCTGTATTAGTGTCAATGTCATTTGCAGATTGATTTTTTTTTCTACTGCTTGGATACTCTAAGAGGAGGCAATTTTATCAGACCTGTGAATTCTAACAACCTGAAAATAAAACTCTCTACAGACTCTGTTCTAAGCTTTTCATTATATCCAAATCCCTTGCTTCCTTCTGAAAATTAAATGAAGAAAATTGGAAATACTGGTTATTCAATTCTGTTTTCAACAAGGAAAGGGCAAAGTTTGTGTATTCACACTCTGAGCTCTATAATTTTAACTTGGCTAATCTGAGTAGAAGGTTCATTTTCTCTTTGTCAGAATACGTTTGATAAGTTGGATAAAAATGAAAAATATGGAGGCAACTTTCTATTCATCTAACACACTGCAAACATTTTTCACTACCTGTTGCCCTTTTTCAAATTAAGTATATAATTAGTTTGACTATATTCTTTCCTTAGAGATAGACAGGGAAATCTATTACTTGTGAAGGTGGAAAACAAAGAAATCAATAGGTGTCTGCCTCAGTGGGAACCTGAGGGTATTTGTAAGTGTATCAGCAGAAGGTGCACACTGTACTATCTGAGGGTCTATTACATATTCTCCCTTAATTTTACTGACCTTGCCATAGATTATCTTTCAATTCTGCTTGTAGAATCATAAAAATATAATAATAAAAAATCTGCATTTACAGCAAAGAGAATACACTGGAAGCCTACTTAATCATTTCTATTTATCAAGACAGCTGGAATTCGTAATTCATCTATACAAATACATACTCCCCACAACCACACACAGGCTTGAGCACACTTACAAATACAGTTCATCTGCACAATAGGCTGGACACGTTAATTTACAAAGCAATTGAGGAAGAAAATGAATGAAAGCTGAGACAGTAGAAATTCTTTGCCAAACTATTTGTCAGTTTTCACTCTTGGCATTCATTATCTTATACTGCAATTTTTATTCTTGATTTTTTTTTAAATTATTTCTAAGTACTGTGCATCTCAAAATAATTTTTTATACATATAGATCACTGAGATGAAAATACCACCCTCAAGTGAATTTTTTCAGCACAACAATACTTTCTTATAAACTAGTAGCCTAAAGCCAACAGAGGAATTGAACAATATCTTTTTTTGTTTGTTTGGTTGGTTGGTTGGTTGGTTGGTTGGTTCTTTTGATTCAGTGTACCAGATAACTAACTGCTGGTTTTTAAGCAGAAGTTCAATTATTTGCTTCTATGGGAAAATGCTGTTAATTAATGGTAGGGTATTGTACTTTAAGCGCAATTTAATAAATCTTCTGTCAGCTTAAATTAGAAAAGAACTCAGCTCTGAGATCTGAACAGGTACAAACCCACAGGATATACAGATCCATAGCCAAATGTAATCTGGGCATTCTGTTCCTGTTACTTGCTTTCCCAGGTATCATGAAAGAGTTCCTGTGTATTGTTTCTGAGACATACAGCCTAGGTAGTAATCTACATAATTGTCCTGTGATAGTTTCATTAAGTAACTTTTAGAGGCAGAGAAACACGTGTATGAAAAGCTTAAATAATGTGCTAACGTGCTATCGGAAAACAGCACTCAACTGCAAGGAATCCTCCAGATCATATATAGCTGCTTATTTATTGATATTAAGGTGTAACATTTTAATGGTAGCATGAGACACCCTTCAGCTTTTCAAGAAGGCAATAATATATATATATATATATAAACTGGATTGCGTGTCCAGATAATTAGTTTTGTTTAAAGCAAAAATATAACACTGATAAATAACTGTACCGAGAAAAAAAGGGAAGGAAGGAAGGAAGGAAGGAAGGAAGGAAGGAAGGAAGGAAGGAAGGAAGGAAGGAAGGAAGGAAGGAAGGAAGGAAGGAAGGAAGGAAGGAAGGAAGGAAGGAAGGAAGGAAGGAAGGAAGGAAGGAAGGAAGGAAGGAAGGAAGGAAGGAAGGAAGGAAGGAAGGAAGGAAGGAAGGAAGGAAGGAAGGAAGGAAGGAAGGAAGGAAGAAGGCTGCTGAGCTCGCTAGGAAGTCAGTGAGATTAAACAGTAGAAGAACATAAGCATTATAAAACTGAAGAGAACCATGACAATTGTGTTCATGTAACAGATGTAATATATGTGCTAAAACAAAGGTTATCATACTGTCACAAAGATACAATGTAACTGACCCATTGCAAATACTTTCCACCATTGTCATAGTGGGCAAAGCGGTTCTAGTTATGGCTTGTTTTTATTATTGGTTCTTAACTAAGTCAAACAGTTGCTTACACTCTAATTGTTATACTCTCATGGGTATAATATACTTCAGTAAGTTCTGTCAATAGAATTTGACCCAGGGAGATCTTGTTGTTGACATCAATTTTTAAAATGACAGGGCTCATTCTGGAACACATGAAACAGAATCATAGAATCACAGAATTACAAAGGTTCGAAAAGACCCACAAGATCACCCAATCCAACCATCCACCATCACTAATAGTTCTTACTAAATCATGTCCCTCAACACAATGTCCAAACATTCCTTGAACACTGCCAGGGTCAATGACTCCACCACCTCCCTCGGCAGCCCATTCCAGCACTTGACCATTCTTTCAGAGAAGTAGTATTTCGTAATGTCCAGCCTGAATCTCCCCTGGGGCAGCATGAAGCCATTCCCTCTAGTCCTATCACTAGTTACACAAGAGAAGAGGCCAACACTCAGCTCACTACAACCTCCCTTCAGGTAGCTGTAGAGTGCAATAAGGTCACCCCTGAGCCTCCTCTTCTCCAGATTGAACAATCCCAGCTCCTTCAGTCGCTCCTCACAAGGCCTGTGCTCCGGACCCCTCACCAGCTTTGTTGCCCTTCTTTGACCACGCTCCAGGGCCTCAATGTCTTTCTTGCAGTGAGGGGCCCAAAACTGGGCACAGTACTTGAGGTGTGGCCTCACCAGTGCTGAGTACAAAGGGACAGTTATTTCCCTGTTCCTGCTGGCAACACTTTCTGATGCAAGCCATTGGCCTTCTTGGCCACCTGGGCACACTGCTGGCTCATGTTCAACCGAGCATCAATCAGTACCCCCAGGTCCATTTCCTCTGCACAGTATTCCAGCCACTCTGCTCCAAGCTTGTAGTGTTGCCTGGGGTTGTTGTGGCCAAAGTGCAGGACCCAGCATTTGATCTTGTTGAACCTCACCCCATTGGCTTCAGCCCAGCTATCCAGCCTGTCCAGATCCCTCTGCAGGGCCTCACAACCCTTAGGCAGATCAACACTTCCAGCCAGCTTGGTGTCATCTGCAAACTTGGTGAGGGTGCACTCAATGCCCTCATCCAGGTCATCAATAAAGATATTGAAGAGGGCAGGCCCCAACATCAACCTCTGGGGAGCACCACTCGTGACCAGTTGCCAGCTGGATTTAACTCCCTTCACCACCGCGCTCTGGGCCCAGCCCTCCAGCCAGTTCCTTACCCAGCCAAGTGTGTACCTGTGCAAGCCACGGACTGCCAGCTTCTGCAGGAGAATACTGTGGGAGACAGTGTCAAAGGCTTTGCTGAAGTCTAGGTAGACCACATCAACAGCCTTTCCCTCATCCACCAGATGGGTCACTAGGTCATAGAAGGAGATCAGGTTGGTCAAGCAGGACCTGCCCTTTGTGAACCCATGCTGGCTAGGCCTGATCCCCTGGTTGTCCCACACATGCCGCGTGATCTCCCTCAAAACAATCTCCATAATCTTCCCCGGTACCAAGGTCAGGCTAACAGACCTGTAGTTCCCCGGATCCTCCCTGCAGCCCTTCTTGTAGATGGGAGTCACATTGGCAAGCCTCCAGTCTTCTGGGACCTCACCAGTCAATAAGGAGAGCTGATAGATGATGGAAAGTGGCTCAGCTGTCACCTCCACCAGTTCCCTCAGTACGCTCAGGTGAATCTCATCCAGCCCCATGGAACTGTAGCAATCCAGTTGGAGTAGTAGGTCTCTGACTGTTTCATCCTGAATTGTGGGGGGTTTTGCCTGCTCCCCAGCTGAGATTACCAGGTCAGAGAGTGGAGAAACCTGAAGACAACTGGTCTAACTTTTAAAGACAGACATAAAGAAGGCATTCAGAACCTCTGCCTTTTCCTTATCCTCAATGGACACATTCCCAGCCTCATCCAATAAAGAATGGAGATTCTGCTTGGTCCTCCTCTTACTGTTGATATATTTGTAAAAGAGTTTCTTGTTCCTTTTTACCTCAGTGGTCAGGTTGAGTTCAAGCTGGGCTTTTGCCTTTCTGATTTTCTCCCTGCACATCTTAACAACTTCTTTGCATTCTTTCTGAGTTGCCTGTCCCTTCTTCCACTGGAGAAAGATTTTCTTTTTCTCCTGGAGCCTCAAGAATAGCTCCCTATTCATCCACACTAGCCTTCTTCCCCGCAGGCTCATTTTGTAGCTCAGGGGGACAGCCTGCTCTTGTGCCTTTTAAGACCTCCTTCTTGAAGAGCGACCAGCAGTCTCGGGCCCCTTTACTCTCTAAGACTGACTCCCAGAGGACTCCCCCTATTAGTCTTCTGAACAATTCAAAGTCCTCCCTCCAGAAGTCCAAGGTAGCAGTTTTGCCATTCCCTCTCCTGACTCTGCCAAGAATCAAGAGCTCTACCGTTTCATGGTCATTCTGTCCAAGACAGCCCCCAACCTCCACATCTCCCACCAGATCTTCTCTGTTTGTGAACAGCAGGTCTAGCAGGGCAGCTCCTCTCGTAGGCTCTCTCACCAGCTGCACCAGGAAGTTATCCTCCATATACTCCAGAAACCTTCCAGACTTCTTTCTAGCTTCTTCTGCACTATGTTGTATTCCCAGCATATGTCAGGGAAGCTGAAGTCCCCCATGAGGACAAGGGCTGGCAATCGTCCAGCTTCTGCTAGATGCTCATAGAACATCTCATCTGTCTCTTCATCCTGGTTCAGTGGTCTATAACAGACACCCACCAGTATGTCTGCCTTGTCAGCCCTTTCCCTGGTCTTTACCCATAGGGATTCAACTTTATCAGCCCCAGCCATAAGCTCAGTAACATCAAAGCACTCTCTAACATAGAGAGCCACGCCACCACTCCTCCTTCCTTGCCTATCCTTCCTGAAGAGTTTGTAACCATCTATAGTATTACTTCACTTGCTCTGTGAAAATGAAGGTATCGATAAAGGATTTCTATGATCCCTTGTATTTCCCCATTGTTCTGGGGGGGGGGAGAGAAAGGAAATTAAATAGTATAACAAGATCTTTTCCATATATTGCATTGGAACAACTCTGATGCCCTCATGTGGGAAAAATTAATGTTAACACCTGCCAGATAGGTCGAAAGTTTGTGGTAGAAAACAATTCAAATCCTGCACACGCATACACACAGATACAAAGGACGAGGTTCTGATATTCAGAAGAAATTTTATTTTCATTTCAAATGGTACAGAAATATGCTCTACCTACACAAAATTACAATATTCAATTTAAGGAATCTTTCAGAATCTTGAACAAATGCAGATAACAAACATATGAAAGCATCTATTTTCTATAATTTATGTCTGCCAGGTTCTAGATATCCTGATCTGTATTTTGGTTACCTGTTTAGCTATAAGCTTTCGATACTGAAACTTTCATTAGTCTCTCACTGGTTACTTCATCCATCAGCTCTTACAAGCATAATAGTTTAAGTGGGAATTCCAAATGTTGTATTTAGAAAAAAGAAAATAAATCAAAGAGTGAAAATAAAATGTGATTTTGTTTAAATTCACTCACATTTATTCCTGTGGTAGAATTAAAATTCTGAAAAAATCTGCCATTTTACTGACTGTTTACTGTCTGTAGCTTATTCTTTATGTTACACTGAAAGTGAACAAGGAACAGATTTGTTGAAAATGGTTATACTTGGATTTGGAAATACACCATTACTATTTCTTTGCACTGAAATTTTATCACATTTTCAGGAATAATGGACACTTATAAACATAAATACCATATGAACAGGATGCCCTATGCCCCTAAGACTTCATAATTTGTGTATTCTTAAAGCCTGACTATTTCAGAGACTATGAAGAAGAAACAGATAAGAATCTACATGATTGCAACCAACAGACGTTCCTTGGTTTTTCTCTTCCAAGCTGTCTAGATAAACCATGATTAAAAGGAAAACTCTTTGTCTTTTTCCCATTATACTACAATCCCATTATATTACTTAAAGAACTCAGAATTTCTTTTTTTTTATTCTTTTCTGTTAAATGACCTGTGAACAATCTGTTTTCTCAGAGTATTCATTATTTAAAATAAATACATCATGTGAAGATATGTGCCTAAGGGTTAACTGCAAACTATCACTCTGATTACTGTATTTCTTTGACTATTTCTTATTATTATTACTAATTATTCTTATCATTGGCTCTCTTTGTCAATTCCATGTCTGAAGAATACCTTCATAATAGAGAAGGTTGATCATTTTTGCATGATATTCTCAAGTAAGTATCATTTTTATAGTCATATGTATACAAATATTTTTCTGAAGGATAGTAATTCCCTTTAACAAGTGTTTGCTGCAAAAACCAAAAGGGTAAACAGTCTGCATCTTGACAATGCCAAAACTATGCTCTCTACGTTAAGAAGTGGATAGTTTGTGAAGAGCTGCCCCTGAGAAGCAGTCATGAACCAGATGAGAGCCTGTGAGGGACTGGGCCAATAAAGAGCATCTGGTTGTTGGCATCTACTACAAGAAACTTGATCAGCGTGAAGCTGTAGACAAGACCTTGCTTCAGCTGAAAGAAGCATCATGCTTGCAGGCTCTCACACTGGTGGGGGATTTCAACCACCTGGATATCTGCTGGGAGAACAACTCAGCAAGCAGCAAGTAATCCAGAAGACTGCTGGGGTTCACTGAAGATAACTTTCTGGTGCAGGTATTGGACAGACCTACCACAGGTGAAGCATTTCTAGACCTGGTGCTCACCAGCATGGAGGAGATCATTAAAGGGGTTAAATTTGGAGGCAGTCTCGGCTGCAGCAACCATGCCTCTGTTGAGTTCATGATCCCAAGGAATGTGGGCCTGGCAAAGAGTAATAGGGACCATGAACTTCAGGATAGCAAAATTCAAACTGTTTAAGGAGCTTTTGGTGCGATCCCCTAGGAAACTGTCTGGGAAACTGGGAAACAGACAAAGGAGCAGAACAGAGCAGGCAGTACTTTAAGGATGTCTTTCTGAGAGCACAGGAGCTCTCCATCCCCCTGATTAAGAAAACAGGCAGATGAAGCAGGAAACCCATATGGCTGAGCAAGGACCTGATGGTCAAACTGAAGTGTAGGAAGGAAATGCACAGGCAGTGGAAGCAGAGATGGGTGGTCTGGGGAGAATATAGAGATGCTGACCAGATGTGCAGGGATGGAGTCTAGACTAAAGCTGAGGCACAGATAGAATTGAATTTGGCAAGGGAAGTGAAAAATAACAAGAAGGGATTCTTTAGATAACTTGGGCAAAAGAGACTGCGATGGAAGACTGTACCCCTTCTGAAAAATGAAAAGGGAGAGCTGGCTTCCTCAGGCATGGAGAAGGCTGAGGTACTTAACGAGTTCTTGGCCTCAGTCTTGGTTGTCAGTCAGGCTTCCCACATCTCTCATGTCCCTGAACATCTAGATGGGAATAGGGAGAGCAAAATCCCTCCCAGTGTAAGAGTGGAGCAAGTCCAGTACCACCTCATGAAGCAGATGTGTACAAGTCTATGGTGCTAGATGACATACATCTCAGGGTTTTGAAGGAACTGGCTGATGTAGTTGCCAAGACTCTCTCACTCATATTTTGAAAAATTGTGGCTGTCAGGCCAGTCATGAGCAGTGTGCCCCATGGATCTGCTCTGGGACCAATGTTCTTCAATACCTTCGTCGAAGATATGGACAGTGGGATGAGGTGTACAGTCAGCAAGTTAGCTGATGTCACCAAGCTGAGTGGTTCAGTTGACACAATAGAAGGAAAAGATGTCATCCAGAGGGAACTGGACAAACTTGAAAGTTAGGCACACAACAATTCAATGAAGTTTAACAAAGCCAAGTGAAAGGTGTTGCAGCTGGGTGAAGGCAAAGCCAGATACAAATACAGGCTAGGATAAAGAGCTCATTGAGAGCAGCTTGACAGAGATGGACTTGAGGGCCCTGATGGATGAAAAGCTGGACATGGACCAGCAGCGTGCACTTGCAGCACAGAAAGTCAACTGTCTCCTTGGCTGCATCAAAAGAGGGCGATTGACGGGGAGATGGAGGAGATTGTCTCCCTCTACTTCGCCCTCATGAGGCCCCATCTAAAGTACTGCATCCAACACTTGGGCTCCCAGGACAAGAAGGATGAGGAGTTCATAGAATCCTAGAATAGCTTGTGTTGGAAGGGACCTCAAGGATCATCAAGCTCTAACACCCATATCACAAGCAGGGCTGCCAGCCTCCACACATAATATTAGACCCATCCCTGGATGGGAGGTGTTCAAGGCCAGGTTGTATGGGGCCCTGGGCAGCCTAATCTAGTGGCTGGCAACTATGCCTATAGCATGGGTTTTTGAACTAGATGATCTTTAATTTCCAAACCAACCTAAGCCATTCTGTGATTATATGACTGACAGATGAAATTTTCAGCTACAAAACACTATTTTTCAACTTAGCCATTACTATTAGCTATGCATTTTCATCAGCAATGAGCAAAAGCCTGCATGCTGTCCTCATAAAAATCTGCACCATTTTTACCAGATGTCTCTTGCACCACTGTTGAAGCACACCACCCACCACCTCACTGTGCTCACATCCACTGCTTGATCTCCATAAATGTTCAGGAAGCATTATTGAATGTGAGTGGGTGACATTTTTTCCACTTGGAGAAATTTGATGACACCTCTTTACTTCATACACACTCCCAAATCAGATGCCATTCTGTCAGACTGCCCCTCTGCTGCCACCTGCCACACGTCAATGAAATCTAACAGAATATTGGCAGGAAGTATCAGGCTCTATTGCCATATCACCAACATCCGCTTCCAACATTATGGATCAACATAAGAAAACAGGAGGCACTATTATCAGAGAAATCAAAATGTGTCTATATTTTTGTCTTTATTGCAAAGCCTATCCTTTTGTTCTGTCTTTGAAAAGGGCAGATAGTTTAATGGAATTCAGGACTTTGAATTCTGAGAGTTCAGTATTACAAATTACATACTAAGAATAAAAGCACATCTTTGCAGATTTCTGTACATAAATTACACAATAAAAAGAGATATTGGGCAAGGGAAGAAGGAACGTTCACCATTCATGATGCATAACAATATAATAAAAAAAAAACTTAAGTAAAAGGAAATTGCAATCTTTTAGATACATGTGAAATGAATCCGTGCATTTCAGACAACTCATTTCATATTTTGCATGGATACTTGTTCCATATCCATGCAGTGGAAGCACTCTTACTTGAAAAACCTCCAAAGGACAAAAACTATGAGAAACCTGCATGAAATATTAAATGTAAGAAAGTCAGTCTATGCTGCAGGAGAGGGACTTAGCTAAAAAGTACTTTTAACTGAGCAGTGTTACATGAATAACTAATAAGCTCAAAAGTGGTAGTAAGAGAAGAGTTGTGTCATGGCAATAAGGTGTTTGACATTTAGTACTTTTCAGTAGTTTCATTAGCAGTGAGGTGCATGGGATTAGTAAATGGCAGTAGCATGCCTGAGAAATAAGTCCTAAGGTTGGTAAACAGAACAACTATCATAAAAGTCAACATTGGAAGATGCTATAACATCGAATTTTATTAAGAGATGTAATATAAAATTCTGTACAGATACAAACAAAAGCAATTCATCTAGGAAAGGAAAACAAAAACCAGATGATGTGGGGTACGCAAAAGCGTTGGTATAATTGCAGAGTTGTATAAAGATATATAAATGGATTAAAAATTGAGTGACTTTAAACTATGAGATAAAAGTGAAAAAAAAATGAAAATCTTGCAGTGGTAAATACTTCTAAGAATTGTATATTGTCATGGTTTTATGATTTTTGGTTATTGGTATTCCACATCATAACATCATGTAGTGCACTGTGAGTTAAATTGTTAATACTCCAGTTCCGGGCACCTGTCCAGAAGAGAAGAAGAACTACATTCCCCAGGGGGTTTTGCAGTCAGAGAGGAGATATAACCTCTGGCAAGGTCACCTGATGCCCCTCTTTTCCCTCAGCTCTCCTCCCTGTTGCTCATCCCGACCACACACATCACCTCAGCAGTACTGTAAGGCCTACAGCTTTCAGATACTCTCTCATTATATTTGATTCATTTGCTTCAATTCTAATTATATTGTATTATAGGGTGTTATCTTGCATTCCAATACTGTATTTAGTAAATTAGTTTGTTTCTCCTCAGATCGTTGCCACTGTTTTTAATTATTTTTGGGTCCCCTGTTCACCTTTTCTGGAGGCACGGATTTTGTGAAATCCCTCTGTCCCTCTAGTCACAAAACTGGGATGAAACAGCCCATAAACCATTGATAAACATTTAATAAATAAGCTAACTATTGCATTTTGAATTGGTCAAACCTCATCTAGAGCATTACAGAATCACAGAGTTGGAAGGAACCTCAGAAGATCATCTAGTCCAATCCAGGTGCTAAAGCAGGTTCTCTACAGTAAGTTGAACAGGCAAGCATCCATGTGTGTTCTGAATATAGCCAGAGAAGGAGACTCCACAACCCCTCAGGGCAGCCTGTTTCAGTGCTGTCACTGCAGTGTTTTCCTCCTTTTCCAACAGAACTTCCTTTATAAGCATTCTCTTCATCAAGTTCAATATTCCTAGGTCTCTTAGACTTTCGTCATAAGGGAGATATTCCAGACCCTTCATCATCTTTGCAGTCTGTGTGTTGCCGAGCGACTTGTCCGAGGTTCCCTAGAAAGTAATATTCAGCTGAGGCACAGCATGGACGAGGCCACACACCAATCTGGTTACTAGTAGCCAAGCCATTTAATAACTGCACACAGCCATTTATACAGAGAGGTACACATAGCATGCTAAGTACAACAAGGCGCGGTTCTCATAACTTGCAGTTGCTTGCAGCTTGTCTCATGGCACCTGGCACAGCATTTTCTCTCGCAGCTCTGCATTCCTTTTGTCTAATCCTGTCATTATTGTGTGTGAGACAGTGATCCATAGTAGCTGTTTTGCTCGCAGTGACCCAGGGGGGGATAAACATGACCTCCCTGGGTCGGTCGTCCACCCACACCTGTGAAAGACAAAACTGTTTTTTTTTTGTTTTGTTTTGTTTTGTTTTGTTTTGTTTTGTTTTGTTTTGTTTTTGTCTCAAAGTTTGCTTCATGAGGCCTTTTTGGTGAGAAGACTCTAACTGACTACTGTGAATTATGTAGGGGGGGGGCGAGTGGTGGGTGTAAGCATGCCATAGTACTTCTGCTTAAGACTGTAAAGATAGGCAGAAGTGGGACAAGATGTCTTTTTCAGGGGTGCAGTTTGAAGGATCTGATCACTGCAAAAGGCTGTAATGCTTGTGCATGGCAACAAAGGCACCACTCCCTGCTGGCTTATCTGTTGGGCCAGGTGCATCATGCTAACAGAGAGAAGAGGAAAAAAAAGAAACTGAAAAGTGGGAGATAAAAGGTCCCCGCTAAACTAAGGACTCTGGGAGAAGAACTCCCAAAGAAAAGAAACCTTTGACTGAGGAATTCCCTGAGGGGAAAAAATACCTCTTAGGAAGTACCCCCCTGGTGCATCCTTGCTTTGAATCTCCCATCCCCCATGGTGATTGGACAAGTTCCTGAGATCAACGGACGTACAACAAACCATGCTGGACCCACAGTGGTGACTATCTCTCTTGCTTTCTACAGAGCCTTCTCGCTTTTATTTCCTCTGTCTTTTATATCGCATGTCTTCCTTTCCCCATATCCCTAAGCAACTAGGATCTGTAATAAACTGGTCAGGCTAACATTTGACCCATTGTGTCTTAATCTCACCATCAGGTGTACGTATACTAAAAGAAACTCCTCTCTCTCCTATAAATTGGAGTGAGACACGGCCCTTCTCTGATGTCTCTAGTAGTTCTGTGTCTGGGGAGCCCAGAACTGGATATAGTAGTCCAGATGTGGCCTCATCAGGACAGAGCACAGGGAGAGGATAATCTTTCTCAATCTGCTTGACACGGTTCTCTTACAGCATCCCAGGGTACCACGGGCCTTCTTGACTACAAGGGCATACTGCTGGCTGTCTCATGGTCAACCTGTTGTCCACCAGGACACTCAGGTCCTCCTCTGCAGAACTCCTTTCCAGTAAATCAGCCCCTAACCAATATTAATGTGTGCAGTTACTTCTTCCTGGGTGTAGAACTCTACACTTGCCACAGTTGAACCTTATAACATTCCTGTCTAACCAACTCTTCAGCCTGTCCAGGTCTCACTGAATGGCAGTACAGCCTTCTAGTGTGTCAGCTACTCCTCCCAGCTTTGCATCATTAGCAAACTTGCTGAGGATGCACTCTATCCCTTCATCCAGGTTACTAATGAAGGTGCTAAGCAAGACCAGACACAGTACTGACCCCTGGGGAACAACCCTAGCTACATGCTTCAAGCTAGACTCTGTGCTGCTGACCACAACCCTCTGAGTTCTGCCAGTTCTCAATCCACCTCACCGTTTACTTATCTATCTCACACTTTATACTCTTACCTATACTAGCACCTTCATCTTACCTAATCTTACCTCCCATTACATCCTTGATTAAGCATCAGAAAATAACATCAAAAGCCTTGGAGAAGTCAAAGTAGATAACATTCACCACTCTTACCTCATCAATCCAGCCAGACATGAAATCCTAGGAGACTATCAGACTGATCAGGCATGATTTCCCATTGGTGAACCCATCCTAACTACTCCTGATAACCTTATTTTCTTCCATTTGCTTGGGGATGTCATCGAATAAGTTGTTCCATAAGATTCAGGTGTGGAAAAGGACTTTTCACTTTTTTTTAACTGCCAAGTGCTGTAGAAAAAAAAAAAAAAAAAAAAAAAAAAAAAGAACATGAAGAATTCATTAGAAACATTAGAAAGTACATTATGAGAAACTTAAGTCAATAGAAGACAGAAATGAAAGGTGCTGTAACTAGCAGTGCATAAAGGAACATTATAAAACAAAGAATAAATAATTATTGTCTTTAGCCAGTTGTGATGCACCAAAGGGTATCCTAAATAGCCAACACACAGCAACCTTGTAACTGTTGATACTATAACTCTCTAGAACAGTCTGATAGCATTAAGCTGCCACCTATAGAAGCAACACTGAACAAGAATTGGTCGATAAATTATTAAATCAACACAACAGACCAGACATCACTGGTGTTCTACTTTTTAATAATAATTAGCAATGAGACAGTTGTTTTGCAATGACATGCCAGTTCTTTAACACATTCTCTTTTCATTGTAAAATAAAGTATTGCATGTTAATTTACATAGTGATAAACACTTTTTTACTACAAATTAGGCAACATATCAAAAAGCAGTGGCAACTTTGGTTTCCTACAGACAAGTGCAAAGAAATTTCTGCAGTGTAGTGCATAGAGAACTATCATGTTCACAGATCACAGATTACAGAATATCCTGAGCTGTAAGGGAATCACAAGGATCCTCAAGTCCAACTCCTGGATGCACATGGAACAACTCAAAATTCAATCCCTAATTCAGAAACTGTTGCCCAGATAATTCTTGAAATCCAGCAGCCTGGAGCAATGCCCATTGCCCTCTGAAAAACTTTTTCCTGACCTCCACTAGACCCTCCTCTGGAGCTGCTCCATGCCATTCCCTTGGTTTCTGTCACTGTAACCACAGAGCAGAGATCACTGCTGCACCTCTGTTCCCTGTGAGGACCTATAGGCCTCCAGAAGGCCTCTCCTCAGCCTCTTCTTTTCTAGGCTGAACAAATCAAGTGACTTTTTTATTACTGAGAACTAGAAGGTATCTGCCTAGCTCTGTTTATGCCGTGATAATAAAGTGTTTCATAGTTCACAAAGAGCTCAATATTGTACAGATTATATAAATGAATCTGTTCTGGCCCAAAGATCACTTAAACAGTTGTCCAGTGATCCTGCTTCAAAGTACCAGCCTTTAAATAGAAGTGTGTAGTTCCTTTTACAGTGTTGGTTTCTGGCTGAAATACAAGCTAATGCCTTTCAAAAACAAACAAAACAGCCTCCTGAACTCTTTGCATTGTTCTGAACTTCTGAATCTGTAAGCAGTTTTTGGATAATGATTCACTTAGAAAAAGGAAGAAAAATATATACATATGTTTTTAAAGCCATTTTAAAGCCATTCTGTTTGTTCATATGACCCTCTCAGTGTTGCACTGAGACATCCTCAGAAGCTCATTTAAAATCATTGGGGAAAAATGTCTAACTCTCCAAAATAATGTAGAAGTTATCCTGTGAAAGCCAACATCCAATTTGTTTTAAATAGTCTTAAAATTGCTTAGAGATACCTCACTTTTCAGAGATTTCCCTTTTGCTGTCACTCAAAATGTCCTCAAATTTGTCAGAATTAAGAAAAAAAGAAATGATGTTCATTAGAGGCTTGATGGAATTGAGTTTAGATTTAGTTAAAACTGAAGTTTGGTGTCAGTAAACATATACTACTTCTTTCAAATTCTAATACAAACTACAGATAAAATATCTCCACATTTAATGTCTTCAAGACCAGAAATAGAGTTTTTCTTGCAACTGCAGATTATGTCTGGAAAGGACACTGGAACTAAAACCATGGAACTTCTTTTCAGTTTTCCAAAACTGTTCTCTAGCACCAAATCACCACTGAAATTGAAAATACCTGACTTGAAAACACAGGAAATTAAAAATTGCTTGACAGCAAGTATGAGCGGAGTAGAGAGCAATAAATGTTTTGCAAAAAAATGAGACTGAAGAGGGTGAGAGAAATTAGGGATGGTAGGGGTAGGAAATTAGGTCTCTAAATAACTAGGATTTGTGTCCCTGCCCATGGCAGTGGAGTTGGGACTACCTAATCTTTAAGGACTCTTCTAATGCAAACCATTCTGTGATTCTATGATTACAGGATGGACTGGTGAATACTCCAGGCAGAAGCCAACACTGTAAAAAAAACTTTTGGGAAAGACAGGAAGCTCAAATAAAAGGGTTATTGTGGACTGGCTAGCAAGAAACACAGAGCATAAAACCATTAACATGTGAGTAAAAAAAGGCAAATTCTTTCTTACAGTGTTGCACCTGTAAAGCTACACCCAGAAGCCCAAGTCAGCAATATTCACAAGCACTAGCAGTTTTGGAGTAATTGTCTTACAGGTACTCAGTGCAACTAAACACCCAACATCCAGCTATCAAGCAGCCAATGAGCCTATGATTGTTTATTTTTAACATTATTCCAGATGAGCAATCCTACTGTGGTTTATAGAATTAAACATGGCTCTAACATTAATCAACAATCTTGTGTGTACAAATTCATAGCCACAAATCCCTGAAGCTTGACAAAATGAAATACTTTCTTTGTTTAAAAGTTATCATTTAAATTGTGGGGAAAAAAAAAATTAAATATAGCATTTTATTTAAAATTAGATGCTAAAAATTAGAAAAATGCCTATTACAATTGTCTTCATGTATAGACATCACAATAACACACAATCTAGAATGTGTCTACTCTTCAAATTTTCACTCTAGTATAACTTTATTTCTGTAAATCAGTTTAAAATATCACAGCGGTATGAGTAAGTGACACAAACAGAGCATTTGAAAAAAAGGAAAACAAGTCAAAGTATATAGAAGTTTGTCAGAAAACCATGCCAATCTCACAGTCTGAGAGATGGGGTGGTACAGCACCATGCTCCCAAGTCCAACCAGCAGAGGTCAAAACTGTTTTCCCAAGAGGCACATACACACAGTGCATATGTAAATATCATATACATATGTATGTTTTTATGGCCAGCATGTGGTCCAGCAGACACAGGGAGCACATACACAGACATTAACAGCACATACAGCCTGGCTGAGCAGGACTGAGGTCTGCTAGTGAGAACAGATACATACACATATAGAGTGAGGATCAGTAAGTCTGCCCAGTAGCAACTCCTTCATCCCACTCTTTCCCAGATGGCAGCGCCAGGACTTACTAGCCACAGACCAACTACAGTTGCTGGTAATGACACACACACACACACGGACACAGTTGGCCAGGATTTGACAGACAGTCTACCCCTAACAGATATACAGACACTCTAACACTCAGAGCTAGCTGTTAAAAGACCCACTCACAACTTTCTTGTAAGCCACTTCACTTGTTCACCAGCCTGTTTGGCTTGACCTTTGCTAGTGATCATGAACTCACATATACATGCAGAGCCCTCCTCCCCCTCCCTGCCTCCAGCTCCTCACATGCTTCATCACACATACCCTCTGAATATAGCAACCCTCACCTAGGAAAGACATATAAGAAGATAGGAGAGAATGAAAAGATCAGATGCATGGCAAGGCAACACAAGTGTACAGACCACTCCACTAGTCACAGGTGACCAGGACTTTTATCCACTAATTATCCCACAATAAGTCTTGAGAAATCCTGAAATACCCTTCCACTGCATCTTGTAACCATAGAATAGAATCACTGAATCATAGAATCACAAAGGCTGGAAAAGACATAAGATCATCCAGTACAACTGTCTGCTTATCACCAATTATTCCCACTTACCCATGTCCCTCAGTACAACACGTAGCATTGCCTGGGGCTGTTGTGGCCAAAGTGCAGGAACTGGCATTTTGCCTTGTTGAACCTCTTCCTGTTGGCCTCAGCCCAGCTATCCAGCTTACCCAGATCCCTCTGTAAGGCCTTCCAACCCCAAGGGAGAGAAACACTTCCTCCCAGCTTTGTGTAATCTGCAAACTTAGTGAGGCTGCACTCAATGCCCTCATCCAAGTCATCAGTCAAGATACTGAAGAGTACAGGCCCCAGTATCAACCCCCAGATAACACTATTTGTGACCAGTTGCCACCTGAATTTGACTCCATTTACCACCACTTTCTGAGCCTGGCCATCCAGCCAGTTCTTTAACCAGCAGAGAATATATATGTCCAAGCCACAGGCTGCCAGGTTCTCCAGGAGAATACTGTGGGAGACAGTGTCAAAGGCTTTGCCAAACTTTAGGTAGACTACTCCAACAGCATTGCCCTCATCCACCAGGTGGTTCACTAGGTCATAGCAGAATATCAGATTGGCCAAGCAGGACCTACCTTTCATGAACCCATGTTGGCTAGATCTGATCCTATACTGCACAGCCTGTGTGATCTCACTCAAGATGATCTGCTCCATAACCTTTTCTGGCATCAAGGTCAGGCTGACAGGCCTGTTGTTCCCTAGATCCTCGTTGTGACCCTTCTTGTAGATAGGAGTCATTTCTCAGAGAGTCAATTCTCTGGGTTTATCAGGAATGCTAACAGATGATGGAAATTGTCTTGGTTATCACCTCCACCAGCTCCCTCAGCAGCCTTGGGTGGTTCCCATCTGGCCCCATGGACTTGTGGCAGTCCAGATGGAGTAGTAGGTCTCTGACTGTTCCCATCTGAGTTGTGGCAGGTTTATTCTGCTCCCCATCCAAGACTTCCATGTCAGGGGGTAGAGTATCCCAAGGATAACAAGTATGACTTTTAAAGACCAATGTAAATAAGACATTAAAAACCTCAGCCTTTTCCCTGTCCTTGGAGGTCATATTCAGTGTTGCATGCAGTAAAGGATGGAGATTCTCCTTAGGCCTCTTTTCACTATTAATATATTTGTAAAAAATGTTTTTGTTCTCTTTTACCCCAACAGCCAAGATGAGCTCAAGCAGGGCTTTTGCCTTTCTCATTTTCTCCCTGCACATCCCAACAATGTCTTTCTACTCTCCTCAAGTTGCCTGTCCCTTCTTCCACTGGAGAAAGAATCTCTTTTTCTCCTGGAGCCTCAGGACAAGCTCCCTGTTCATCTACACTGGTCTTCTTCTCTGCTGGTTCATCTTGCAGCACAGGGTGATAGCCTGTTTCTGAACTTAAGACTTCCTTCCTGAGGAGTGACCAATCATCTTCCTGGACCCTTTTATCCTCCAATACTGAATCACAAGGGACTCACCCTTCCAGTGTCCTGAGAAGTTCAAAGTCTGCCCCAAGGTAAGTGTTTTGTTGCCCCCTTGCCTCCTGACTTCACCAAGAATCAGTAACTCTAATATTTTGTGGTCACTCTGTCCAAGACAGCTCCTGACCTTCACATCTCCAACTAGTCCTTCTCTGTGAACAGCAGGCAGGTCTAGCAGAAAACCTCCCCTGGTAGTTTCTCTTACCAGATGCAGAAAGAATTTATCTTCCATACACTCTAGAGACCTCCTAGACTGTTTCTTCTGTGCTGCTTTGTATTTCCAAATCATGGCAGGGAAGTTGAAATCTTTCATGACAACAAGGGCTGGAAATCATGCAACTTCTGCCAACTGTTCATAGAACAACTCATCTGTCTCTTCATCCAGGTTAGATGGTCTATAGCAGACCCCCACCAGGATGTCTGCCTTGTCAGCCCTCCCCCTGATCCTTAGCCGTAGAGACTCAACCTTGTCATTCCCAGCGCAAAGCTCAACAACCTCAAAGCACCCTCCAACACAGAGAGACATATCACCACCCCTCCTTTCTTGCCTGGCCCTTCTGAAGAGCCACCTGTTGCAGCAATCCAGTCCTGGGAGTGATCCCACCATGATTCTTTAATGGCAACTAAGTCATAATTTGCCTGCCACACAATGGCTTCTAGCTCCTCCTGTTTGTTGCCCATGCTGCATGCATTGTTGTGGATACACTTCAGCTGAGCCCCTTGTCTCAACCCAAAAATGTGTCCCACACTCCAGGACAGCAACTGCCCATACCATGAAGGGTGACCTCAAGCTTCTCGTGGTTACTCACCTCAGAGTTTTTCACACCTGAACACATGGATTGAGGCTCTCCTGGGACTGTTCTGAGAGTGGCCCAGAAAGGTTATTAATTCCTCTGGAGTATGTAGTTTGGGTTGCGTAATTTTCTGTGATTTTCTGGAGTAGAGATGGGCATTTTATGGGCTGACAGATCCTGGAATGGGCCTGGAGGTTGCCCAGTAGTGTATTATTTGGTCTGCCAAGTATACTGATGTTGTTCATACTCCTTAGCAATTGTGCAAAGGAATTTTTATCACGTAACCTCACAAAGTTTATTTCATTCATCAATCATACTTCAATACTTTGTATTAGTGCTGGTCACTAGATAGTGGCTAATATTTCTGTGCTCATCTTTTCCAGAGAGAGCATTTGAGTGTTTTGAAAGCTCTAAATAGCAGTGTAAAATGAAATATATAGATATAGAAGGATTTTTCAGTCCATCTTCTATTTAGTAGATGGTTTGTAAGTTATTTATCCTTGACAGTTATCCAGTCTCATTAGACATCGCTTTCTTTGAAATGCGTGACTAAAATTTGGATACTGTTCAACTCTGTACTCTTGAGTTTGTCAGAAGTAGATCACACCTGACAACAACTAATGATTCATATGTCTTTCCAGCAGACAAGTTATAGCAATACTGAACTGCTGTTGAACAGTTGGTGCTGAACAGGTACCAGATATTTCCAAATTTATAGTCAATTGCTGACTACAAACTTAATACTTCTTTTTTAAAAAATCTACAGCTTGATTTGGTGCCACCAGTGATATTTTTATGCTCCAATTTAAATAAACCTCTAACCAAAAAAGAGCCTACAGAGATTTTTCAATAAAATAAGTGATTTTGCAATCTGTGATTATTTTTTTTCTCGGTTGACTGTAATTCTGTTCCAAATCCCTGGATAACCAAGGTCAAAACTAAAAACCAAACAAGATTTTTTTTGTCTTAGTGAGCAGGAATAAATTCCAGTAATACAGACAATTCTGGTTGCACTTTCTTCTTTTTACAATATTTTACATTTTGTTATAATTATTGTAACATTCTATAATATTTTATTTTATTATTTTTCCAGTGTTTGTTTTTACACACATATTATCAGCACAGGCCTTTATGCTTATGTCATCATCCAAAGTAGAATTATGTCCTTTAGTTTTAAACATCCCACAACTGCAGGTCTAATCAGAAGGAATATATGGTAGAACTTTCTATTGAAATGTAATAATGACAACAAAATACGCTATCTACGCCAATATATTCTACTGAATATAATTCAGCAGTAGCATGCAAAGGCAAGTGAATTCTCAACATAGAGACATATAGGTAGGGGGCTGGAAGTGGGAGAGTAGGAGTTTAACTCATATCAAAATATACACAACTCAGAATAAGGTTCCTTAGCAGTACTGATAAAGCCCTGCATCAGATGTCCAAAATAAAGGCCTACCTCTGGACTACAGATTGGCACTTCTGGAATTCATGAAATAGGAAACTCCACAAACCAGATAAAACAAAAAGTTGAAAGACTGTGAGTATAGTTACCCACTCTGTAGGGTTCAAAATCATTCCCTTCAGCCCAAAAATAGGAACAGAGTGAATGAAACAAAGAAAAGCCTCTGTAATTATAGCAGTTGTTTCCATTTTTATTTCACTGTAGATAACAGAACTTGTATCCTGGGTCAGTAATAAATTGCACTCAGTTCTTAAACAATAAAATGCCATTCTGATACCAAAATTGCACTGGATTTCCATTCTGATGTGTTTGAACCAGTAAGAACCTGTGCAGTAATTTAGCATAATTTAGCATGAGCTTACTTATGATGTACAACAAAAAAAGCATGCTTAATTATTAGATTAATACCAGTACTAACAATTAGTACTAACATTTATCAACAAATAACCAGAATAATTTTCTTTTGTTGTTAAGCTTTCTCCTGGCAGATTTTGGCCTTTTAATTCACATGAAGTCTTTTCAGGATCCCACTATAAAAAAACCACCTAATCTTCCTTTAAGGAAGGAAGTCTCTCTCAGTGTAATAACATTACGCACCAAGCATTATGCTCCTCACCTGGAAAAGATGAAACATGACTCATTTGCTAGTCATTTCAAATGGTTTTCATGTGGAGATATAAGCAAGTCAGAACCAGTGTCACCAAAAAAAAAAGTCAGAAAGTCATATTAATGGAATATTCTGCTCTGCAGGACACTGATGCATCTTTGAGAGACTGGGTATGTTGATGCTGGATTGGGCACAACTGACCAGAAGGGGAAAGAATATACTAGGCAGTAAGCTGGCTAGACTGATCATCAGAATTTAAAACTAAGGGGAAGGTGATATGCTTCTGAGTGAGCAAACACTTTTACTTTAGGAAGCAGCAGAAGAAAACTTCAAATGTGTCCCAGAGGATCTTAATTACTCAGTGTGTTCTTTGTCTAGGTACTCACTTGCAGAAAGGGTTCCTGTGTCTTTTATATCTCTAAACTTATAGCTGGGGCCTGAGGGAAAAAATAATAGAATCATGTAATCATCAAGGTAGGAAAAGACTTCCAAGACCATCTAGTCCAACCATTTACTTACCACCAATATTTCCCCACTAAAACATGCCCCTTAGTACAACATCTAAATGTTTATTGAACTCCTCCCGGGGCAAAGTCTCCACCACCTCCCTGGGCAGCCCATTCCAGCACCTGATCACTCTTTCAGAGAAGAAATTTTTCCAGACATCCAACACAAATCACCCCAATGCAACTTGAGGCCATTCCCTCTAGTCTTGTTTGTAGTTATATGGAAGAAAAGGCTGACGCTCAGCTCACCATCACTCCTTTCAGGCATTTGTAGAGAAAATAAGGGCTCTTCTGAGCCCCCTATCCTCCATACTAAACAATCCTTTTCCCTCAGCCTCTCCTCAAAAACTTGCACCTAGACACTTCACCAGCTTTGTTGTCCTTCTCTGGACACTCTCCCCTCCCAGGAAGACCAAGTCAAAGGATTCCTCATGATATAGAATGTATGTAAGTCTATGACAATTGATGCCGTGCATACCAGGATCCTGAAGAAACTGGCTGATGAGGTTGCGAGGCCACAATCCACTATATTTGAAATGTTGTGACTGTCAGGTGAAGCTCTCATTGACTAGAAAAGTGGAAATATAACTCCCATTTTTAAGAAAGGGAGAAAGGAAGACCCAGGGAATTACAGGCCTGTGATTCTCACCTCTGTGCCTGTGAAGATCATGGAACAGATCCACTTAAAATACATGTTAAGTTACATGCAAGATGAGAAGATTATCAGAGATAGTCAGAATGGTTTCACCATTGGCAGATGGTACCTCACCAATCTGCTGGCCTTCTACGATGGAGTGACACTATTGGTGGATAAAGGAAAAGCAAGTGATGTCTTCTACCTGGTCTTCTTATAGTCCTTTGACATGGTCCCATACCACACCCTTATTTCTAAATTGGATAGGTACAGTTTCAAAGGGTGCACAATTCAGTGGATAAGAAATTGACTGGATGATCACAGCCAGAGGACCATGGACAACGGCTTTATGTCCAGGAGGAGTTTGGTGACAAATGCTATCCCTCGGGGGGTCATGTTGAAATGGATACTCTTTAATATCTTTGTGAGTGACATAGATGATAGGATTGAGTGCACCCTCAGCAAGTTTGATGGTGACACGGTTGTTGAATGCTGTAACTGATATGACAGAATGAAAGTATGACATTCAAAGAGACCTGAACAACCTTGAGAAGTGGGCCCACGTGAACCTAATGAGATTCTACAGGCCAAGTGTGCAGTCATGGAAAAGAACTCATTGAAAGCAGCCCTGTGGAAAAGTACTTGGGGTTTCTGGTGGATGAAAAGTTTGGCATGAATCAGCAGTGTAATCCTTCAGTGCTGGAGGCCAACAGTATCCTGGGTTGCATCAAAATAAGGGTGACCAGCATGGTGAGAAAGGTGGTTGTTTCCCGCTACTCTGCCCTCATGTGGTCCCATCTGCAGTACTGCATCTAAGTCTGCAGCCCACAGTACAGTAAAGATGTGGAAATTTTGGATCTAGCCCAGAGGAGGCCATAAAGGCTGGAGCACCTCTTATGTAAAGAAAGGTTGAGGGAACTGGAGTTGTTTAACTTAGAAGACTCCAGTGAGACTTCATTGTGGCCTTCCTGTATTTGAGAGAAGCTTATAAACAAGAGGGAGAACAAGTATTTACACAGGCAGATAGTGATAGAGGAAGGAATATGGATTTAAAATAAAAGAGAGAAGATATAAGTTAGATGTTAGGAAGAAATTTTTTACTCAGAGGGTGGTGAGGCACTGAAACAATTTGCCCAGAGAGGTTGTGGATGCTCTGCTCCTGGAGGCGTTCAAGGCCAGGTTGGGCCCTGGGCAACCTGATGCAGTGGGTAGCAATGCTGCTTGTTGCAGGAATTTGGAACTAGATGATCTTTAATGTCCTTTCCAACTCAAGACATTCTAAGATTCTGTGAACACTAAGAAGGAAATTCTTTCAGCTAATAAATTATGAGCAGAATCTCAGCAAAAAAAAAAAAGAAAAAAAGAAAGAAAATTGTATTTTTCAATATCATATACCGTATCAGCTAAGAAACACGATGAGATGCTTAAATGGTTCAACAGCTGGAGGAATTAAGCATTCTCTTAGGTGTATGTGTCTCTGTGTCAGTGAACTCAGAGGTGCACAAAATACTTCTGGTGGAGAATTCCCACAAAGTGACTGTAATCACAGAGCTTGCCATATTGTTTGCATTATCTTCATTACAACAAAAACAGCAAAATATTCAATAATACATCAAGATCATACTTTATTTTAGCATTTCCAGTTTGGATTCAAATTTAAGTAACAACTAGTTCTTCTCAGAGTCCGTCTATTCGATGCCTATAGTCTTTTACTGGAAGTTCGTATTATTTTTGTCTGAATTAAATGTGTTGCTCAATTGACTGCTCCAATACCCTTTAAAAATGTAGGATCTTGATATTTCCTGTAAGAAAAATTGAAATTCTTGAATCTCATTCTAACACAAGTGTTTACGGTCTTGAAATTCTCCACAGGCTTCTAAGTACCTGGATTACAAGGATATAGCACGTACAAATTATGATTGCTCTGTATGTCTTTATTCTCTTAAACCAAAATAAGCTTTCAGTTTATATCAGCAGATCTGAGAAGTATCTTCCTAAATATTTTTTTATTACAGCAAAAATAATAACAATAATTTCAAATTAAAAGCAATGTTAATTTGCATTTGTTATGCTACAAAACATTCAAACTTTTGTTACATTGGTCTTACTTGAACAATAAAGGAAATAAGTACAGAAGATATTTCTGAAAGATTCTGAAAGAAAGATTTTCAAGAAAATAAAATTATTTTTCTGAATTGTTATAATGATGACATTCCTATCCACATTCCATCAAATCTAAATAAAATCATGTTAAGTTTTAGTTTACTCTTTAGGAAGGATAAAATCTATTTTAATTCACTAACATTCAGTCATGCAAAAGTCCAGAGTAGCAGGGATATAAGTTATACTAAATTCTGTCTGGTTGTCTTTATGACTAATAGTATATTACCCAAGGGTAAGATGAATGAATATATATAGGGAGATATATAAAATCTTTTAGATATTAAATAAAGACTCATAATTTAGAATACACATATTATCTGTTTGAACTTCATATGGACTGCAAGCATTGGGCAGATTCTGTGAATTCTGTGGAGATAGTAGCTAAAATCATTTCAGAAATCTCTAGTCAAGCAAAAAGAATTTTTTTCTAATTTTTTTGCTCCCAAGACAAAGCATCCTTGGCATTTAAAATAAAAATAGATATCAGCATAAGATAGATAGAGCTGAGTAGGATAATACCGATGAAATTATTCTGTGCCCAATTAGAAATCTTAGAATGATCTTACATACTGTTCTGCAACACAGTAACAGAGAAAAAAAAGTAATCCAAGCAGACTGAAACAGTATCTTATCATTCCTAGTAATCTCTGTGGAGCTGTTGGAGCTGGTCAAGAGGAGAGAGACAAAGATGATCACCATGGCCTTGTAGAATCTTATTAGGTTCATGTAGGCACACTTTTCAAGGTTGTTCAAGCCTCTTTGGATGGCATACTTCCCATCTGTCATATTAATTACAGCATTCAGCTTAGTGTCACCATCAAACTTGCTGAGGGTGCGTGCACTCAGTCCCACTCTCTAGGTCACTGATAATGCTATTAAGACATCCAAATCACCACTTGGGGGACACCACTCATCACTGGCCTCTACATAGATATAGAGTCTTTGTTCACAATCCTCTGGCTGTGATCATCGAACCAATTACTTATCCACTGGACAGTCCACTCATCAGATCTATGTCTCTCCAACTTAAAGATAAAAATGTGGGGTGAGACTATATCAAAAGACTTTCAAAAGCCCAGCTAGATGACATCAGTTGCTCTTTGTATATTGATGTCATCACTCCATCATAGAAGGCTATCAGATTGATCACGCATGACCTGTCCTTGGTGAAGTCCTACTGGCTGTCTCTGATAACCTCCTCATCTTGCGTGTGCCTTATCACATCTTTCTTCCAGGAGGATCTGTTCCATAATCTTTCCAGGCAACAAGACTTGCACACATACAGTCTCTTAAGATGATCTTGAATAAGCTATTTGCTTACAGTCAGAGGTGTTTTGCACTCCCAGTGCTTAGCTAGAGTTTCAGGGATGTGAGAGAGTTGAGAATCCTGACTACGAGTGAAAACTAAGGCAAAGAACTCACTGAGAACCTTAGCCTTCTCCATGTTTGTTGAAGCCAGTTTTCCCTTGTCATTTATTGGAGAGGCTACAGTCTCTGTGCCTCAATCTCTTGTGTCTCTCAGTCTCTTCTAAACAGTGTACCTGTACAGTTCATTCTTGTTAATTTTTTATTACCTAACCCACCTGATCTCTATCTATTTTACTTAACTATACCACAGCAGATAATATTTGAAGTTCATTTTATTTATTCTCTATGTGTTCACTCAAGGTAATTCAAGCTGCTGCCGATGTTCCAGCCTACCTGCAGCTGAACACTACTAAAATTGGCTGTTAAATGTTCCCACAAATTTCATCCATCTTGAGAATCTTATTAGACATAATACTGCTCAGTTATGCAGTATTGCATAATACTGCTCAGTTATTAGACATAATTACTGCTCAGTAATTGTATTCTCCTTCCACATTTTCAGCATTGCAGTTATCAGCCACAACAAGTCAGAAATACAGTGTATTTAAAAAGAGATTGCTTATCTTTTCTTGAAATACCAATTCAGAATACCAGTCTACTGGAATATCAGTCTACTATATATCTACCAGAATATCAGTCTACTATGGTATTCTACTATGATTGGCATCTTGCACCAGCAATTACAGAAATCTGGTGGAGCAGTAAAACCAGTATCACCCTTATTGATCTCTTTGATTTGTATCAAGAAATGTATCATAGTTTAGATCCAGGAGTTCCTATCGTACAGAGATTCTTATCCTTGTTGGTCACATGATATTTTAATGGCCTACAGTGATGAAACACAGTTGTTATAACACACTCACAAAACAAGCACTTCAGTATAATTCATGACATTTTAAATTCCTGTGATGAGCATCTATTTAATTGCTTTACTTTCTTTTCAGATAGCCAACTTTGTCTCCAAAGTGACTCTTAAATCTTTGCACCAGTGTTTTTTGTGTGATTTTCTCGAGAAATGGATATTCCCTGAGTTGAAAAAATTATTTTGGAACAAGTCTGATTTTTCTTCTCCTTTGAATTCCATTTTTACTTATAGAATCATAGAATGGTTTGGGTTAGAATGGACATCAAAGATCCTATGGACAGGGATACTTTCCATTAAGTCAGTTTGCCCACTAACTTATCCACCTTGGCCTCAACACTTCTGGAGAGGGGGTAGCCACATCTTCTCTGGGCAACCCATTCCAGTGCCTCACTGCCTTCATAGTAAAGAATTATTTTCCTAACATCTAATTAAAATCTCTCTTTTTACAGTTTAAAACTGCCACCCATTGCTTTTCTCTACACTCCTTAAGAATCTGTCTCCAACTATCCTGTAAGGCTGCCTTTAAGTAGTGGAAGGCCACTATAAGATCTCCTTGAAGCCTTCTCCTCTCCACACTAATCCACCCTAATTCTCTAAGTCTTGAGAGGTGCTCCAGATCTATGATTATTATGACAGGCTGGATAGCTGGGCTGAGGCCAGTGGAATGAAATTCAACAAGACCAAGTGCCAGATCCTGCACTTTGGCCACAGCAACCCCAGGCAATGCAACAGTCTTGGGGCAGAGTGGCTGGAAGACTGTGTGGAAGAAATGAACTTGGAGGTGTTGACTGACAATCAGCTGAACATGAGCCACCAGTGCGCTCAGGTAGATGAGAAAGCCAATAGCATTCTGGCTTGTATCATAAATAGTGTTGCCAGCTGGAAGTGATTGTTCCCCTGTACTCAGCTCTGGTGAGGCCATATCTCAAGTACTGTGTTCAGTTTTGGGTCCTATTCACTCTAAGAAAGACATTGAGGCCCTAGAGGGTGTCCAGAGAAGGGCAATGACGCTGATGAGGGGTCTGGAGCACAGGTCTTACAAAGAGTAGCTGAGGGAACTGGGATTGTTTAGTTTAGAGAAAAAGAGGCTCAGAGGAAGTGTTAGTGGCAGGTAGATAGTTGGCCTGAATGATCTTGGTGATCTTTTCCAATTTTGGTGGTTCTATGGTTCTATGATTATCCTCATGGCCCTCCTATGGTCTTACTCCAGCAGGCCCATGTCTTTGTTATTCTGAAGGCTTCAAGAGCTGAATGAATTACTCTAGATAGGATCCCATGAAAGCAGAATAGAGGGAGTGAATCAGCTCTCTTTTCCTGATAGGTACATTCCTTTTGGTGCAGCCCAGGATACAGTTGGCTTCCTGGGCTGCAAGTAAACACTGCTGGTTCTTGTTGAGATAGGCATCCACCAGTAACCCCCAAATCCTTCTCTGCAGCACTGCTTTCAATCCATACAACACCTAGACTGTATTCATGCTTAAAGTTGCTCTAAGCCAAGGCAATCTTTTCAATTCCTACTGTATTGAAACTAAGTATTCTGATTTTACCTACAGATTTTGGCTTTTTTGAAAAATTCAGTTGTATCTCTTTTTCTGAATCAATTCCACCAACAGTAACTGTTACAATTTTTTACCTCTCATATACACAACCTCTTGGCCCTAAGATCAAAGGTATTATCTAGTTTATATTCTTACGATGTGCCTGTTGAGTCTCTCGCTCAGAGTATTGCAATTTCCATCTAGAAGATATTTTATCATTTAATGACCTTATTCTCAACAGAAATAAACACCTGCATCTTCCACCAAAGCAGATCATAATCATTAATGTGCAGAATACTGCTTGGCTATATACTTCTTTTATTTTTTTTTTAATTACTGGGGGAATACTAAGAGAGACTTTAAATAATCTCACTGTCTTGTCTTTGCTCAACGTTATCATCTCATATTCTTGTATAATGTTTTTTTATTCTGTAGCTTTTAAGAATATCAGTGTTACATTACATAGATTTAGTTCATTTCTGGACTCTACAGTGTATTTCAAGTCTTTTTTGTCCTTTGTTGTTGTTGTTGCTGTTGTTATTGTTGTTGTTAAAGACTTTTTAAGTATATTTTTAAAAAAATCATCTACACTTATTCCTGAAAACATGGTAAATCATTTTTTCTTTTTATATTAACACGAAGGTATGAAACCCAGGAATTAAGAAATAAAATCTGAACTAAACAGGTACACAGTACAGGACAGTTAAAATCTATAGTCACTGCTCATCTTCAAATAAAAAGTCTAAGGATTTACAAATGACAGTTACACCACTTAAATATAACCTACCTTCAAACTAATGTTCTTTATAATTGAATCAAAATATGATTCTACAATTCCAAGATCCAATGCTCAACGTATGTAAAGAATGAATAGAAGATATTGGTACTTACCATCTGAGTAAAATGTAATCTTTGTTCTTCAGTCTTTCCACCGTTCACTTACACAAAACCAGATTGTCTTCTCTTTATATCACTAAAAATAATACTAAGTAAAGTGATAGGCCAACTCTCTTGCCAATAATTCTGCATTAGTATATTTGGATAGTTAATAAGACACTTGACTCAAAGTCTTCTAGTTTTTCAAAATGGTTGTATTATTTCATTACCAAATTTTATGTCATGTGTATGAATTTCAAATGCAATAATTAAGAAGAAACTGAACAATATGGGATGTAGAGAAGTTCCTTAAAAATTAGTGATATCACAGAGGAAAAAAACTTGTGATCTTCTGCTATGCACGTTTCAAAATGCTAGACTACTATTTATAATTCACTAAAGCTAGAATCTATGTGAAGCAAAGTTGTTCTCAACTTGTTATTTCTTCCATACAAATGTATTCAAAATTTAAAGCAAAAATGTCAGTAGTCTGATTACAGATCTGAAAATATGGTTTTATTCTCATGTATGTGTTTGAGTTCAAATTGAATTTTCCATCATCTGTTAATTTGCAGATTCATAAATAGTAATTAACTCAAGCTAAGAAGTATTTTTTTCCATTACACTTGTGTTAAGTGCATACACACATATGTATGCATCTACATGCAAATTTCTATTCACTTAGAAGAGGAAAAGCTTCCTTTTTATATACAATCTACTCTACAAGTACTATGTATTATCCAATGCAAAAGTTTGTGAAAGGTTCTGGCACAGTTCAGCCTACATCCATGACTCATGGGGTGGTGAGACCCACAGGCCCATGCCCTGGGAGAGGAAGAAGGGAAATAGGGAAAAGGTAGAGAGATAGACCTAAAAACAAAACAGTGGCAACAAGTTAAGGGAGAAAACTAGTTTACTAAATATGATGGTGGATTGCAAGATAACACAATATAATACAATGCAATTGCAATTGAAGTTAATAAATAAAATAAATGAGAGAGAGAGAGCCAAAGGCCTTGCTCTAATGCTGTAGGTGAGATGGCTATAGCTTGTCTCACCACAGAGACAAGCAGAAAAAGATAGTCTTGTGTCTCCCAGTCAGTTTTATCTTTCCTTTTGAACAGAAAACAGAAACTGAATAATGAAGTCTTCTGGGATGTGTAGTACACTCTTCTCTTCCAAGACCACAGTTGCAGCACTAACTCTTTAACTTCCAGTGCACTGCATGATGTTATGATGTAGAATACCAATAACAAAATTCATAAAACCATTAAAAAGTTTTATACTTATTTGACATCACTCATAATATAGGTTGGTTGCTCAGTTTTAAAAGTTTGGTCAGTAATGATTTCTGATGACTTTCAAACCTTTTTTTTTTTTTTTTTTTTTTGAGGAAAGAAAAACGTCTTAGTGTATATATTTTGATACATCACAGTACAAGTGATTAACTTTTATTAAATTTAAGTGTATCTATTTCCTGTTTCCTGTGTGAATTTCACCAACAAAAAAAAAAAGAAAGAAAAAAAAAGAAAAAAACCTGAACACATTTCCCCATTTCCAACAGAAACACACTTCAAGCTATTTTACATAAGTACCCTACTGCTCAACCACAGAATTGATTCACAAGGGGTAGAGATTTATTTTTCAAAGGTTTTCCAGCCATATGAATAAAAGTTATGAAGCATCATATTAACTATGAAGTAAATGCACATCTGCATAGCTGTAGACACTCAGATCTGTACCCAGAGATTCCAGGTGCAAGATTTGATTATGCTTCTGTTTAGACTTCCTTTTTCCACACAAACGAAGACCAACTTCATTATAAAATGAAAACTACAAAGTACTTTACCATTACTTATTTACCACTAGACCAGTAGAAGGGACAATTACACCTTCTTTGGTCTTACTAGCAAGAACAATATAAGATGCCATCAGATTCAACTGAAAAATATGCTTGTACATGAGTTATGCCACCAGTATGGTTTTAGTTTCATTAGAAGACTGATTTCTTTCCATCACTGGGTCTCATTAAGCCATAGAATGATGCCAGAAAACACTCAGATAGATCTCACTCACAAATATTCTTCTACACTGAAACTGTAGGAAACTGTACAGAAAAAGAATAAAAGGTCTACTTTACCCACCGTCTCTTACAATGGCCCTACAGCAGGTAGTTTGGGAAGACAGTAAGTATTGTTTCTCTTGCAGCCGTCAGTAGTTTGCAGCTCAAGACTTTCCTAATTCTGAGGTTATTTTGTTTTATTTTAGCTTGAGTTTTCAATATGATTTTCATTTTTTCCATAGATCCATTCAGCTGCTTTTTCAACTCGGGCTAATTCCATAAATGCATATCTTACAGTGAATTCTGCCAATTCATTTTGCATGCTGTAAAGAAACCTCCACTGTTTTTAAGTGGGCATTTATTGCTTTTAATTGAAATTCTCTAGCTTTGCAATGACGATAAACAGCCACCTGCCACTACTGTAGTCCCCTTCCATGTTCTTGTATCATCTACTGTATCCACTCTCACTCATTTCTCTTCCAGCATGAAAGATCTCAGGTTTAAATTCGTTGGAGGCTGACACCTTTCTGCAATAGCAGAAACTTTTCGAGTTTGATTCCCAGCTTCGCTTCTCCCTTGCTGAGGTGGGAGAGGACTATGCACACAGTTCAATTTGCAGGCCTGCTACCCACAATGTCATATGTATTGGGATAGCTGAGACTTCTTTTACAGTACTTAGCCAGTGTCATATCTTTCCTTTAAACCTCTAAAGGCTTTCATCGTCCTTTTTGAATTGTTGGTACCTGGCCTTGATGCATTAACCTAAAAATAACAATACAGTTGCCAATCAAACACAGAAATATCTGCAAGCTATTCCTGATGGTATTTCTTCACATTCAACCGATGATCCACAAGTTGGAAGTCTTTAGCAGAACTTCTGCTTTCTGTAAAAGGAAGCTGTGCCATATAGAAGGTGACAGGACCATGCCACCTCAGGAGGATCGCAGATATGCAAAAGCAGCCTGAGTATTTATTTCTTCCTATATTATATATTTATCCCTGATTCCACACAGCTTAGGGCTCCAGGCTGTTCATATCAATGCTCCGATATCTTCACTTACTGATTCTCTAGTTTTCATGTCATTAGTGAATTGATCAGTAATTATTTTATGCCCTAGATAAAAATCTTAGACACCTATGGTCCTACAGAACTTATCCAGAGAAACATCTGCTCATCAAGGACTACTTTTACAATTGTTTCTTCTAAAGAACCTTTTGTTTAATAATTTTATCCAGATGATTCACATGACATTGATTTGGTAGTGATTTTGCTCATTAGTCAAAATGCTTTCCAATATCAGACTGGAAGCTCTTTGTGGATGCCTTTTTGAGAGCAGAGGAGCTCTCTATACCCTAGTGCATGAAATCCAGCAGAGGAGGCAGGAGAACAGTGTGGCTGAGCAAGGACCTATTCATCAAACTGAGATATAAGAAGGAAATGTGCAGACAGTGAAACATGAATGTGTGGCCTTGAAGGAATATAGGGATGTTATCTGGACATGTAGAGATTGGATCAGGAAAGGAAAGGCACAGATGGAACTGAACTTGGTAAGGGATGTGAAAAATAACTAGAAGGGAAGCCCCTCTGATAAATGACAATGACTTCAACAGACATGGAGAAGGCTGAGTTTCTCAGTGAGTGATTTGCCTCAGTTTTCATTGGTAGTCAGGATTCCCAAATCTCTTACAACACTGAAACTCTAGGCAAATGCTGGTAGAGCAAAATCCCTCTGACTGTAAGCAAAGAGCAAGAAGAACAGATTCAAGATTACTTGATGAAACTGAATGTGTACAAGTTTGTGGGGCCCAATGACAAACATCCATTCTGATGCCCACAATCTACACAAGGCTGACAAGCTTGTGTCATCTTATTTCTTCTATTTAAATACTGTGAGAGGATTAGTCTTTTTCAGTTCCCCAGAATTTTCCCAGAATTTCGTAACATACAGACAGTTGAGAGAGTTTATATAATTCAGAAGGTAAGATGCAATACTTCAAAAAGCTTTTTGAGTTTCATATATAACATATTTCTGAAAGCTTTTGATCTATATCATCAGATCAAGCAAATCAGTTTGGGGTTTTTTTCTCATATCTGGAACAGAAACATTTATTCTACCATTTCCACATATCTGTCCATGTTAATACCATTTTCAGAATCCACTTTAAACCCCAAATACTCACTTTTCTAAGTGCATGGAATCATAGAATATCCCAAGTTGGAAGAGAATCACAAGGACTGTAGAATCCAAACCCCTAGCTCCACAAAAGACCAGGTAAAATTCAAACCCTATGTCTGAGAGTATTATCAAAATATTCCTTGAACTCCAGCAGGCTGTTCCATGCCCACCGCCCTGTGGTGCAGGACCTGTCTCTAACACCCAGCTGCCCCGCCCCCCCTCCCCCCCGACACAGCTCCATGCCGTTCCCTCTGGCCCTGTCGCTGTCACACAGAGCAGAGCTCAGCGCTGCCCCTCCACTCCCTGTGAGGAGCTGTAGCCGCCATGAGGCCTCCCCTCAGCCTGCCCTGCTCTGGGCTGAACACACCCAGGGACCTCAAAGCCGCTGCTCATATGTCTTGTTCTGTAAACCCTGCATCATCTTCATTGACCTCCTAACAGTTTTATATCCTTCTTATACTGTGGCACCCAATGTTGCAGACACTGCTCAAGTTGAGGCTGCGCAGTACAGAACAGAGCAGGACAACCCCACCCCTCACCCACCGGTATTACTGGGCCTGGGACATCCTGGCATACAGTTGTTCCTTTTGAATCAGCACACTGCTGACTCATGTTCAATTCGCCATCATCTAGAACAAACAGGTACTTCTGTGGAAGGCTGCTCTCCAGCCTCTCATCCCCCAGCCTGTTCATATACCCAGAGCTGCCCCATTCCAGGTGCAGAATCTTGCTCTTATTCTTGTTAAACTTCATGCTGTTGAAGATAGCCCAGCTGTCTAGACTGTCAAGATCTCTGCAGGACCTCTTTACCTTCTACTCTCAAGAGATTTAACAGTTCTTCCTAATTTAGTATTGTCTACAAACTTACTTAATATGTATTTGAGTTCTATATCCAGATAATTAATAAAAACACTGAAGAGAACAGACCCTAAAATGGAGCCCAAGAGAGCCTCACTAGTGACTGGCTGTCAGCCGAATATAACCATATTTAATTTAACTGTAACTATAACTGTATGCATGAAGGCTTCTGGCTAAGCCTAAAATCATCGATTCTTTCTTGGGTTCTCATTCTCTCTCTAGACTTCACCTTGTATCTCACAAACAGATTAGGTTCTACCTGTAGTATCGTAGATCTGCAGAATGAATATTTCTATTAATTTTCCAATTAAAAAAAAAAATGTCCACTCAGAAAAAAAGTTTGTCAGATCTCATGCAAGCATTATTACAGAGGCTGCACCAATTTGACAGCACCCACCTTTGCATTTGTCACCTGGTATCACAAGATGATGGTCACCTGGTATCACAATATCTCATCTTAGCTTCTTAAGGATCTCTGTGAGCGTATAATAACCTTCAGATAATGATATTAAATGCAAAAATGCCAAGTGAGAAAAAAAGAAGAGGAATAGAGAGCAAACCTAGTGCTAAGAGAAAAAAACAGCTTTGTTAATGTGGGCATAGATCTTATTCTAGGACAGCAGTTTAAATAAATGTTCAGCCTTTAAAAAATGTTCAGTTCAATATTCACTTCCTCCTTTGTTCCTGAATTTTTCTATCCCTGATATCATGATACACTGCCAATTAACTCTACTTTTGTTCGAACAGTCAAATTAATTGTGGATTCATATAATGTGTTCACAGGAGTGATGATATTTGTTCAGCTGAGGTAAGTTAGACTCTCATTTCCAAAATTTTGAAGTCCGTGGTGCTATAGGGTCCCATGCCAAACTACAAAGTCTTGCTGTTTTGGATTTCTTTTTTAAATTATCATTCTAATTAAGTTATTCAGTTGTCTCAACAAAGCCATGAGATATTTTGTCTCAAAATTAATTCAGAGTATTTTGTCTCACCTTTCTCTAATGGATTAAAAAGTTATTCTCATTTTAAAAGAGGAAAATGTTAAGAAGGATGAAATTAGAATAGCTGTTAAAGAACAGAGTGAAGATGCCTAGTTAGATCTGTAGCTATCAAGTTTTTCTGTGCTCCTATATACCATTGTTCTGCCCTATACTCCAGATAAATGTCATGCTTTTCCCCCCTCACTGTAACCTAACGAAAGCTAACAACCTCATAAGAAAATGAGATATGTAGCTATGTTTGTCTTCCTTATTCAAGTTATTGAAAAATATAATAAGACCATATTTCTCAGTGCCACCAGCTTATACCTGCAGTTTCTTGATGAAATATACCCATAACCAGAGCAGTATGCTCTGGGTTGCAAAGCAGCATAGACTCCAGTGAACAGAATGTGATAAATGTACACAGGAGTTCTGTGAAAATTATTGGTTCCATACAGTCTCATATGTAAATCTACTATAAAGATTTGTGTTTCTGTGCTTGGAAGTTACATACATTGCACTGAACTGAATAAAACCACGTTTAAGTAAACACTAATAAAGTGAAATGTCACTTCATACATTTGAATTGAAGTCCAATTGGTTAAATGAATCAGGCTGTACAAATTGCAACTTTAATAATAACGAACCTTCAATTAGTGATGTTAAGCTGTGGGGGAAAGTCTTTCAAGTTAAGCATGCACACGGCAGTGCTGTGTTTGATTGCTCAGTTAATGAATGTTGCTTTAAAGTGTCCCCTCTCATTTTCACAGCTTAAAACTTCTTAAAATAACAGCAACTCTAAGCACTTTGGAAAACATCAGTCATACAGTTTTCAGTAGGAAAAATGTGATGTGAAAAATTTTACAAATGGATTATCAGTATTAAAAATAACAAAGTTGAATAGTTTATTCTAAATATAGAAATGTTTACATTTAAAGTTTTTGAATTTGTAGGCTTGTAGTACACTTATTCTTTTTTTTTTTTTTTTCACCAGACCAGGAGAGATGTTATTTTACTAGGCTTGGTTTTCACCATTAAAAAATTGAAAAGAATTTACACAGAATAAATAGATCATGACTCTATTTAGTTTAAACTGTCCCTATCTGACTCTTCAACATCTTAAGGAAAGTCAAAGACTTGAGATATTATTAATTGACCTGGAAAGGGTCTGGATATATATATTTTTGCTAATCTAGGGAAAGTCAGCAGAGCTTAGACAAGATACTCACTGACCTGGAAAGACTGCTACTTCAGCCTGTCTTGCTACCAAATGATTATAAAAGACTTTTAGTGACTTTGCTCTCACTAACAGATATTCTATTTTGCTGAACAAAGTGGCAGTTAACCATATTGCCTTGGTTTCTAAATGGTCTTCGAGGGACCTGGCATTAATAAAGAGAATACATCAGCGCATGCACAACTTATGAAGAATGAATTCTCTGGTGTAGAATTTTTCCAGTATTTTTCTAAATTTTTGTTCACTCTGTTACTGAGATGCAATCTGGTATCTCAGACCCTTTTGCTAAGTGCTAGGACTCTTCAGTGAGCTATTTATCCCTTTCCAGAAAAGACTAGTTCAGCAAAACTAAAATTTATTGGGAGCATTCCACAAAACCATTGTCCCAGAGGTTTCTTGATTTAAAATGTTATTGCTGAATACTATCAGCTGTGGCAATAGATAAAGGACTTGGGATCTATGTTGTTTGTAGTTGTGCACAGTCACAAGAGAGCTGACAACACATCAGCAGAGAAGAACCAAATGACAATGGCTGTCTTGCTGTTATAAATCTTCAGCTTGCATCCTAAATGTTCTTGTTTATAGAAAATGACCAATATGTGACTTACATTTCTGAACAGCTGTCTTGCCAATTTACATATTTCTTGCTATTTAAGGTGCTCTTTCTTCAAAATTAACTTACATTCAAGAACATTAACTCATTCTTGCAGGACAAGGGATTTAAATAAAGGCACTGTGACTGCCTTAAAGGCAGAAGAGTAAGCAGAAGGGAATTTGAGGATACCAAAGGAAATTTTGCAAGAATCATGACCCAGGGGAAATAATAAATAAATAAATCAATATTTTAAAAATTGTGCATCCTTTACAATGACTATTCCAGATATTTTATCTCCCAGAATTACATAAGATACTAATTCTACTCTGACATTAGCAAGATGGTTTCTGCTAAGCCTTGTTTACAGCAGAATCAGACAGCAAACTGATCATGCACAATGGTAAATAGCATCCAAGTCCTACAGGCATTCTGTAGTTGCAGTTTTCATTTGTGAGTGTATATATCGCAGCAGAATGTCCTGCAAAAATAATTTTCACACAGTCATTATGTGCCTATTCAAAATAGATAAATGTAATGGTAGGAGAAAATTAATCATTGTCAGAAAGGAAATGTGGCTTCATGGCATGACTTCAGGAATGTGGCCTGTATATTTTTCTTGACAGGTAACAAACAAAACCACTTGCACAAGAAAGTATGTGAGTGACTAATAAGCATAGTTCAGGAGCACTATGTAATCAGTCCATAAATATGTCCTGTTTCTGAAGAAATAATTTTGTCTTATTTGGGGTCAAAAGGGAGAGAAGAAATAGGATTCTGTCTCCATGTAAATAACTTCATTTTAACTTCAACTGCTCAAATATTTTTTCTCATACTGACAGATCTGTGGTTTCTAGCACTTGACACATGCAGCCATTGCAGGGATTAATTATTCCTTATCATATTCTGTGATGAGAAGAATATGAATACAAGCAATATGACTCCAAAGAAAAAATGGAAAGATTCCTGGACAGTCAGATCATGAAACTTTTCAAGCAAACAAAAGCAACCTGTCCTGGTTCAGCCGTTCTTCCTGGATAATGAAAGACAAACTGCTTCTCCACACAGTGAGCAAGTGTTATTACTAAAGCAAGTATCCTATGAGCGAAAGATGTTTGCAAAGCTCTCTCCTTTCTTGTTTTTCCAAATATTACCTAATTCATCACTTTGCTTTTGTTTGAAGGACCTAGTATGGAAATTAAACTTATTTTTAAGCCAAGTATTTCCAAAATACATCATCTCATTTGGATATTCATCTTGCCACAGCATCAAGGATAAAACAAGGGTGAAGATTTTTTTTCTGTTTGCAAAGGTCAGAATGTTTTTAAAAAAAGTAAATCACAACTTCATTTTTTCTTCCCTTAAAGAAGAGAATACAAGTTATTTTCTGAAGGTTCCTAAATTTTGGTACACCGCACAAGGGAGATTACAAAAGCAATAGATGAAGGAAAAACATTCCCTATAGTAAGGAAATATCTTCTTTCAGAATTTCAATTCAGAAACTTGAATGACTGCTACATTCATTTTAATTTTCTTTTAAATTAGAAATTTGATCCCTTATCAGAAATGAATGGCGGGGAGGGGGGGGGGAGGGGGAAGGAGCATACAGGAAATATCTGTTAATCACAAGTATATTTACTTTCTCCAAAAGAAAAAAAAAAATCCTAAGAAGTTAGGATTAGTTTCTTTGGCCAGGGGAAAGAACACTTTTCTGTTATTATAAAGAAAGCTAGAGCCGATTAAGCACATGGTTAAAATAATTACAACCTATACATGGTAAGTGCTTGATATCCAGCATGATAATTGCTGAATAGTTTGTGAAGGAAAGTAAGACTCCCAAGAGAGAATGTTATTCCTGAGCTGGTTTATGGGAGCTTTACTTTTTATCAAGAAATACAGTAAAGATATTTTATTAAGAATTTAATGGACTTGCTTACATTAGATAGTCCAATGTCACGATTGTCAGGTTTCAGTGGGTAAAATCCTTGGAAACCAGCAGTTCGATTTGCAGTAGTTTTCTTGGGACACTGTTCAGTTAAATTTTCGTTGTCTCCATGGATGGTGATTCACAGCACACATCCTGAAGACTGAACTGAAGTTTGTAAACAGTGGTGTTAACTGATCTTTCTTCATTAGTAATTTTTCCTTCATGTTAACCACAGTGCTTAGAGATACAAAGCTAGAAAAAGCTGTAAAATAAATGAGTTGTTCACTTTTACCAAATATACATATTTTTTGTAGGTTCACACTGAAGACTTACATTTTTATACACACACAAATCTGTTGGAATGTACTATTTTCAGAAAAGTTTAAAACAAAACCAGGGGAATAAAAAACCAAAAAAAGCAAATAAAATTTGAGGAAAGACAAAAGATACCATCTGTCAAAGGTTTAATTCAACAGTCTATCTTAATTTCAGTAAATTGTCCAGAAAAACTCCATTTACATTATTTACTTCAAGGCATTAGACTCCAGATAGATTATAAACCTTTGATATTTTTTTTTATTTATTCTGGAGAGAAAGAGAAAAGGGTACATGAATTTCCAGAAATCTTTTTCAATGTCCCCTCTGATCTCCTGTGCTTATAATGTTTCTGCTTCCCCCCTCCCCAGAAAAAAAAAAAAAAAAAAAATCCTCATCTCCACTAGTGGAAGGCAAAGTTCATAGTCAAAATTTTGGTATCTTGTATATGCATTCTATGTTTTTCACAGGTTACTGGTATTATTCTCTTTCTCTGCAACAATGCTGTTGGCACACTGAGGCACTCTTTACCCTCTGTTAAGAGTGCTTGTGGTAGCGAGCATCTATGTCTCACTCAAACAGTCTAGGAAGCACTCAAGACGGCCTCTTGCTTTATTCAGCAGCCCCTATCTCTGTTCTATTCTTTTTGGAGCTGGTGCGCAGCTCAGCCACTGTCCACTACTATATAGTAAGGCCTTTTCCAGTAAATAACAGTTCTCTCATGTATTTAATAAATATTTATACACATGTCCTAGGTATTCACTGCCCCTTTTTCTGTTAACTTCAGCACTATAAGCTTATACAGACAACGCACACACTGTGCATTGCTCAGTTAAAAGGGAAATGCTACCATATTATGCAATCTTTTCCCCACTGAAATCTTAATTTCTTTCTTTCTCCTCCATTTGATCATATTATAAAAACATTTTTCCAGTTTAGACAGATTTTTTTTTTTTTTTTTTGCTTCATTACATTAGCTTTTTCCCTTCCCTCAATTCTGCAGTGGGCAGACCGCCTGCACACACACATGCACACAACCCCCCTCTCAGTCTCTCTGCTTTTAGCAATAATTTGCACATAATGGAACAGCCAGAGGGGGGTTTGATCAATGACCTCTGTCTCAGAGATGCTGTTCCAAGGGAAACACATCTGCCAACATAAAGTATTGGAGCAATCATAGCTCAGTGAGCGCCGTAATAAGCAACTGTTACACTGGAGCCATCAGTCATGTTCAGTTACAGACCTGAAAGGATACGGCACCTCAGGGAGCAATGTCCTTCCATAAATTTGGGCAGCAATGAAGAATGATTTGCAATCAAGTAATAAAAGGCCTAAAAAAGGTCCACCATGCATACTAACATCCAATACAGCTGACAAAGAAAATAAAAAACCTTGGCATTGTTTGCTCATTATGTAAACTACACAGCTGTCCAAGCAATTATGATATGATTTTGGGAATTCTCTCGTAAAAATTTGCTAACAGCACTTCCACTTGTGAAAGTGACATTCTTCTTTATCAGTAAAGTGCATTTCATTAAGGTAATGCAATTTCATCTAGCTTAATAGTAGGAATTGTTTAACCTTATGGCAAGAGTACGTAAACAACATAAAATTAATGACACTCTGTGCATTGTGGGAATAGATTTGCATTAGTGACAGCATTGATCAAGTAATAGAGAAACTAACATTCACTTCCAATTGTTGATACTCTAGGGATTTCTGCTCACTATCTGCAAAGTCATATTTCTGGTCTTCTGCTTGCAGAGCTGTTAAAGATAAAATTCAAAGTAATCCTTGCACTATTTCAATACTTACATTAATGAAATAAGCATGATAAAAAGAGGTATAGGTCTGACAAGATCCATCTTCGGGGCAAGTTAAAAATATAATTAAAACATAAGTGACATGCAAGGGTCTTTAATAAGTGGTGATTCACTTTAAATGTGCAACATCACCATAATTCAAGAGGTTTTTTTCTTCCATACTCACAGAAGAAAAGTTACTTCTGCCACCACTTCACCCTCTGATATTTTTATAGATCCAGCTACAGGAATGTTTATTCCACTTTATGTGTTGTCTTTCTGCCATTAATGATAGGGCTGTGTGTTCTTATGCAGTCCTTAGTACATGAGATTTTTATATGTCAAAGTCCAGAAAAAATGTCAAGGGCATCTGAAGTCACAGCTGCTCCCAGCAGGATCTACAGTGTGTTGTACTTCCTTTCTCCAATAATAAGACTTCAGAGACAGACGCATACATCTGTGCAAGCATTCCAGTGAATTCTGTTGTGGATATTTGGTCCCCATTCTTATCAGGATACGCTTTTCTCTGGCCAGATGTTAAGAAATCAATGACTTAGAAAAGTTTTGCAGTTTCCTGAAAAGTCCCTTAGGTCAGCAGAAACATGTACAACCGTAGGAGTCTTCTGTTACTGTAGTTGAATGTTGATTAGTAATACGTACAACACTGAAGACTTGTTTTCAGCTCCTCTTTGTTCCAAAGGAATTGCTTAGTATAACTCCTTTGAAATACCCTCACTTTATTGATCATAGTGCTAGGACTATAACCAAGAAGGCCGTTGTAAAATGATAGGAAGAAGAGATGTAGAGCATGTTAGCAGAGATCAGCAAGTCATTTCTGTCATCAAGAAATGCTACTCCTGCTGGTTTGGTGGGTTTTTTGTTTGATTGTTTTGTTTGTTTGTTTGTTTTGTTTTGTTTTGTTTGTTTGTTTGCTTTTGTTGGTGGTGGTTTTGTTGTTGGTGGTAGTGGTTTGGTTCGGTTCAGTTTGGTTTGGTTTGGTTTGGTTTTTTTGAGTTTTTGTTATGGTGGTGATTCTTGATTTGTTCGTTGTTTTTGTCTAGTTTATTGCTTATTTTAAAGCTTTTAATTTAAAAGACAAAAATTAATTCCACATCTTTCTTTTAGATGAAGTAATTATTAACTGTAAATCTCTACTAAAATAACTTCGTGCCAGAAAAATGCCTCAGGCTACAGAGATTCCTACTAAAGCGGCACAAAGTAGACAAGCTAGATAAAAATAGTATTGCTCTCAAATCTCCTTAAGCTATAGCAGTACAAGGTGCTATTTGAAATAATATTGGGTGACACTTTCAGATAATATTGGATTAGACTATATTTTTTTTAAGTGTCCTTTTCATACCAAACTCATTCCTCAACAGGAAAAAAAAAAAAAAAAGATATGAAGCTGTGAAAGCAAGTGGCATACAACTAGAAGGAAAGGACATTTTACCAACAATCATCAGGCTCCTTGATTATACAGACCTGCAGTGGAAAATCCAACAAAGGACAAATTCCTCTTACTTAATATGTGCCAGGATGCCATTCCAGATGGCAGGCCAGACATGTTGCAGGATTAATGAGAGCAGTGTAGAATGAACATTACAAATCTCAGGCCTACAGTACCTAAATCAAAATAAATCCTAAACCCATCAACAGGACCATTTTGAGGTAGAGAACAAGGTCTCTCTATGGATGATATCTAAACCAAGTAAGAAAGGGTCTAAGAGGATGCAATATGCAATTCCCCAAAGCCATTTTAGACCTAACCAGTTTACTGCACATCACAGTAGGAGTTCAAGCTACTGTAAGTAGGTAACAGGGTCAACTTATGACAAGGAAACTGATCCTAGGCAACGCTAAATAACTCCTGCAGGGTATTAACTGTCTGAAACTCAGACTTACACAATAAGCCTTTCTACAACTATTCAAAGATTTTCTTTTTTTTTTGCAAGTCAACCTCTAAGAAGTCTAGGACAGCAAGGCAAATATACTGTTATCTTTACGATTCATCACCAAGTGATTCTTAGAGAAGAAAAATACACTTCAGAATAAATCTGGACAAGAGATTACTGCCTCTTTCCCAAATTAGTCCCCCGTTCTTAAATGTGGTCAGTATACATTTTGGGTAGTGTTGAATAGCTCCCCAGCAATCACTAATTGTATGGGAAGTTCTCCAGTCATTGCACATTTCTAAAAATAAAATATTGTATTTTTTATACTTTTTCCAGTTTATAGCTTACAGTGCTTACAAAAACACTAATATATCAAGTGCAGCATTGTGCAGGAAAAATAATAATGACAGTAATAAAAGAAATAACTCATTAAAAAAAGAGAGAGAGAGAGATTTATACCCATACAGTAAGATAAGACAATTTCTGGAGTTTTCCTGGAAAGGATTATTAAATCAGAGGGGGCCATTCTGCCCAAATTCTTCTGACAGTTTGATTTCATTGATCTCATTCTTCCACAATTTGGATTCAAAAAGCTCTGTCCTCCAGCTGTGATTCTCCAGTACCGTTTAATATTCTACACACAGCTGAGCATCTTTTTTTAGAAAATTCTTTGTGAGTATAGATCTTGGTTAGGAAAGAAAACTTAGTAATCATTAAAGAAGCAGTAGGTCTGTGTTGAGGGAAAGTAAATTTTAATACTTTGCTTTCTTCTCATTTTTTGAAATATTTATTTGAAGAAGATAATTGGGCCCCATCATATCCTGCTTTATAATTTACACTTCTTCTGTGGCCCTAAATGTCACTGCTGTCTTCATTCTGTAAGCAAGGTGACAATTTCCTTTGCATTGGGTGCAACCTCTTGCAGCCCAGGGGACAGTACAGCTCATATAAAATGAATAACATGTTCTGAATCATAGCACAGAAAGCAAAACAAAAGCATCTCATCTCTTTTAGATTTGCCAAAACGTAAACACTCATTAACTCAGAACTTAATTCATGAGTACAGACCTGACACATTACTGCCCTGAACCTTCAAAGAGTCACTGTAAATTGCACTGTTTAAAAATAAGGCTGAGATTTTGTAATAGTTCATGCCAATAACCATTGGTTTAAGTCACAACTGAAGTATTTCAGTTCAGCTGAAAGTCACCTGTATCACAAATAACTGCCCCTGATTGGATTATCACTTAGCTTAGGGACATATCAGCTTCAACACTGGCTTGAAAACTATATGCTCAAGTAAAGAAATATTCTTCTTAGTGTCCTGTACTTTGCATCAGAGCTATGAAGACATTATCCCACCTGTTACAACATAACTATTTTTAAACGGAAATTAATTAATGCATATATTCTTTTTATTCCATATTCCTTTTATTCCTCTTTTCTTTCCCCCTGAAGTTCTCATACACACAAGTCTAACATAATCTGACTGCTTAATGTAAAAAAGCACATGAAATACATACAGCTCAAAACACAAAATACATGTGCTTTCACGATCACAACTGGACATGACCCAACTATATTTTCCTGAATGGATGATATTAAGGGGAGCTGCTGTGTTTTGGACGACACACAGATTTCCTGAATACTGTATATCTTTTTTGTATGACAAAATGAGTAAGCAGTGTTTTCTCATCTTAGAATACTTTGTAGAAGAGATCCTAGAGCTGCTACAGACTTAGTCCTTGTTCTTGGTTAAGAACCCATGTACTCTTTAATTTCATGTCCTAAATATGCAGTATCTTTGACTTTTTTTTCATTTAAATATAATGTTATTAAATTCATACTCTTAAAATCTGTATTTTCTGATTCTCATGCTTTGACTTAATTGAAAACAATATGGGAAGTAGCCTCCAGTCAATTTCCTCTCCCTTTTACCTCAACAACACTTATGGTCTCCTTTAAGATGTCTTATGAGAAGATATAAAGGTGAAAAGTGTTTAAACAAGCCATTTGTAATCTAGTAACACGACTGTTCATTCTGAGTCACTTCATAACTGGTTATGCACCAACAGCCACTACCTATCCTTTCCAGAGCACACTTTGCATAGTTAACTACTGATGAGCTGCAATTAGAAGCTTTCTCTCCCAATCCGTAAACCTTATTTGACACATAATATGGGCCAACTTGAAGGTTTCAGTTAAAAAAAATAAAATAAAAATAAAAATGTTTGGCATAACTTTTTGGCTTTCAAATGGCAAGGCTGAGTGAAAAAAAAAAAATACACTATTAATACAACAGAAATCTCTGCCAGGATTTCATAGCATTACAGGATTTTTCAGCTATAAAGAAACATATTGAATCTTTAGAGCACAGCCCATTCTTCACTGCTTCAGTTGTCTCCTTTTGTTTACAAGTCCCTGCCATCCTTCTCTGTGAATTGAATGCTAAACTATCTCTGGAGAGACATTATATTGCTTACAGAATGCCTCAGCAGATGGTGCTTCCTGTTGTAACAGAAGGCTGTGATTACACCTGAACTCTTCAAAAACTCTAACTTAAACAGCCAAACAAGATAGATGAAAGTCTTAAAGTTCTATCCTTTTCCCCGTCTGTTCTCTGACTTTCAGGAAAAATAAATAATCTAGATTTTGAAAATGATAACATTTCATTGGGGCAGTTTTTTAGAATACTACTGACAGAATTTCCATTTCTAATGTTAAGTCTCCCCATACATTGTTATAGCACTGTTCATTATAGTTGTAAAATTGAATAGACCTCCACCAGGAAAAGTCCATAAACAGAAAATGAAGTACCACAAACACCATCTGGATTCAAAAGTTCAATGTTCTATAGCAGTTTGCCACTGAATGTTCAATGAACCCTTTTACAGAAGATCTATGAAATCTTTGCAGCAGCATTCATTCCATCTATTCCCCCGATCTATTAGCTACCATAAAATACAGTAAACCCTTAGAACTACTTTTAGAACCACACAATTTAAATTCGAGAAGAGAAACAGTATCATACACACTTGAAGAAGTATTTATCCCCTCAATAATTAACAGATATGTAATCATTACTGAAAAGTAGCCATCTGGAATAAAGAACTTCTGTTAATTACTTTCCTATTGTCTTTATGTCTCAAAAAAACTTCTGCAGTTTTTCTGCAGACAGCTACAGAACTGAGCAAAGCAGAACAGGAAGTCATCATCTTTACTCACTGCATGTATTTGTCCTACAAATGAACATAGTTTATCTGGCAGAAAAGGACACTGTCATTTGCACTGTACTCTATCCACTGCTACCATTTTTAGGTTTTATGGTCAGAGAATTCTCAGTCATTACCTAGGTTCTTATCAAAACCCATACTCAGTTCACTTCTAGTGTCACATGTGGCCATGCACCACTCAGTGCCGTGCAAGAACGGGTACAGATACTCCTCTAATGGGAGTTGAACTGCTTCTCTCAAAGTGATTATTTCAGGTTATAGAAACAACCCAGTTTTATTTTTCACAGGTGGTGCATTGTTCTATACTTAAATGGATCTGCCTAAGTCTTACACAGGTTTTTAGTGAAACTGACAGGCTACCTACTTCCAGTTCTCAAAGACATATCACAGTATTTCCATTACAGATATTACCCCACCATAGAAGGCTCTCCCAGGTTGTACTAAGTGGGAAAGTAAATTTGCATCTGTGTTCAGTAAGTTTTATTGACATTTCACTTTTCATACAGACGGAGGATTCATTAGTCACATTGTAAGTCTTAACAGAATTGTCACTGTTTTGTTTTGGTTTTTTCTTTTCTTTTTTTTTTTTTTTTGGTGAACTGAAGTTTCACTGTAAGAAACTCTTTATAAAAGCCACTACCACTACTTTTTAAAATATCTCTTCAGAATCTTACTGGTTTTAAACATCACTAATTTCTCAAAACTTTTCAGTGGAGATGACATGTTTTCCCCGAAAGATTAGCTGGATAGCAGGACAACTTATTGCTTGAAATAGTGGAAAAAACTTACCTTCTCAGGAATCTGTCAGTGAAGGATCCCTCTTTATATTTTCCATTGCATTCTCCGAATACATCCTTAGAGTATAACAGTGGCATGTAAACATATCCAATTTTTTCTATTACTACAAGTAACCAGACTGTTGTAGGTGATCTGTCTAGGCTCTTTCCTTCAGTTTTCATCTCCTGACTGCACTCTGTGCCGTTCTCCTGTCTCTGCACTCATGTCCTCTCCTGCTCCTCTCTCCAGGCACCTTCTTCTTACCTGCAAATCTCAGCTGCAGTCCAGCACAGCCCTAGGGAGAAAGATGTTCTCACGACCTTCTGTTCAGTCACATTTTTCACTAACTCAACTATTCAGTTTGTGCATCCCTTCACATATCTCCCAAATAAATAAAACCAGTGTGTACTGACTGATTATTTAATAATTAGGGTAGCAGTCTGCCATCGTTAAACATGAGTCTACCTAACAATTCTAAAATAAATGGGCCACCGAATGTGTGAGAGAATAATTAAAACTCAGTTCCAATAACATTTTCTTTTAAAAGTAGTACAAATTCTGTGTTTAGTTAACCAGATTAACTTCTTCTAGATGTCAGTGTAGATATAGACCTGCATAGGTATATGACTATGTAAAATTATATGCAAATACACAAGTAGAAAAAGGCTAGCATTTCTGTTAGAGTGCAAACATGACAAAATATCTTACAATAATTAGGTCAAGTGCCAGTATGGGGAGTCATGCACACTTGAAAACAGGCAAAATGATGTCAGTGTTTTCACCCATCCTAATTATACAGATGCCTAAACCTGGTGGTCATCTTGGATTCTTTTTTTTTTTCTTTCTCCTAAATAACAGTAGATGTCAAATCTTTTCACATTTTAAAAACCTATCCACCACCATCCACTGTGGTGGAATCAGAATAATACCTCAATTCAAATTCATATGCCATCGTTAAGAAAATATATCATATGATTCTGTAATGATCTTACCTCATGCAATCTTTGCCCTTCCACTTCAGTCTAGCTCACTTTTGATCAGCTCATCTACTGATACCAGTTATATAATTTCGTCTTTCTCATATTCACCTACTGTTTTCCTATGGATGACAGTTAAGTAATTTTATCTCTCTTATACACCCACAATTTTTCTTTTTGTGTTTTTACTCCTCAGAGTAAAAACTCTAACCCTGAACTATCAACTTAAGTAAATTTCTATATTATTTATTAAAAACTCACAACCTGGCTCCCATTGCGTAGAAAAAAATCCAGTAAATGGAAGAATTAACAACTGCTTAGTCTATGCCACCTATGTCTTTATCCTTCTGACGTGCATAGAAATACACATTTCTCACTGACAGCAGAATACAGAAACATTGCCTTTTTTTAACAGGAAACGTAAGTCTCAGATTCAGGCACATTAAGGAAGGCCATGTGTTCTCTGCTATGACTCCAAATGCAGGGCAGGTTCTTTTTGCATGGTTAAAGTTGTTGAAAATTAGGCAGGACAGCTTCATCAAGCCAAAAATCTACACCTAGGGGAATATTTTTTCCACCTCGGTGACAGTGCATTGTCACTGCTTAGCATGCCTTGAATATTAGACAAGTTCATTTCCTTCCTTCCACTCAGAACAGTTCAGAAAACTCTATTATTTAAAGTCCACTGAACATTTTCACACATTTCTCTTGGTGCTATGGTAAATAACATTTCCTGTGACTTTCTCTAGTTTATGAGCAGAAGTCTGAGCTCCCACCAGTACAGTACTGGTTTCACTGTCACCATCACCTCTTCTGAATGGAATTTTGTAGAAAATCAGTTTAAAGCTTTCCAGGTTTATATAAGCATCTTGGTATCTTTGCTAAATATACACAGAGACTGTAGTCTCAGACAGCCAACAATACCCTGTATATTTCTGTATGGTGTTTAACTGTGGGTCATCACAAATGTTTCCAAAATATTTACAAACTTTGCAGATCCACGTTTTCATGCATTTTGGTATGGAATGAGTTTTAGATTGATAATAACGGAACGGAACTGGGCTGAGCAGCTGCTGAATGAGGAGCCCTTGCTCCTTGATGCATGGAAAGACCAGTAGGTTCAAGCAAGAAATGTCACTTGCTGGATACATGCAAAAATAGATCTATCAGCAGTCCTTCATAGAAAAAGAGGCTAAGTGTATTTTTTCAGAGATAGGCAAAAAAGTTTTAATGAACAGTGAACGTGGATGGTATTAGAAATTACTTATTTCATGGAATTTTCAAAACCCAACACATCAGCTGCTGTTCAGATACCCAAAGTTTGCAGAGTCAAAGTTTGCTGTTGCCTGTGCTTTAGCACGAACACTAAGCAGAATGAAGATCGCAACATCTTGAATAAGTTTAAGAACACAAGTAAGTCTAAGATCTCCCTTTTTACCCTGTGAGTCTCCATTCAGAAAACTTCTGAAGAGTACCTCTTATCTGCTGGTGTCAGGAAGGTCCATTGTCACTATCAGAATGAAATCATGTATTTCTCTTCTCTCTAGGACAGACCAAACTTGAGATAGGCAAGATACTTAACAAATTTAATAGCGTGCTTGCTAGGATTCAATTTAAAACAATGAAGTTTTTAAGTTTTGTAAGAAAAATTCACACCTTTATCAATCTGAACTAACCTAAAATTACTGAATCTTAATTATGAAATAAGGCTTATGGCTCAGGTATCACCAAAAAAAAAAAAAAAAAAAAAAGAATCTATTAATTCTAATGGTTGGGGTTTTTTTCCCCTATTTGATACTTAACAAAGCAGTATACATTGTGTAGTAGTAAGAAACAACATGGTTTCTAATAGAACATATATCTTATTAGATGAAAGTTTTGCTGACATTCCAATAATATTTAAATTGAATTTGGTTTTAAAGACCTTTTTCCCAAGACACTGCAACTGCAGCATGTAAACATATAGGGAACAAAGATTCATGTCATCAAAAAAGTATGTGTGCTTCAAGCATCTTTAAGACTTGCTGTCTTCTCAGATGACTTTATTGCTACTTTAAAGAAATAAATCTATCTAACAGAATTCAAGTGCGGAATCAAAAATCACAGGTCTTAGGAAAGTATTCAGGCTGTCTAAATTGTTGATATTCTGTCTCTGGAACAAGAAATATGAGCACTGAGAAAGTGGAAGGATGAGTTGAAAACACTTGACTTATCCTCAATCTTTTTTCCAACTGTACTATCAAACTGGCAGATTTGAGCCACTATGTAAAGTTGTTCCGTGTATTAATTTGCTAATGTTTCAGGAGCAGGATAACAAGTCTTCAAAAGGAGAAGTTCTGCCCATAAACTGAGTTCTAATTATGTGTATTTCAAAGTTTTACAATAAGTATATACATGTGATACATAAAAAGTAGAAAATACTTTTTAAAATATGTATTTAAAAAGAATTCATATGATATGCTTCACTTCCATGAGCTAAGAAAGTAAGGTTTTCATGCAAAAAACAAGAGTCCCAGAACTGATAATTACTGTCTGCATTTCCCTTTCAAGTCAAGAGAAGATATGGAGGACGCTGTGTATTCCCAACTAGCAAAAAGAACAGTGGATTCCCTTGGGTTCCATAGCAGTAGTTTAAGTATCCTCTGTTAGCTATACGTGTTTTGAAACTTTGTAAATATTTTCATAGTCTTGTTGTACAGTTTCCATCCCAAAAAACTTGATCCAAGAATTATGAATCTGTTATGATGACTAATCCATTCTCTATTTAGCATCAAGTAAAGCATCACATTAGATATAGGTTTGTTACACAAGCAGACACTAAAATGCCCTAAGAAGGACCTTAATCAACTTGGCTGCTTGTGTGTGAGTTTACTGCAATGTATAAAAATTCCTCCTTCAAATAATAACTTTTCAAAATATTAAACAATTTTTTCAGTGTCTAGAGTTTCAAATGGAGGAATTTCCAATCAAACCTACTTCAGGCCTATTGTGAATATCAGAATGCACTCAAATTTTGCACTTTTTTTTTTTTCATTGAGGGGCAGAGTATTTAACTCAGGAACAAGAAAATATCTATACAGATTTAACAAGAACACAAGAAAGTCTCTACTGATATAAAATTGAATTCTTCATGAATTTATAATAGCCTGTAGAATTTAGTAGAGTACAGTAACCTCTCTGTAGATTTTCAACAATCATATACAATTTAGTAATGTACAGATTTTGTCAGTGAATAAATCAGACTTAAGTGTGTGTCTGAATTACAACCATGGATCACAACGAAGGGAAGAACATCCATAAATACACATCAGTCAGATGACAGCCATAACCATTGCCAGACCAGGGAAAAAGGACATTTACTTTTTGAAAATAAGATGTGGTTTTAGTTGAGTTTCTTCAATTTACTACTTTTAAATGAGGGAAAATATCAAAATGGAATCCTGTTGTGTATTTTGTAATGTGAATTTATCACCTACTGGATTCAGGCATAAATGCTGGAGAAAATCACATTAGCTATCCAACTTTATACATTATAAATACATATACATTTTTCCACAATCTGTGGAGCAAGTTTTCTTCATGCTAACCGTTTAGCAACTGACCTGCAAACACATTCTTCTGCTTGCTCAGTTAACAATTAAAGTGCACATTACATTTAAAATGTTTTCCCTACCTACTCTTCAGTATACTTGCTTTCATCTAAGCATATCAGGTATCATCGTAACTAAGGGTAAATAAAGCCATGTTTCTTCCAGAAGGTTGTAGTAGATGTTGATCTTTTGAATACGCCCTTTCACTTTCTCTTGCAGAAAATTTACTTTCTTAAACATTTGACAGATTTAGGTACAATAAAAATTCCCCCCAAAATACAATCATTTTATACATGTCAATATTTTTTTAACAGAGAACCAAGCTGTTGAGGGATCCCCATACCCACTTCACCCATCCCAGGGGACCAAAAGTACAGAAGGACACTGCAGGAAGTTTGCAGGAATTTTCCTAAGCTAATGTCACAGTTCTACTTACTCCTTATGGGATCATTACCAGTCTGTAAGAAGATTTTTCCTTTTTTTCAATGTGGTACTAAACATTGCAGGAACTACCGGGGAAAGAATTACCAATCCTCTTCAGACATATTATTCATATTTTATCTGAAGTCTGCACATGTATTAAAAATCAGTGTGTCTGACTGACACATGAAAAAATATATATAATTCAATGTTCAGCCACTCAATGACTCAGAAGTTTTGAAAAGCTCTTCTCCCTGCTTTGCTTATCTGCACTATCAGCTCCAACACTGACACCTAGAGCCAAGGCTGGGAGTACTGCTCCACTACTACTCAGAACATTCATCCACATTAATGTAAAGCTGATTTCCAGTAGAATGAACAGATTCAACAGCACTGAAAGATTCCCGCTCCTTCTGACCCCCGGTTTACATACATATTCTAATTCTCATTTTAATATATTTAAAAAAGTTGCAAGCTTATGGACCATAATTTTGGCATCATTCATCCCTTAACAGTTAGAGTTGCTGGATCATTAGTATCAATAATGAGCTAGAACTGCAATTATCACCTAAGTGAAATATGCCGCGGATTACTGAGTTATTATTATGTTTGTCAGTAAAAATACACTATGGCAGAGCAGGTATAAGAACAGAAATTTATTCCAGAGATTTCAGAATTGCTCTCTTTTCCTAGAAGGTAAATGAGAACAATGTTAAGAAACACTGAATACAGTCATTTTATGCTAAACAAGTTGTATGAAAGACATAGTACAAAATAAAACAAGAAAATCCAGCAATTTTATTCTAATGCAGTAAAACGACGTATGTTTTCCATTAAACAATTACTTGCTCATATGAGCCACTTGACTTCTTCCTCATTCAGGTCTCTCTTCTTTCACCAGCTCCAAACTCTGTATCTTCAAACTTTTGGACTACATTTCAGAACCTCTCTCTTGATCACACTGACACAAACAAAACATACAGACTACAACCCTAACCCATTAATTTCCTCTTTTTTTCTGTTTAATTCCAAAAATCAGTGGAAGAATCTAGTCCTAAAGCTACATTTGATCCTCATACATTATTCATGCATGTCATAAAGGAATCATTGAAATACTGATCTCACAGAGACATGCTGCCTGTACTGTGTAAAAAGTCATTGTAATCCTGACTTGCAGAGATTCCATTTCTACCATTCATACCTCTCAGACTTTTCATTATACAAGGAATAATCAAGCTGATCTGGAAAATTTCCAAAGGGCAAACAACAGTTACTTCAGCATGAGTTTCAACAAATTCTCTCTTTTCTGAACTGCTCTCTTGCCTTTTTAGGATATACATAATATTACATAGTGTTACTATATTGTTACATATGTATTACATAGAATTATATTATATGTTATTACATGTAATATGAATATGGCATATTATTTTTTATTATGTTCTTATCTCTGTATACACATTATTATATAAAATATCTGGAATACCCAGAAGTCTTACTATATTTGGAAATATTGACTGTCATTAAAGACATTAAATAATGCTAGTTTAGTTGCCACCTATTATAACACTTTCAAAGTACACCCATGGATTAAGACATGACATTATAACTTAAATCTTTGATCAGAAAGAAAGGCCAACATTTACAGATAATAATTAAAATTAAAAAAAATAGCCAAATTGTGACTAGTTCTCTCTAGTTGTTTATGAAAAATTAGCAGTTCTTTACAGAAATTTTGTTTTTATATTAAAACAGCGTGATTCCTAGTGTTCAGCTGTGCAGAAAAAATGTACGCTGCAAACTGCTTGCTACTCAGACTCCTCCTATTATTCCCTTAGTAGTTTCCAAAAATTCTCTTAGCAGATGAATGCAGGAGCATGTGAACTCTTACAGACAGAGAGAATATAACAAACAGGCCTGTTCTAAGAGAAGTAACAATCGAAATTGGAAGTGACAGAAAAGCTGTAAAATCTGCTACATGGAAGGATACACATCTAGAACACAAGTCTCCCTCTGAGCAGCTTTCTGTCTGAAGTTTTACAATATAGAGTATAAGTTTTACAAACTTTTTGAAAGTAACTGTTGCCCACTCAGTAGGAAATCAAACTTTTCCAAATCCTTCTTTCCATAAAATTAAAAAAACAAAATTACAAGATAATATAGAATAAAATTAAATAACACACATTAGCAATGTATCTCCTTCTTCTTTGCAGAGGATCTACAAAGAAATCTCAGATGGCAAAATGTATTTGTCACAAAGCAAAAATCACTGAAGAAGAACAAAGATTTTCCCACTATCACCATCTGTCAGCCAGGCAGTGCATTCACAGTTGTCTAGCTTGGGCTTGTCCACTTGGGTTGCAGTAGACCTAGGGCTAGAAAGGTGAAATATCCTTGTTCTCCCTAGCAGTTGGCTTAAACGACATTACCAAGAATGGCAGATGGCCTGGGCGAACAACAGAATGTTTGATCATGTTTAGTACCTTCAGTAACAAGTATAAGAGTTGTTCAGTCCAAGAACCCATAGCATTTCACAACAGAAGAATTGAGAATCATTCCAGGAACATTTACTTTTGTCTCTATAAGTCGATAAAGGAAAGGCAAGCTAGCAACTGTGTCAAACTTTCTTACAGTTTAAAAAATACCTTCCTGAATATGGAAGAGCGTTTTGGAAATGATGAAGCGGAAAACTTACACTATTAACACATTTCTCACAAGTAGAGTGCCAAGTAGTCATGGCAACCCCCACAGTATAGGCTAGGGAAAGCAGGAATAGAGCAAAGCCCTGCTGAAAATTACTTGGAGGTACTGGTGGATGGCAAGCTAGACACGAACCATCAGTGTGCCCTCACAGCCAAGAAAACTGACCATATTCTTGTCTGCATCAAAAGAAGCGTGACTGAGGGAGATGATCTTGCCCCTCTATTCCATGCTGGTGAGGCCTCAGCTGGAGTACTGCATCCAGATGTGGAGTCCTCAGTACAGGAGAGACACAGACTTTTTGGAGTGCATCTAGAAGAGGGCCACAAAAATTATTCAAGGGATGGGACACCTCTCCTACAAGGACAGGATGAGAGAGTTGGGACTGTTCAGCCTGGAGAAGAGAAGGTTCTGAAGGGACCTGATAGCAGCCTTTCAGTATCTAAATGGGGGCTTTAAGAAAGAAGGTGACAGACTCTTTAGCAGGGTCTGTTGAGATAAGCAAAGGGGAAATGCTTTCAAACTAAAAGAGGGGCCATTTAGATTGGACGTAAGGAAGAAATTTTTCACAGTGAGGATGGTGAGGCACTGGAACAGGTAGCCCAGAGATGTGGTGAATGACCCATCCTTGGAGTCATTCAAGGTCAGGCTGGACAGGGCCCTGAGAAACCTAATCTAGCTGAACGTGTTCCTGTTCATTGGATTTGGATTAGATGACTTTTAAGGGTCCTTTCCAACTCAAACATTTCTATGATTCTACAAGCCTAATACTCTTCCATAACTACTTTTGCATTGAAAGTCTTAGTCTACATATCTGTCCAACTTACTAATCTTTGTTAACATACAGATTTACTGCCCTTCATATTTTCAGCTGACCCTTCAGTAACTTCTGTTATGTTAGGCCTGCTGTGGGAAGAAATAACGGCCAGTCATTCAACATGAAAGGCAAAGGACAGGTGTGGCATTTTATTATTTACCTCTAAATACAACCTTGTCACAAAGGTCAAATTTTCTATCAAAAACATGTTAGTGTCATTTTATTGCCATGGGATAAAATGCACTCAAAGGTCTTTTTTTTTTTTTTTTTTTTTTTATCTTAGGCTCTTGTCTTTATTGTTTAATGTTCAACATCAGCATCATACACCACCTTTCATCATCATCAACATCAGAGACGCTAGTTTAGCATTAGCAAGAGGAAAGTCACTAAAGGCTTGGAGGCTTGGTTTACATAAGCATCCAAAAGTTCAACTGTTTATCAAAATCATTTCCACTTCTAAAGCAGACTGGAAATTATTTAAAAATAGGCCATGACATGCAGATGACCTGAAAAGGAGAATGAATATGTCAATACTCTCAATAGGCCTTTAAGATTTTGTTTGTTTGTTTGTTTGTTTGTTTGTTTGTTTGTTTTGGGTTTTTTTGTTTGTTTGTTTCCCGAAGACCGAAGTGAAGTGCTACTTAAGAAAGCACAGGGGACATTTCAGTAGGGATCATACTGAGAGCTCATTTTCACACATGTACTGTCTTAGGAGTATCTAACTATAGAACACTAGCTCTTTACAGCTCAACCCTGACCCTCATCCCTGTCTACTATACCAGGTGGTCATTCCTTCCAAAACAGGTGACAGTTTTGAGCAGAAAAGCACAATGTAAGTTAATTTGAAGGACGGATGGCCAAGAAATGAAAAGGGACACAAATTTCACTTACTCGGGAGAAAGTTAACATATCGTCTTTTAGCATGCCCGCTCATGCACATCTGTTAATGCAGATTAGTGTGAAAAACAACAAAAAATTACACCATTCTGCAGCTTGTAAAAAAGAAAACACAGTGGCCTTGCCAATATATTTACATGTTGGCAACTGGGCAGTCAAAAAGGACTTTTTTCCAGCTCCTGATGACTCCAGGTGATTGAAGAGTTGGGACTGCTACTTGAAGGTTGAAGAGACTTGGAACCCTTTAGCCTAGGGAAGGGAGGATTGAGTGGGGATTTTAAAATGCTAAAAAGTATCTAAGGAACGGGCACCAAGTGGATAAGGTCAGGCTCCTTGCAGCAGTGCCCAGCAACAAAACAAGGGGCAATGGGTCCAAACTGGAACATCGGAAACTCCATCTGAACAGGAGGAAATACTTGTGAGGGTGACAAAGCACTGGAACAGACTGCCCAGAGAGGCCATAGAGTCTCCTTCTTTGGATGTTCAAAACCTATCTGCATGCCTTTGCTGCATAGCCTACTGTAGAGAACCCACTTTAGTGAGGGGGTTGAACCAGCTCAGGGCTGTGCAATCAGCAACCCACCAGCTGCATGCTGTCTGGCACAGCCCGCGCTGGAGCCCTGTCCCGCACCATCATGGTGGTGACACTGCCCACCCAGCTTGTCCCAGCCAAACTGCAGGGGTGCACCTATCACTCACAGCAACCAGTGATGCACCATCATCACTGTCTGGGCTGAAACCAGGACACAAAGAAGGTGCAGTGCAGTGCCAACTCAATTTATGGAATTTATGGCAAATAAGTGTATGCATTTTGATACATTTTCTAAACACAGTGCTACGAACAGCAAAAATACACTGCCTAATCATCAATTTTTATGTATTTGTGGCTCCATTTTCAGCTGACATAAATACATGACCTGTAAATTTTCAAATGGAATGCATAGAATTGCGATCAGACATTCAACTAAAAAATCTGACTGTATTATTAGTCATGTCATATTCATGTCATATTCATGCCATTGTTTTTTGGCAATATGCACATTTGTGAACAACTGTTTTCAAGAATGAAGTAAAGGAAGAGTGAAATTTCATCAAAAACTCAGACCTTGAGAGCTTGAGAGCTCACCAAGACTTGCAACCACTTACTACTGAAACAGACTGATGCATTAGTTACACAAAAACAAGATAAAATGCATGTTATTCTGATGGCCCATGATGTCAGAGGCAGGTGTTGGAGGTATGGTAGTACAGTTTGAACCTTCTGACCAATATTCTGTCCTGTTTTGTCACCATGCAACAGGTGGGCAGTCTGATAGAATGGCGTCCAACATGGAAGTGCATATGAAGAAAAGGTGTGTCAATGAATTCCTCCACAATGAAAAAAATAGCACTAATTGATATTCATTGATGCTTGCTGAATGTTTATAGAGACCAAGCAGTGGATGTGAGCACAGGAAGAAGGTGGGTGGTGCATTTCAGCAGTGGAGATAGCTGGTCACCCCCACTTATGCAGATTTTTACAAGTGTGACACGCAGGCTTTTTTTTCTTTCTAATGAAAACACATAGCTAATGGTAGTGACTATGTTGAAGAATGGTGTTTTGTGCTGAAAATTTGCTCTGTTAATATCATTTTTGTGCTGTGTGCATTGGTCGTAGTTGCCTTGGATATAAAATGAGGCATTACTCTAGGAGCAACCTACATATATGCAGCCCAAAACAACTCCTCTTAACTCAGTGTAGCTTGGGAAAGCCCAGAGATTGGAAACTTATGGACTAGATGTTCTCCAGAGTTCCCTATGATTTCATGATTCTATGAAGGGACTGAGATTCACCTTCTTTCCAGAAAATGTGTCTTCAGAAAAATGGATGGATACTGGCTCAAATATGGAATATTTGTGGTGATACATGAAAACTTTTCAGCAAATTTTCCAGATCTACAAAGTGAAAAAGTATCACTGTGATGTTACTGGAGTTAATAATGACTTCAAGACTGACTAACATAAATGGACAAAGGCTGGACAAAAAATCACCACACTGGTCAAAAAGATGAACATCAGAGAAAAGTAAAGTTTGAACAAGTGTTCTGCTCATGTACTTGATGAAAGTGAATTGAAGATATGTACATGATCGGTGCTGTTTTTTTATTTATGAATCCTAAAGGAATGACAGTGCAGAAGTTGTTGGCTTTGGTTGTGCACAGCAACTCAGCAGAACAATATTCATAATGCACAGTCTCATTGCATTAGCCAACTAGTGAGCATCACATCTTCTGAAAAGGAGAAAGTCTGGTTATGCAAAATAGTTCTGAATCAGAGCAAGCCAAAGGGTGGCCTTTTCCAAACCCTTCTTCAAGGAGCTGACAAACCATGTCAGATCATTCATGTTAAATTATGCTGGATGTCATTGGGATGTGCACTGCAGTCAACTAATGGCTGAGCTGCAGCTGTCAAATACTATGTACTGTGAGCCTCCTATAGCAATCCGACAGTAGTCCAAACGAAGGAAACAGGCCTTTATCTGCAAATTCATCGCTAGTTCAAACCTGACAAAATAAATAACACACATGACAATTACACATTCCAAGAAGGAAAAATTTCATCAACTCTTACACCTTCTGCTGACCTGCAGACAATCTAGTTCATTAAAATCCCATGACACAGTTCAGCTCTGGCACAAATTACAACAGTGTTGTTGATTTAGTGAGCAGCAAATCTGGTTATGTATTTTAAACTTTTCCAGCAGGCAGAAAGAGGATAATTAACTGAAAAGTAAAAAGAATCATCATACAAGTAAGTATTTATATATCTATACACTTGAATTGTGCTGTGGCTTTATCCATTTAACTCAAATTAAATTATACTGACTGTGGTTCAGTAATAACTAAGCTTTTGCCTTTTACATATTTATTGCCCTTACTGACCACTCTATTTACTTAGTAAGCAATCTTACTTCAGCTTTCCTGCGGTTCAGTCCATGCTAGGAAAACACTAATCTCTCCCAGGTTTTAGCTTTCTCATTTTCCCTACACCATAGTTTGACCTGCAGGCAAATGAAGCCATTCAAATATTTGCTTATCAAGTCATCTGTTCTCATCAGACCTTGCAATTCCTGTCATGCCCCACATGTCAGTTTAAAGCATAACGTCATTAATACCTCCAGTGCACTAATGGATGCTTCACACATGAACGCATTAATGAAATGTGTTATTGTTTTCCCTCACAGGACATTAACAATCTTGCTCATGCTGAGCCCCTGAAGCCCTGCAGTGCTGCTGAAAACCACTAGCTATCAAATGAACCCTCAGTTACACTTCAGTAACTTTAAGTTCAAGTTTATCACTGAAGTGTCACTCATGTGAGGAGAAGATACAAGCCTCTAAGGTCTTCTGGGCCCAGCTTCAATTACCATAAAGAGTAACAAGAGGCAATAGCTGCAAGGGAAGAATGCACCATTGTATAAATGAAACACTGTCAAGATAAAATAGGGGAGATCTGGGTGTCAGTGCTTCTTCCTTCTCCTCTTTGTCTGTGGACTGATGGCTTGGATAATGAAGACAGGATCTGCTTTCAAGAGAATGGATATACAAATAATCCAGTTTCTTGATAAAGATGTTAAATATAAGAGAAAAATAAAAAATCCTTATGTAAACCATGCTTAAAAATTGCTTTTCTGTGCCTTTAAGTATTATTTCCAGAGGAGTGGTGAAATGGCCCACAGTAATTTATGAAACTTCTACATACAAGTTACGCAAATAAAGCTGCTTGTCATTAGTTAGGCTGTGAATACAAAGCACTTTGGTGACAGAAGTAGGGCGGCAGCTTTTACAGATCACAAATAATGTCACTTCCTTTTCCATAGGTAAAAGAAAAGATACAAATTCAGTTTTTCCCTGCATTCATATCTACCATGGAAATCATTCACATCCAAATGAATCAGACTTCAAGCCTGCATTTTGTGTTTTTATTTTACAAAGCCAATGGAAAAAGTTGTCCAGTGTGTGCTTAACATTAGTAATCAGAGTACAGTGAAGCTGGTAACTGAATTTCTGAGAGTGTAATATACATTAGTGAATAAAATTGTGAACAGGAAAAATGCAGCAAAATAGTGGAATTCTATCTTATGAGCCCCATTTTTCCTCATCAGTCGAAGATACAGCTTGAATATCAGAATTCTCAAGCCTACAAAGGTTCTGATGAGCAGTCTGCAAGGTCATGAAGGTCTACTACCACTGTTTCGGTTAATTCCCTAATAACTCTGAAGACCAGTCCCTGAATGCCATAGCCCCATATATATTCCCTGTATTCTACCCAAAAAGCCCCACAGAAAGAAATCATAAGCTGTGAGAATTATACTTGTAATCATAATTAAGCAGCTAGTCCAGTAAATAGGAATTTCCAATGCCAACTATAGGATAAATGAAACATTCCAATCTTCTGGAGTACCCAAAACCCATAAATATTTGCTGTTTATTGTTTCTAAAATTCAAAGGTGTAGAAATATTATCTCAAAAGTTTCTTTTTTTTTTTCAGGTTCTCACAAATTAATGTTGAATCACAGCCTTTCTGGCTCAAATATCACAGACTGCCCACAACATCCTGATCTTTTCTTTTTGTTGCCATTAGCTAATCAATATCTCCCATAAACCTATGACCACCTAATGTTATTACATATGTTACTGGACTTCATTTCTGAACATTTCCAACAAAGCATTTTTCATTACACACCTATTTCTTCCTCTTAATTTTCTAATGGGAATGCTTGTGCAGGGAGGTAAAGAATTTTTAACCTATTCACTGCCAAACAAGCTAACATAAGACATGCATCACAGCCAACAAAAAATTCTTAGTGACTACCTCCCTTTTTATATTTTATGCTTGTTCACATATACACAGAAAAGAAAATATTTTTTCTAGCACCTGAAATGTCAAATGCCAATTGTTAGCCAAAGGAAAGAATGAATTGCCTACTGCCTATGCCATACAGCATAGAGTTTGGTATATGTTCATATAATTCCAGCATGACTGTAAGCACATTCAAGTAGAGCAGCTGAACTGTTTCAACAATTTCTCTGGCAAAATGGACAGTAATATATCAAATAAGCCAGAAAATGTTCCTGGAAAATGAAATTCACTCATTTCTAGTTATGAATTTCCATATTTGTCCCTGTTGCTGTCCTAAACAAATTCCAGACTCTGCATAGGAGTCAAGAATTTCTCCCCCATCCTACTTCTGAGTTTGGAAGCAACCTTTATGTTTCAGATGTCAATATTTTAAAAGAACACGTACACAGGTTGCTCTGTGACAGGTAGCTGCAATATTAAAAAGTAACTGTCCCCACAAAGCCTTCTAGGGCAGATGGAGCCATAAATACCACACCATAGATGTATGTGTATAAATTTATATATATACACACACTCACATATATACTTTTCTATATTAAATTGTCGTAACTTTCCCCATCAAATCTCTGAACACTTGTGTAGGAGAACAGGAGATGTACTTCTAAGTGACAGAGAAGAGCCATATTAGGCAAAAACCTCAGATTTGTCCTTGTTGAGTTAGGAGGGGCTCCTCTAAGTAGGCAAGTCTGCAAATAGACCAGCTGAAGTGCTTCTATAACAATGCACAGAAGATGGTAAATAAGCAAGATGAATAGGAAACCATGATGCAATTAGAGAGCTATGGTTTGATTGCTATCAAGGAAACATGGTGGAATGAATCTCACAACTGGAATACAGTGATTGAGGGCTACAAACATTTTCAAAGAGATAAGCAGGGAAAGAGGTGGGAAATCTGTTCTCTGTGTTAAAAAAGTGATAGATTCTAAAGTGCAGCCCCTGAGAAAAAGCCACAAACCAGTTGAGAGCCTGTGTGTAAAAATTAGGGACTGGACAAATAAAGGGCATCTGGTGGTTGGAGTCTAGTAAACAAAGATCTGTTGACAAGACCTTCTTGCTTCAGCTGGAGGAGGCATCATGCTCTCGGTTCTCATCCTGGTGGGGGATTTCACCTGGATATCTGCTGAAAAAACAACTCAGCAAGCTTCAAGTAATCCAGGACACTCCTGGAGTCCATTGAGGATAACCTTCTAGTTCAGTTATTGAACAAACCCACCACAGGTGAAGCATTTCTAGACCTGGTGCTCACCAACATGGAGAAGATCATTAAAGGGGTTAAATTCAGAGGCAATCTTGGCTGCAGCAGCCATGCCTCTGTTGAGTTCGTGATCTCGAGGAACATGAACCTGGCAAAGAGTCAGGAACCTGAATTTCAGGATAGCTATCTTCAGATTGTTTAAGGAATGAGGATGAGATTCCCTGGCAAACTGTGTATTAAGGACAAAGTAGGAGAATGGAGTAGGCAGTACTTTAAGGATGCCTTTCTGAGAGCACAGGAGCTCTCCATCCCCCTGATTAAGAAAACAGGCGGATGAGGCAGGAAACCCAAATGGCTGAGCAAGGACCTGATGGTCAAACTGAAGTGTAGGAAGGAAATGCACAGGCAGTGGAAGCAGAGATGGGTGGTCTGGGGAGAATATAGAGATGCTGACCAGATGTGCAGGGATGGAGTCTAGACTAAAGCTGAGGCACATATAGAATTGAATTTGGCAAGGGAAGTGAAAAATAACAAGAAGGGATTCTTTAGATAACTTGGGCAAAAGAGACTGCGATGGAAGACTGTACCCCTTCTGAAAAATGAAAAGGGAGAGCTGGCCTCCTCAGGCGTGGAGAAGGCTGAGGTACTTAACGAATTCTTGGCCTCAGTCTTGGTTGTCAGTCAGGCTTCCCACATCTCTCATGTCCCTGAACATCTAGATGGGAATAGGGAGAGCAAAATCCCTCCCAGTGTAAGGGTGGAGCAAGTCCAGTACCACCCCATGAAGCAGATGTGTACAAGTCTATGGGGCCAGACAACATGCCTCCCAGGGTTTTGAAGGAACTGGCTGATGTAGTTGCCAAGACTCTCTCCCTCATATTTTAAAAGTCATAGTGGTCAAGTGAAGTCCCCACTGACTAGAAGAAGGGAAAAATCACTCCCTTATTCAAGAAAAGGAGAAAGACCTGGGGAACTACAGGCCAGTGAGCTTTACATCTGTGCCCGGAAAGATCTTGGAATGGATCCTCCTGGAAGAGGTATTAAGGCACATGTGGGATGAGGAGGTGATTGGAGACAGTAGCAATGGCTTCACCAAATTCAGATTGTGCCTGACCAATCTGGTGGCCTTCTGTGATGGAGTGATAGCACTGATGAACAAAGGAGGGACCTCAGATGTCTACTTGGACTTTTGCAAGGCTTTTTACATGACCCCAGAACACATATGTATCTCTGAACTTGAGAGATATGGATTTCAAGGGTGAACTATTCAGTGAATAAGAATTGGTCGGATGGTAGTAGCCAGAGGGCTGTTGTTAATGGCTCCATGCCAAGGTGGAGGACACTGATGAGTGGTGTTCCCCAGGGGACCATCTGGGAACCAGGGCTCGCCAACATCAGCGACATAGACTGTGGGATTGGGTGTACCCTCAGCAAGTTTGCTGATGACACCAGGGTGAGTGGTACAGTTGACAATCAAATGGATGGATGTCATCCAGAAGGACCTGGACAGGTTTGAAAAGTGGGCAGAAAAGAACCTAATGAGGTTTAACAAGGCTAAGTGCAAGGTTTTGCATTTGGGTCAAGACAGTCCCAGACATGATTACAGACTGTGAGAACTCATTGAGAGCAGCCCTGAAGAGAAGGACCTGGGGATCCTCATGGATGAAAGGTGCAGGGATCTGGGCTAGTTCAGTCTGGAGCAGAGAAAGCTCGAGGGAGATCTCACTGTGATCTTTCAGTACTTGAAGGAAGCTTACAAGCAGGAGGGGGATTGACTTTTTACACAGACTGATAGTGATAGGACAAGGGGGAATGACTTTAAACTAAATGGTGGGAGACTTAGGAAAGAATTTAGGAGGAGTGGTGAGGCACTGGAACAGATTACGCAGAGAAGCTGTGAATGTCCCACTCCTGGAGGTGCTCAAGGCTGGGTTGGATGGGGCCCTGGAGATCCTGTTCTGATGACTGACAACCCTGCCCGTGGCAGGGCTTGAAACTAGATGTCTTTAAGGTGCCTTCCAATCTAAGCCATTCTGTGATTCTGTGATTTCTTCATTCATTTTGCAACTGTAGACTATTTCTAGCTCCTCTTTCCTCGGAAAAATGTCCCAAGAGCAGCAACAAGGTATTCTCAACCAGTAATGAGAAAGGTCTTGCATTTAGCTACAGGAGGTACCTTTAAACATACATGTTTTTAAATATATTCAAGTTCCTTAAGAAATGTCAGTTCCAGTTATTGCAAAAAATGACATGATCACAGTTGTTACTGTATTAATTCTTTTTTTTTTTTTATTTAAACATGTTTTCTTAGTGCCATTTTAATTGAAATTAAATCCAGTGCTAGACATAAACTTGGAAAAATCCTATTATGCACACATGCAACTTAAACTACAGTATGTTTAATCAGTGACTAATCTTTCCCCTTTGTTTAGTATTTTATTTTTCACAATCTGGGAGCAGTAGCTGTTTTTAATCCTTCCTTCCTCATCAGAATACTCACAAAGTGGTTCCTTGGGCAGAGGAGTAGCTATACCCAGTCAGTACTGCCTCCCTGCAGATATTAATTCTTAGTATCTTTAGACAGAGTAGCAACTACCCAACTTTTTCATCGGAACAATGCCCAGATACGCTACATTAATTCAGGAAACTATCTTTTGTCAGCAAGCATTAGGGATTATGACCCAAGAACCCTGCAGTGCAATATATATATATACATAATATATGTATATATTCATACACAGAACAATAACCAACTTTCCATTAGAAGTGCCCATTGGACAGATTTTTAGAGGCTTTCAGATGACTAAAGATTCAGTTCCAGTTGTGCCTATAGGTAGTTCTGAAACATTCCCCCTTCATATTTTAAAATCAAATTTTAAAATAATTGCAAATGCCTCTAGTTTTTCATTGCTATGGGTAATGGGAAAAGACACCAAGAGAGAGACATAACCCAAAGGAAAATAGTTTTGCTACACGTCAGAGCGATGCCAACACTTACTGGTGATGCCTGTAGTTCCTCTAGTAAGCAGTCTTCTCACAGCTGTGATCACAGTGTGCCTCCTGTACACGTAGCAACCTGCTCTGAAGTGTTTCCCAGTACAATACATCATCAATGTGTGCACACAGAGCTCCACACACTTAGTAGGATGCTCTCTAGCTATTTTCCAGGCTACATTTTCAGGTTTATTATCCATATGGGTAATAAGTTCAATCTTAATGTCATGATGTAAACAGTCATCAGCAACAGAGAAAAAGCCTACAGATGTGACAAATACCTCAGAGTCTGCACCATATTTACCTAATATAGTAAGATGTAGAGGGTTGTAAGACTTCAGTTTCACTGAGTAATTTTGGTGGGAAAGACAAGAAGGGAAACAGGAAGTAGTACAAACATCAAATGAAGGACAAAGGACAGCAAATGCAAACTCAAGAGTAATCGTGTGCATCAAAACTCCTATGAACCTCCAAGATAGATCCAGGCTGTCATTATATCATAGAATCATAGAACCATAGAATGGATTGAGTTGGAAGGGACCCCAAGGACCATAAAGCTCCAACCCCCCTGCCACAGGCAGAGCTGCCAACCTCCATATCTTATACTAGACCATACCCCATGCTCTGCTACTTCTCTCTGAAATCAAATCCGAAATACATCTCTTAAAACAGACCAATGTGACTGCCTATCCATGAAATATCACAGAAGCCCTACTGGAAGCATGTCACAGGTAGTATGATTTAGGTTATGATTTTATTCCAACAAATGCTGACGTTGAAGTTTTTAACTAACAGAAGGTGATTATTTCTCTTATTAAACCAGACTATCCACATAATTTCAGAGTTTTTAATGTATTTTTATTATATTTCTCATTTAAAATCCCCAAAATATGTAGAGATGTTAAAGAAAGGTATTGTTAGATACACAGGGTAAGTTTATTCTCATTACTGTCAGTATGCTATACTTTAAAACTCTAGTATTCCTATAGGCAATCTCTATGGATTAGTTCAAATTCTGTATAGACAGGGATTATACTATTGATGCACATGTAGTTAGAGTTTACCACTTTCATGGGCAAGGATAAGATTCACACAAGTCTTCCAGTTTAAAAAATTATTTGAATTTTTTAGGAATAATTTGTATGATACTAGCTGAAGTGCTTCATATTTTCTGAAAGTTGACAGACATTTCACAAGAAACAGCCTATCCAATCCAATATTATTAAAGCAAGAAAATATATTTTTCCAGAATTAATTAATTTGTGTCCAATATATATTAAGAACCTTAATCAATGTCATCTCATTGACATACCACACATGAATTCTATACTGATTTTCTGATATAATTAGGAACTTAAATTACTTTGTGTTACTGAAACTAACTTCAGAAGACATCTTTTGAGGGCAATTAGACGTGTTCAGAAATATATTAACAAAAGGAAAAAAAATCCAATAAAAGTAATTTCTTTTATTTAGTTGTATTCCTCTCCCATTTTACTCGACAGTTAGACTCTAATCCTAAAGTGAGAAGTTTAAAAAAAACACTAGCACTTTTACGAATAATTGCACAAGTGTCAGAAGCCCCAGAGTCATGCAGTCAGGTGATGTATCATACTACTTAGGAAAGAAAATTGTACAAGTATGCAGTGGACCGTAATTAGGAAGTTCATGTACTACGTATATCTAAATATTTCAGATTTTAAAAAGCACTACCAAAAAGTTATGAACAACACAATGGAGAAGACTTTGCCAGGTTAGGAAAAGGACTTCTGTTTAGGAGAAGTTATTGTATTTTGACTTTGCATAGATTCTGGAGCATTGTGTATACATTTGACTAAGTACTGCTCCTGTTGAGAGGTCATGAGAACTCAACCATTATTCAGATTGGTTTAATCTGGGTCACTATAAATCTCCATCTTTGCTCACAATGTTGGAAAAGAATGAACAAACAAGTGACATTGCCTAAAGATAGTGACACAAATGCATCCTGTATTTGCTCCTCCACAGACCATGCATCATCCATTAGAATGTGCAATCGGAGTCCAGATGACCTTATTATTATTATGTTTCTCCTGGTAATACTTAACCTTATCAACAAACCTAAAATTTTGTTTAAAAGCTTCAATGTTGAATATTTATTATTTCAGAAATCAACATGTTCAAGGACAAAGGAAAACATATTCAGGAAAATTTGTAACATTTACCTGTTACACAATTTATCCTTCAAATATGTTTTAATAATCATAGTAGTCACGGTGATTCAAAAAAAAAAAAAAAAAGCATCAGCACGAAAGAAACATTGAAAATAGATAGCATTAGTTAGATCCCTATGTGTTCTCAAGGTGTAAAACGTATTTTGTCATAAAATTGCAAAAAAAAAGCAAGCTTCCACCCACAGAACATACTGAGCTTCCTTAGGGAGGGTCGTAGCTAGAACAAACTGGGTGAGAAAAGGTGTTGCTGCCCACTGAGAACAAGGTGGGGAAGTTAGTGTGTAAGCATGGCCCATGCTGCCCATACCATACTGCAGCAGAAGGTATGGGAGGTGGACTGATCACCAGGACACGTAAGTGCTGTTTCTGTTTGCTCAGGAGACCAGCTCTCCTATTGGTAGTATCTGAGACCACAGGTTCAAACACAGTCTCCACCAGACAGTCTCCACCAAGAGGACTGTGGTAACCCAGATGGATGGCCTGTCCAGAAATGTAGCTGTTCAGGTCTCCGGCTGCAGGGAGTGCCTGAGCCTGTTGCTGCCCAGGGAGAGTAGCAGGGATTCCACATGCGTGAGGTGTGAGCAGGTGAATGAGCTGTTCAGCCTAGTGGTGGAGCTCAGGGAGGAGATGGAGAAACTAAGGACTATCTGGGAGTGTGAGCAGAAGATTGGTGGAGTGACTCACTGGTGTGCTGGAGGGACAGGTGCCAGGAAGATACCCCCTAAAAAATGGTGTTCCCTCTGCCCTGTCACAGTCAAACAGACCTGACAGATGAGGAAGGTTAGAAGAGAGTCCTGGCTCAGTGTCATGTGCACATCTCCTGTCTGCCCTCCCCACTTCCCCAGGAACCTCTAAGCAATAGGTTTGGAGCATTGGAAATTGAAGGGAAGGTGAGTGGGGAGTCAAGGGAGGATCTGCCTAAGTGGGGGCCTAGGGCGAGGCAGTCATCCCCTTGAGTCATCCCCTCCTTGAGACTACCTCTGTCAGGAAAGACAGAAGAGTAATTGTGGTAGGTGATTACCCTCTCAGGGGAACAGAGGGCCCCATTTTCAGACCCAACCCGGCCTGTAGGGAGGTCTGCTGCCTCCCTGGGGCCTGGGTCAGGGACATCGCCAAAAAACACCCGAGTCTGGTTTGCTCCTATGATTACTGCCTGTTATTGATAGGTCAGGCAGGCAGTGACAAAGTCGTTCAGGGAAGCCTGTGAGTTGTCAGAAGAGTCTTCAGGAGTTTAGGGCAAATGGTTGAAGGAGTGGGAGTGCAAGTGGTATTTTTGTCTCTCCCTTTTAGTAATGGTGAGGGATACCGAGAGGGCTAGGAGAACCCAGGCTTTGAATAAGTGGCTGAAAGGCTGATGCCACCACAGGAACTTTGGGTTCTTTGACCATGGGGAATTTTACTCAGCATTTGGCCTGATGGCTGCAAAGAGTCTCACCTGTCTCCAAGGGGAAAGCAGGTCCTAGCCCAGGAATGGGAAATAAACAGGAAGAGTTAGAGATCTGCATGCAGTTGCAAGGCCATAATCTCACTGCAATCACAGAGACGTAGTGGGACAGTTCACATGACTGGAATGATGTCATAGCTAGCTATGTGTTTTTTAGGAAAGACAGACTGCTGAGGTGGAGTGGTTAACTTGCTCTTTATGTGAGCAAGTTAACAACAACTAGAATGTATTGAGCTCCACCTGGGGGAGGGTGATATACTAATGGAGAGCTTGTGGGTGAGAATTAATGGTCAGGCTAGTATGGGTGACACTGTTGTGGGTATGTATTATAGGCTCCCTGATCAGGAGGAGGAAGTTGATGAGGCTTTCTACCAGCAGCTGGAAGTAGCCTCATAATCCCAGGTGTTGGTTTTTATGAGGGACTTCAATTATCCAGATATTGGTTGGATAAGCAACATGGCCAGGCACATGCACTCCAGACAGTTCCTGCAATGTGTAAAATATAACTTTCTGATGCAGGTTTTGGAGGAGCTGACAAGGGGTGGAGTGTTACTGGACCTTGTTCTTACTAGTAAGTATGGGCTTGTTAGGGAAACGAAGGTCAGGGGTAGCTTGGTATGTAGTCATCAAGAGATGGTGGAGTTCAGAATCGTGAGTGGAAGAAGTAAACCAAAAAGTAAGATTGTACCCTGGATTTCAGGAGAGCCAACTTTGATCTCTTCTAAGACCTACTTTGAGCTATCCCGCAGGCTAGGGTGTTAAAGGGCAAGGAGGTCTGTTTTTGCTGCTCAGTGTTTAAACAGCGTTTCTTCCAATGCGTATCTGTACGAATAAGAAATCAGGGAAGGGTGGCAGAAGACCTGTATGAATGAGCAAGGGGCTTGCGCATAAACTCAAAGAGAAGAAAGGCTGTGAAATGTGGGAAAAGGGTCAGACCACTTGGAAAGAATATAGGAATGTTGTCAGGGGGTGCAAGAATGTGATGAGGAAGGCTAAAGCCCACCTGGAATTGAATCTGGCAAAGGAGGTGAAGGATAAAAAGAAAGGCTTTTTAAAGTATGTCAGCAGTAAAAGGTACACTAGGGATAATATGAGTCCCCTACTAATTGGGGGGAGTGTTCTGGTAACAGGGAATGCTGAAGAGGCGGAGATACTGAGCACCTTCTTTGCTTCTGTCTTCATTGCCAAGAATCCCCTTTGAGAATCTTGGACCCTGGATGTAAGTGAGAGAGTCTGAGGAATGGAAGGCTTTGCTTTGGTGTGGGAGTAGATGGTCTGAGAGCATCTAGGCAACACAATTTACATAAATCCATGGGCCCCAGTGGGATGCATCCACGTGTGCTGAGGGAGCAGGCAGAGATCATTGCTGAACCTCTGTCTATCATCTCTGAGAGGTCTTGGAGAATGGAAGAGGTACCTGAAGACAGGAGGATAGTTAATGTCACTCTGGTCTTCAGAAAGGCCAATGGGATCTTGGAGTACATTAAAAAGGGTGTGATCAGCAGGTCAAGGGAAGTGATCCTCCACCTCTACTCTGCCCTGCTCTGGCCTCACCTGGTGTATTGTTTCCAGATCTGGGCTCTCCAGTACAAAAAAAGACAGGGATCTCTTGGAAAGTGTCCAGCGGAGGGCCATGAAGATGACAGAGAGCCTGGAGCACCTCTCTTACAAGGAAATGCTGAGTAACCTAGGTCTGTTCAGCCTTGAGAAAAGAAGACTCAGAGAGGATCTGATCAATGTTTATAAATATCTAAGGTGCAAAGGGGTGAGGCCAGTCTTTTCAGCAGTGTGTGGTGATAGGACAAGGGGAAACGGCCACAAATTGAAGCACTGGAAGTTCAGCACAAATGTGCCTAAGAACTTCTTCATAGTGAGGGTGTTGGAGCACTGGAACAGGCTGCCCAGAGATGTTGTGGATTATCCTTCTCTGAAGATACTCAAGACCTCCCTGGATGCCTACCTGTGCAGCCTGCTGTAATGAGGTGGTTTGGCATGGGGTGCTTTGGCAGGGGTGTTGGACTCGATGATTTCTACAGGTTCCTTCCAGCCCCTACAATTCTGTGATTCTGTGAAAAAGTGTTAGCTCATAGAAATATTTAAGTTAGATTTCATAACATCTGCTGTGATTGCATACAGAGAAATGTATGTCTTAGCATCAGCAAGACTCTATAGGCATCTGGAGGACCTCCTTTTTGTTGCATTGTGTACTTCTATCTCTACTTCACTTTAAGTAGCCTGCAATATTGCTCTTCCTTTGGCATCTGAAGCAAAATGAACAGTTATTTACACATCTGTGAGGCTGAAAACTTTCAATGTCAATCTTTACAAGCCTCAAAAGGACCAATTATGACCAATCACACACCTTCCACGGCCATGAAAATATTCCTTCCTAAGACATGCTATTTATCTGTCCTTTGGGTTTTATTTACATTGTTTGGTGTTATAGGCCTTGTCTACAACACATAGAAAAGAAGTCTTTATAGAATGCAAAAGCATGTTTAAAAAATAAATAAATAAAACAGTAAAATAATGTGCCAAAAAATTGCCTAATTTTTCTGTGTATTATTTGGCCTAGCATATTACTTAATGTATTTCTTCTACCCACAATTTCCTCACAAAGTAGGAATAGGATACCCTGTATGCATTACATCATCCTCTAACAATGGAGAATTCACATAGTTACCCTTGGTGACATGATCTGGATAGCTGCTATCATGTGCAAGTGTGAACAGAGTATGCAGGTGACATCCTCAAGACCCTAAGCAGGCATTCACCCTAAATCTGATAACAATATGAAACATTTTTAGGAAGCATTTAACATGAAGCCTGAGTTAGTTTACCATCAGCCATCTCAAACACTGAGAAAGAGCAGTCAGCTTGAAGAGATTTACCCAAAAAGAAGTGTGATTGATGAAAAAATCTTGGCAACACACTAGCAGTCAAATAAGGTTTTGAAATGGCAGAATTTGCCTCCTTGTTGGCTTCCCTTTAGATTGATCCAAGCAGCTGCCCTGTTGGAGGTGTAGTGTGCACCACTTAGCTGATAGCACAATGTGCAGTAAGCAGGCCTTCATGCCTTTGTGACTACGTGGGAGCAATCTGTCACCGGCATCTAGTGGATGCAAAAGAAGTTGGAGAAACTGCATCTCTTCTCAAAGAGATTTCTCTACTCTCAACCTTCCTGCCTGGAGTAGGCTGGAGTGAGCTTGTGGTGCTGTGATGTTAAGATTGGTATTTTGGAGAATTACTAGTTTTGAGGGTTAACAAAGCACATACGGGTGAACATTTTGTATGTTCCTAGTGTTGTGATTGATCTGCTGTATGGTTGATACTGACCTTGAGTGTGTAGTTCACAGTTTACTAGATAATTACATGCTGTTAATAAATCAATAAACAATTATCATCTGATTTAAACAACACCAGTGAAGCAATTTTTTACCCAATAATACTAAATATGGCAGTATTTATTGCTGCCTTCCACTATCTGTATCAATACTCTCCTGGACAGTGGAATAACTACAGATGGTAAAGATTACAATGGATTCTGTTCAAAATCCAGATCTTTCTCTGTCCAAATTCTCTTCTGCTGTAGGCCATTTAACTCTGAATTAGCTCTGAATTTAAAGTGGCCCCAAAGCTAACTAGCTTTTTCTCCTTTGCCAGTCTTGCTTCAAAATGTGCTCTCAAGACTGAGGTTTACAGGAATGCTACCCCACCACCAAACCTGCCACACTGTTGCCTGATTTGCTGGGAGCTGTTTTCTCATTCCATTTAATCCACTTTTCTTCAAAGCTGTTAAATTTGTCCATTTAGACACCACCCATGGACTCGTAGACAACAGAGTTGCAGACCAGTGAAATGATGATACTGAAGTCTATAATCACTGTTCCAAACAGTAGCTTCACTTAATTACACAATATGAGCCAAAATTCAGGAATGGTGCATATTTCTTAAGATCACTACAGAATATAAATAGACTAATTAGCCCCAAAGTTATTCAACCCTGAGTACAAAGAGTGAAAAAAAGTTTGATGTTAATTAGTGATTCCTTTATAAATATAACCCCCCAAACAGTTCTTCCTTACACTTAATAAAATAAGAATATTCCTTATCACTGGGTCTATCAGAACATCGTAGCCCTGTGGGTAGTTGCCTTATCTGTTTATTAGAATTGTATCCATCAGTTTCTTTCAGTACTTTATCTCTGGTTAAACAGTGTTCGGGCAGAAAACTCTCATTTTCCCCAGTCAATTCTGGGACAATGGTTTTGCTATAACCATCCTTTCTGGTTTTCATGTATGTCACATTCCATCTTATGTCATCAGCTAATTTTAAATTAGCATTATTCAACCTGTTATGTGTCTGTATAATTTACCCAGAAAGTTTTACAATTAAGAAATTCTTAATCATAGTTTAATCATAATTTTCTTAAGGAAGAACAATTAAAAAGTAATCATGATGTATATTGAACAGTGTTCCATGGTCTGGGAAATAAAACAGTAGACTGCTAAATTTTATTTATTTATTGAAAGAGAAACAAAGAATAGTATTGATTATTCACACTAGAAATGTGAGAGGAATATTCCTTCCTCATTTATTGTTTTTAAACAATTGAACTATATTGACCATGCTAAGAGATCTAAACAGAAGCCAACATTGTCTTGAGTAATTCCAGATTTATTTTGTGCTCCAAATTTTCTTTTCTGTAAAGGTAAATTTTCCTCTTACAAAGCAGTAGCAAACATTTGAAACAACACACGGTGACACAAAACAGCTGCTTTTTAATATAAAGGCTTCAGTTAACAGCAAGATGGTCCTTTAGCTCAGCAGGAAAAACATTGTGAAGAATCAGCAATTTTACAGTGGAAGTAAAAGAAAGGTAATATTTAATTTGAGAAGATTTGGGTTAGCCTTACATTTCAATCTAAGGAAAGGCTAACAGGAGTTCTACTGTTTGGTAGCATAATGAAAAGATTTGATTACAGAAATCTCTATTAGTAGTAACAATTGTTTTAGTTCTGTTGATGTGGTGTATCTATAAAGCACTAAAAGAAATAATTTATGCAACCAATAAATTTTCTATGGTTTTTGAAAACACAAATGAGATGGTCACTTACCTTTATAGACTTCCAGTCTACAGATTCATTAAGGCAAACTTACTGCTGCAAAGTGATGGAAAAACTGAAAGACTGTAGAACAGAAAGTAAAAATGTTTATATATATATATATAAGCTAGTTACATAACTCAGGTAGCAAACAAAAACTCCAAAGACAAAAAGACTAGCCAATTATCATTTTTATTATTAATGTAAACAACATTTAGTAGACTAACACCTTGCAAAGCAGATGAAAGATAATGGGTCTAACTTAATTTAGATTAGGTAAATATAGGTAGATAGGAATTGCAGAACTCTTTGAACTCAAGAGTTAAGTAATCAACTTAAATAGTCACTGAGAATTTGGCTCCAATATACACATGTGGAAATGCCTCAGAAAACTTATAGTAACACACAAGGTCTCTAGATGGAGTGTATAACAGGTAAGCCTGCCACACATAAGATAGATAATTAGAAAGATAGATAGATAGATAGATAGGTAGATAGATAGATAGATAGATAGATAGATAGATAGATAGATAGATAGATAGATATGGAAGTATCCAGTACAACCATTATTTTGCCCTCGTATTGGTGCAGTGAGTTAATGGAGCATCATTCACTTATATTTCAACTGTTACTTTAGAATTAAAGTCCTGTTTTAGACAGCACTGCTGTAGCTGCTATACATGTTGGGAACTGAGAGAGTATCAAGTACATGTTATTCATCATTCTATTACATCTTAGTTGTGATGAAGGCAAACAACAACCAGACTATTTCCAGTTTAGGAAATTATCAAGCTTCTGTAAGATGTGAAATCACTGGGTAATGAAGAACAGCTGTTTGCTTTTAACAAGATTCATAATATTATCACTAATCACAAATCATGCTGATTTAAAATATTAATAAAATCATAGAATCATAGAAGCACCAAGGTTGGAAAAGACCTCCTAGATCATCCAGTCCAACTGTCCACCTACCACCAATATTTTCTCACTAAACCATCTCCCTCAATACAACATCTAAACATTTCTTTAACACCTCCAGAGATGGTGATTCCACCACTTCACTGAGCAGCCCATTCCTGTGTCTAACCACTGTTACAGAGAAGAAATTTTTCCTAACTTGGCCTTTCCCTAATTTTTCCTATCTTGGCTCAACTTCAGGCCTCTAGTCCTATCACTAGTTATGTGGGAGAAGAGGCTGACCTCACCTCTCTATAACCTCTATTCAGGCAGTTATAGAGAGAAGTACTGAGCCTTCTTTTCCCCAGATTAAATAATTCCAGCTCCCTGAGCCACTCTTCATAAGACTTCTGCTCCAGTCCCCTCAACATGTTTCCTTGCCCTCCTCTGGACATGCTTCAGAGCCTCAGTGTATTTCTTGGATTGGGGGGCCCAAAACTGGGCACAGTACTCAGTGTGTGACCTCACCAGTTCTGAGTACAGAGGGATGATCAGTTCTCTGTTCCTGCTGACAACGCTATCTGTGATAGAAGCCAGGATGCCATTGGCCTTTTTAGCCACCTGGACACACTGCTGGATCATTTTCAGCCAAGAGTCGACAGACACTCCCAGTTCTATTTCTTCCAGCCACTCTGCCCCAGGCCTGTAGCATTGCCTGGGGTTGTTGTTGCCAAAGTGCAGGACTCTGTACTTGGTCTTGTGAACTTCATCCCATTGACCTCAGCCCAGTCATCCAGCCTGTCCAGATCCCTCTCTAGAGTCTTCCTAACCCGAGGCAGATCGACATTTTCCTTCCATTGTGGTGTAATCTGCAAACTTACTTAGAATGCATTCAATCCCATCATCCAGATTATCAATAAGATACTGATCAAGACAGGACCTAATTCTGACCTCCTGGGAAACACCACTCATGACTGGTCACCAGCTGGATGTGAGCCCATTTACCACCACTCTCTGGTCCTGGCCATCCAGCCAGTTCTTTACCTAGAAAAGACTGTACCTGTCCAAACCAAATACAAGACAGCGTCTAAGGCTTCGCTGATGTCTAGGTCAACTGTTCCAACAGCATTGTCCTCATCCACCAGGCAGGTCACTTGATCATAGCAGGATATCAGGTTGGTCAAGCAGGACCTGCCTTTCATGAACTCATGCTGGCTAGGCCTGATCCCCCAGCTGTCCTGCACATGCCATGTGATTTCCCTCAAGATGATGTCCTCTATAACCTTTTCTGGTACTGAGGTCAGGCTGATGGACCTGTAGTTCCCTGGATCCTCCTTATGGCCTTTCTTGTAAATAGGAGTCATAATGGCAAGCCTTCAATTCTCTGGGACCTCTCTGGTTGACCAGGAATGCTGATACATGGTGGAAAGCAGCTTGACAATCACCTCTATCAGCTCCCTCAGCACCCTTGGGTGGATCCCATATGGTCCCACAAACTTGTGATTGTCCAGGTGAAGTAGTAGGTCTCTAACTGTTCCCACCTAAACCAAGGGGAGGAGGGGCTATTCTGCTCTCCATCCAAGACTTCCATGTCAGAAGGTAGATAACCCCAGTTATCTGTTAACTACCCCAGTTAACTACCTTGGGGTAGTTACCCCAAGGATAACTGGTCTGACTTTAAAGACCAATGTAAAGAAGGAGCTGAGAACCTCAGCCGTTTCCTTATCCTCAGTGGTCATGTTCCCTTATCACATCCAGTAAAGGATGGAGATTATCCTTAGCCCTCCTCTTACTGTTGATATATTTGTTAAAAAGATTTTTTTCCCTTTTACTCCAGTGGCCAAGTTGAGTTCAAGCTGGACTTTGGCCTTTCTAATTTTATCCCTGCATGTCCTAACAACTTCTCTGTACTTTTCCCAAGTTGCTCATCTCTTCTTCCACAGCAGGCAGGCTCTCTTTTTCTCCTGGTGACTCAGAAAATATTCCCTGTTCATCCACACCAGCCTTATTCCCCTCCAACTCTTACAGAATCTTGCAAACTCTTACAGCTTTAGGATTTATTATACTGCAGAACACAACAAAAAAGAGGAAAAGAACCCATTGTTACACTTGCGGGAGGGCCTATATCCACAGTGGGGCTCCTTCCATTCTGCTTCAATTCTAGATAATTATAAGTCACATCTAGGTAATTAAAAATCACATTACAGATGCAAGCTGTAAGCTTCATAACACTTTTATTAATATTTACATACTCTGAAGTTGTAAAGTTGAAGGCAGAATTAATTGTATGTGTTTATTTATATCACTGAAGCCAGCGTTGTCTGCTTATTTAGTGCTAATTTTTATACATGGCACCCTGTTAATGAATCAACAGTGCTAAATCTAGTACCAACTGAAAAATCTTCAGATAAATTTATGTTGAATTTGCTAGAATATGATGCACATTCAAATACATTATATTAAATATTCGATAGGTCGATGCTCAGTGATGAATTTGTATTAAAACGTATACTGAAGAATCACAAGAAGCTCATAGATAACCACCAAATGAAAGTATGCAAAGAGTAACAGAGCTGTATTACCTTAAGTGGAAAATTAGAGAATGGTAAAGTACCAGCAATGGGTGGAGAGGTGAATGCTGCAGGATGGCAAGGTGCTGAAAACTTAATTAATGACTGAAGCATCTTGAAGACAAAAGCTTCTTTATAATTAGTAAGTACCATAACTAATCAATTTAAGCTGATTATTTAAAAAAGAAAATTAGCCTCCTACACTGAACGATTTTTCTACATATTGTGGATAGATGTGTGTCATGTTTTTATGATTTTTGGTTATTGGTATTCCACATCATAGCATCATGTAGTACAAAGAGTTAATACTCCAGTTCTGGGCAAGGGCGTTTTTGTTTTTTGTTTTTTGTTTTTTGTTTTTTTTTTAGAAGGAGCAAGCTGATTTACTAAATACGGTATCAGAATGCCAGGTAGCACACTATAATACAATATAATTAGAATTGAAGCTATTAAATCAAATATAATGAGAGAGTCTGAAAGGTGGAAAGACCTCACCATAACACTGAGGTGAGATGTGCAGTCGGGTCAAGCAGCAGGGAGGAGAGCCAAAAAAAGGGAAGGTCTCCTGACCTTGCCAGGGGTTATATCTCCTCTCTGAATGTAAAGTCCTCTGGGATATGTAGTTCTTCTCTTCCAGACAGGTGCCTGGAACTGGAGCATTAACTCTTTAACTCCCAGTGCCCTACATGATGTTATGTTGTGGAATACCGATAAGCAAAAATAATGAAACCGTGACAATGTGGTACTTTCAATATTCCTTCATAGACGAAGAACTTGTCAGCATGTTGGCTACTACTGAATTTCAAATGCAGGTTCTCTGTAATTGCACTTAAGTTCAAATAAGGTCATGGCAAAGCCACTGTGTGTCTAGTGAGATCCAAAGGGATGCACACATCAAAAATAAATAAATAAAATCTGTATGAAAGGGTGTCCAAGTTTACTAGGTCAAATCTTAAATCGGGATCAAATAGAAGAAAAGTGGTTACTTGTCTCTATATTTGTTTTAAATACTAAATGACATGGAAACCATGAAGGGTCGGCAGTCAAATTTCTCTGACATATACAAATATTCGTACATACAATCTGACAAAAATGTTGCTGTTGTATACAACATTTCCCAACATTTCCCAAATTACGAGCTAAGATCATTTGCTGATCTATTAAGACTAATCTGTTAAGAGATTGGTTGTATATTCCATTACTTTCCTGTTGTTATCAGCTATCAGAACATTACACATTCTCTGAAAGATTACTCTTCTCTGAAATGAGAAAAATGTGAAAGCGTAATTAGCTGATCTCAATTAAATTCATGTCTATGCAATGGAAGATGGGTTCTGGCATTATTTAATGCTCCAAATTCTAGATGGAGTTCATAGCTGTAAGTAAATCAGTACTTTGACATGCAATCAGTTTTTCAACCAGCAAAAACTGTTATTTTCATGTACTACTTAATTCCCTCTCTCACATTTGAAATAGATAATCTACAAACTTGGCCTTTCCGTTCCACGGTTTGGTTAAAAACTATAGCAGTACAACACTATTTGCTAAAGCATGAATCCAAAGATTACCTTATGCCCAGTAGGTAGAACTTTCCTCTTTATTTATTTATTGCTTTTTGTTGTTTAATACAAATCTGACCAGCTGAATGTTGACATCATTTATGCAAGTTTAACATGGTACGTTAGGCCACGTGTGTCCAAACATTTGGCTTGCCTGTGCTACAATGAGTGAAGAAGAATTGTCTTGGCACACTAACAAAACACATAATATAGTTTATATGTATAAGTAATACAGATTTTTATATGTATATTCTCATTAAAACATTTAAAAAGGAGAGTAACATGAACATAAAGCTACTGGGATATTTGACCTTAAGTTTGTGAAACTAATGCATCAGTCTATTTCGATGAAAATGGATGCATTTCTTAGTGAGCTCTCAAGGTGTTCACCAGAGATTTTTGACAAAATAGTACTCTTCCTGTTATTCATCCTTAATTACATTTGTTCACAAATGTACATACTGCCAAAAGGCTATGACATGAATAAGGCTTGATTGTGAAGCAAGGGATATTTTTCTCTGGTAAGAGAAGGTTTATAAAAGACTGGTAAAGAGACATGGTTAGATTTTTTAGTAGAATATTAGATGGCAATTCTATACTTTCTATTTGAAAATTTGCAGATCATGTATTTAAATGAAGTCACAAATATACCAAACAGCTGATGATTGTTCATCAATCTTAAAACCCATTCTCAAATTCCTTTATCAAGATGGAAACCACAGTTGCATATTTGTCACTGTTCTCAGTATTTTATTTAGCCAATGTAACAAGTTACATAAAATTATCACTTCAGCTTGCCATTATTTGAGCTTTATTTTTAATGCTATTATGATTTGAAAATAGCACAGATATTTTAATTTTCACTTTAAAGATGCATGTTTAACCTATTTAAATGAGTGCCCAAATCCATCAAAACTGGTAAATGTGTGAGCTATTTTTAATCTTCATGTTCTGACACAGATTTGCTTTATGATTCCATAAATGACTTGATTTCATTTCATAAATCATAAAATCTTTTCAGCATTTTACCCCAACTTAGCCACCTTCCTTCAGAAAAGTAAACAGTGTCCCCATAATCAGCATCCATACTTCTAAGGAACTCCTGGAATTGGTGCTGATTCAATTTTTGGACTTCATGAAATTTGCAGCTTTGATGATGATTTGAACAACATTATCCATTTTTTAAGCTTTCATGCATTAATTTCTTGATGTATGAGGCAGTGGTATTTCATTGCATGTCAACAATTGCAATGTCCTCTGTTATATAAAGATCATTATTATCGCATAAAGATTATTATTCTAGTACATAAAGAATATTCTAGCAGTGGTAGTAGAACACAACTACTTTAAAGCCCTGTCAGTTAGCAATCTTCTTTTAAGAAACCAACTTAAAAAAAAAAATCAACTCAGATCAATAACTTTTATATTTTAGTAGAAAACTATTGGATGTCACATTTTAACCCATGCCACAAAATAATCCTTTGTTCTTAAGGAAGGTAGGCAAAAAATAAGTCAGAAAAAATGAAACACAATTCAACAGCAAGTCAGTGGTTATGTAACAGCAGATGTTGCTGCAGAGCAGTGCTTACAAAAAACCAAGAACTCTGCAGCTTCTTCAGCTGCCAGAATGGATGCTGAGGGTGAGCAAGAATGGGGGACACAGTCAGGACAGCTGACTAAAGGGTCATCAGTGGGCATAATGCTCAGCATTAGAAGCAGGAGCTAAGAAAGAATAAGGGAGTATGTTTGGAGTGGTGGCATTTTTCTTCCCAAGAAATCACTACATGTGATGAGCCCAGCTTTCCTGGAAGTGGATGAACATCTGCCCACTGATGGGAAGAAATTAATGAATTCTTTGTTTGGCTTTGCTTGCTTGCAGCTTTTGTTTTGCCCTGTAAACTGTCTTCATCTCAACACATGAGCTCTTGCACTTTTACCTTCCCAAGTCTCTTCCTCACCCCAGCCAGAGAGAGTGAGAGAGCAGCTGTGTGGTGCTGAGCTGCCTGCTGAGGTCATACCTAAACAATTTGTGTATTTCTTTTTGGGGGAAAAAAAGAGATCAGAAGTGTAGTAGAAACAGATGCCAGAATTGCATGATTTTGTCAGTCTTTCCAGGAAAAAATTATTGCCAACGTCTGTGATTTTCTCTGACCAGAAGGAACTTTGTATATGCCAGTTTTGAGTATACCTCAAGAATGACTAGCACTTTTTCTTATGTACTGTAAATGGAAGTATTTACTTGAAAATATAACAAGCAGAAGTGAAAGATAATCTAATTTAACTCTTCATCCCTACTTAATACTATCATAGAATCATAGAATCACGAGGTTGGAAAAGTCCTACAAGATCATCTAGTCCAACCGTCCTCGCATTACCTTTCCTACCACAAGCCACTAAACAATATTTTATACCTCCTCATCCTGATGCCTCTTGAGCACTGCCAGGGACGGCAACTCCATCACCTCCCTGGGCAGGCCATTCCAGTGCCTGAACACTCTCTGACAGAAAAAGTTTTTCCTTATGTCTAATCTAAATCTCCTCTGGCACAACTTGTGGCCATTTCCTTGGGTTCTCTTTGTTGCCTGGGAGAAGAGGCCAAACCCCTCCTCATCACAACCTCCCTTCAGGAAGCTGTAGAGTGCAATAAGGTCTCCTCTGAGCCTCCTCTTCTCCAGACTGAACGATCCCAGCTCCCTCAGCTGCTCCTCATAAGATTTGTGCTCCAGACCCCTCACCAGGTTCGTTGGCTTTCTCTGGACATATTCCAGAGCCTCAATGTCTTTCTTGTAGTGAGGGGCCCAAAACTGAACACAGTACTCGAGGTGCAGCCTCACCAGTGCTGAGTACAGGGGGATGATTACCTCCTTGCCCCTGCTGGCCATGCAGGCCAGGACAGCATTGGCCTTCTTGGCCACATGGGCACACTGTCAGCTCATGTTCAGTCGAGCATCAAACAACACCCCCAGGTCCCTTTCCTCTTCACAGTCATCCAGCCACTCTGCCCCAAGCCTATAGTGCTGCATGGGGTTATTGTGCCCGAAGTGCAGGACCTGGCACTTGGCCTTGTTGAACCTCATCCTGTTCACCTCAGCCCAGTGATCCAGCTTATCTAGATCCCTCTGAAGGGCCTTCCTACCCTCAGGCAGATCAACACTACCTTCCAACTTGGTGTCATCTGCAGACTTACTGAGGGTACACTCAATCCCCTCATCTAAGTCATCAATAAAGATATTAAAGAGGATGGGCCCCAGTTCTGACCCCTGGGGGACACCACTTGTAATGGGTTGCCAGCTGGACTTTACTCCATCAACTACTACCCCCTGGGCACAGCCCTCTAGCTAGTTCCTTAACCAAAGAAGAGTATAATTGTCCACAGGCAGCCAGTTTCCCCAGGAGAATACTGTGAGAGACCATGTCAAAGGCATTGCTGAAGTCAAGGTAGACTACATCCACAACCTTTCCCTCATCTACCAGTCCGGTCACCCAGTTGTAAGAGAGGAGGTTGGTCAAGCATGATCTGCCTTTCATGAACCCATGGCTAGGCCTGATCCCCTGGATGCCACGCATGTGCTGTGTTATCTCACCCAAGATGATTTGCTCCATAACTTTCCCTGGTACCGAGGTCAGGCTGACAGGCCTGTAGTTCCCCAAATTCTCCTTATGGCCCATCTAATAGATGGGAGTCACATCAGCAAGTCTCCAATCCCCTGGGACCTCTCCAGATAGCCAGGAGCAGTGATAGACGGCTGAAAGCAGCTTGGCAATCACCTCTGCCAACTCCCTGAGCACCCTAGGCTGGAACCCACAAGGTCCCATGGACTTGTGATAGTCCATATCGAGGATAAGCTCTATAACTGTCTCTACCTGAACCACCAGGAGTGTATTCTGCGTACCATCCCAGACTTCCAGATGAGGGCGTAAAGTGCCCTGAGGATAACTGATCTGACTATTAAAAGCAGATGTAAAGAAGGCATTGAGGACCTCAGCCTTCTCTTTTTCCTCAGTGGTCACATTCCCCCTGTATCAAGTAAAGGATGGAAATTCTCCTTGGTTCTTCTCTTACCGTTGATATATTTGTAATAGCATTTCTTATTCTCTTTTACTGCAGTGGCCAATCTGAGTTCAAGTTGGGCTTTTGCCTTTATAATTCCACCCTGCATACCTTAGCAACTTCCTTGTAATCTCCCCAAGTAGCCTGTCCCTTCTTCCAGAGGACATAGACTCTCTTTTTCTTCCAGAGTCTCAACAATAGTTCACGGTTCATCCACACCGGTCTTCTTCCCGTACAGCTTGCCTTACGGCATTCAGGAACAGCCCATTCTTGTGCCTTTAAGATTTCCATCTTGAGGAGTGTCCAGGTTTCTGGACCCCCTTACCCTTAAGGAATGACTCCCAAGGGACTCCTGCAACAAGTGTCCTGAACAGGTCAAAGTCCACCCTTTGGAAGTTCAAGATAGCAGTTTTACTAGTCATCTTTCTGACATCTCCAAGAATAGAGAATTCTATAATTTCATGGTCACTCTGCCCAAGACTGTCCCCAACCTTCATATCTCCCACAAGTCCTTCTCTGTTAGTGAGGAGCAGGTCTAGCAGGTCACCACCCCTGGCAGGCTCTCGTACCAGCTGCATAAGGAAGCTATCTTCCATGCACTCTAGAAACCTCTTGGACTGCTTCCTCTGCTCTGTATTATATTTCCAACATATATCAGGGAAGTTGAAGTCTCCCATGAGAACAAGCACACAACTTCTGCAAGCTGCTCATAGAATACCTCATCCTCTTCATCCTGATTAGGCCTTCTATAACAGGCCCCCACCAAGATGTTCCCCCTACAGCCCTTCCCCCTGATCTTTATCCATAGACACTCAACTTCATCATTCCCAACCCCAGGCTCTTCAACATCAGAACACTCTTGTATATAAAGGGCCACACCACCACCCCTCCTTCCTTGTCTATCCCTTCTGAAGAGCTTGTAACCATCCATCACAGCATTCCGGTCATGGAAGTGGTCCCACCATGTTTTGGTAATAGCAATTAGGTCATAGTTAGCCTGCCACACAATCACTTCCAGCTCCTCCTGCTTGTTGCCCGTGCTGCATGCATTGGTGTAGATGCACTTCAGCTGAGTCATCTGCCTCACCCCCAGATCATCCCCTAGATTCATCTCTGGTGAGCTCTATTTTGTCCCCTTCCCCCATCGTAAGTAGTTTAAAGCTCTTTTGATAAGCCCCACTAGCTCCTACAATATGATTTGTTTCCCACCCTTTGAGATGGGTGGGTTCCATGCACAGACAACAGGCCAGGGGCTGAGTAAACTGCCCCATGATAAAGAGCCCAAAGTTTCTGCCTTGACACTTAGTTTGATTTTAAATGTGTTAGTCATCTTGTGTAGTTTTGTTTCTTTTTACTCTGCAGGATAGAAAAGGAGATCTAATTTATAGAATGATTAAGGTTGAAAAAGACTTGTTTTGTCCCACTCAGTGGGTTTTGAGAAAGTTGAATCTTTTTCTATCTCCTGAGACATGCCTCCCCTAGTTAGCAATCACTACCGAATTGAGTCACCCAAGACTCATAGGAATAGTACACATTGGTTCATTGAGAGCTTTCTTAACAATAACTAATACTCTACTTGGAGGTAAAGTTGGTTAATTTGCTATTAACAATTAATAAGCATTACAGGTAAGATAATATTAGGCAGTGGCTACTACAAAGAATGAAAGAGTAAAAGAAGATGAAGAGAAAAGATGGGAAACAGGAAGGGAGAGACAGACAGATACACAAACACAGCAAAGCAACTTAGTTCATCACTCCTCAATCCAGTGATGTCTTGGTGTCAGGCACTCATCTTCAGTGATGGTGGGTCGTCCAAGGTTGTGGCGATCAGTTGATGACTAATGGCAGTACATACTTTTATAGTCCAGAGTGGTCAAGCCTGCTCTTTTGGAGTGATAGTTTCTGGCTTTGGGGGTCACATGAGGACCTGTTTTGTTTCCGTTTTTGAGGCCTTGCAAATTTAAATCAGCAAAGATAAGAGAAAGCAGGGAGAGGACAGCTTGTATCTTGCCTTCACAGTATACAGTGGAATCATCTCCCAGCTTCTTGTATCAAGCTGGAAACATTTGCTTCCAAGTCGACTCTTCCACCAGAAAACACTCCTGTGTCTTTGTATTCAAAGGCAAACAACTCCAAAGAAATGCAATATAAAGCTGTCCACAGCGTATTTTGTTTGCCTCACACTGATTTGAGGCATCCTGTATCAGCCTCAGAGAGACACTTCTAGAGGTCAAGTGGTCCAACCCTGCTCAGGCAAGGACAGCTTGAGCAGAGTGCCTAGGCCCGTGTCCAGGCAGCTTTTGAAAAGCTACAGGGAGGAGACTCCACAGACTTTGGGCAACCTGTGCCAATGCTTTGACATACACAGAGTAAAAAAATGTTTTCCTAATAGCCAGGTATAACTTCTTCTGCTCCTGATTGTGCCCATAGCCTCCTGACCTGGCACTGAGCATCACAGAAAGGAGCATGATTCCATTCTTTTCACTGCTTCAAAGGAAGAATGAAAGATTCCTTTCAGGTTTTTTTAGACAGTGAGATCTCTACCAAGCCACCTCTTCTCCAGGTTGAAAAGTCTCAGCTCTCTCAGCCTCTTCTCATGGGAAAGTTGCTGGAGTTCCTTGATCTTTGTGGCTATATACTGGCATCTTTCCAGTATGTCCATGTCTCTCTAGTTCTGGGGGGCCCAGAACTGGACACAGTATTCCAGATATGGCCTCATCAATGCTGAGTAGAGGGGAAAGATCACCTCTCTTGACCTGCTAGCAATATTTTGCTTACTTCAGCCAAGAATACCTTGAGCCTTCTTTTCTGAGTCCAGTATGATAGTACAGGAATAGCAATGTGCATGATCACAAGGTGTTATTAAGATTTTCCCAGGCACAGAAGAATAAAATAATAAGCAGTAAATCAAACAGAAAAAAAAATTAAAGTAAATTAAAAATTAAAAATAAAGGAGCAAGTAACAAGTCATAGGCTCTACTATACAGCAGTGTAAATGATGCCTATGGCAATAACAGGAACCTGCTAATTAACAGTTAAACAGTTGTAACAGCTGTAATTTCAGTGCAGCATGTTACAATCAACACTACTATCAAATCTGATGTTATCTTGAACCTCCTGAGTCTCATGCTGGGCAACAAAAAGGACAGTTTTGGATTCACCAACCTGAAGAGCAAAACACCTTTATGACCACTCATTCACTCCCCTTTCCTTTGGGAAGGAAAAAAAAAAAAAAACAGGAAAAAAGGAAAAAAAACTTATGGATTGAGTCAAAGACAATTTAATAAATGAGGCAAAAGATGCAGGTGCAAGGAAAAGAAAGAAAGAAATTGTTATTTCCTATAGGCAAGCAGTTGTTAAGACACATCTGGGAAAACAAAATCTCAGTTTGCATATTGGTTTATAGAGAGAAGGCGGCACATCATCACAGTGTCTCTGCCTCCCCTCCTCTCCATTGTTTATTTCAGATAGTGGCATTATATGGAATGGGATATACCTTTAGTCAGTTGGGGTCAGCTGTCATAAACATGTCCTCTCCCACATTTTCTCCTATTTGCAGGCTAGTCACTATGAGAGAAAAAGTGGCATGGGGTGTTGAAGAGCTGAATGTGAAACTGATGCTGTGGAAGCATATATTTGATATATTTGAGTCAGAATCTTCTGACTGGAAGGGACCTTTAAAGGTCATCTGATGGGAAGGGAAGGGAAGGGAAGGGAAGGGAAGGGAAGGGAAGGGAAGGGAAGGGAAGGGAAGGGAAGGGAAGGGAAGGGAAGGGAAGGGAAGGGAAGGGAAGGGAAGGGAAGGGAAGGGAAGGGAAGGGAAGGGAAGGGAAGGGAAGGGAAGGGAAGGGAAGGGAAGGGAAGGGAAGGGAAGGGAAGGGAAGGGAAGGGGAGGGGAGGGGAGGGGAGGGGAGGGGAGGGGAGGGGAGGGGAGGGGAGGGGAGGGGAGGGGAGGGGAGGGGAGGGGAGGGGAGGGGAAGGGAGGGGAGGGGAGGGGAGGGGAGGGGAGGGGAGGGGAGTGTCACTAATCAAATAGTTATTAGATCCCACATTATCACACTGTTGGGAACTTTGGAGAAGTGTACTCTGCACAGAAGTTCCAGAAGGATTCAAAAAGATAAATAAAACATGCAAAACTATCAGACACCCAAGTATTCTCATGGCAGTCAGAATGACTCATCCTAGGTCTTTTCTAGCCACATTCTTACATCTCCCTTCTACATACCTGAATGGGTACCCATTTATTTCTCCTGCGATCTTTCATCATATTCTGAGAAGTTCAACTTTTCTAGGTTGATAAGTTCTACTGTATTTCTCGTGGTTTTATCTGTCCTCATACATCCTCCCAGTTTAGCCAACCCTGACTACTCCACCTCTTGCATGCTCACAATTAAACTACATGCATGTATCACCAGTGCCTGTATGACTGTAAATATCCCTTATAAAAATCAACACTTACCAAACCCTCCCACTACTCAAATTATAAGGACTGTATCCACAGTAGTTTGAATGGAGGAGTTCACAGAAGACTAACAAGTAGTTCCTTAAAAGCCGTTGGATATCGATGCAATAAAAAAACACACAAGAGTATGATTTTGCATAATTTTTAGTATTTATAGAATCAATGATTTTGATATATTTTCCCCTTCTCCTCTTCTACAACAACATGCACATCACTTCAACTGACATTTTCCTGCATTTGTTTTGTGTTACACCTATTATAATTCTGTCCCTTGCTATTAGCTTCAGCAAATTTTACTAGTTATGTCTGAAATTTTCATGCTTCTGCTTAAGGCTATATTAAATTTATTTGAACATATCAGCAGGAACAGTTCAACCATTTCCCAGAATGAGGTCAGTGGAAAAAAGAAATAAAAAATTGACAACACTATCTATTTAAGTCAGATGACTTGTTCAACGTCACTAGCTGTTTTACGACTTGCATTCCTCAGGAACTGAACAAACGACTAAAAAGTTTCTTCTTCAATCTTGATAAGCATGCACGTATCTGACAAGGCATCTGGAAAACAAAGAAATCTATTTTGTCCAAGGATTACATGAGACTGAGGTCTTAATTTCTTTAAGAACTTAGCTTTCCCTGACATGCCTGAAGAACCAAAACCAGGCACCTCAGTAGTCTGTTACTTACTGGCATGGGAGCCTTATGAAAAAATACAGTTTTATTTACCATGAATTCATCTTCTGGTACAACCAAAATGGAACTCAATTCTCTATTGCATATGTCATCTAGGATTATCGGACCAGCTCTAAGATTTACTGTTTTATCTTCTGTGAGGGTTTTCTCAAAACATTGTAACCTTCTGACTAAGTAAAGGATCAATCACAGGAACTTCAGCTATCAGTTCATTCAGATCTGATATGTCAACAAAAAATATTGCATGTCCTTTGATCCTTTTGGGTTCCCTTTATCCCCTGAAACAATGGAAAGGAAGCAATTAGCTGAATCATTCAAACTACAGAATCCTTTTCATTGCTAAACCAGTCCAAATATCTCACAGCATAAATCTGCAGTCTGACAAGATTTAAATAAATTTTCATTAAAGATGGCATTAGGGTTGATCAGGGGTTTTTTATTCAGCGTAATTTATGTCGGTTGCTCCAAAAGTAATGCCTCTTGTTCATTTCCATGGAAATACAACAAATACAAAGAGCACCACCACACAATTTGATAGAGCAAATGCTCACATACAAAACACTATTTTTAACAGTCACCAACATTAGCTGTGCTTTTTTTTGCCAGTGATGAGCAAGAGCCTGCATGCTGCACTCGTAAACATCTGCACCAGTGGAGGTGATCCACTATCACTGTAACCACTGCTGAGACATACTACCCTTTCCTAACTTGCTCACATTCACTGCTTGGTCTCCACTAGCATTCAGCAAGAATCACTAAATGTCAGTGGATGCCATTTTTTCACAGGGAGGAATGCACATCCACGTCTTTTCTTCATACACTCTTCTATGTCAGACACCATTTTGTCAGAATGCCCCTCTGCTGCCACCTGTTGCATGGCAAATAAATGTTACAGAATATTGGTGGGAAAGTTCAGCGTCTGCTGCTTTACCAGCAATATCCACATCTGTCATCATGGAGCAACATAATAAAATGAGGCATTACTTTTCAAGCAACCCATGTATTGTAGACCTCACTCTCCTCTGGTCATTCTACATATTTCTGTTTGTCTGCTCTCCTCCTGTGTGTAGCAGAGACTAGCTCCACTACCCACATAGGTTTACCTCCTCACTGCTGAGGATTCAGTTGTTTCCCACTGAAGGTACTTGTGCTGGGATTTAAAAACATCTACCTTGACCAGTTGTCTGATGGTTGCTCTGATCGCAGCCTTGCTAAAATATATCTTAACCAGATAACATGAAGAACATTTTAGACCAAGGTTATCATAAGTGTACAACCTAAGGTTTTCTTAGAATCTATCTGAGTTTTGCAACCTAGATAGCGGTCAAGATCTATCCTGCACTCAGCAGCTGTCTTGCAGCAATATTCAGAGGTCACACTGCACACTTCTAAAAATATAGATCCCTACAGCTAGATGAGTAAAACTCATTTGTCTCCAAAGTAACAGAACAGGAAGTTTTCTTGTCCAACTCCTAAAGTTTTTTCTCTGAGAACGTAGGCAGTTTACCTCCTTGTAATAAATAAGCAATTGATTTATACATATTCCTGAACAACAAATAGAGGCGTCCTTGAAACTTTGGTCCCAAGATAACCACCAGTAAAGGAACAGCAAGTGTCTCATGTCAACATTTCTTGCCGCTTAGTAAAGGATGAAGCAAATTTTCAATCTAGATTCCCAGCCATTTTTGGCAGACATTTGTATTTTGTACACTGAACTTTGGAGAGTGTTCAGGAGATATCATAGTAACCTCATTTGTCATGTTTCTCCTGATAGCTTCATTTACTAATAGCCATTTTCTTCCTAGTGAAAAACACTCCTAGACAGTGCTAACTCCTAATTAGCTAAGTTTCAGAGAGGTAAACTGAGTGAATGTAAGAAGTCTGTAAGCAATATCTAATGGAACCTACTGACTCCAGCATCCACCTGTAGTACAGAAGAGAATTGCCTGAATACCTATCACATCCATAGGTTCAATCAGTTGCTTTCAAGCTTGGATTGAACTCCACATGTGTGATTTAAAGCTATTAGTCTTCATGTGTATGGAACTAATTTGAAATGCAATTGTTCTCCTTTGCTGTACTTATAGAATTAGTAATCCTACAATTTAAGCTGGAATTTTGGTGACACTTGAGAATACATATCTGATAAGCCTTTCATCTTCCAAAATTTACTTTCTTATTTGTTCCAGAATATCCATTATCTGTCTGTGGTGAACAATGAAAGTAAAAAATTAACTGGAATTGCAAGTGGCTGGAGACATACATGAGCATACTGGGCTAGCAGAAATGTGCAGGCTAACATATATCTACTCCTTCTGTATCTGACTGTAGTCATCCACTAGGACAGTCAAGACAATTCAGTGACATTAATTTTGTCCTACTGGTAGCTTAATGCTTATGATCTTGCAGGCTGATCTAGATCAGCAACTCAAATGGCCACTCATCATTGTCCAACCATCCACTTGTGAAGACTCTGTTAAGGTCATATAGATATCTGCCAGTCTGAATGAACTTACAGAATCAATTCCTAAAATATACTACAAATCAGCAATTTTTATGCAGAGAAGGAATCAAGACCTTTACATTTATAGCAAATATATTTTTGATAACTCCTATTTCAGATATAACACAGCAATATTGACATCTATTATAAAAAAAATGTTCCATCACATATTTTAATGTATATATTGAAATCTAATTAGCTTCTGAAGGTAAACTGATTATGTCTTTTTAAGTGCTTGCTCTTTTATTTGCTGTAAATTAGCTTTTTAATGCAAAATATACTAGGCAGCATTTCATCTGAATCCTATCAGACAAAGCTATTGAAGCATGAGGTCTATATAACCAGTGAAGCAGAAGATCATGCTATTACATGGATAAATGCTCTAGAGTTACTGAAGCAACACAAAAACAATAATTGAAACATGGCTTTTGAAACCTCTTAAGCATCTCATTTTGGGAAAATATTCATATATATATATATATATGAGTGCATATATATATATATGTATGTATACATTAATTTAAACCATTTGACATCAAAAGTCCACAACAAAGACAGTTGGCTTTGATTAAAACCAATCTTATTATTTCCCATTCACCTCCCCCAAAACAAGCAGAAAACAAGTCAGAAATCAAAGCCATCTATCTATGAGGTTTACAAAAATAATCCTTGCATCGTGATGCTTTACTCTTATTTTCCATATTTTCAGACAAAGGAGGAATCAGTTTTCAAACAGTTCCCAATCCATTTTGTCTCTGGAAACACCATCATTTCACAGCAGCTTCAGCTCCCAGAATCTTACGGACTTCTCTAGGTGTCCAAGGAGACTTAGCTCAGATTATAACAAAATTTATAGTAACTATTTATTAGACCTACTTCTTGGCCTACTCTTTACATTGACCAACTTCTGTCCACATATGTATGGCATATGTTTCTTCTGCAGAGAGATTTCAGAAGAACTTAGGGTACTTAGACTCAGATGCCCCAGCTCACAAGCCCACAGGAGCCCCATTCAAAAGCCAGTCAGAGATCTGGATGTTGCTTGATGACTGATCTTCAAATCTTCTTCTAAGAAAATAAAATAAAATGAAATAAAATGAAATAAAATAAAATAAAATAAAATAGAAGTTTCTCCAAAACCATGTAATTTATACAAAGCTATACAATTTATCCCACCCAGTGTCAGAGGAAATGCTGTGTCTCAGTCATCATGTACATGCAAGCATGCAAGGCACAGGGAGTCAGAATCACCTCCAGTCCCAGTACCTACAGCAGGGCAAGGCTGAACATCACATAGAATGGCTGAGAAAGGGATTTTTCCCTTCTTTAGTAAGTCACTCCATGATGCAAAAGAGTACACTTATCAGTCCACAGCCCTGACATTCTCTCAAAACTAAGTGCTGTTGCAGGTTGCATGCAACAGTCTCTCAAGGTTACCATTTACCCACTTCATGTAATTCCTTACCCATCTCTCCTGAGCCCTAAGAGCCTATTCTCATCTACAAAATCTATTTTACCCTCTACCCTCACCTCAGCTTTGGTAGCCTGAAGCAGAGTGGCATTCGATCTCTCTCCTCCTACACACTGATAAAGGTTAGTTTAGCAATAGAGGCCAATATATTAGTTTAGCGAAAGTAGTCAATGTGTGCTAATTCTAAAACTTTCCAGCTTAGCCTTGCTTAGTATGTTAACAACCTTGTTTTTCTCAGTGATCCTGTTTCACAGAAGCATTGAATTCACAATAGGCAACTTTTATCTTTGCATCCATCAGGTGCAATTTTTCTTGAATTTCATATAAATCTTTTTGAGTTAGAAGAGATAGAAAGGTGCACATTAAGGTCATAACAAGTAATGGAAATTTACCAAACTGGGGAAAAATAGCTGGAGGTGAACCAAATGGCTCTGTGATGAAGAGGAAGAAGAAATAAAGGGGAGGAAGCGAATGGTTGTACAGCCACCATAGATGTGACCGTGCATGCCCAGAGGGACATTAGCATATATTAGTGAGTTCTTTGAAAAGAATGAATATGCATGTGTAAGACATGTGTATGTCTTAACTGTTTAAATGTAGAATGTGAACTCTGACAGTGCGCGCTTGATTTATCAAGTCACCCAGTACCTATCATGAATAAACAGAATGCTGGCTTTCAAATACCTCTTTGGAGTTAGAGAGTTTTCTTCCTGGATTTCAGATGAAATCAGGTCTCCATACATGACACAGATATTTTTTTTTTTCTCTCAAAAAATCCATCCTGAGACATACTGCCAACATAAGACCTCAGTACCCACCGTTCTCACACACCACAGACCCAACATTTTACCTCATCTCCCCTACTTACCATCTCTTCTTACTGAGGGAGCAGCCTCACAGCCCCACCTACACTACTATTACTCTTGTAATTTCCTCAAGGAAGATAAAAAGCATTCCGAAGGCTTGTTTTATTGAAAAAAAAAAAAAACTGAATTTAACTAACACAGAACGAATGTTCTGATAGACAAGCCTACTTTTTTGACTGCATATATGATTTTATTTTTATTTTTGTTTTTGCAGCACAAACCAAACCTGAAGAACTTTGAGTGTTTTATTGGGTAATGCTGCCCTCTAGTGACTACAAGGAACAAGCAATTGGAAGAGTACTTCAAGATGCTTCTTTGCCCTCAGAGCAGACTATCATCAACTGTGTTTTGATGAACTATGGAACCTATCAATGAACGTGAAATCTTAGTCTTATAATATCATTTGAATAAACAGAGTATTCAAATCAAACAATAACTTTTTATGCAGTTTAATACAGCTGTTGGAATACAGTCTAGATAAGCCAACAAATACACTAAGTTAAAAAATGTGTACTGCCAGAGCTACTTATAGGCAAAAAATAAGCCATCGAGCTGCATCTATCAGCATTACAGATATTGCAATGGAGGTTGATTTGGAGCTTAAATTGCAATGACAGATAAGAATTTGGAATTCATTTCAATTTGTGGATAAAAATCTGAATTCTAATTTTTCCTGCAAGGCTAAGAAATGGCATGCAAAAACCAGCTAAAGCTACTGATGTGTGACACTTTAATATAATAAATAAATAAATAAATAGAATAGAATAGAATATCTCCATGAATGTAGTGCAATAAAATATCACAATCAGAGATACTTTTGTACTGTATTAAAATACTGTGCAAGAAGTATTTCAGAAAAGTTACACTTGCAATCAAGGAATATTTATTATATTACATGGCAACTAATTCACTGAATCAAGTGTTAGTATTTATCTAGCAAATATTTTGTGTATGTAACCATGTTCACACTACAAGGGACTGTCATAATAAACAGTGTCAGATATTTCAACAGTGTAAATCATTAGATGAGCATCACTGCTTTAATTTCATAGATTATGAATGTACAGTATTTCCCCATGTTGCAATAGGAATTACTTACTTTAAGTAATTAAAGTTAAAAACTTACTTTATAGTAAGACAGATCATTTGGTAGTCTTCAACAGAGTAATTTCAAATTGTCAGTACTTTGTGACAGTGACTTTTTGTTTAGCATATAGATGATAACTCTAGTGGGATCTCGTCCACATTAACAACAATTCTGAATATGCAATTCCTTGATGCAGAATCTTTTACCTATGTTTTCCACCAGCATAATTACTAGCAAACTGAGCTGAATTACAAGAGTTTGAATCAGCACGGTAAAACACATCAGGAAAAATCCAATTTTTCATCTTCACATGCAACAGTCTGCGGGAGCACAATCTGTGGTTCACCACAGGTGCTACATGGATGCTTCATGGAATCTTTTCCTAGGCTTCAGTTAGGCCTCACTCCCATTTCCCATCTACTAAAGAAAAAGATGAAAATGCAAAGAAAGGATGAAAGGAAACAGAACTTTTATCATTGAGGAACGTGTGTAGAGCACACATCTAGGCCCAGTAGAACAAAATCTTGGGTCCATAATGTTTTTTCCTGTACAATTGACTGTAAAAACTAGTCCTACGTAGCTAGCCTCCATAGAATTATCTTTTGAATCAGCTTAATTTTGGTTAAAAATAAAACACTTTCTTCACATCATCTTCTTTCTCAGTATTTCAGTTTGCCAAAGGCTTCAGTTTCTCATGCAATTGTGATTTGACTAGTACAACACATTCCAAATTTTTAACCAAGGAGTACATGACTCCAGGTGAATGCAGCAAAACTTTTATCCTATTATTAGAAACTTTTATCTCTGTAATTAATGTGATTCATCTGGTGTTAAATACTGTGGCTAACTAAATAATAATCAACCCCCGAGACATGCACATGCATTCTTTTAGACTACTGCACAATGCTTTTGTAGTCCATCCCTATCTAAATAAAAAAATGTCATAAAAACAGCTACAGAGACTTTCCTATCTGAAATCAAACCAATGCTAAACCACTCTCAAGAGCAACAATCAACCTCCCAGAATGTTCTTTAACTAGTTACCAAAGGAATTATTACATGATTATTTGAGAAAATTTACCCTGAGGCAGAGCAGAGACAGACTGAGGGATGTCAGGATGCAGAGCTCATACCCTGGTAGTGTAGTGTAGTGAAGCAGAAGTGATGAAAGGTAGCAAAGGAATAGTTACCAGTGAAGAGAAATTGAAGAAGGTAATAATTGAAAGCAGATGAATAAAGGGTGTGGAAAAGCAGAGAGGCAACAACAGCGGGAGTATTGGACAGATAGACAAAGAAAGACACAGGATAAAGTTAAAAGGACTAAAAATAGAAGTAAAGAACTTCCGGGCTTGGAATGAAAAAAATAAAAATAAAAAAATTAAGTCTTTCTGGATGTACTGTGCATGCCAACTTTAGGTCCTGTGAATATTTGGGCAGATCATACCTGACCAGTCTGGTGGCCTTCTATGATGGAGTGATGGCACTGGCGGACAAAAGAAGGGCAACTGATTACAGTCAATCTGGATTTGTGAAAGGCCTTTGGTCCCACACCACATCCTTACCTCTAAATTGGAAAGGTACCTGTTAAGAGGGTGGACTATTTGGTGGTTAAGAAATTGGTTGGAAGGTCACAGCCAGAGGGTTGTGGAAAACAACTCTATATCCACATGGAGGCCAGTAGCAAGTGGTATCCCCTGTGAGTCTGTTTTGGGACTGGTACTCTTTAACATCCATCAGTGACCTAGATGATAGGATTGAGTGCACCCTCAGAAAGTTTGCCGTTGACACCAAGCTGAGTGGTACAGTTGATACATCAAAATGAAGGGATGTGAGGTCCCATCTGGAGTACCATGACCAAGCCTTGGGCCCCAGTACAGGAGGGACGTGGAGCTTTTGGAGTGGTTCTGGAGAAGGGCCACAAAAGTAATCAAAGAGCTGGGGCACCTTTCCTTTGAGGACAGGCTGGTTAGATAGTAGAAAGACAAGCAATAATGGTTTTAGACTAAAGGAGGGGATGCTTTCATTAGCTGTCACAGGGAAATTTTTCACTGTTAGGGTGGGGAGGCACTGGAACAAGCTTCCTAGAGAGGCTGTGGATGCCCTGTCCCTGGAGATGTCCAAGACCAGTCTGGATGGGGCTCTGGGTAGCATGATCTGGTGCTTGATTTAGCTGTCAGCACCTCGACTGCACTAGGGGATTGGAACCAAATTATCTTTGAGGTCCCTTCCAACCCAATCTTTTCTCTGCTTCTACAGTATTATGATTCTATGATTCTAAGATTTAACACCAACAACTTAAAGAAGTGAATATTTAAAGTATGTCCTGATTTCTTGGTTATTTGTGTCATAAATATCAAAGCAAAGACAAAAGTAAGGGAAAGATTTGTTTTAACAAAATACTATGTCTTTAAAAAAATAGTTACAGGACTCGCCTTTAAGGAAAAAGACTCACTTTAAATCTGCATGTACCTCTGTCAGTATTCATTTACTCAGTTATTATATTCATACTTCTGTGCTTTGTTGGTAGGGATTTTAAAGCTTCCCATCTTACTTCAAATGTATTATTTGAAACTACAATTTTAACACATTTATTCAACAAAATCCTATCAGTGGCTAATCACTAAAGATATTTCACCCTCCTCATCACTTGTTCCACCTGTTTGTTCCATTCATTGAAAAAACTCGCTCCTCTACACACACATGAAATGATCTGTGCACATTCCTAATTTAAGAAGGACAGATTTCATGCCCATCACAGCACTCCACTGCTCCAATTATTTATGTTGCACTTCAACAAACACGGTTATTCAGTGATAACTGTTGTGCTCAAATGGTCTGTGAAGTCTTCAGGAAAGACACAATTCGTTCCTTGGGACCACCTTGCAACATAAATTGTTCACAAAAGCCTTTGAAAAAGTATCATTTTGAGGCCTTTCTATACTCAAACTTTGATGCACACTCCCAAGTAATAACGGAGTAGAATATTAAGTATGTTATAACATCTTTCTTCTACAAGGGCAGCCCAAAGCTCTTGACAATAAGATAGTAAAGAACACTGTGGGTTTCAAAGGCAGAAGTATTTACTAGTATGTGCTCAGCAGGATAGAACCTTGAACTCAGAGCAGAATTTCCTCTAACAGGAAAAGACGACGAACACATTGATATTACCTTTCATGAAAACCACTGGTTCTCGTGATCTAGGATTTTAATATTAAAAGGAAAGATACTAGTTCTTGTTTTACATACCTTTATGCAGGCATATTATACACAAGCATATATGTCTGTATATGAAATGAGAGTATACATACTATCTATATGTATGTAAAAACATATGTAGCATACATAAAGCATATATATACATAAGTAGGCATGATTTTCCAGTCTATTGTTTCCCTGTGGAAAAAGAGTTTACAAGTCACTGGTTTGCTTTACACTACCACTCAGGATTGATCACTTCAGATGACTTAAAAATAAATGTGGGAAGGTATGTTCATGTATTCTTCTCTCAGAGTAGAATTCATTTATGCATTTTTGTTTCCATTTCCAAAAGTTTTATCAAGGATTATGGTTAAGAATAGGAAGAGCTAGAGAGCTGGAAGGGATGGATTATGTTTGAGATGGGAAGTTTGTGGCCCTCAGCTCTGGCTGAAGATGAGTTTAATGCTGCTGGTCTGATAGCATCCAAACAATGTACTCAGTTTGGGGTAAAATAAAGAGTAGCAAAAGTATTTTCAAAAATAGCAACTACTTCACAGACTTATTGGAACTTATACTTGGCGGGTTGGCTTGTTGAGTAAAACCATTCAAAACCTCAGGCACCTTGTAGGAGGAAATTTTCTCATAAATTCACTGAAAAATGTCCATCGATTTTCTCTACTCCTGTAATAATGACCTCTGTAAAGATATGTTTCTGACATGAACAGATGGATTCCCTAGGAATGAAAAAGAGTATACAAAAGTGGCTATCGCATAAAGGAGAAAGGCAGTCACTTTCTTCTTAAAAAAAGAAAAAAAAAAAGAAAAAAGAAAAAAGAAAGGCCATAAAGTAGTCAATATTGTGTTCCTAGTGTTGTAGCTTTGGTCTTTTTTTCATTTATCCTCTCTCTTAAATGTTTCCATAACTCCTTTATTCTGGTGCAAAAAATTTAACATTTTCCCTCACAAATACATAGAGCTGGAGCTGGATAGCAGAGGTAACAAAAACTCTGTGAAGAGAACTTCCTCCATTCCTTAGAGGTTTCTGTTCGTGATTGTCCTTAATTTTTTTTCTTATTTTCATGCTTGTTTTTTTTTTAAGACCTACTGCGAAAGGAAAACAACAGTTCTTAGCGACATCAGTGGTTACCTGTACAAAGTAATAGAAAAGTTTAAACAGAAAGTTGCCAGGTGAGTATTATTATTTGTAATAAGACAAACAGCTTTTGATGCTGCACATCTCATTTTCCTTCTATACTAGTTAATGAACTAGAAATCCCCACTGACCAGAGAATCAGTGAGATTAGTGAGCCTTTAATATAGGAATGTAAAAATTGTTTTTTATTATATAATGATATTATCAGGCATTATACATAGCTACAAATCTCTGTTTCAAGAACCATTTTTAATTTGTGCAAATTTTACAGAAGGGAAAATTACATTTTAATTCTTACAAATTTCATGGCCACTGGAAGAATACATAACAGTAATACAGGAGAAAAAGATTTAAATTTGATGTCATAATTATTGGTTCTCTGTTCTGAAGAATTGAGTTCCAACATTGCAAAGAGCATTTTGGCAGTGACAGACCCTCCACACAAATCCCTACTTCATTCTTCCAGAGCCCATTGCTGGTCAGAGAGGATGCATTCATGCTTCAGCTCCAGATCCAGCCGTGATCAAAGCTGTGCATGATCTTAGAAGGACAGGACTTGGTCTCACACTATACCAACTGTCCCTATCCACACTCTCTTATTCTAATTCCATTTAAAATAGAAACTGATATGAATGAGAACATAATGCCTTTTTGGACTTCAGAGTAAATAGGAAAACATCACAAATCTAAAACTCTTTAAGAACTGACAAGAAGATCAAAGAGTGATACACAGTACACAGTGGTTAGCCAATGCCACTCTGAACTCACCTCGAGCTCAAGCTGATGAAACTCTGAAAGTTACAGCAGCTATTCTTTCAAGGCTAAATCAGAGCAGTTCTGTCAGTAAATCTGAGAACTTAAAAGTCTACAATATTTCTTGTAGGTTGTTTTTTAATTAATAAGAACCATGCTTATGGAGAATTTGACCTATTAGGAATTAATTGCAAGAAGATAGCAGACAATACTTTTCTCTTAAGTCCCAATTGTATCCACATTTGAAGTTGTGAGTTATCTGAAGAAGCATTTTATTTGTATTCGGGGGGCCTTTTTTTCTTTGATGTATGGACCCCTAAGCATTTTCCAGTTGAAATCCAGAGCCCAACATAGATAAAATTTGCAATAGGCTCATTTTTTTATTATATTTTTCTTTCATATGATACTCTTATCACATAAAAGCGGAGACTGGGGGGTTAAAGTATCCCTGTGAAGATCCAGCCTTGTTGGAGATTCACAGCCCAGAACATCTCTCAGCAGAAATACAAACTGATAACTGCTCAGTGAGGTCAAGAAGTCAGGACAGCCAGAGGTACTGGTGTTTGCATCTCTCCTGTCTAAAGCTGACTATTCACAGATGCTATATTAGGCTACTGCCCATGAGCAGTGACAAAAGAAAATACAACTCAGAACATAAGCTATTGAAGTATATTTTATTGTACAGTAATTTTCAATACAGAGAATATAGTTCTTTTCAAACATACAGAATTACAGTGGATGCAGTGGTCTGTCGTTTCAAGGAAGAACAAAGTTCATGAACACCACAGTTCTGATTGTAAACAGTATAAAATTTTTAAAGTTTTAACAATTTAGAGCCTTATTTACATATATTGGCTTTATTAAAAGTTGGCATGTGCAATTGGCACTGAATTTCTCCCCCATACTAGTAAAAAAATACATGGCTATTTTAAACGCTTCATCGCAATAACCTCAACAGCTTGTGTCTATTGGTTACTCAGCCACTTGGTTGATATGATTGATCTCATATACACTCCCTTATAGCTCTAACTCAAAGGGCAGAAACTGTAGGAAATTGATTCCATTTTACGAACAATATAATGCATTTTCACCTATATTGTGGACACATCTGAGCTAAATTCTCTTTAACCACAGGTTTTGTGTCTTTTCTCACAAAACAAGAAATGTGGAAGGAAAAAAAAGGGGGGGGGGGGGAGGGGGAGTTGGGCAACGATCAATAATGATGCTACCAGTCCTAAGGAGGCCAGTAAGAAAGGATTTAGCCAGGTACTAATACAGCGGAAGAAAAATACTACAGGCTTTAGTGCTGTAAAAAAGTTTCTTCAACCTGTAAGAAGCCTGTACATGATCAGAGGGATAGCATTATGCTACTTCAAATCTGGAAAAAATAGATACACTGAAACCTTTAATCCATGTTAGGCCATAATTAAATATTTAAGAATAATTAAACAACTGTGCAGCATTAAAGCACTAATGTAATACACAAGGCGGTTAGAACACTCATGTGATCCCAACATTTCCAGAGTGTCTTAACAGAAATTCTTGCCTCAGAAATGTACACTATGCCACAATTAGAAAAGGTCAAAAACAATACAGGACAAAATAATACTTCCATATCAACTGAAAAAAAAAAAAAATTATTTACAGATTGTGAGGAAAGACATGAAAAGCCCCTCCTTTCTGAATAAATACAGGTATTAAGGGAATACATCCACTAACTAAAAAAATAGCTTTGTATGGTTAAATGAATAGTTCTCAAGTACTGTGTAAAACAATAAAAACATTTAAAGTACGATAGTGCAATTATGTCAGAGCATAAAGCTGGTATTTGTCACTTTACATTTCAGGTAGAAGGCAAGGTAATCTTTTAAAGCAGAACAATGGAAAACCTTAAATATTCATTATTTCCATGTATGGAATGCATGCTTATGCAATACATTAAAATATTTTTTTTTTCCAAGTTCTGTCACTTTAACACAAATTCATTCTACCTGGTAGTATGTGAATATTCAGACTTGATGGAGCTGATCATCACAGAACTTCTAAAAACAGTTCCAGCTGAGCTATAGTTATATCCCCATTCAGTAGTGCCTTTTCCAGTAATTCGTACATTGATCATAAAACTACTCCAAGGTAAAACTTTGTTATCAGTTTCCAACCCTGAATCTTAGTTAAAAAAATAAAACACTGTTGCTTTACACGACACACACTAAAATTACATAGCTTACAAAAAGTGATTCAGTTTATACAGCTTGGCCAAAGAACACAAGATAAATTTTGCTCATTAAAATAAGCGAGAAAAAGTATCCAAAATACCCATGGCCCAATCCAGGAGAGAGGAAAAGTCCCTGAACTCATGTCCTTCAACCTGGTTCTCCACAGGCTATGAACCTTCACACACCATTCTGTATGAAAAGAACCTCAGCTGTGAAAGGAATTACTGCACACGCACACACACTGCTAACTTTAAAGATCTGAAAGCCACATTTGTCGGGGGCACTCTAAAATGAATTACGCTATTGAAGAGAAGAAGGCAGCCAGCAATCTTTCAGCAGACTACAGCAACTGAAATTATATGACCTACTCAGCTACTGATAGTTACCACAGACAAATTCTTGGCAGCAGCAGATGGTATCAAAAAGGGGAAACAGATTCGTATTTTTACATAGTGATTTATTTTTAAAATAAATAATGGGAGGTTCAGATTCATTGTTGGGGGAAAATGTTTTACTCAGAGGGTGGTGAGGCATTGGAACACATTGCCCTGAGTAGGTCTGGATGCCCCATCCCCGGAATTATTCAAGATAAGGTTGGATGGGGCCCAGAGCAGCCTGATCTGGTGTGAGTGGCAACCTTGCCTATGGCAGAGGGTCCCCTCCAATCCAAGCCACTCAGCAAGTCTACAATTCTATGACTGATGATGATAGGAATACCTACATTTTCTACTACATTATATGAACATTGGGAACTATGACAAGCAGTAACAACTCAGATCTTAGAAACCCTTGCATCTGAAACTATCATTCACTGCTTAGTATCTTGGAAATTTTTTACAGTCAGGCAACAATATCCTCATTAACATAAGTGGCTGCCATTAATTCCAGCAGTTTCTTTTAATGAACTGTTCATACAGATTCTTGTGTGCGTGCAATAATCCTTCCACCTAAAACTTTAAAAATGCATAAAGAGTATACATTAGAACAGACCCTTCTGTGCCATTACAATCCCTCAATTAATGCCTGAATGAAAAGCTTTTGAAAAACACAGGAAAATTACAATCCACATCTGTCTATTACACTGCCAATGATATAGTCTAAACAAACAGAAGTGTATTGAAACATTATTTCATCTCATCCTGCATATCACAAGTATTATAGGACTCTCTAGAATTTGGAACTGTAATGGTCCATGCAAATGTTCCTTTCACTATTGAGCTGTGTAGGATTAGAAATAAAGTCTACTTTTGAGTTCCCAATCAAATCTCAACTCTTCAATTTAAATAAATTCTAACTCACTGCTGTAAAACTACACCAGTAGCCCACATACCTACCACTGTCTTCTCCTAATAAACCGTTCCACTTTTTGTCCTGAACTTAATTTACCTGTAACTAGGCAATATTTTAATGGTTTAGGATTTTCTTGGGAAATTTTTCATGAATGTGTAAGTCAAGGCCTTCAAAAAACTAGATACATAGACAGGAGCAAAAAGATTAAATTAATTCATGTTCTTGGCAGAACTTTTTTTCTGTTCCTATGAGTGATAAATGATACTGTCCTATCATATTCTGTAAGAGATAATGAGCCCGTAAAGAATCAAGCAGGTAAAGAAGATAAAATATATTACAGTATTTCATGCACTGACTACTATAGCATTGATTCATTGAGCTCACTTCATTGAATTTCGTTGCTTAAGAAGAGTGAAGCAGACACTAAGGGTCAGAGCAAGTGTATAAATATGAATTAGTAGAAAGTGGTGTTGGGATTTTTTCCATGATGTCCAACTTCTAAATACACAAATGTTTAAATCCATAGTAAAAAGAATACATAATTGAAATCCTTCATTTTTCTTTTTTTTTTTTCATTTTTTTTCTTTTCTTTTTTTTTTTTAATATATAAATTGCTTATGTCAGGAAAACTGTCCATGACTTAAACATTACAACAGTTTTTCATGAGTGCTGATTTTTTGACAGGCGTCCCAGCCAGGTTGGTTACTGACCTCGTATCATCTCGATTATCACTTCGTTTTCTCACTTCACTGTGAAAAAAGAGAAAAAAACAACCACACAATAAAAATATAGTCAATTAATGTATTCTTATTGAATCTCAAGTTCACTATTTTGTTTCTTCCAGTATATCTTACACAGCTTAACATCACCTAACTCTCAGGAAAATATTAATAGAATTTTTAGTCCACAGAATCAACATGTCTTCTAAGATTTCATTTGGGAAATTGAATCAATACAAATCACTGTTCACATGGTTTCTGATATGTAAGAATTCCATAATGTTTTTTTTTTCCCTTTTATTTTCTTTTGTTCATTTTTCTTTAATGTTTTTGCTTCAGTGAATTACTATAACAGGTTACATTCAAAGCTGAAAATTGTAAAACAATAAACAACTGCAATTTCAAGTATAAATTTATCCTCAGGGGAAAAACACAAACTGGATGTTTTGTACGCAGACTTAAAAGTTGTGCATGTATGAGAAATTCTGTATCTTTACAGGGCCACTGTGATAGGGCCTCCTTGAAACTCAAAAGCAAGTTCTAGAATTTCTTGCTAATGTATATATATTTTATACATATATATATACACACTTTTTAATATATAAATATATATGTACATAATTTAAGTCCTCCTTGTATTAATAGAATAAATTCATAAAGTTGGGACAATTTTAAATTCAGAGCATCATATTATTAAACAAAACAAACAATAGGAGAAATGAATCCCACATAGAAGTAACAGGTTAGACTGGAGGACTATCTGCTCTAATGATATGTTATTTTAGTAAATCTTTTACTTCAAAATAAAATGTTTCTTTCAAAGAATAAGTATTACTAAACACAAGAAATTGTAGCCAAGCACTCCAGACCACGGCTTTAGGTAATGTCTAGAGCATTTAAGGAACTATGAGCCTACCAAAGAAAAAAAAAAAATGGAGATTCTGAAACGAAATGCTACAACTGCCAAAACATTTTTATCCTTGAGGCAGTTAAACAAATCTATCATGTTTAAATATTAGAGAGAATTTTCCAACTGTGATTAATGTTATGTAACTGTGTGCTCTCCAATTTTATAAGTCACAGATTCCTGGAAATTACTCATTTAAATCAGCAATTAATGTTGACACTAACAGAAAAACGAAACACCTGTGCTCTTGTAGCATCTCCAGTAGAGTTGTTTTCTTGGAAATACATCTGTTCTTGAAAACCAAATGTAAAGAAACAACAATGCTCTCCAAAAAGCCAGTATTTTTATTCAGGCCATGTTTTAACATTGAATAAACAAGTACTGACCAGATGTCATAAGGTTTGATTATTGCATGAACTACATCAAAAAAACAAAATTAATATAGTTGTAATTGTAGCCTTGAGTTCATTGACTAAAATTGAAAAATCTGAGCTTGAGGATTTCTTACTGCCATTCTTTCAAAATACTGTAGCACAGAACAGTTTGGAAAAGTTGTAAAAGTGTAATGTTTTATTCACACTTCTTCACAGAAGTACCACATTGCTAAATGGATGTAATGCAGAGTTCTGTCTTTTACATAATTTAGAGAAAGTGACATCAAAGAAAGTATGTGAGATTAGAATGACCAGGAATAAAACTGATCATGTATTAATAGATATGATAGAATTAAGAGTTAATTATATTAGTAATTATAAGTAATAGAAATTGATCTATGTATATGAAAGAACTAAGAAAGTAAATCCATGTACCATTAAACATATTCATTCACCAACCAAGATTTAGAATTGTTAGGTCCATAACTAAGCTCTAATTTAAATATCAATAAATAAGACAACCATGTAACGTTTGTAAGCAAAACCACTGACTATACTGAGAATAAAACCTAAAAAATAAAATAAAAATAAAACCTACAAAATCTATTATAAAGATTCAACACATTCCTTTTCTAATTTCATTTGTTGAACTTGATGTTGGGACAATTTTAAATATGTTCATGCATGTCTTTGTATGTATATTTATATATAATATCCATTTTATAAAATATATTCAGCTGTGCTTTTTTGAAAACAGAAACATGACTACTTACCGAGCAAGATGAAGAACTGCTTCAACAATATTAGATCCATCTTTAGCACTTGTTTCACAGAATAGAGCATTATAAGTCTGTGAGAAAAAAATAAGATGTTAAGCCAACTGATCTGATTTGGATATTTAATTAAAAATGATTTCCTCAATAATGAAAGGTGTGATTACACATGCATTTAAATGAACAGGATTTCCTCTGGTATTCCTCATTCTCCAATATATTCACTTCAGCACAGAAAAAACAAATTGCTTTTTAAATGTAATTTTTACTGTAACAGCAATATTTAGTTATATTAGTACATATTTAGTAAATGCTTTTATACTTAGTATACTATGAATTAACAAACTGAGTTAAAAACATGTAATAGACTCAATGTTTGAACTCAACCTTTTGGTCCAAAATAGAAAGAGTTACTAGGACAGATTCCTGAATTAAGCCTGTTAACCACTCATAATCTGCATCATTCCAGTATTCTAGCTCAACCTACAGCTTAACAAGAAACATAAATCCATAATTATCAACCATAATTATCAGCCATGCTACCTGTCCTGATACAATAAACTGTACAAGCAATTTAGAAGAATAGCAAGATGGTGAAAACAAGAAGAAATATTTGGAGTGGCTGAAGTCCCTGGGTCTGTTCAGTCCAGAGCAAGGCAGGCTGAGGGGAGACCTCATGGAAGCTGCAGCTTCTCACATGGAGCAGGGGAGCAGCCCTGAGCTCTGCACTCAGGTGACAGTGATAGAATCCAAGAGAATGGGATGGAGCTACATCACATGAAGTTCATATTGGTGTATTCGGTCTGGATGAGATGGAGTTAACTTTCCCTACAGCAGTCCATATAGCATTGTGCTCTGTATTTGTAGTAAGAACAGTGTTGATATCACACCAATGTTTTATCATTGCTGAACAATGCTGGCACAGCATAAAGACTATCTCCAAATCACTCCAAACAAAACCAATATAGAATCACAGAATCATAGAATCACCAAGGTTGAAAAAGATCCACAGGATCACCCAGTCCAACCATCCACCCAGCTTGAGGTTGAGGACAGCTGACCCAAACAAAGTAAAAGGATATATCATACCATACCATATGCCATACTCAGTAATAAAATCAGGAAAAGAGGGGAAAGGAAGGAGGGCAGGGACTTCTAGTTATTAAAAAATCTGTCCTCCCATAAAACTGCTATGCATATGGAGGCCCTGCTTCCCAAGACATGGCCAGAAACTGCTTACTAATGAGAAATACAGAAGAAATTCTCACTCTCCTTCTCTGCTTCTGCATGGCTTTTGCATGTGTTTTTGTTTTTGTTTTTGTTTTTTCCTTATTTTCCCTTTAGTTGGATTATCTTTAACACATAAGCCTTCTTTTTCCATCATATTTTCTCCTTCCCACTTCCTTTAAGAGTAGTTGTGGCGAATTCAGCTGTCCATCTGGGTGAAACCATAGCAACTGGAAATGACTCCCCTTTACAGTGGTCATGGCACCAATCCTGCCAGAGTTCTAGAAGAATTTAGACAGTGCCCTCAGAAATGCAGTTTGAATTTTGGATGATTCTATGTGGCAACAGGAGATGGATTTGATAATCCTTGTGAGTCTTAAGAACTCAACATATTATATGATTCTAAGCCAGGCTAAGATTCTCATCCACCTACTAGTGTGCTTCATTTCACTGGCAAAATTCTATTGCCAATTTCTCATTGGAGGTCAAAAAACTCTGTCTCCTAGTCCATTCATCTTAGAAGCATGAAGACTGAGAAGAATATCCCAGAAAATAAAAAAGTTCAGCTCAGCTGCACTGAGGCAAAATTTAACTCAGCAAGCACCATCAAAATAAAAACAAGTTTTCATGAAAATTGTTCATGAATCCTAATAACTAGATCTGAACAAGTGACCAGTAAATGACTTTTGTTTACAAGTTATTCATGGAGTTTTCAGATTAAGTTATTAAAACCATTTTATACTGAAAAGATAGTCATAGATCTTACCATAGCCAGCTTTTCTCCATAGTTTGTAGATATACATTTTTGCCCTTGTTCTGTAACCGCTTGGCGAAGATCTGCTTTGTTTCCTACCATCATAATTGGAATATTCTCATGAGTTGCATCCTGTAAAGAAATTTTTGTTTCCTTATTGCTAAAATTCTCAGAATAAAAAAAGTTAACTGGCATCATGTCATAACGGCTTCCTTCCCACAAAAATTCCTATGAACTACCAAAAAACACATAATTTTATATGTTACATAACTGTTCAGAGAGAGTATATACTTCAAGAAGCCAGCTTAAACATCAGCCTGCAGAGATCTGCATCCATACTTGTAAACCCAGTTACATAACCATGAATTTAATTTTCTAGTGCAAATAGTTGTCATATCTAAATGCTTTACAACAAAACTACCGCGGAAAGAGTGATCAATTTCTATTTTACTATTTAAAAAAAAAAAAAAGCCTTAAGAAGAGGAATTGAGGAATTTTGCTTGCATTTTCCCTCCAATTAAACAACTGTGGTACAGTAGAAAAATTTTTTCATCAAATTCAAACTTGTATTAAAATAAACAAGTAGTAGCAGATAGAAATACTGAAAAATTCAGTTGGAGAATGGCTAGTTTACAGAATTTAATATATTGATTTAAAATGCAGAAGCTCCAAGGAATAGTCAAGCCATCCACAGGTGTCTGAAATGGGCTCTCATGTTTCTTCAAAAAGGAAAGGGAACAGTGATAATCTTTCATATAAAAAATGCATTCGTTTTAACACTAAGCATATAAGAATATACTTTAATACCATTAGAACTTCCATTTAGCTTGCACTTGCACAAGAGACTGCAGTTTGGCTAATTCCTGAGTTACTCAAGTTTAACCTATTAAACAAAACAATCTAAAAGGTCTCTGGAATTCTAAAGCAAAGAAGAAGTTTTCCATACTATCTTTCTTCAGATAGTCAGATATTAGAGCAATGAAACATAGTTTTAAAATTGCAGGTAGTTAAGGTACTTACCGCAATCATATCAACCCATTCTCGCACATTAAGAAAACTTTTTTCACATGTTACATCATATAAGAGTAAGACACCATCTGCTCTTCTGAAGTACGATTTTGCAATACTTCGGAATCTTTTAGGAAAAAAAAAGACTTGTGTAAGGCTAAGGAGTTACATTGCAGAATGTAGCAGGGTAGATTACTCTGCTACATTTGGAAAAAAAAAAAAAAAATGAAGCAATAAACTTCCAGGAATTAACTCCAGGAATTAATTCATCAGTTATAATCATCTTTTCTCTTAACACGGCACAGTCTATTTAGCAACTGTACATCAACTAGGTAATTACATTACACATTAAAATATTTTCACACACTTATTATGTGGGAGGAGAATGACTGTGTCTTCAACTTTCTATGTCACATAAACACTCTTTTAGGCAAAAGCAAATATACACAGACCAGTACAGACCTTTGCCACTGAACAGATAAAGCTGACTTGGACTTGTCCTGTTCACTATCTTTATTGATGATCTGGATGAGAGCACTGAGTGCACCCTCAGTAAGTTTGCAGAGGACACCAAGTCAGCAGGAAGTGTTGATCTGCCTCAGGTAGGAAGGCCCTGCAGAGGGATCTGAACAGGTTGGATTGCTGGGCTGAGGCCAGTGGAATAAAGTTCAACAAGATCAAGTGCAGGTCCTGCACTTTAGCCACAACAACCCTAGCCAATGCTACAGGCTTGGGGCAGAGTGGCTGGAAAACTGTGTAGAGGAAATGGATCTGGGAGTGTCTGTCTACCCTCTGCTAAACATGAGCCAACAGTGTGCCCAGGTGGCCAAGAAGACCAATGGCATCCTGGCTTGTATCAGAAAGAGCGTTGCCAGCAGGAGCAGGGAAGTGATCATCCCTCTGAACTCAGCGCTGGTGAGGACGCACTTCATGTTCAGTTCTGTGTTCAGTTTTGGGCCCCTCAGTACAGGAAAGACACTGAGGATCTGGAGCATGTTCAAAGGGCAATGACACCAGTAAAGAGTCTGGAGCCTTATAAGGAGCAGCTCAGGGAGATGGGATTATTTAGTCTGTAGAAGAGGAGACTGAGGAGTGATCTTATCACCCTCTACAACTACCTGAAGGGAGGTTGTAGTGAACTGAGAGTTGACCTCTTCTCCCATTTAACTAGCAATAGGACTAGAGGGAATGGCCTTAAGTTACACCAAAGGTTGTTCAGGTTGGATATTAAGAAGTACTTCTCTGAGAACGGTCAGGCACTGGAATGGGCTGCCCAGGAAGGTCATGGAGTCACTGACCCAGGAAGTGTTTAAGAAATATTTAGATGTTGCACTGAGGGACATAGTTTAGTGGAAAATATTGGTGATATGTGGACAGTTGGACTCAATGATCATAGAGGTCTTTTCCAACCTTGGTGATTCTATAATTCTGTGACTTCCAAGATCTTAGACTAAACTCATAATGAGCCCTACAAGATGTCAGTAAAGTAATGGCTCTGCAAGTAAGTGACATAAGATTTTGTGAAAATTCTACATAGAAAATCTAAGAACTTTAGTTGCATACTTAGTAATCTGTAAAATTCTCCTTTACATTTTTTGAGTCTCTGGAGAATGAAGATTTTTCATATACTAAATTCAATGCAATCAGTTCTCTCTGTGGAGAGGAAAGATTATCTCAGGCATCACCAAAGCTAACAAATAAATATTTCACCTGCCTCAGATTCTCAGTTGTGCAGTTACATCTTCCTACAGACATCTACATATGGTCATAATGACTTATTTACAATCAGTACATGCAGTATTTATTGGATTTTTTCTTCTAGATGAAAAAATACAAATTTAATTTAGAAAAAAACCCAAAACAATGAAATTACTTAAATTGCAGGCAGTCACTAACCTCTCCTGCCCAGCTGTGTCCCACAGTTGTAGCACTGTAGGTTCTCCATCAACAATTAACCTTTTCATTTGAAAATCGACACCTGAAAAGAATAATTTTATATAGTCTAAGAAAAAACATAAACAACCTTAAAAAATCCACAGAAAGTTAATGCTATGCTACATATAAGAGCATATAGCAGTTATCTCAAACAACATTGCTTGTACTAGATATAGAGATTCACTCAAATATCATTGAATGGCAATAATCCCCTGAATATGGAAACACATACTTAATTTGTCTTTAGAAAAACAGTTAAAGGAATATTTGAACCAGATATTTTCCCAGGAACATTGATACAAATTTAGCACTATGATCAACAAACAAGATCCATCTGTGCTTCATTTTGCAAAACACTTTTATAGGTGAAAATGTTTTATAAGACAGACTTTATTTCAAATCCCAACAATGGGAAAAATAAATTATAACAAAAATATAACAAAAATGCTAAGTTTGAGCAATAAAACAAATACATAACTATTACTTGATTGGAAAGCAAAAATTCAGTCTTTGGAAATGGTAGGTCAAGTTTGTCATCTGGTAGCTAGAGCAATATACACAATAAGCCAGTCAGAAATCCCTTCAGCTCCAATAACACTTTGAAGAAATGGAGATAAAGAAATATATAAGAAGCATCAAAGGATATTGTGCAAGACTAAAGGAATAAGACCAGACAGTCACAAAAACTGCGAAAAAGCCTGGACATAAATTCTAAGTTCATTACATTGAAACTCCCTTTATTGGTACTTTGATTTGTTCAACAACAGACTTTGAGCTTCACAAAGAACAACTAAATCAGAGTTCTATCCCATTATCTGCTCCAAATACCAGTTAGTCAGTTCTATGCTTTAATGCTCAATTAAAGCTCACCACCTAAGGACTGCAAGCATACTCAGAAAAACCTAGCAATCATAGGGGGTAATCTTTTCATCCACTAACTTTGCATAACAACAGAAATATTCACTTTAGTATTTAAGAACAACAACTGTACCAAGGGTTGCACTGGTATTGCCTCTAAATTCATTCTTGCAAAGTCTCATAAGGAAACTAGATTTTCCCACCGCTGCATCTCCAGCAAGAACAATCTTGTAAGCCTTCTCTGAACTTGGGTATTTTGGAGTACATTCTGTTGCATCTGACTGAAAAAAAAAAAAAAAAAAAAACAACCACCTAATTAAAATACAGTTCATTTTATGTTTTTTTGTTTGTTTTTTGTTGTTGTTGTTGGGTTTTTTTGTTTGTTTGTTTGTTTTTTTCCTAGAGAACTGGTTACCTGAGGAGTCAGAGCAGATATGTATTTCCTTGTTGAAGCAACTGAGCTGCTTCGACTTACTGGTCTTGAGGATTTCCAATCTAATATTGTACTGCTGTTATCCGGACTGTATGTTTCTTCATCCCTGATCTCTGGAACCTGAAAGTATAAGTCAACATGTTAAGTTCAGTGCAAAAATATGTTTTCTGCTAGCAAGGACACAGCTAAAACTGACTAAAACCTTTGTTTTTAATAGTTTGGATTAAATAACGAACCTAACTCAACTGTGCAATTCTAGTTGAAACTCTCTGATTTTTCTCTTCTTCCTTGTGAGGATCCAAACAGCTGTCTTAAGTCACATACTCTCTAAACTGAATAAATAACACTAATAACCACTTCTACAGCAAGTTCAAAGGATAACTCTAATAGAGGATGCATTTCAGTATTATCTTACATGTTCCTTTTTGCACCATGAAAACACTAGCAAATTCTAAAGAGTATGAACTTCTTGATTCTATGAACTTCTCTGGTCGTCTACGATGGAGTGATGGCATTGGTGGACAAAGGAAATGTAACTGATGTAGACTATCTGAACTTGTGCAAGGCCTTTGACATGGTCCTACATCAAGTCCTTATCTCTAAATTGGAGAGAGATGGATTTGAAGGGTGGATTATTGAGTGGATAAAGAATGAGCTGGATGCTTGTAGGCAGAGAGTTATTATCAATTGCTCTACATCCAGTTGGGAACCAGTCACGAGCAGTGCCCCTCAGGGTTCTGTCTTGGGACAAGTGCTCTTCAAGATTTTTATCAATGACTTAGACTGTGAGATTGTGTAGCCTTAGTAATTTTGCTGATGACACTAAGATGAGTGGTGCAGCCAATACAATGGAAGAAGGGGATGCCATCCAGAGGGACGCAGACAGGCTTGCAAAGTGGGCCCACGAAAATCTAATGATGTTCAGTAAAGCCAAGTGCAAGAGTCGGGGCAATCCTAGATATGAGTACAGACGGGGAGATGAGCTCCTTGATAGCAGTTCTGCTAAGAAGGACTTAGGGGTACTGGTAGATGAAAAACTTAAAATGTGCAAGCTTGGTCTGGAAGACCAATGGTATCCTGAGTTGCATGAAAAGAAGGGTGACCAGCAGGGAGAGGGAGGTGATTGTCCACCTCAGTTCTGCCCTTGTGAGGGCCCATCTTGGAGTACTGTGTCCAGGCCTGGGGCCCCCAGCACAAGAAGGATTGGAGTTGTTGGGGCAGGTCCAGAGGAAGGCCACGAAGATAACCAGAGGACTGGAGATCTCTGCTATGAAAGGCTGAGGAAGCTGGGATTGTTTCACTTGGAGAAGACTCTGAGAAGATCTCATTGCGATTTTCCAGTACTTGAAAGGAGCTTAGAAACAGGAGGGGGGCCAAACTTTCACACAGATATATAGTGATAGGACAGGGGGAAGGGATTTAAATTGAAAAAGGGGAAGTTAAGGTTAGATGTTAGGAAGAAATTCTTCACTCGGAGAAAAGGTAGTGAGGCGCTGGAACAGCCTGCCCAAAGAAGATGTGGATGACCCTGCCCTGGAGGTGTTCAAGGCCACTCTTGGTTTCTGGTAGTCTGATCCGGTGGTTGGCAGTCCTGTCCACGGCACAGGTGTTGGAAATAGATGATCTTTGAAGTCCCCAGCCTAAGCCATTCTATGATTCTGTGGTTCCAGACACTACTGGAACCACATTTGCTGTCTATTACTGCCTACATTCTGTCCTTAAATGTGTTGGCTGCTTGGGACACACATTTTACTGAAAGTTTCCAGGTAAATAAAATTTCCATAGGGAAAATTTCAACTTTGAAAATAACTGAAAAAAAGCAGTAATTTCAAAGCTTATTAAACAACAACAAAGTTTCCCTACAAGGCATTACTCTCAGTGCTGTTAATATCAAGCTCTCATATATGTGATTTTTTCATTCACTTCTGTAGCACAGTACAAAAAACTGAACTGAAAGTTATTTTACTTCTATAGTACCTGCTTTTAAGTCATTAGTAAAAGATCCCCTTTTTTAAACTGTTTAACAATCTTCAAAAATACTAAATATACTTAAAAAAATATTGCTTCAAAAGTCTACCAGAAGAAATCAAAATATACATTTTCCTTTAAAGAGTAACTATTTAAGAATGTTACAAAAGTCAACCTCTAATTTTGCTTAAATATGTATAACCCACATACTCAGTTCTATATGGTCTATCAGCAAAGATACATCTCATTCTTGCCTCCAATCAAAGGTGCTTCCTATAGAGGCAGTTAAGTCTGGTACTTACATCTGTATCAGAAGCATCACCGCCATAGTTTTCTTGCATACACTGTGGTCTTTGAAAAATTCTTTGGTGCCTGTATTCCACCTCTGAATCATACTCATTTGAATCTCTCAGGGTGGACAAACCACTATCAAAACAGCTCTCAGGTAAGCTGTCAACTTCACAGTTTATTCTTTGCATGGGGTCACAAAGGGCTAAAGAATCATAATCTTCATCCACACAAGATGGAGATGACCTAAAAAGATAGAAATGAAAAATAAAAACAACAGAACAAATAGATTTTATTTCACAACTGTTGGGTTTTTTTTTACAACAAAATCTACACCATTCTAGAATGTTGAATGCCTACAAATGCTAACCATAACATTAAACACATATGGTACTACCTTATTTTGTATTTATAATTTTTTTTTAAACATAGTTCTTGGATGCTCAGATTACAAACTTAATGTATAAATCTCCATAAGAATGTTTGTTTCTTCATATGCCAAAAAGAATTAGTTTTGCTCTGTCCTACGGGAACAGATGTGAAGCACTTCACTGCTAACAATACGCAATATCAGTAACAGCCTATAAAAATTCTGCCAGAGAGTCTGGGAGCTTCCAGTGCACACCACAGAAGAGCCAACATATAGGATTGTTAGGGACTTCATTGTACCATGCAATAACATGCAGAACTGTCTAATTTCCATCTTTGCAGGCTAATGAATAATGATAGGAACAAGCACTGTCTTTGTAGTGGAATATCACAGTACCCATGCTCTTTGTATTCACATATCGGCTAGCCTATAGCGAATCAGTGAAATACAAACAAAGGGTGCACGCTATAACAAAGTCAAGCTTGTTAGGTATTTGTTGAAATAAAAGCCTTTGTTAGTGAATTTTCAGTCTCCCTGAAGCAGGGATTCAATACTGGGAATTTCATGTACACTTCAAGCAAGTTAGATCTAGGTGCATTATGCAGCTAAAGACGAAAAAAGGTACTTCCTAGTGTAAATTGCTTATAGCATGTTTGAATACAAATCACTATTACCTAATGATGATCTGCTATCAGGTGACAGACTACTGAAAATTAGCAGATTCTGAGACGTTCATATCTCTTTTTTGTCTTTTGACACTACTAAATCATGCTTAATAACATGCCTAATATGCCAATTAAGTTTTATTCCTACCACATAAACTCTCTTCTAAAGTGGCTTGGAAGGACACCACTAAACTAAGTGAGAAGTCTTAGGGAAGGATGAGGATAGGGGATGGAGAAGAAGGGGTTCTAGAGAGCAGCAGCTGGCCCAGGGACTCTCTGGCAAATGGTGACTCTTCAACACCAAGATGGAAATCGAGAGCCCTTGCTGCACCACCAATGGATATAGCAACGTCTCCAGGCAAGCATAATGTTATAGTGCTTGTCTGGGCCTGATGGAGATGGATGCACTTCCATCGGTTCACCTTCTGGAGGTTGATCCACCTCCATGGGCTCAACGTCCCTCTCCAATGGGTCTGCTTCCATTGGCTCGGGTTCACTGTTGCTCTCTAGAAGCAGAAGTTCCTCCTCCACCAAAGTTCCCACAGTGAGAGGGAAGGGTCTATCTAAGGAGCTCCTAGTCTCAAGTCTGTGCTTCCCGGCCACAAGTTGATAAGTGGTGTTCTGTTGTCAGGGTCCCCGTATTTATAGCAGTTGGCAGGGAGGTGGCTCATGACATCATAAGGCCATGGCAATGTGACCCTAAGAATGTCCTATGACAACCAAAACTTGGCTGTATTGGGCAAGAGAAGGCTACGGCCTGAGAGTCGCCCTGCTTGTCACCAATGTGATTCTGCAGGGCTCCATTTTAAGGCCGTTTCACTGTTTTCACTGTTGATTCCAAAAAAAGTTACGGAAATTGTATTGAGTAAATTTGTGGATGATGTTAAGCTGGGAGGAGTGTGGACTACCTTGGGGTAGAGAGGCCTTGCACCAAGAACTGGACAAATTTGGGGGTGGTCACCATCCGCATGAAGAAGAGCAAGTGCTGGGTTCTGCACCTGGAATGGGGCAGCCCTGGCTCTACATGCAGACTGGGTGGGCAAGGGGCTGGACAACAGCCCTGCAAAGAGGGATTGTGGGTGTTCTGGTTGGTGGCAACTTGAATGTGAGCCAGCAGTGCACCCTGGCAGCCAGAAGGGCCAACTATACCCTGTGGTACGTCAGGCCCAGCACTGCCAGGTGAGGGAAGCAGTTGTCCCACTCTGCTCTGTGCTGTGTGGCCTCACCCCCAGCACTGGGTGCAGCTTTGGATGCCACAGCATAAGATGCTATTAGAGTGGGTCCAAAGGAGGGCTACAGAAATGGGGAAGGGTGTGATGGTATGGTGTGTGAGGAGGTGTGTACTTTGGTTGTCCAGGAAGGGGGCAAATTCCTATTCCATACTGGTTTATTTAAGTTAGCATCATATCATTTGGACTAGATGATCACAGAGGCCCCTTCCAACCCCTACAATTCTGTGATTCCATGATTCTGAGCAGCTAAGGTCCCTGGGTCTGTTCAGCCTAGAGCAGGGCAGGCTGAGGGAAGGCCTCATGGCAGCTGCAGCTCCTCACAGGGAGTGGAGGGGCAGCGCTGAGCTCTGCTCTCGGTGACAGCGACAGGGCCAGATGGAACGGCATGGAGCTGTGTCAGGGGAGGGGCAGCTGGGGTTTAGGGACAGGTTCTTCATCAGAGGGTGCTGGGCAAGGAACAGGCTGCCCAGGGCAGTGGGTGTGGCTTCAAGCTGTCACAGGTGAAAGACCATTTGCATGTGAGTGGTCTTTTGTGGAGAAAGGGGTTGGACTTGATGATCCTTGTTGGTCCCTTCCAACTGGGGATATTCTATGACTGTATATTCTAAACATTCAGAGAGGTTAGTTAATTTTTCCGTAACTTCAGAAAAATATTCAGTCTAATATACAACTTAGATATGATTGCATCTCTCAAAATTTCTCAACAGAGGGAAATAGGTATTATCTGCATTCAGCAGAAGGAATCAGTTTGTGACAAGCAAAATTTTATAGCCTGCAAATACACAGAGGTAGCAGAAGAGCATTTCTAAACATATGTGGATATTATTAGTGCAAAGCAGAAGCCAACTTAATCCCTACAAATGATTTTCATCCCACTGGAAAAACATAAAACACAGGCTACTATCAATTCTAACCCTACAGGGTTTGAAGTAACACAAAAAGAACAGTAAGTTAAAAGAATTTATGAATAGAATAAGGACACAAATTTTTAATGGTGTTTCCAGCTATTTCAAATAATAAAAACTAAATAATTTTTTTCACAAAATAGCATGATCTAGAGCACTCAAAGTTGAATCCAGAGCTCTGCGATATCAGTGAGAGCCTCTGCAATGACCTGAACATGATCTCAACAAAGAAGGGCAACAAAGCTTGTGAAGGGCTTGGAGAATATGCCCTACAGGGAGAGACTGAAGGAACTGGGGCTGTTTAGTCTGGGAAGAGGAGGCTGAGGGGAGACCGTATTGTTCTCTTTCAATATCTGAAAGGTGCTTACAGCAAGAATGGGGTTGGTCTCTTCTCACTGGTGACAGGTGACAGGAGGAAGGGAAATGGCCTCACCACCAGGCAGAGGTGTAGGTTGGATATCAGGGAGAACTTCTTTACAGAAGGGGTTGTTAAGCACTGGAATAGGCTCCCCAGGGAGGTGGTTGAGTCACCATCCCTGGATGTGTTTAAAAATTGGATGTGGTAGTCAGGGACATGATTTAGCAGAGGGTTGTTAGAGTTACGGGTAGTATGGTTAGGTTGCAGTTGGACTTGATGACCTTGAAGGTCTTTCCCAACCTGAGCAATTCTATGATTCTATGATTCTGTGATTCCTTGACTTTCATTGAGTAGGTGCGAAACCAAAGGAGCTCTGACCAGTAATAATATTTGTTACGTAGGTAAAAGAGGAAGGAGGGGACATTTAGAATTAAACTAAAAACAGCAAGAGGTTGTCCAAATTCTCTGTTAATTCACCATTATCACTGAATAAAATTTTCCTAAACTTCCTGATGTCATTGAAAACATTGCTGTTGAATTCACAATACTATGGATCTTATGCTATGGTTACATATTTCTTCCAATTCAGGAAGAATTATTTTCTCTTTTATTTGACAATATTTGATCTTCTAGGACATTTGTGATGACCTGGTCTTTTTAAACTTAGTAGAAGCAAACCTGGCTTACCTGTCATAACGCGGGTTCAGAGGGGACTGTCCACCACTACATTTGGGACTGCTTCTAGAAATAGTACTTCCTGGTGAGGTATTTGCTAACCGCTGTGATGGATAAATAATAAATGCATAATAAATTTGATGAACATAATATAAGCATCATATTAATCATGATTAAAATGTATATCAACAAAATGACTACTGCACATTTTCATGCATATCCAACCACTTATTTTTAAAGGAGCTTCATTCTTTAAATAAGATTAGATATCTAAAGGCCATTACATACACCATTTAGGTTCCACTGTTGCCTTAATGCTGAACCTACTGGCCACATTTCCAAAAGGATTATTACATTGATTATGTGTTGTCTACTAGAGTGAAAAAGAAATGTCGCTAGCTGAGGTAGAAGTTGCTTTCCTTGTGTATGTTTTGGGGCATGTCAAGGAAATTCTGTCTTCAATCTTCCTGTCCAGCACTGTTACTGTAGGACTATTATTCTGCCTAAATTATTTTTAAACAGTTATTTGCACTTCCAGTGATGCAGAAGTTTGCCCAATTAATAGTTTTAAAGTTTAGAAGGCTTCCTAATACCAGAAAAGTTCCAAAAAGGTCCAAAAAAATCCAAAAAAGCCCAAAAGGTCTGAGTGAGGTCCCTACTATCAACAGTCTCTGTTAGTTGTTAGCTCACTGACTTGCCTGGACAGAAGTTGAAGTTAGGTTCAGATCTTACAAAGAAGGTAATTTTCTGAAAATATATGTTTTCAGTGATAAAGAGCTCTCACATAGACAATTCAGAACATTTCCTTCACTGTGAAAGAAACTGCTGGTTTGTTCACCTCGTCAGATACATTTGGCTACAAATTCAGTATTTTCTAAAGCACCTAAAGCTTTGCTGGAGCAAAAGCTCTATTGCTGCACGTTGAGATCTACTGAAATCCAACCACACAAATGTAATCTCAGAGTAAGATCACTAAATGTAGCTCAGTATTCTGAGTACTTATTGAAGTACATACAAACATGTATTTGGCATGTTATTTCTTACAGCTACTCATATAACATAGAAAAATTGTAATTACATACCAATGATCTGTTGAACTTGCTGAAACTGTTTTCAAGTGCAGTTCTTAAACCATCATTGCTGTCATGTAGTTTTCTATTAGCTGATCTAACAAGGAAATATAGTTTAACTTATGAAAGTATAACAAATTAATCTTAAAAACTAGATAACATAAAGCAAATAAAATTTGAAAAAATATGTATGCATTTTAAAAGAAAACATTTTATTCTGCTGTAGATTAATAGTAAGAATGAATGTGGTATAAGAAATTTTGTTGAAACAAATGACTGAATGTAAAAAAAGCATCATAAGTTCTTCCTAAGTCTTCCTGTAACTAGCAATGCACACTGGTATGACAGCACAGCTGAGACAAGCATCATTTTCTACCAATCCAATGTCTACTGGGGATAGGTGGGCAGTTGGACTCAATGATCTTGAAAATGATCAAAAAATGATCTTTTCCAACCTTGGTGATTTTATGATTCTGTGATTCTGTATGGCTCAAGTATACAGAACACAAATGTAAGATGAAATTACATAGATAGCAGACTAACTCCCATGAGAACTGAAGCCATTTTGGTACTTGATATTTTTTCCCGAATTTCATCCCAGTCTTCTGCAGAGCTATAGAAATGTCTACCTGTGCCTATATAGGGATTATGGTTTTTTGTTAAAAATACATCTGAACAGCTGAGAACTTACTGAAGTATTTCAATTTGTCTTTCCAGATTATCTCTGTCTTCAGTATACTCCCGAATCATTTCTAGGTCTCTACAAAATTAAAATTAAAACTAAAATTAAAATTAAGTTATATTTCATAGAACATTCTTTTTTTATTCTGTGTTGGGGACAATACACTTTTTCAAGGTATTTCTGAATTAAATTTTTCAGTGTACGCATCTCTGATTTCTAGAATACAGTAAAAGCATTTTTATACAAAATAAAATAATTTTCTAACTTCATTGATCTCTCCCAATACATCTCAACAAAAACTGTGATGAAAAGTAAAGGTGAGGGGTGTGGGGTAGAGTCATTGGGTTGGATCAGGCTGGACAGATAAGCCTTGGGCATCCCATAGGCTCATGAGATGAGGGGCAGCATCCAAAGTTCAGCAAGCTAAGAGTCAGCTGCTTCAGCCTTGTCACAGCAGGCCCTGGTTTGAGAGGATGTCATGGTTTCAGCTAATGTAGAGACCTGAAGAGTGGACTTTCAGTATAAAGGGGGGCTATAAGAAGGAATGGAGTATACTCTTTAACAGAATCTGCTGTGACAGGACAAGGGGAAATTTCACACTAAAAGGGAGGAGATTTAGAATGGGTGTAAGAAAAAGCTTGTTATGATAACAGTGGTGAAGAGCTGCAACAGTTTGCCCAGAGATGTTGTGGATGCCCCAACCCTGAAGACTTTCATGGTCAGGCTGGATGGGGCTCCAAGCAACCTGATCTAGCTGTAGGTGTTCCTGTTCAGTCCAGGGGAGTTGGACTAGATGGCCTTTAAAGGTCCCTTCCAACTCAAACAATTCTATGATTCTATGATCAATGAAATAATCATATGAAAGGACTCACTGCCCCTTGAAATACATTTTATGTTATACGAAGACAACAGTTCAGTAACACTGTCATAAGGACTCTTCTAAATCAATCTGAATGTCTACAAGCAACACTTATTTGCTCTAGACAAACTAGCTGTGATAGATGTGGAAAGTTTCCCAAACTATTTTTGCTAATATTTACGGAGATACTCTTCAGACCGAAAAACATGAAGTAAAAGACTTGTACTCCTAACTGAAGTCCCCAGTAGAATTCCTTGAACAATTAAGAGTGTTTGCATCATGTCCAGAACTACTTCTTTCAGATATCTGACAAGCAAAAGGAGCAGTAGTCATGATAGACTTTGTATGGTGTCAAATATTCACCCGCCCATGGCAAATTTAGAGAATAACTTACTGCCTTAATACATTATAACTGCATGAAACGAAAGATTCTTTTCCTGGTGAAGATAATCAAGTAAAAGCATTTACCTCTCTGTGTTCAAGGTCTGATCGGCATATTCACTTTTCAAGCTATCTAACTCACTCCGGAGAAAAGCAATATTTGTTTGAGCTTCTAAGAGGTCTTTCTTAAGTTTCTGATTTTCCTGTATAAAAGAAAGATATTAAATATTAGCTGTCACAATCATCTCCATAAAATGCTGGCATATCGTAATGCTTAAATAAAAACCAACATCATATATAAAAATGAAACACTAGGGAAGCTCAGCAGAGATGGGAAAAGAGAATTAAACATCAGAGAAGTCAGCAAACCAGTAGGGCAAGATTCACTGAAAATTGACTTGGATTTCACAGTCCCACAAAAATGGGATTATGCTGTATTAAGCCACTTCTAAATGTGATACCTAGAATGTGCATAAACATTATATAGTGCTGCTTTTCCAAGTTAGAGATCCTCATACAGCTATTAATAATCTTAGAACTTTCTGTCTTTTCTTACTTGTTAAATTATGCATTTAATTTAAATTGCTTTATTAAATAGTATTAAATATGAAAAAAACAATCAATCTGTATTGCAAGAATAAAACTGCAGCTAAATTAATGTATTAGTGATAAACACTTCTTACCAGCAACACATCGTGCATTCTCTTTTTCAGTTCAATCACATCTTCCCTGCTATTTATGTTTTTGGATTGCTCCTCAACCTAAAAGGATTATAAAATCACCCAATTAACATACACACTTGATTATTCTCATTCAAAATACATAAAATGTAATGCAAATCATATCAAATAACCCTAAAAGTGTCTTACAGATATTGAAGACTTAAAAATCGATAGTATTCCCAGCTTCATTAGTAGGGAGCATTACTCCAAAAACTTGGTCTTCTGTACGATTTTTTATATTAATGCATTACAAATATTTAATTTCTACTTTGAACTCTGGAATTTGCTACAGGTATTGAATGTGTGCAACTTGGCACACAAAACACAGCAACTGAGAAGACTGTAACAGCTGTATCCTCACTAACATAAACACATATATATATATGTACTACTTCATCTAATGTCAATTCTGTATAGTGTATTTATCAAAAGCTTTCATGTTTCTTGTGAGACATTTCCATTTCTATCAGTGCTCTTGTAAGTTCAATTCAGTGTGAAGAAAGAAGAATAAATCCTCAGTGGTTGCAAAAATTCTGGTCAAATTTACAGAAAAACTAATCACAAATTTAAAGCTAGATTATAAAATAAAATTTAAAGCTAGATTATAAAATAATCCAAACCAGTGTTCATATCTAAGATGTCAATTTATCCTTCAATTGGGTTTTGAATTATTCAGGTTGGAATTAGATTTAGACTAGTAATAACTAAGTCCACTGGTAATTTCTTTTTAAAATTAGAGTTCAATCTTATCTCAACCATTAAAATCTGAAAGAAATGTGCTCAATGTCAAAAACTCTGTATTAGTTCAATATACTGCATTTGTATTGTCAATTTCATCTAATTCTATGACAAGTAGAGGCAATATGTTAGATGTTTCTAACGTATCACATAAAAGACTAGTTAACTGCAGCAGAAGTATCTTGATGGATATTGAAAATTCTTCAGCAAGAGAATTTGGCTACCTGGTCTCTTCACTATATATTTCAGTAAATTATACAAAATGTATACTACAGCACAGGACTACAACACAAATCAAAAAAACTTATTTTAAGTTGCCATTTACCTATGCACATAAACTTAAAGGGCTAAATTGTGAATATCCATCTTGGGCAAGGTCCTTCAAAAGGTCAGCATCTCTTACACTAAAAATTCAAGTCATGAGTTCAAGCCACTTACCTTTTTAAGTTTTTTTATAGTCACTTGAAGATCCCCAACTTCAGTGTCATACTGACGCTTCAACTCATTTAGTGCTTCTTCAGCTTTTCGTTTCTCCTATAACATTTGTTATCTTATTAAATGTTGAGACAGGTCTCAAACGTTTCTTAAAAGATGCATGCACTAACTTGAAAAGCAAACACTTTTCCCCAAGTAGATTAATGCGTGTAATTTTGCCTTCATATTAAGTCAACCACCCCTTCCTTAAATCCACAGGCACTGGTTCTACTATTGCAGTCCATTTATAAAATACTCAGAGAAAAAAAACAATGAGGTGAAAGAAAAGATGAGTTCAGCCCTGAATTCAGTGTTTGCTTTCACATCAGTCTCCTGCACTTAGCACTTTAAATGTCTTGAACAAAGCCAAAAGAAAAATGTCAGAGCATTGCACTCTTAGTTTCAAACCAGCCTTCTGTGGCATGGGATACAACATGCTAGTAACAGCACTACTGTGCCACCAATAGTTATTTACTCATTTACTTCAAATTTTTTTGCTTGCAAGCATTTCACTATTACAGGCCCATGTTTGGTGAAAGACATGCAGATGGCAGCATCCTTATTCATGGGAGTTTCACACAGCAGTTCATCTTAAACCAACTGCACTATTGGGAAAATCATTTTAATTCAAACAAAGAGACATGGGACTGGAACAAAGAAGACTTTAGAACTGATAGGAAAAGCATGCACCAAGCTCTGCCTAGCACTACTTCGTGCAGAGGTGTATAGTTCACAGGACAGGGAGACAGATGGCAGTGGCAGGACATGCTGCCAGACTGACAGCATGTGCTTTTGAACAAGAGATGGCAGATGTGGACTTTGTTCCGAATGCTGACATCCGTTTGTTAAAATGATAATCAGTCAAAGTAATCAGCTTAAGCTGGATTCTCTGACTGCTGGCCCCTGTACCAGACTCTTAAGTATTGTTTGGTAACTATTTGCTTCCCTGAAGAAATAAAACAGAGGACTGGCTCATGCTGCAGATACCATCACGCAGAGGTAGGTGTCACCGTGGTGTGAGATCACTCTAACAAACAATGGTCGTGAGTACAGGCTGTAAGATTAATGGCTGAGCACAATCCCACAAAGTAAATATCTTACGTTTACTCTCAGGGCGTTTTAGGAGGTGGAGTATGAGGAGCTATGAACTACAGAAAATGTACATGAGTGAAAATGAGAAAAGCACTGTGGGAAATGAGTCACAGCCCATCTTTGATATCTGGGTGTGAAAACTCTATCTCAGCTCAGTGACAATCTGAAAACTAACACCGATAAAATCTGCAACCTGCTGCCCTGCCATTTCTTTAGCACTTCAATCAAAAGACTAGATCCAGCATAAGCACTGCAAACTACTTGGCAATTTGTTGCATCACAAGGGTCCTTTTTAGAAACTAAAACGTAAACAATGTACAGATAATAAATAGCATCATTTTTATGTAAAGATCATACCTAATTGCAGATCTTCTCAGACTGAATGAATGCACACATCCAGGTCATCTTTTTACAGTAGCAAATAAAGTGTACAGGGCATTTTCCAGTGATTAACCACTTCATGCAGAACAGAAATTTTTCAAAGCAAATACCTGTGTTTTCTAAACAAAAAGGTGTATTCTCCATGGGAATAGTAAGTTCCTCAGTTTTGAGAGTTTCATTGTTGAATATACATATGCTATTTTGCTGGGATGGGATCTTCAACATTTTTATGCTTTGTATTTTGTTACTAGGAAAACAACAAACTTTGATGGTAGGAATGTTTCCTCTTGTACAGAAAAAGACATTTGAAGCAAATATGTGAGGACACCATTTTCCTTCACAGCTCAATTGCTAAGAGATATTTAAAATCACCCCACTGGCTGACTGCACTTCATGGCTTCCTATTTTGCAAATGCTATTGTGAAAGAACATACCAAATATGTAAAGGTTCAATAGGTAGTTTTTGCTACCAAATTAATGATCACAGCCAGAATACACATTTAACTAGTGAACTTCTTTCGTCCACATTAGAATAGTTCGCATGAACTGTTGCTCTTACACTTACTACAAAGCCAGGTATATCACATAGATTTAGGAACAGTTCAACAGGAAACAGGCAAGACGGGCAGAGCAATTTACATATACTGCTTTCTGCTTAGAATTAGACAGACACTTGTGGTTCCACTCAAGTTTTCAATATGAGAGGGGAAAAGGATTCTTGTACCTTGCATGAAGACTGCAAGTGAAAGTCTTCATGTTTAAAAACTGAGCACACCGAAACAAGTGAACTCCCCATCAACTGAGAGCTTCAGACCCTCACACTGTTATCACAGACACCTTCTCTCCCCTAGAAGTCTCCAAACTACAACTGCAGGGTCAGAATGCATCAGCAGGGGAAGGAAAGATTACTGCTTCAGTTAGATGTAAAAATGAGGAATAAATGATCTGAGCATTAATTACTTAAATTCTTTCATTATTAGAAGTAGATTCCATCATTTTCTGGTGAAATGCCACTTTTTTTTTTTAATCAGTTACTGATACTGTTCTCAGAAATAAACTCCTTTGCATGAAAATTTTCTTACAAAAGACTGGTTTTTTTTCTTGCTTTATTACATCTGAGCAGCCATTCCCCTTTTGGTAAGCATTAAGAGAATACATTTCCCATCTCATAGGTAGTTTCCTTTTGCCCAGGCCCTGTTTACAGTGCCTCTGAGTCAGCCTCGCAGTGTCAAAGACTCACCTGGGCATTAGTCGTGTATAAACCTACAGAGAGTTTGGCCACTATGAAATTGTGCAAACAAAAAGTACTCACTTCCTTTTTAACTTTTTGTTCCGCAGCCTGTATCCGTTGTTCCATCTCTTCCTCCAGCTCACTGAGCTGAACTGCTGCTTTATCCTGAGCTCTAAAATTTAAAAGTAAATATTGTTTTAGAAATTGCCCTGTGCCTTGACAGAAAATTGTGTGAAATACGTTTGCTGAAATGAATTAGATAGACAAACAAGGAAAAGATTTTTAACAATGGAAACAATTTAAATGTTTAACAATGACTAGACCTTGAAACTGATGTGGTTGGGAACCAAAATCACAAATCAATTTGCAAATACATGCAAATTAGATTTTAAATTATAGCTGATGGCAGATAATTAGTGTGAAAGATATATTGAAAATTAAATTACAAAGAATAAAGGCCCCTCTAGTTATCCTATGACAAGGCTTCAAGACGATAACGACAGCAACTTGCACCATCTATCCTGTCCTGAGCGCCCTGAAGCTGGAGAAGCAAAACTATGTTTTTTAAAATGAAATTTTAATGGGAATGGATGCTAAACCACAAAGTTACAGATGTGATGAGTAGTCAAAATGCTTAAGGCATTAGATGTAAGAACAAAGACAGGACCTACCCAAAACATGAACAGGGAACATTTACACAAATGTGTGTGCATGTAAACAACTTCTGAACTCTGTTTTTGAAAATTCTGTTTGGCATATTTTGGCACTAAGCAATAGAAGTTCAATCTAACAAGACAGAATAGAGAGAAAAGTAACTCCATAAATGAACTAGAAGCAAGACTTGCTATACCTTTTCACTGCAATGGCCAAGGTTTCCATCTCTGTGCTTTGAAGTTTGATCTCTCGGATGAAGTTCTTAATGACATGCTCATACGGCTGGATTAATCTTGGTTCCACTATGTGTATGTTCTGATACAGAACACTGACTTGCTCTTGTCTGAAAAAGACAGATACTTCTTTAACACACTTACTTGGAACAATGCTCTGCAGACGTTTGAAAAATGCTATAAATTGAAGTGTACCTCTTTATTGCCTATTTTTTAAATTTAACAAGTACAGACTTTGAATATACAGCAAAGATACATCTGAATTCTTCTAAATTATTTTTACCCCTTCCATTTCTTTAACATAGCTACTGCAGAAAAACCTTTTTTAGCTTAAGTAAATTTTTTGTGCTTATAGTTTTGACACACTGAAGACTATGCCACTGGAACGAACTATAATGTAAATCAAGATTTTTGGTGGCTATAACGATAAACTATATGCTGTGGAGACATTTACTGCTATAAGAAACTTAATTAAAAAAATGAAAGGAGATAAGAATACCAACTACCTGAGTAAACTAATAATAATAATAATAATAATAATAATAATAAAGTAACATCACTACAGGGAGTAAGATGAACAGAGAACAACAACCCTGCAATAATATGGAAATAGATAAGCAGTGCTTGAAAAACTGGACATTAAGAAACACTACTTTTCCAAAACAGTGATCAGGTGCTGAAACAGGCTGCCCAGGGAGGTGGTGCAGCCACTGACCCTAGAGGTGTTCAAGGTGTGTTTAGATGTTGTGTTGAGGGACATGGTTTAGTGAGAAATATTGGTGATGGATGAATGGTTGTACTGGATGACCTTGTAGGTCTTTTCCAACCTCAGTGATTCTATGATTCTATGAACTCACCTGATAGATGTAAAAGCTACCCATAGAAGCTTGGAAGAAAACACAACTACCCACATAAAGCTCAATGCTCCCTTCGTTATTGGATTTCCTTCACATTTCTTGTATGAATAACTTGATGGGAGTTGTAGCAGAACAGAGAACATAGCTCTCTCATTTAAAACAAATTATTTTGATCCTGATGGCTACAACTCTAATAATGACAGCCTTGTTTTACATCATCAAAAAAAAAAAAATCTTTTTGGTAAAAAGCTTATTCCGTGTATGACTCGTATGTGAAAGACTCATCTTGGAAGGGAAAAAGAAAAAGGTCCTTTCCACAGAGGATGAGTGACCTGCCAGCACTGCCTTTAAAGCCTAAACAAGAAGCTCTCTTGAAATTTATACTGCTTCTTAAAGGCTACTCCAATGCGAGAATAAAATACCCTGATTTCTATTTGATCAGGACTCATTTCAAGTGATTGTACACAGTTTTAACTGTCAATTACAATTTAACTGTTGACAAGATGCAAAGACAAATAATAGCATAAGCACCAAAATATTGTAACACAGATTATTACATAAACAGCTCAGATTTCTGGTCACACAACAGTATGCCATGTCACAGCTTGTGTTACATGGTACTTCCATAAGGCAATTTCTCAGACAAAATTCTACAACAGAATTTAGTAATCCCAAGGACAAGCAAAGCTGATTGCCATGCAGACAATATACCAAAACATGAGCAAGTATTCAAGAGCATACAGATGAAACAAAGGGGGAAAAAAAAGCAAAAAGAGAGAAGGTCTACAAATGTGCAGGAAGCAGATCTGTAATGAGGAAACACCGCATACCGGTTGCAGAAAGGCAAACATAAATAATGTTTTGCAATTACTAGTCCCACAGCATTTATAACACATCATGAATGCCTGTCCTCTTTTTATTGTTCCAAGAAAGCTTAACCTTTGATTTAAAGATATTCCTTGTTAGACAGCTGACATTTTCCTATCTTCCATAAAGGTAGCGTTGATTAACCCATTAACTACAATCACGATATCAACAATCACTGTGATTTCACACCTGAAGCACTTCTACAGTTCAGATTATCAGCATTCCACAACTTTGTTTATTCTATATGATTTTCCCACTGAAAGTATAACTTCTTTTTCTGCAACAGCAGTATAATTGTTTTAGTTCAGAGTCCTATCTTAAGCAACCGAAATATTTCAAGAAACCATAAAATCTGTTTGTAGCTGAAATGCAGATGTTTATTTTAATATACAGAAACATAAAAATAGCACACAAAAATATAGATTTACTGAGGCCAGGGGAATTTGTGTGTACATGCCAGTTTCTCTCTTGCAAAACAAGTCTTCTGCTTTAGGTGTACTTAGCATCTCCAGAAGTTAATTTAAACCCTACATAGTACTCTGACTATGTACGTATACAATTTCATTTTCATAACATACTTAAGCAGAGTAATACTAAGGTTCACAAATAGGCACAATATTTTACAGGTTTATCTGATCAGATGCTACAAACTAAGTAAAAGAATATATCACTAAAAAACTCCCCTAATGTATGTTTACTCGATATTTCACTGTTAAAAAATAGTCACAGACATTTACATCTTCCTTCACAACCACAGTTGTTAAAACAACTCCAGGATAAATACTAACATAAGGATTAAAAAAAAAAAATCTCATATCTTCAAATATGCACTCTTTTTTCTTCTGTACTACATTCAGAGGTATGTGAGATTTCTGTGCTGAAGGATTACCGCACAACAGAGAATTTCAGCATGATTCTGATGACAGTAAATACCACAGAATATGTTGGCGATTCATGTTCAGCATATCTCAGTTAAAATGGAAGTATATAGCAGCTCTGTAGTATTTAAACAAGGACTTCCAAGTACAAGCAGCTGGACAAACAGTAAGTTTAGTGCCTCGAGGTGATACCATTTATAGCATTCCTACCGTTCTTCCATTCCTGTTGATTAGCCTTGAAGCTGAAGTATGACTGTACTTTAAACATTACAAAACGCAATCTCTCATAATCCCTCTATTTGAAATTCCATTTATTTAGATAGCTGGGTATGGTAACATATGCTGCATTTCATTAATTCTTAGTACTTCAGCAGTTGTCCTTCAAAGCTGCGAATACTTCACCGAAACAGCTAACAACTATTCCAGTACAGTTTCAGATTTTACACAGAAGCAGCTGCTGTGCATATTTGGAACTAGCCACTAAAGAATGCCACTTCTCTCAGCATGGATGTTCATGAACTTCTTTAGCAGTGTGGTGTGTTAAACAGAAATGACACTAGCCACAGCGAGAAGGGAAGAATCATAGAATCATAGAATGTGTTGGACTGAAGGAACCTTTCAAGATTATCCAGTTTCACTCCTCCACTGCTATAGACATTGACACTCCCCTGCAGACCAAGTCCCCATGCAGCCTAGCCTTGAACATCTCCAGGGAGGGGACATTCACAGCCTTTCTTGGCAAATTGTTCCAGTGTCTCATCTCTCTTATAGTAAAAAATTTCTTCCTAATATCTTGTCTAAATTAGAAGATATCCATCTTATAGAGCAGATACACTCAGCACAATCTAGGCCACTGGAACAGGCTGCTCAGAGAGGTGGTGGATGTTCCATCCCTGGAGATATGCAAGGTCAGGATGGACAGGGCTCCAAGCAGCCTGACCTAGCTGTAGTGTTCAGTGCAGAGGAGTTGGACTAGATAACATTTAAGAGTCTCTTCCAACTCAAACAATTCTATGATTCTATACATGATTTTTAGGAATAAAAAAATGTAAACACAAGATCTATGTTATAAAGTTATATTTTTACCTTCAATTTCAGTGTAGTCAAGGAGATGTCTACTAACAACCTTATTTCCTAGAAAGCAAATAGTGTCAAAACTCATTTTACCTGATACTAAGACAGAACATTTGTTACCTGAGTAAATGTTTACCTGAGCCTTTTCCAAATCACAAGTTACCAAATCATGGTTGGATATTTAAGGACATATATCACCTTTTTCACAAGCTCTTTATCCTTCTCACCTCATCTTATTCAGGGTTAGTTATTTGCTGCCTTCAGATAACAATGAAGCTATATCCATAAAACTACACAGTATCTCAGTCTGTATTAAGAGTTCGGGGATAAAAAACAGCACATGCCCACCATCAGAAATCTCCTGCCTCATGGACTGTTACTGGCTGTAGCATAACAGAATATACAGCGCCTTACAGTGAGGAACTGGAGGAACAACAATTAGTTTGGCCTTTCCCTACAATACTTTGTGATAGAATAAAAAACATCTGTAGTGGAATATATTGTAAGGAGTTTCTGCAATTTTTATTCTCTTTATAAGAATGCTTGTCACACTCTCTTGCAGCTTTTTTTAAAAGCTTATGCAAATACACATACCAGAACTGAAGATAAAAATCAGACTCTCCACACTGCTGTGCCCCTTCCATACCACTGCCTGCTTGCTTTAAGATGCAGTAGTAAGAAGCAAAAAATAGTTACTGTGAGAGTTAATTCTGCCGGTGTGATGAAAAAAAATCTTGTATTTATTATTCCTCCTCAGTCCATTGACTGACTATCATACACATGGATTCAAAATATCTGTGACCTTGTTTTATGAGGGTTAGAAAACAAAACAAAACCCACTGAAACACAACCATGCAGAATCCTGGAAAGCATCTGCGAGGCTCTTTTAGTCTCAAATTGGCCACTGAAACTCCCAGTGACATTCACCTGAATACTTCTATGGCAGCTTTACAGGAAATCTTAGTTAAAAACGTGACCCAACAACTGATGTAAGCAACAGAAAAACAGGAGAAATTAGTCACGCAACAAAATTGATGGAATGATACTTTAACGCTTATGCCTCCCAGTACCTGAAGGGGGCCTAGAGGAAGCTGGGGAGGGACTTTTCATTAGGACATGTAGTAACCAATCAAGGGGAAATTGTTTTAAACTGGAAGACAATACATTTGGACTAGATGTTAGGAAGAAATCCTTTATTGTGAGGGCAGTGAGACACTGGAACAGGTTGCCCAGAAAGGTAGTGGATACCCAGTCCCTGGAGGCACTCAAGACCAGGCTGGGTGGGGCTTTGAGCAACCTGGTCTAGTGGGAAGTGCTATAGCAGTGGGTTGGAAGTAGATGATCTTAAAGGTCCATTCCAACCCAAACCATTCTATGATTCTATGATTCTAAGAGGAATTGTTGTTAATCATTTCTTCCTATATTTTGAATCACTCCTATTTTCACATGCTTTACTAATTATTAGTAATGCCACTGCAGCAGGGCAAAATGGTTACAATGGACATTGCCAAGTTATTTGTATGTTTCCATCTCCCACTGAATATATACTATTTCTTTTTGCATATTTGCTTTTATTCAAAATTATTTATCAAGGAAGATCTCACAAACAGATTTTACTGTAATGACTGCTAAAGATTCAGCAGTCTTTGCAGTACAAAAAGGAAATTCAGAAGTTACTGATATAGTTTCAAAAAAATTCATGTGAAATGCTCAGGGGTGCCCTTAAATTCCTTACTAACTGAACAGTAGACATTCAAAATTGCAAATGCATAGAAAGAGCTTTTTTAATACACAGTATAAAAGAAACTATCCCATTGGACCCTCTAGTTGTATGCTCTCACAGCCTACACAACACGCTTTTTTGCTGCTTCTACCAAGTATAGGCACAAGGCATGAGTGGCTCAAAAAAGTATAGTACACTAGACAAGTACTGCTCTGGCTTTACCTTACTTCATCTAGAAGAACTGACTATTTTAGTTTCCCTTCTCTGTAATATTAGTATATGAAATCAGCCCATATTTCCACATCTTCACATGAGAGCTTCTGTATTACATAAAGTTATTGCATTACAGAAATGAAATAAATCTGTCCTGAGAATAAAGCCATCTGTAATACAGTAGACCCAAAATACCAAAGTGGAATAAGGAGGAGAAAAGGGAAGGGAAGGGAAGGGAAGGGAAGGGAAGGGAAGGGAAGGGAAGGGAAGGGAAGGGAAGGGAAGGGAAGGGAAGGGAAGGGAAGGGAAGGGAAGGGAAGGGAAGGGAAGGGAAGGGAAGGGAAGGGAAGGGAAGGGAAGGGAAGGGAAGGGAAGGGAAGGGAAGGGAAGGGAAGGGAAGGGAAGGGAAGGGAAGGGAAGGGAAGGGAAGGGAAGGGAAGAGGGGTTTAGAGATATCAGATACTTAGATTACATTACATGGCATAATTTAAATCAATCCATGGCACATTTAAATCAATCCGTATCAACTCCTAGTACTGTTCTGTATGGCTGAATGTACAGTGGCAGTTGACCTACTGGTCCACACTCCAAATGCAGTTCAAAGAAAGTTGGTGGAATGTATAAAACAAAATGACTAAGTAGTCGCTCAGATTCTTACATCTATTCTCTTTGTAATTCCCAATGAAAGTAAGCCGGGTTATACAGTCCACTTAGTTTCACCTGAACAAGTGTATTTGAAGCACCATTTTTGATGAATTATACGAAAAATTGCAGTAAGATAGGGAAAACAGAAGAAAATCAAAGATTTGCCAGTGATGTTACAATACCACTTTTCCTTTTATGATAACAATTTAGTTTTTCTTCCTTCCATCACTATTTGGTGTTTAATTACCTGCATCTGCTTTAGAAAGGTAGAGACTTACAAACAGCAATGTAGCAAGATGAGCTATGGACTATGAGGTGGGAATAGAGCTGTCTCTTTGGGCTGGGATTTTAACACGAGGTAAGAAAACTTGACAGAATTATAGAGTCAGAATATCCCAAGTTGCAAGGCGCCCGCAAGGATCATTGAGTTCAACTCCTGGCTCCAAACAGGAGCACGCAAAAATCAGGCTGAGAGTGGTGTCCAAATGCTTCTTGAACTTCAGAGGCTTGGGGCCACAACCACTGCCTTGAGGAGTCTGTTCTATGCCTACCAACCTATGGTGAAGAACCTTTTCCTGATATTCAATCAGACCCACCCCGGTCCCAGTTTCATGACATTCCTTCAGGTCCTATTCTTTTGTTCTACAACAAAAATCCTTACACTGACTCCAAAGAATCCCTTGACAGTTTTCTGACATTTGCCTTCACTTCTGTCCTCTTCCTTACTGGTATTATCTTTCAGGCGCTGGAAAAACTTGGATTTTATTTTTATAGGTGCAGAATATGCTCCTGTTTCTAAGCTTTACAATGGTCTCTATTGCAACACTCCTTACCAGTGTAGCTTATGAAACCACTCATTGTCTGCAGAACCTCTCTTCTAACATGGATAAAGAGGGATGAAATGTAAGGTGATACGAGCCAGGAAAGCCTGAGTTAGCGGAAGAGAAAGGGGCATTACAATCCGACAATTGTCCTTACACTGGAGATAATAACCTCTGTTAGCCGTGGATAGAGAAATACCTTGCTCAGAAATGCAAACATGCCGGATATGCCATCATGTTAACAAATCCACAAAATCTGTTTGAACGAGGAAAGGTTCTACTGTTCTCACATGTGAGTGCCTAACACATAAGGGTACAACCTCTTGGCTTGTCTGGGCAGCAAATAAGTGAAGAGGAATTGTCTTGAGCCACATAAGCATAGGTTGCATTGAAAGTAGTGCCTCTTATTTATTTCCATGGAAACTACAACTGATACACTGAGCACAACGACACTATTTGATAGAGCAAATTCACGGCTACAAAACAATATTTTGTGTAGTCAGCGCTGTTAGCTATACATTTTCATCAGCAATGAAGAAGAGCCTATATGCTGTGCTCACAAAAACCTTCACAGCAGAGGTGACCCACTGTCACTCTTGTCACTGCTGAAATGCACCACCCACCACCTCACTGTGTTCACATTCATTGCTTTGTCTCCATAAATGCTTGTCAAGAATCGATGAATGTCAGTGGGTCCCCTTTTTTCCACATGAAGGAATTCAGTGACACACCTTTGCTTCATATGCACTTCCATGTCAGACGCCATTCTATGAGACAGCTCTGAGTGGAATAATTGACCTTGTTTTTGTGAAACTAATGCATCAGTCTAGTTCAGTGGTGTTTGCAATTCTTAGTGAGCTCTCAAGGTATTTCCCAGATTTTTTAAATGAAATTTTATTCCTCCTGTGTTTCATCCTTGAAAACAATTGTTCAAAGAAGGTGCATGGTGCCAAGAACAATGACAAGAGTAAGGTGTGATTGTGAAGCGAGGGATATCTTTCTCTGGTAGAGAAACATGATTAAATTTTTCAGTTGAATATCTGATTGCAAATCTATACATTCCACTTTAAAAATGTATTTATGTTGAATTAAAAAGTAGTCACAAATATATCAAAAAAATTGACTACTTTTTTGGAACTCTTGAAACCTATTCTCAAATTCCCTTACAGCAATGGAAAGCACAGCTGCATATTTTTTGCTGTTCATAGGACTTTTAGCCAGTGTATCAAAATGCATACATTATTTGCCATCACTTAAGTCAGCACTGCACTGCACCCTACCCATGCCCTGGCTTCAGCCCAGATGATGCAGATTACACATCGATGTTTGGTTATTCTGAGGGATGGGAGTACACCCAGGGCTGGGCCGGGCCATTCAGTGAGGCAGCGTCACTGCCACGATTGCATGGGGTGGGGGACAGATGCAAGGTGAGCTGGGCCAGGCTGCATGTGGCCCGTAGGGTGTGGGTTGAACAAGTCTGGATTAATACTTTCTTCTTGATTAAGTGCCTTGAGGAAACACATGATTCCATGAAATTTTCATACAGAATAAACTTCCAGGTGTTTCTCAACCTGAAACGTAGTGTGTATTTCACTACCAACTTAACCTGTCCTTTCACAGATCAGACTGCATCAAAAGAACAAATCTACGACCTCCAGATGAAAGTCTAGGCAAGAGAGCCTCAGCTGATTCTCAGGGAAGGAAATTTTAATGTTTCCATGGAATTAGCCCTGTTCTCTGCCTAAGGGCAAAGGTGTAGCTTGGAGCAGGTAGTACAGCTGGGGTAGAAAAAGCCTGTGGGACAGAAGGAAAAGATGAAGTCCATTGAAAAGGAGAACGTCCTGAAGGATGGACTTACAGCTCAGGATCTTGAGTAATGAAAATTTCAGGAAAACAAATGCTGTAGAGACTAAGTTCTTTCACACAGAAGCTGTTCTGTTTAAAAGGAAAAAAAAAGAAAAAAAAGAAAAAAAAAGAAAACTTAAGGTGTCTCTGAAAGTCTTCTAGCTCGTAGAAAGGCATCTGTCACATTTTCAGCAGAGTGCATTTGCCAGTCCCTTGCCATGAGATGTTTTAAAAGAAGAAATGTGATTATTGCAGCAAAGATCCTTTTTCCAGCACTGTGATAAAGGAGTTCCAAGCAGCTGCTGTTCTTCAGGCTTTGCCTTTATTATCTCTCTGATAAACACATATCCACTTCCAAGGAAATCTCCAGTGTTCTTCATCTCTTGGGAGGAAATACAATCTGCCAGCAAGACCTGAGCTGTGCTCTGTATTGACTTTGTCAAAAATCCATTATGGTTCATGACAGCACAAGTGGAACAGGTTTTGGACTGGTTTTTCTGCAGCTCCTCTCCTCTCACGCAGGCCAGCAGTATATGCCATGATTATCTCCTGCCCTTGCACTTTAAGCAGTTAATGTTAAAAACAACACTCTTTTCTCATTTTATTATGTCCCAAAATCCATATTTTCTATACAAATCCAATTTGCCAAATGCCACAGAAATATCACCTGCTATTGTTAAAAGAGATTCCATTTATTCCAGCAACACATAAGAACGTACACAATATGCAACAGTTGAAAACCTTAGTTCTTTCTGATTTAAGATCTTCAAAATAGTAAGTTCAGAACTTGTTTCCTGGGAAGTTTTCAGCTATAATTTACTGACAGGGATACTGTCATAGAGCTCATAAGAATTCTCTTGAAGTGCCAACAGATATTAGATTATTCTCTGCTCCAAGATGAGGAATGGAAAAGCACTGCCATCAGGAGACAATTACACATGCTTATAGGAGCATATACATGCTAAGAGAGTAGAAGGAACCTTTTCATATTACCACTGAAATCCAAACAGATCTGAGGATGATCACACATTAAAATGGAATGGAACACTAGTTAACGCAGCCAAAGGCTAAAGACTTTCAGCACAAGCAGTACACTGAAGTACTCCTGGAGCACCAAATAGATACATTTCTTAACACTCCTTGTGTCACTGCAAAGGGTTCTTAGGGGAATAAACCAGCAGACAGATCTGACTTCCCAACAAAACAGATCTCCTGCAGCTCACACAGCCATACTCCATTTGGGAATTCACTTCATCAAAATCAGAAGCGTTGCCATCATTTGTGTTTAACAGCAAAGGAGAAGTTGTATTTTAAATGAAATGAATACCACAAACAAACAAACAAACAAACAAAAACCACCTCTATATGCAATTCCACTAAAATCTGGCTTCACACATTATACTGGATCATCAGCCTGTAAAGATTTTACACTTTCTTGTGCTTGGCACACAGTTGTCCACTAAGTATGCATGAAGATCATGACCAACAGTAATTTGACTCACAGTGCCCCCTCACCAAGACATGTAACTGAACCCAGCCCTGAAGATCTGCTCAGATACAGAGGGAAGAAGCTAGGCTGAAAACAAACTTTTAAACTTTATTAACTTTTAACCTTATTTAACTACAGGAGATCACAGTATAAGTTCATAGAACTGTGCAACCCATACACCAAACTACAGAGAGGCATGATCCATCACATAGCAACAGTATATTTTTAAAATATTAACTTAATTCAAAATATTCTGGAACTAGGCAGTATCTAAAAGTAAACAATGCCTATCTGAAGTGTACTTCTCCATTAAGGGCTAAGTTAAGAAATTAATCAGTGTTAATGGTGTTTGCGTGCCTTTATGATGGTTTACTCATGGTATTTGAAAGCTCATTTTCACAAAAAGAGGCTGAACCATGTGTACTAATGACAGATTCCCTTTTGATTTCCATCTCTCCCATGCTATCTCCTATGCCTCGCTTTTTTTCTATAGAACCACAGCAGTATGAAAGCGTATGCCAGTACTGTGCTAGAGTGGGGCTAGAACACAGAGCACCCGGAGAGACCAAATCCCCCAGTTCCTACATGGTTGAGATCAGAAAAATGGACTTCACTCATCCCCACTGGAGGAGCGTCTCCCTTGTAGTTACTCTTCTCATTATTTTCCAACTGATGTAACTGCAAATACAAAGGGTGATAACACGGACTGCTTTACGCATTAACACAAGTCTTTTTTTTTTGTTCATTTGTTGTTGGTTTTTTGTTTTGTTCTGAAAACAGATATAGAAAAAATTGAACTGACAAACAACTAAAAATAAATAATTTAAGTAAAACAACAAACAACTTTTTTGAAGTACTTTTCATAATTTTGTTATATTCTTCCACTTAAAACCCTTACACAGCCAGACTCCTCCGACAATTTTAGTATATTCACTAGTATTCGCATACTTGATCCAAATATTTTCAGTGGGACTATTCACATAAAGAAAAGCTTATACAGATGTTTCAACAACAACAGAAAGTTTGCCAAAACTGGAAAAAAGCTGAGATGCAACAGAGGTCTGCTTCCACAACTTCAGGACAGGAGAGAGAGAAAGAACAAGGAAAACAAAGGGCACACTGTTCTTGGGCTGCCGTTGGCACACACCTAACAAGTACAGCCAACTGTGAAGGGTGTTCCAAGGTATTCACAAAGCTGAGCATGAATGGGAAACATTTACATCAGGCAAGAGCCCACCTGACACACATACTTAATTATTGACATTCAGCTCTGTTTGCAATCTGACGCATTAGAATCCCAAAGAAGTATAATGAAATGACTTGTCTGCAGAGTGCGTTGTCAGAGGGCTATTTCCCATCTCCTGTTATCCTCTCCAGCAGGAGTCCAGCTGCACTTGCACTGCTGCTACTGCAGCACGGAGATGGGCTTAGTGCCAAAAGGAGAGAGATGCTTTCACGTGCCATCACTGGTCCTGAGTCACATCCTTACATCACCTATTGAGTTACAGTCTGGCTTCAGGCTAAGTTCTGAATTGCCGCTGCAGAGTCTCTAACAAGAGGCTTTACTTCTCCTTGTCTCCATTTACAGCAGGGAAGGCATCACAAACTCCGTTTAAAAGATCAGACCATTGAAAAGTCAGTGACATGCATGGAACATTCCAGTATAAGCAGTGTTACTTACACTCTCCTTTCAGGGGAAAAGAAAAAGAAAAAAAGAAAAAAAAAAAGAACAGTTTCCTCAGCTTATGGACGTGAGGATTCTGTAACTCTCTGAGAAGTTCGTTGAAGAGATAAATAGACTTTTAGAAAAGCTAGAAGCATATTACTGGACTAGGAAGTGATTTGAGGAGCATTATATGAGGACCAGGATAATATATTTGCCGATTATTTGAAACGTGTAAAGCAGCAAACTGTAATTAGATATGAGTGGCAGAAAACTTACTGACTTGTCTCCCGTGTGCCTCACACTTCAACTCTACTTAAGTTCCTTTACATACAGCCGCTCTTCCAGGTTACCTAACTGGTCTCCCACCAAGACCTTAAACTCCGATCGCCTGTCTTTCAGTTTAAATTGCAACTTTTAAGTGCAGTAGAACTACCCTGTATTTTTATGGGCAACATTTTTGCAACAACTTAAAGCACTTCTTGTTTCAGGCAGGTTACTGCCAACGCCCTGCAGCGAAACGCGGCCGGGCTGCTCTGCGCCGGCCAGGATGATTTACCCTCACTCCCCGACAGCGCCCTTCATCCCGCCCTCACCGGCGGCGGAGGCTGTCGGGGTGCAGCACGTTGCCACAGCGCCGGGACGCCGCGATGCGCATGCCGCCCGCCTCTCCACCCGAGTGTCCCGCATGGGTTGATCGGAGAGCAGTGAAAGGAGGAAGTTGTGCACAGAGGAATATAAGAAGGAAAAAAAAAAAAAGGAAGAAAACGAAAAAGAATAAGAAAACGAAAAAAAGAAAACGAAAAGGCAAACGAAAAAGAAGAAAACGAGAAAGAAAAAAAAAGAAAAAGGAAAAAGGAAAATGAAAAAAAAAAGGAGAAAGGGAAAAGGGAAAAAGAAAAAGAAAAAAGGGGAAAAGGGGAAAAGGAGAAAGGAAAAAGGAAAAAGGAAAAGAAAGGAAAAAGAGAGAGAGAGAGAGAGAGAGAGAAAGAGGAAAAGCACAAGAGCTGAAAATCCCAGAACCAGAGCGCGGAGCCCCTTTCACAGAGCCGCTCCCGGAGAACTGGGAGCTGGGCTGCCCTCGGGGCTCTGCAGACGCCGGACGCACATGGCCCGGGGTTCCCGGAGCGCCGGCAGCAGCGCGGAGTCTCTGTGCTCCCGGACTTACCTGGGGATGTACCTGGCCTCATCCCCCAGCCGCACCTCGAAGTCTCTCCAGGGCTGCTCCAGTCCCGCGGTGCTCCATGTCGCCGCCGCCTCCTCGCCCTCCTCCTCCGGCTCCGGCTCCCCGGGGCCGCCGCTGGACCGCAGCCGGGTCGCGCCGCGGAAGCCGCGGGCGAACTCCCTGAAGGTGATGGCCCCGTCACGGTCGCTGTCGAGGCGCTGGAAGATGGCCTCGGCCTCGGCCGGCCGCACTCGCAGCTCGGCGCAAAGTGCCTCGAAGTCCTCGCGCTCGATGCGGCCCGAGCCGTTGGCGTCGCAGGCCAGGAAGAGCGCGCGCAGGCGGGACTGATCGTCCCCCGCCGTCTCGGCGTCCATCGCTCCCGCTGGCAGAGCTGCCGCGAGGCTCCTGCGCCCGCGGCCGGCACGGGGCGAGAGGCGGCGGCTCGAGCTGGCGGCACCACTCCGCCGGCCGTATGGCGGGGCGGGGCGGGGCGGGCCGGCCCCGCTCCCCGCTCCGCCCCGGTGCCCGTCGAGCCGGAGGGAGGCGGGCCGCGGGCGGTGGCTCTCGGCGGCCGTGAGTGCAGCGGTGGCCCCTGACGAGCAGTGTGGTGGAGCGGGGGTTGCTGCGGGGCACCGCCTTCGATCCCGACGCGCAGCTCGGCTCTCCTCGCCGTCCCGCGGGAGCCCCGCCGGAGGCGGAGAGGTCCCGAGGTGGGAGCCGGCGGGTGCCGAACCTCGGCTGCCCTGGGCTGGTGCTCGCGGCAGTGCTAACGGCATCGGCAACTCAGAGACACTGCGGTAACAACGCGGACGGTTCCCCTGCAATATCTGAATGGGAATGCCAACGCTGTGCAAATGCCATAGAGTCTTAAACCTCAGTCACATCTTCCAGCAGTGCTAAAACACTTCCTACGTTTACGGCAACAAGCCCCGGGTTATCCACAGTTTCCATATGTAGATTCTTGCTGACCATTTTGGAGTTGCATGTAATATCATAGAATATCCTGAGCTGGAATCACAGAGTTCAATATCTACACTGTAGAGAAAGTGCATGCTGCTCTCTCAGCACCTGTAATTCAGATGAGTATATCATTAAAACAGAGACCAAAAAGCTGGGTGCAAATCAGTCAACCAAAGGAGCCATATTTTAGTGCTTAGTGTAGAAGAATTCTGTATTACACTGCATACTTTGACAAGTCAAGACCATTTCCTTTCTTGAAGTCTTTGGTAAAATTCACGTTTCATTGGAACCTCAGAGGAGGATCAGGTTGGAGGTTAGGGACGGACATGTTTTTCATGGGGTGGGCATGGAATGGGATCCCCAGGGCAGTGGGCACAGCCTCAAGCTGGCCAGTTTCAAGGAACATTTGGATAATGCTCTCAGTCACAGGGTTTGAATTTTGGATGGTCCTGTGCGGAGCCGGGAGTTGGATTCATTGGTCCTTGTGGGTCCCTCCCAAACTGGGATATTCTGTGATTCATTTAAATTCTTATCATGAATGCTTTTAATTTGCCTGCACATATTTCTGTTTCTATCTGCAGATGTAAACTGCATATGACAAAGCTGTGATAGAGTTAAACAGAATGCAAATCCACCAGCTAACAAAACCGTGTTTCCTTATTGACTGAAGTACAGCCCCAGGGTGAGGACGTGATCCAGCAGAGCACAAACCGTTCAGCTGACCTCTCATTTGAATAAATCACATATGGCAAATGGAGTATAAAGTGCTTCTCTGCCTAAGAGGTGTGGAAAGTCCTAGAAGCAAATTATAATTATTTTACAGGTTTTGAAGTTTTATTTTTTATTATTTATTTGTTTGTTTGTTTGCCATAGTTAGACAGAGTCAGCTTAAAATTCTGCCATCGGTCTATCTCTAGTCAATGGCAAGGTATACGAAGCTTTCCCTTGCACTCTAGAAAAATGCAGCCATTTAGTAATTTGAAATACACATTTTAGTTTAAAGATAGCAGAGAATCTGAAGGGCTTTGATACATGATTTATTTTTGTCACTACATTCTGTTACAATTATAAAAAGCAGAGTAGAGTTCTTTCTGTTCTATATTTTCTTACTTGCCAAACAACTTCTTGTACTCAAAGAATTAACTGAGTCAATCATAGAGTCCTTACAGGACTGATGATGCTATTGTTCAGACAACAAATAAGACATTTATCCCGTTTACACCTACCAGTCCACTGTAATAGACCAACACTGCTTTCAGTGTTGACAGGGCTGCATCATCAAGGGTGGAATAAGTTTCACTGGACAAATAGTTCCCAGACAAACCTACCTGCTCACCTTATATGCTCTTCTGGCCACAGGCTTATGAGGTGATGTTTGTCCTGTGCCCTAACCACTCTCTTACTCACTCCATTGTGCATAGTTCTTGTGCTAGTGCCTACTTTGGCTGCCAAGTAGAGGACGTACACTTTGGACATACTGCCACAATTTTTTTCTCTGAGATTTAACATCACATTTTCCCAAGTCTTTTTATTTAATGCTGTTCTTACAGGACTTTGGATTTTAGAACCCAAGCCAATGGCACGGAGCTGTTACAGTGAGGGGTCAGGTGGGATACCAGGAAATGATTCTTCACCAGAAAATGGTGGGCATGGACAAGGCTCTTCAGAGCAGTGGTCACAGTCCAGGCTGCCACAGTTCAAGGAGCATTAGGACAATCCTCTCAGACATAGGGTTTGCATTTTGAGTGGTCCAGTGTGTAGCCAGGGGTTGGATTCAATGATCTTTCTGGGTCCCTTCCACTGAATCACAGAACTGCAGATGTTGGAAGAGTTCATCAAGTCCAAACCCCCTGCTAAAGCAGCTACCATACAATAGGTCATACAGGTACACATCAAAAAGTGTCTCAAATATCTCCATAGCAGGAGAGTCCACAACCTCCACGGCAACCTGTTCCAGTGCTGTCACCCTTACCGTAAAGAAGTTCTTCCACATGCTAATACAGAACTTCCTGTGTTCAAGTTTTAGGCCATTACTCCTATTAGTACACACCACTGAGAAGAGTCTAGCCTTATCCGTTTGCCTCCCACTTCCCTTTAGATATTTATAAACATTAATTAGATATTCCCTCAGTCTTCTTTTCCCCAGGTTGAACAGACCCAGGTTGTTCAGTCTTTCCACATAGGGGAGATGCTTCAAGCCCTTTTCATCTTTGTGGACCTCTGCCAAAATCCTTCTAGAAGATTCCTAACTTCTCTGACCAGGGGAGCCCAGAACTGGACACAGTATTCTAGATGTATTCTAAACAGTGTTCACCAGGGCAGAGTATAGGCAGAGAATCACCTCCCTCAACCTGCTGGCCACACTCTTTTTAATGCACTCCAGGATACCACTGGCCTTCTTGGCCACCAGGGCATACTGCTGGCTCATGGCCAACATGTTGTCCACCAGGACACCCACGTCCTTCTCCGCAGACCTTCTTTCCAGCAGATCAGCCCCTAAACTGTACTGATGCAACTCAGAATATTCTGTGATTCTACAGTTCTATTTACCTTCCTGCTGCAAAGATCTGCATTTCTGTTTTCTTAAGCAGCTTGATGTTTCTACCTATGTGACACAAGTAAAAAACAAATGGAAATCTTCACATTAGTATTCAGTTTTGAATCAAGACATAAAAAGGTATTGCAGTATTTGTCAATGCAACATCTACTTGTTCCAGATTTCTGCCTTCATAAGTAGACAGTCACTTGTGGATTCAGTGAATAACTGCGCTGAGTTTATATGGCAAGGTTTAGCCAGGTGGGAGGGCAGGGGGAATTTTGTGTTGTATGTTCTCCTATCCTGCAGAAGAAAGAGCATGAGAAAGCAGCTGTGGTGCTGAGTTATCAGTAGTAAACCACAACACTGTAAAAGAGAATTTGTTCTTTGGTGTCTTTCATTTTTACTTTTACCAGAATTTTGGCCCATGGATATCAGATATGAGGATGTAGTACATTGTGCCATTTAGCACTGACATGGAATAGGTATACTCTGCAAAACAGATGGTGCCTTCGGTACTGCGCAATGCCAGATAACAGTTCTTGCTAGGCAGACCTTGGCTTAGTTTGAATGTCCCAACATGCCAGAACAGGGATAGCAAAGAAAATATACTTCATTTGATGAGGCCTAAGACTGAGTATTGAAGGTAAGATTCCCATCAGGCAATGACAAGAGAGTGCTTTCTTCTGAATATATGTAATTTCAGTCTATTTTGTTTTATCTTGTCAAGGAACACACCGACTAGATTCAGCACCTGCTTGGCTGAAGAAGCATAAGAGGAACATGAAACCATGCTCAGGAATGTCCAGGAGGCCTAACGTAACACATCGTATCACTATGAAAATTTCCTAATGTGAAGAAGGGTAAAAAGTGGATTTTGATGCAGTTGTGGATACAGAGGTTAAATTAAAATTAAAATTAAAACTAAAAGAGACGTGGAAACCAGAAACAGGAAGTGTGTTACCACATGAAATCACTGTCCCAGGGGAAAAAAATATATATTAAAAAGAAAAAGAAAGGCAAAGGGACAGAGCAAGATAAGCTAGAGAACTCTTAAATTATCTGGTTTTATTCAGGGATACACCTCATGTGGACCCCAAAGGGTACGTACTTAAATCCCAAACCTGGGCAGATTATTGACCATTGCTACATACTCTCACTGTCTATTGCAAATTGTAGTACTACTGAATGTAGCTCACTCTTATTCTCTTCTATTAAAAACTGTGGATATTATGTGCAGAAACTAAGTCACTTACATGATATTGCAAAGGAACAAATTACTAGGCTTAGATTTTACCAAAAAAAAAAAAAGAAAACAAAGAAAGAAAGAAAAAGAGAGAGAGAGACAAAATATAATAAAGGCTCTTTTTCAAAGTGCTGCTACATTAAAAGCCAAAAATGTCTTTCAGGATACATTGAACTTTTCATCCAACTGATCTCATAGCATTTGGGACAGCATGATCACAAAAGACATTCATGGATTTATTGACTTCTTTAACAGACACCAGATCAGGACTGCAGAAAACATAGAGATCAAGCATCTCTAGCCTGTAAGAGAATGAACTGACCATTAATAAGGCAGTGGAGGGGGACAATGAGCCTTCCCATGATAAGGTGTGCGATGGCATAGCTATATTAGAGGGACAGGGTGCTAACAGGGTCCTTGAAGAACATGCTGTCTCTAAAGGTGCTGGCAACACTGCAGCACATATGAAATCCTATGTCAATAAGGCAGTGACTGCAGGGGCTATAGGAGAAAGGAACAGTGAAAATCAAGGGAAATATTTAAAAGGTATTAAAGGGTTATCCTGCAGGAAAGTTACAAGACCAGCTGCCCAACTGAAGTGCCTCTACACCAATGCACAAAGCTTGGGAAACAAACAGGAAGAACTGGAAGCTACTGTGCTACAAGAAAACCACAATACAGTTGCTGCCACCAAAACCTGGTGGGATGGCTCCCATGACTGGGTTGTCCTGGCTACACACTGTTCAGAAGGGACAGACAAGGAAGGAATGGGGGAGGCATTGCTATCTACATCAGGAGAAGAATAGAATGTGAAGAGCTGTCCCTAAAGAAGAGTCATGAGCAAGATGAAAGCCTATGAGTGATAGAGACTGAGGCAGCAAAGAGAATGTTGTAACTGATGTCTACTATAGGCCATCTGATCAAGTAATGCCTGTCAATGAGGCCTTCTACCTCCAGCTACAGGAGGTGTAGCTGGAAGTGTTAGCACTTGTCCTGCTGGGGGACTTCAACCACCCAGATATCTGCTGGAAAAGAAGCATAGTGAGCTGTAAGCAACACAGGGGGCTCCTGGAATGCAGTGTGGATAATTTGCTGAGTCAAGTAACAGACAGCCCTGCCAGGGGAGATGCAGTACTGGACCTCTTGCCCACCAATGCCAATGAACTGATTGGTGACATCAGGATTAGTGGTAGCCTGGTCTATAATGACCATGCTATGACGGAGTTCACACTCCTGAGGGATATGAGACAATCAGTGATGAAATTAGGGCACTAAATTTTAGGAAAACTAACTCCCAGCTCTTCAGGGAGTTAGCCAACAAAACGCTCTGGGAAACTGTTTTCATGAGCAAGGGTGCAGAACAAAGCTGACAGATTTTTTAGGAAGCTTTCCTCAGGGCACAAAAGCTCTCCGACCCTCGGTATAGCAAGTCAGGAAAGGAATGCAAGAGGCCAGCATGACTGAACCAGGACCTGATGGTCAAACTGAAGAGCAAGAAGAAGATGCACAGGCAGTGGAAACAGAAACAGGTACTGTGGGAAGAATAGGTTGTGTTGGGATGGGGTCAAGAAAACCAAGACTCATCTTGAAATAAATTTGACAAGGGTTGCCAAAAAGAACAAGAAAGAATTCTACAGATACCTCAACCAGAAAAGGAAAGTCCAGGAGTATCAGAAAAAGAAGGTCCAGCAGGGTGTACCCCCCATCCACTGAGTGACACAGGCAAGCTGGTAACAACAGACAAGGAGAAGGCTGAGGTACTCAGCAACTTCTTTGCTTCAGTCTTCTCCGATAACTGCTGGTCACACAGCCCTCAAACCTTTGGTTTGGAAGAAGGGGACTGGGGAAGCAACATCACTCCTGCTATGAGCGAAGGTCAGGTTTGTGATCACCTGAGAAACCTGAGCATGTGCAAGTCTACGCATCCTGCTTGACCAACCTAGTAGCCTTTTAAGATGGTGTATTTGCATCAGTGGACAAGGGTAGACCAACTGATGTCGTTTACCTGGACTTCATTAAGGCCTCTGACACAGTACCCCACAACATCCATCTCTCCAAATTGGAAAGATATGGATTTGATGGGTGGACTGTTAGATGGATGAAGAACTGGCTTCAGGATCAAGTCCAGAGAGTGGTGGTCAATAGCTCAGTGTCTGAATGGAGATCAGTGACGAGTGGTGTTCCGCAAGAGTCAGTGCTGGGACTGATGGTCTTTAATATCTTCATCAAGGACATCAGCAGTGGGGTTGAGTACACCCTCAGAAAGTTTGTGGATGACACCAAGCTGTGGGGTGCAGTTGACACACCAGAGGGATGGGATGCCATGCCCAGGTACCTAGTCAGGCTTGAGAAGTGGGCCCAGGAGAACCTCATGAAGTTCAAAAATCTAAGTGCAAGGACCTTCATCTGGGTCAAGACAAACATCCACTACCAATACAAGTAGAAGGATGAAAGGTTTGAGCACAGCCCTGCCAGAAAGGGCTTGAGGGTACCAGTGGATGGTAAGCTGGACATGAGCCAGCAATGTGTCCTTGCAGCCCAGAAAGCCAACCATATCCTGAGCTGCATCCAAAGATGCATGTCTAGCAGGTCAAAGGAAGCGATCCTGCCCCTCTCCCCTGTGCAGGTGAGGCTTCACCTGGAATACTGCATCCAGATGTGAGTCCTCAGTACAGGAGAGACATGGACCTACTGGAGCACATCCAAAGGAGGGTCACAAAAATGATCCTTAGAATAGAACTCCTCTGCTATGAGGACGGACTGGGAGAGCTGGGGCTGTTGAGCCTGGAGAAGAGAATGCTCCAGGAAGACCTGAAAAGTGGCCTTTCAGTATCTAAAGGGTGCTTAGGACAGAAGGGACAGACTCTTTAGCAGAGTCTGTTGTGATAGGACAAGTGGAAATGGTTTCAAGCTTAAAGAGGGGAGATTCAGGTTAGATATAAGAAACGTCTTTTACAGTGAGGGTGGTGAGACACTGGCACAGGTTGCCCAGAAAGATGTGGATGCCTGATCCCTAGAGACTTTCAAGGCCAGGCTGGACCAGGCTCTGAGCAACATAATCAAGCTGTGGATGTCTCTCTTCATTTCAGGGATTTGGACTAGGTGACGTTCAAATGTCCCTTTTGACTTTATGGATTCTATGATTCTATAATAAAAGAATAGTGAAGTACCCAAAGTGCATTTGCAGAAAGATCAAGTATTGACAGCAAAAATCAAATGAGTCTTTAAAAGTGCTTGTGTCTATAAACTACTGAATAGCCAGGGAGATACTGAAATGACCAATGATGGCTGCTGAGCCCAGAGTGGAGGCAATAGCAGTCATCCTCATACTGCTCTAAGAAGAATATTCCAAACATACGAATGGCATTAAAAGACTACTCAAAAGGCATGTTGTCAAGCTGCCTATGCTCATTTGTGCATGGATGATGAAATCCATACAAATCAGAATGCTGTGTTTCCTACAGAAGGCAAGAAGAGAGTCAGTGGTAGTGCCATTATGAATTGTTGAAAGACATGAGGAAAACAACCTTTTCAGTTTTCAGAAGTCTTATATTTTTTTTTTGCTTGTAGTGTTGGAAAAACTTGCAAGAAAAAAAAATATATTTGTTTAAGGCTTTCTTCTTGAAGCCGACATCTCAAAATATAATTCCCCAAATGCATTCAAATAAGCAATAAGGACAGAAGCACTCTTTCTAGAACAAGGTGTTCACATGTTGGGCATATCTCCTTCAAAGTAGGATTGGTTTTATCCTTTTTTTTTTCTGTAGAATATTTCCAGGGCTCTTTCAAAAACATTACAGGGTGCATATTTTCATTGCAAACAGAGAGATACCTTCCTTCTAACATTCTTTATTGCTCAACATGTGGATTGTTTCCCTAAAAACTGGAGGATCAAGTTTAACTGTCTGTCCTAACAGACATAGTCTGGGAGACAGGAAAGGGCAATTTTAACGTGGACACCATGTTTTGGAAGGTAGGACAGTTGAATAATGAAGAGGGCAATGTCACGCTGGTTGGTCTTGAGCACAGCCCTGTCAGAAAGGACTTGAGGATACCGGTGGATGGTAAGGTGGACATGAGCCAGCAAAGTGCCCTTGCAGCCCAGAAAGCCAACCATATCCTGAGCTGCATCCAAAGGTGCGTGCCTAGCAGGTCAGAGAAAGTGCCAGAAAGCAATTCTGGTGTTCTGTACTAGAGTGAAAATACATAGACATTTGTACTCATAAAAGATCAGAGTAACACTGAGATAATATTCTTATTAGAATTTACTCCCTAATTCCTATTAGAATTTACATAGCACTTTGAAAATAGTTATTTCACGGGTAGGACATAAGTGTTGAATACATGTGAACACAACTAATTTCAGTTTTCTCCACCTAAGCAAAGTGAATTCTATATTGCTTGGAAAATACAAATAGGTGTATTCAAAAATATTAAAGAATTATTTATTACAAATAGCAAAAAATGAACAAATAGATCAATAAATAGGATGATATTTATTGTGATGTATTAACAATATTGAAAAAAATACAGCGCAACTGGGCAAGAAGAAATAGGAACATGTTGAAAGAAATTCACAGTGCTTTTATATCTAAGTAGATGAAAGGTTACATGACTCACAGCTGAAAATAAAACAAACAATAAAAGAAGTACAAAGTTTTAAAGCCACATTCATTGCCCTGGAATGTAAGATAAAATACTATGCTCATTAACCTTGAAGAAGTATGAAATTTCAGTTGCAGACAAAAACCTGACAAAACTTTTGCCAGAGTTTGTGCCAATCTAAGAGATCTTTTCTCATTATAGAGAAGACAGTGTATCTCAGCAACATAGTACAAAATCGGTAAAAATAAATTCTAGTTGGATTTTTCCTCATACAAAAACACACTGAAAATGGTCTCCTTTTCATCTGATTCACAGAATCACAGAATTATAGGGGTTGGAGGGGACCTCCAGAGATCATCGAGTCCACCTCCCCTGCCGAAGAAGGCTCCCTAAACCAGTTTGCAGTGGTAGTTATTCAGGCAGGTCTTGATTGTCTCCAGAGGAGGAGACTCCACAACCTCCCTGGGCAGCCCATTCCAGTCCTCCATCACCCTCACCATAAAGAAGTTCTTTTACATATTCGTGCAGAACTTCCTATGCTCTAGCTTATGGCCATATCCACTTGTTCTGTCCCCACAGACTGTTGAAAAGAGGCTGGCCGCTTCCCTTTGTCTCCCACACTTAAGATATTTATCAACATTAATAAGATCCCCTTTCAATCTTCTTTTCTCAAGGCTGAACAGACCCAGGTCGGTCAGCCTTTCCTCATAAGAGAGGTGCTCCAGGTCCTTTATCATCTTTGTGGCCCTCCACTGGGCTCTTTCCAGGAGATCCCTGCATTTTTTGTACCAGGGAGTCCAGAACTGGACACAATACTCCAGATGAAACCTCAACAGGGCAGAGTAGAGGGAGGGGGATCACTTCCCTTGACCTGCTGATCGCATTCCCTTTAATGCACCCCAGGATGCCATTGGCTTTCTTGGGCACCAGGGCACATTGCTGACTCATGGCCAACCTGTTGTCCACGGTGTAAATAAAAATAGTGTTCTTAGGAACCTCATCTATTAGAAGACTTAATACAGTCTTTAAATATGCATATAATCTTACAGATATTAAATGTTTATACAACTGGAGAAAACTAAAAAAAAAAAAAAAAAACTTCTTCCAATATTTTATATTTCTTACATTTCTACAGGCAGAAATTCTTGCACAAAATGTATGGTGCTCACAGATCTTTTACTACCTAAATGTACTGATGTTCATGCACTTAAGAAACTGCAACTACTAATACCACAGAAAGTGAACTATTCATTAAGTAAAAATAAGTGGTTTTGGTGACAGGCTGGTGCTTCATCTAAAACAGCTTTTGAAGCCTCAGGATAGCAAACTGCTGTTCATTTGGCTGCATTAGGTTAGGATTTAGCTGTGATGAGGTTTATGTGCTTTGGTTGACATGTTGAGCTAAAAACATTTGGATATATTCATATTGCATTTCCTACCACATTATAGCTATTTATCAGTTAACATAATCAACTCTGCTGACTTGTTTTGTTTGTTTTTTTTTTAGCACAAATGGGCCATCACACTCTAATCAAGGAGCAAAATCATATTACTTGACCTTTTCTTAAGCTGAAGTGAGGACAGCTCTAATTTCAAATGCACATCATGAGCTGTTAAATTTCAAGTTCAAGCATGATCGTCTTGAAGAAGCAGCTTAAAGAAAAGAGTTAAACTTTTTATAGGTAATCCAGAGTAACTGATTTACTTTTAAGATGAAACATTTTAAACATATCGCTTTAAACAAAATACAATATTTTGTAAACAGATGTATTCTTTGTGAATTTTTGTAAATTCATAAATATGCAATATTATATAGAAGTCACTTAAATTCTGTACTACACAGAAATCATTTAAAATATCTATATCATTATGTCGTCATACAGGCCCTACTGTGATTGTGAAAACAATAATGTTCTGCTAATAAAAGAAGATAATTTAACATAAGATCTTGTAAATTACCATAATGTGACTTTAATACACTGTTTTGCAGGCAAGATCATAAAAGAATAATACAAACTGTCTGTATTTTAAAAGTTAGCTTATTGGAGCGGATAGTGAATGACTTCAAAATGATAATCTGCGTACAATTAATTTAATAATTCCGTCATATTTACATTAAATGTGGTGATCTATCAGAAAACACTGGAACTGTAGTCAAGGACTAAAGAATATATTTTCTTGAAAACCAAACTCCTAACTTTTGTTATTACTGTGGATCTTTATGGTTGCATCCAGAGTGATATTTCTTCAGAAGCAGCATTTCACTGTTCACATTTTCGCTGTTCACATTTTCACAGCAATTCCAGGCTGAGATGACAAATGCCAACCAAAAGCAAACCCAGAGACCAACTAACAAAAAAAAAATTAACCATGGATTCTGCCAAACATCTTTGATGTTCTGTGGTCATAAAGACTTACATATGACAAAACAACAAGGACTGATCCCTTCTTATATTTCAAAATCCATGAATAAATATTAAATGCAAAATCCTAGCCATATTGATGAAGTGTAAATTTCATTTTCCACGCACTAAAAAAACTGAAGGAAATAAAGGGAAATAAAATATAAACTCTCCTGGGCTGCATACAAAGAGGAGTGGTGAGTTGGGTGAGAGAGGTGATCGTCCTCCACTACTATGCCTTCATGAGGTCCCATCTGGAGTATTTTGTCACGGCCTGCAGCCCCCAGCAAAGAAAGATACAGAGCTGTTAAAGTGGGTCCAGAGGAGGCCATGACGATATTCAGAAGGCGGCAGAATCTCCCTTATGAAAAAAAGTTGAGGGTGCTGGGCTTGTTCAATCTGGAGAAGACTCTGAGTATACCTCACTGCAGTTCCAGTACTTGATTTGGGGCTTATAAAAAGGAGGAGAACTGACTTTTTACACTGTTTGATAGTGATAAGACAAAGAAGAATGCTTTTTGAAATAAAAGAGGGAAGATTTAGATTAGAAGAAATCCTTCACTCAGAGGGTGGTAAGGCACTGGCACAGGCCAGTGGATATGTGGATGCCCCGTCCCTGTAGGGATTCAAGGCCAGGCTGAACAGGACCGTGGGCAGTATAATCCAGTGATTCACAACCCTGCTATGGCAGGGGGTTGGAACTAAGTAGTCTTTAAAGTCTCCTCCAACCCAAGCTATTCTGTACTTCTATGGATATAAAAATATATTAATGACTTTAAAATGAATTTAAAGAAAAGGAAGTCCCTCTTCCTTCGCAGTTCCCATTCTACATAGTGGTAAAAAGAGGTAAGAATTTTTAACAGCTGCCCCATTGCAGCTGTGTGGGTTTGGTAATGGAACTTGAACCTGTCTATAATGTAAGAAAGAAAATTTCCAGGTTCATCAAGAATTTTGCCACTACCACAGCAGGTTCAGGTTAAAGCAAGAGAGATTAAGTAACAAAACAAAACAAAATAACAACAACAAAAATACATTCTTCTAGCTTTTAGTTTGAACTAATTAAGTGAAAGATGAAAAAGCTTTGTAATTTCTAATTGGCAAATTTCTGTAACTTGCCCACTGAACAATTTTTCATGCACTAATCCACTTTGGAGGCTGCAGTCCCACTCCTTCAAGATATATTGTATGCATTCTGAACTGTGACTTGAATGTTCTTTAATTACATCTGAACAAATCGCATCCTAGACCACAAGTTTTTGCAGTAGCAAGCCTGAAAGAAAACATGAGAAGTCTTGATTTAAATCGATATGTCCTAAAGAATCAGAGTTTACTATATACTCTGAAACATTTAAACAGTGAAAAGATACTTAAATGTGAAGAAGCAAATAGGGCATATCAACAGGAACAAACAAAATTTATTCCATCATCTTCAAATAAAGACAGAAACAGCAATTTTTCTATCTAATGTATTTTTCTAAAAGTTCTTTATGTATATATATATAAACATTAATTTAATAAAACTGAGAGAAATTACAGTAATTCAGTGCACAGCAACTAAGAACTTAGGAAAAGTAGTGGCAACAAGGAATTTACTGGTCTGTCTCAAGTGTAACCTGAGGCTTGGAATAGGGTTGTTGTTCTCATTTTAGGTTGGCTTTTTTCATTAGTGTAATTTTCATAACATGAGCGCATGCTACACTACAAATTATATGCCTCAAGCAGTAAGCTGGAAGAGCTTCTTCTCAATTAGGATTTTTATAATTAGTGCTTATTTTCAAAGTACATATTTATCTCTAAGTACTGGATTTTATAAATTTATTGCAATCCAAGGAATAAGATTAAAATTGGCAATGTGTCAGTTAATTGCCAATTTAAAGAAAAGTAGCCTGTTTTTCAACAGAGTAGGAAAGTAAAAGCATAAACAAATCCTCAGAAAGCATACATGTAGAATTGTAACTAATAACAACAGAGAAATTAAAACTAATTCTGACGATATTAATTTGGTGGTTTTTTTTTTTAATTGACAGAATATGGCTATTAATTGGGTGAACTCTGTTGTAAGCATTTCTTTAATTAAATTAGCATTTAAAGTTTCTCACTGACAGTAGCATTCAGTGAAGAAAGAAAAAAAAAAGTATTTTCCCGATCAATAATGTCAACGTAAGTTTATAAGATCCAAAAATCTACTTGAGCTGACAAAATCCAAGCAAGACAGGTAATTTCATTGGCTGCAGGGATAATATTTGGCTCTGGTTATGTCAGCTACTGATAGCTAATTTAAGGGTACGTGTTCCTATTTTCTGTTTTGTTCATGGAAAATAGGAAGATTTAAAACTCCGGGTTTTTAAAAGGCTCAATATGTGTTAATCTATTCACACATATAAACCTTTGGCTGTATTGGTGAAGTGCAGATTCACATTTTAATAGAAAAAGGCAGAAAATATGTTTGCATTTTGGGATAGTTTCAATGCTTAAAATCTTAAAGGAGAATGCATACAAAACCATAGAGTGGTTCTTGACAGCCAAAATGTTATAACTTTTCTAGTCTGCATGACTACAACTTCAACTATGACAACAATGCTATAATTCAAGAGAATCATCCTTGAAAAGTAGCACTAATGGGGAAATTATAGGTCTTTACCTTGTGGTTCTACTGCAGCTTTTTTAAAAAGCAGATATTCCACGTAGTTCACCAATATAAATGTTTAATTAAAAGAAACTGTAAGCATACAACAGACAACATGTGGCACTGAGCCAGGTACTTAATTCTTAATTCTTCTTTACATTCAGACAGAACAAAAGTAATATTCTAAATACTTACAGTTTGACCAAATTGTGCAGTATTTCCAAGAAGTTAAAAAAAACAATTTCCAAATAGTTGTTGACAGATCTATTTCTGTGGTCCGCTTTGTGGCCTCCTCTGCATTTGTTCCAATAGCTCCATGTCTTTCTTGTACTAACTGCCCCAGGCCTGGATGCAGGACTCCAGACAGGAGTAGAGCTGAGAACAGACACCGCCCTCCTCCCACTTCCCACCCCTCTTGTGATGCAGCCCAGAAGACAGTTGGCGTTCTGCGTCACAAATACAAATTGCCAGCACATATTCAGGTTTTTATCCACCAATATGCCCAAATCCATCTCCATGGGGCAGCTCTCAATCTATTTTCTGCGTAGCCTATATTCATACTTCAGATTGCTGCGATCCAGGTGAAGGATCTTGCACTTGGCATTGTAGAACTTCATGAGGCTTGCCGGGCCCACATCTCATTCAGTTCCCTCTGAATGGTGTCCTTTCCCTCCAGCATATCAACTACATCATTCAATTTGTTGTCATCAGCAGATCTGCTGAGTGACACTCAATTTCATTGTACATGTCATTATCAAAGATATTAAAAAGACACATAAGATCCTTAAAGGTAATAAGGATAACCTCCAGAAGATGTTTATGTTGAGCTCCACAAGTTCAAAGGTGAACATTCCTAGACACAACTATAATGAAAACACTTTGAACTGCATAAATACTCAAGTCACCACAGCATGTTAAAGCTGAGAAGTTCTGCCTTAGTGACTTCCAAAAGAGAGCAAGAGGACTACAAGGAAGTATGTGGAAGGGATATGGAAAAATGAGAGTCTGCTTTCTCCAGTACATAATGATGTGATGACACAGATATCCTGAGAGAGGAAAACAATAGAAAAGCTACAGTTTTCCATTTATCCCTTGCCAAATTCAATGCAAGTACACTCCACCTTCCTTTCAGTAAATGTCATTTCATAAAAATTTGGCTCCCAAAAGAGTATGCAAGCTGCACAAGATCAGAGCTAAGCATTTTTTCTTCTGAAATCTCTCGAATGGTTAGAATAGCTAGTGTAGCCTAATAACGTATTGGAAAAATAATTTCAATATTTAAAATAAATAACATTTACCTTTTTTGAAATATCAGATGAGAGCAGTCAATCTTGGAAAACAAACTGATGATTTCTGAGTTAGAATATTCACATCACCTAACTAATTGATAAGTAATACATCATAAATGGAAACACTTTTTGTTTAATGTTTTCAAATGCAGAGTCATCCATGTACAATCCAATAGCAGAGAGCCATTTCATCAAAATAAAAGGCACTCCTAGGCATAAAAGTCCATTAAAGTGATCCCTATAATTTATTAGGCACAGCAGTAAGCAAAGTATAATTACCAAAAGCATACGTCGTCAACACAAAATTTAATTCATTTTCACTGCAGGAAAAATGATGCTCAGGATTAACTGAACATTAACTGTTCACATAAGCTATTTATGACTGGACAACAACAGGAATAAAATGGGTAGTCTTGTAGCACTGAGCTCTATTAAAGAAACATAAATGCAGTAAGAAGCACATTACTACAGCAATGTGTGAAACACAGAACAGAATCCTAATACACTGCGATTCAACATAGGAAATTGAAAATGTACTGAGAGGCTTTTTTACTCTTTTACCTATTCTGTTCTTTGTATCTTAATTAGAAGGCTCTTAGCTTCTTAAAGGATAGAATCATGATGAAAAGAGGGTATATTCATAATGTGTGCCACTTTCTTTCAATTCAAAGTCTTGAAATCTTTTTTCAAGACTTTAAAAAGATGGTCTTCTTTTTAAATGTAAATAATTCTTTCATTAAAGAGTTCCAATTTAATACAAACAGAATACTAAGATCCACAACTGTAAGCAAAAAGTGGACCCACAATGAATGTATGGCATTACCTTGTTCTCCATAGATCTTAAAAAAAAAAAAAAGTATTTTACTACTGAAAAATATACATTTTATTTGTTAAAAAATGAAAATGTCTTGATGGTGGAAATAATTATATGCAAACAGAAGTACAATAGATTTAATAAAAGTCATTCCAGAAAAACTATCTGCCTTTGCCTGAATGTGAACATAAACCTATTTAAGAAAGTCTATCGTTTCCAAAAGAAAACTTAGAGAATCATTAAAATGTTAGACTTGATTAAGCCACGGAATAATAGAAGAATAGGATATGCTGAGTTGGAAGGGAACCACAGGAGTCATGAGAAACAACCCCTGCCGCCACACAGGACCATCCAAAATTCAAGCCCTGCGTTGATTTGTCCAAATGCTTTTTGAACTCCAGCAGCCTGGGACCATGTCCACTACCCTGGGGAGCCTGTTCCATTGCCTGACCACCTTCCAGGTGAAGAACATTTCCCTAAAACACTAATCCTGAACCTTCCTTGATGCAGCTTCATGTTGTTTGCTCGGATCCTACTGAAATTCTAATTTACTGTCTTTCCTCAATTTCTTATAAGGTACTGTCAGTGGTATGATAATACAGATGTTAATCAGGGCTCGGGGTTGAACTTGGGTGAGGAAATTTTCCTTATCTGTTTCTGCATAATTTTACATTAAAAAAAAAAAAAATTGTACTGTCATAAAATAGCACTGCACTGAACAATATTTTTTTCTTTCTTGTTTCCCGAGGCACACTTCTCAACAATAAAGAGTCAATAAAATACTTTATGAAATGCAACTTAAACTTCCTTTATTATTCTTCAGAAGGGTAACTAAGTATATCATCTTGTATTACTTAAGGAAAAATAACTTGTCAAAAGTCAGAGTAACTTAACCAAATAGAATAAAAACAAAAAACTTTACATTTATTTAGTCTTGACTCCTTACGTGCTTCTGTAGAATGTTCTACTATTAAATCAATTGCTGAGCAGAGGCAGCTACCTAAGACTTTGCAATTGAACTTTCAAATGAAGACTCATTCTGATCAAACTTTATTGAAAATATGGAGAAGGTTCAGGGACTAAGTGGAATTATTAACTGGATACCTACTTGTATTCAGAAACAAACCTGATTGCAGTTTGATACCATTTTTCATCGACCTCAGAGGAATCATTGTCATAGGTACTCACAGTGGTAAATTTTATATCTGCTTTCACATGACAAATATGCACTCGGATAACAAAGTATCTGTTCTTATTTCTTGTAATAAATTTGAATCTACAATGAATTTAATAGGATAAGAAAGAATAGATCAGTCCTCCCAAGCAGGACGTTACCTTACTCTATTTTCTTCTGATATTTTTTAGTTTATTCGTTCTTATTAACATTTTCCTTTAACATCTTTTCTTCTCTCTAAGAACATAGCATCTGTTTTTAGAAACCTAACAGCTCTACATAATATGCGATCATGATTGTTTTGCCCTTTCCCAATGTTTTATTGCATCTTACGAAGAAAAGAGACAAAAGCAGTTACTTTTGCTCCAAGTTCACCAACTTCTGAATTTCTTCTAGACCTCAACAGCAGAGGAATTCCTCTCTCCATGTATTATAAAATCTGTTCCATTTGTTTTCACATTTTGCAGATAATTATGGTCACTCTCATCTAGTAAAATGTGAGTTTGAGGTATTGAAGTTAGAGGGGCTTAATATTTAATGTAAGATCAACATGTAAGCAGATGAACAGGTGTTCTTTTGAAAGTAGTTAAAGAGAAGAACTGTCAGGAACTGCAGTGGAACGTTAATTACAGGATATGGATCCTGGCTGGCTTGCATGTATCTAAATATTTTGTTGCACTTGGCAACCACCTGCTTTCAGCCTGTCATGTAGCAACAGACATATAGGAAATGGAACCAACACCTGATAGTCAAGCACTCACAATGTGTACACAGTCACCACCACTATCACAGCTTGAAAGCTATGCCTGTGCTTGCACTGAACTCACACAGCTGCAAAGCTGCACCACAACTGAAAATAACTTGGGCCAGAACTGCTAATGACTACACAGCATTTCTCTCTATAGTGATCCATCCCGGCTTAGCTGAATTAGTTAAAAGCCAGTACAGATATGCCCACAAGACACGCTGCAAACCATTGTGAAGAATTTCTTGTGGAAACTGAGTCACACAGATCTGGAGCATTGCAGTGGCAGAGAAGTCCTGTGCTTTTGGTCACTGCTATGGACTCTTTTCCTTCAAAGTTGCTTTCAGCGCCCCTACTGTAGGAGCTCTATCCATATCTGCCCTGTCCTAAATCAGTGAATATTCCCATTTTCAGGAAAGGGAGAAAGGAAGATCCAGGGAACTACAGGTGTGTAAGCCTCATCTCTGTGCCTGCGGAGATTATGGAATGGATCCCCTGAGAAGACATGTTCAGGAACACGAGGGAGAAGCACATGATCCAAGAGCATGGCTTCATCAAGGTAAGATCATGCCCAACCAATCTGGTGGTCTTCTATGATGGAGTGATGGCATTGGAGGGCAAAGTCAGGGCAACCAATGTCACAGAATCACAGAATTGTAGAGGCCGAAAGGCACCTCTAGAGATCATCAAGTCCAACAAGCTTGCCAAAGAAGGCTCCCTAGACTAGGTTGCAGTGGTAGGCATCCAGGCAGTTCTTGAATGTCTCCAGAGGAGGAGACTCCACAACCTCTCCGGGCAGCCTATTCCAGTGCTCTGTCACCCTTGCTGTGAAAAAGTTCTTAGACACATTTGTGCTGAACTTCCTATGCTTCAATTTGTGGCCATTTCCCCTTGTCCTATCATCACTCACCACTGAAAAGAGTCCTGCCTTACCCTTTGTCTCCAGCGCCTTAGATATTTATAGGCATTGAATAGATTCTTTCTGAGTGTTCTTTTCTCAAGACTGAACAGACCCAGGTCGGTCAGCCTTTCCTCATAAGAGAGGTGCTCCAGGTCCTTTATCATCTTTGTGGCCCTCCACTGGGCTCTTTCCAGGAGATCCCTGCATTTTTTGTACCAGGGAGTCCAGAACTGGACACAATACTCCAGATGAAACCTCAACAGGGCAGAGTAGAGGGGGATCACTTCCCTTGACCTGTTGACCGCATTTCTTTTAATGGACCCCAGGATGCCATTGGCTTTCTTGGGCACCAGGGCACATTGCTGGCTCATGGCCAAACTGTTGACAACCAGACACCCAAGTCCCTCTCTGCAGAAGTCCTCTCCAGCAGGTCATCCCCCAACCTGTATTGGTGCATGTGTTTATGATGCCGTCAGCTTGAACATCTGCAAGGCCTTTGACATGGTCCCACAACATATTATTATCTCTAAATCAGAGAGATAGGAGTTTGAAGAGATAATCCAAGATATGCCTCCAGACTGGGAGAAGAACTTACTGAGAGCATCCCTGCAGAAAAGGACTTAAAGGTCCTTGTGGACAAAGAGCTGGACATGAGCCTTTAGTGTGCACTTGCAGCCCAGGAGGCCAACTGTATCCCAGGTGGCATCAAAAGAGCAGTGGCAGGCAGGGCAAGGGAAGTGATTGCCCCTGTCTTCTCTGCCCTCGTTAGACACCATCTAGAGTAATGTGTCCAGGTCTGGGGCCCCCGGCTCAGAAGAAATGTGGAGCTTTTGATGAAAGTTCAATGGAAAGCTACAGAGATCATCAGAGGTCTGGAAACCTCTTCTACAAAGGCAGGCTGGGGGAGCTCAACTTGCTCACCACCGAGGAGACTCTGGGGCAACCACATTGTGGCCTTCCAATTTTTAAAGGGAGATTATAAACAAGAGGGAAGTCAACTTCATACACAGGCAAGGACAAAGGGGAATGGTTTTAAACTAAAGAAGGGGGGATTTTGATAAGCTGTGAGGGGGAAGTTTTTCACTGAGACGTTGGTAAAACACTGAAGTGGGCTTCCCAGAGAAGTTGTGAATGTCTCATAACAGGACATGTTCCAGACCAGTCTGAATGGGACCCTGGGCAGCCTGATCTAGTGCTTGATATAGCAGTCAGCTTCCCTGCCTGTGGTAGGAGAGTTGGAATTAGACAATTCTGAGGTTCCTTTCAATCTAAGCTATTCTATGATTTTATGGTTGTATGGTTCTATCCCTAGACTTGTGTATTACAAACAGCATTTAAACACCAAATTATTGCAAAATATTTGTTTTCTCTCATTATCATGCATCTTATTACTTTTTCCCAAGTACACTAAGACAGATCTTAAACAGACTCATACTTCCCCCAGGACTTGATTTTACTTTCTAGCTAATCATTCAAATCTAATGCTTGTTAAACACTCCCAAATAGCAGATTCAGACTGGTTCATATTAAGATTGTTACACAGCATATCAACCAATTGAAACTGTGTAAAGCTAGGCAATAAGCCATTTGTGTGTTCAGTGCTGCTCTTCCAGTTTTCTTAGCAGTGCTATAGCACAGAAATTTTCTTAGGGGAAAGTACACGCAGTAAAGCTTGTAAATGGGCTAGCAGAGAGAGCAGATAGATAGCAGGAAAACGAAAGGTTTGATGATTTATCTCTCATCTCAAAGCACAGACCTCATCGCTTACTGGTAATCTCAGAACTCAATTTACATTTAAAAGTTCTGGCACAGCCATGTGAATCTGAACCGTAGAATAAGACACCAACCAGCTGTGATGATTTATGCTGTAAGCTAGACACATGTCTACTGTCAAAAGAGGTAGGCTACCATTAGAAAGAGGATACCACTTTAAAATTCTGCTAAGCAAGCACAGTGTTGCAGCAACTACACCTCCACTAAGGTAACAGTTAGGAAAACTTTTCCTTGGAAATTAGATGAATAGCCACCTTCCACTGTAACCACACTTTCTATTTCCCCTTGTATTAAAATAGCTTATCAGAGATCGTATAACTTAGTAACATTAGACCAAAATAATTGTGTTGTCATCATCAGCCACATAATACCATTGCATAAGGGCATAGTTTGAATGGTCGTTACCTTTCACCACGCTCTTCACCTGGGATATCTGTAGTCTGGAATCCATACCAGAAACATCGTAAAGACTGAAGTGCAAAAAACTAATGGTTATTTCTCTGCTTGTTTATGGGTGTGTACTTTTATACAGGACAAAATAAAATAAGCACTTTTGCAGGCATTAACAGGGTCCACATTAGCAAAACTTTAGCTGTTTGTTTATTGATGTGATTAATTGCAATTGGTAAGGTTTATACCTTTAATGCCATTTACAATTATGAAGCTTTAAAAAATGTTTAAAATATTTTCCTCCTTTTAAAATACACTTAAATTTTTGGTTCAAAAAAAAAAAAAATGACTGAATGCAGGCATTGCAGTTTAAAAGGGTGATGGCTACAGAGATGGTGAAGGGTCTGTGGGCAAGGTGTTTGAGGAGCAGCTGAGGTCCCTGGGTGTGTTCAGAGCAGGGCAGGCTGAGGGTAGGCCTCATGGCGGCTGCAGGTCCTCACAGGGAGCGGAGGGGCAGCGCTGAGCTCTGCTCTTTGTGACAGCGACAGGGCCCGAGGGAACGGCATGGAGCTGTGTCAGGGGAGGGGCGGCCGTGGGGTAGGGACACGCTGTGCGCCAGAGGGTGGTGAGCATGGAACAGGCTGCCCAGGGCAGTGGGCACAGCCCCAAGCTGCTGGAGTTCAAGGAGTGTTTGGACACCACTCCCAGGCACAGGGTTTGGGTGGTCCTGTGTGGAGCCAGGGATTGGATTCTTATGGGTCATTCTGACTTGGGTTATTCTATGATTCTATTATTTTATTACATAGATAAATAAATTTTAATTTGTTTATATTCTTTTTACTTGGTTTTCATGACTCTTTGAAATTCCTGTTTTCACAGCTGGGAGTGTAGGTATTACGGTAACTAAAATTAGTTATTTACAGACACTAAACTGTGTAACTTGTCTACTGGTATCTTTTGATACCGGGGAGTTACACTAGCAGAAGACCAAAAATGCTGAGCAATTACTCTGTTAGTTCACTGCTATTTTATCTGTAGTCAGCTCTCACTGTTAAACAATTCACTCCTACACACAACCAAAGTACATTTACAACATACACTCTGTTCTGATTGTTAAATCCCCTTTCCAAACCACTGTGCCTTGAAGCCTTTGGGACCTCAGCTGTGCTGTACCTTCTGAAAAGTATGCAGGTTTGTAGCTGGTAATTATACTAGATGGCTCTCCCTAATCACTTGTTATAAAGCAATCCAAAGTCTTGTATAAGAACTTTTTTTTTCTCTCTTTTCTTTTCTTTTCTTTTCTTTTCTTTTCTTTTCTTTTCTTTTCTTTTCTTTTCTTTTCTTTTCTTTTCTTTTCTTTTCTTTTCTTTTCTTTTCTTTTCTTTTTTCTTTTTTCTTTTTTCTTTTTTCTTTTTTCTTTTTTCTTTTTTCTTTTTTCTTTTTTCTTTTTTCTTTTTTCTTTTTTCTTTTTTCTTTTTTCTTTTTTCTTTTTTCTTTTTTCTTTTTCCTTTTCTTTTCACTTGGTTACAACCCACTGAATGCCAGAGCCTGAGAGCTGCTTCCAGGTATTATGTGGCTACCCCTCCACTTCAGATATCCCCTGTGGTTTTTTTATACTTGACATTCTGTCCCCTTGGAAACTGATTTATCTCTATCCAGCTCTGGAGCATATTCACCCCTGCAGCACAAAAGCAATTGTAAATGCCAAGAACTTTACCACAGTGCCACAAATCATTTCTCTATAAGACAGGACATGAATAGCAGTGAGAAGAAAAAACTTCTATTCTTGCAGGAAACTCTTGCTATACTAATCAATAAAGTATTTATTGTTATTTCCCTAGAAAAGAAAATGCTGTAACAGATTTCCATTGTGTTTAGTATAACTGTAAAATCAATTATTGATTAGCAGTTCACCTATGCCTTCTCCAAATCATTGGATATTGGAATTGAATTGCTTCCACTGAATTGATGCATTGGGCTCCAGATAAATACTATAGGCATCATCTTCCTCTTGCTTTCACATTTAACATAATAGCTATAACAAAAAAAATCTAAAATGATATAAATATATAAATAGAAAATGATGATTTATATCTAAAATGATATAAATGTAGGTTAGTCCAAAAGTAATGCCTCATAATTATTTCCATGGAAACTACAGTAGATACAAAGAGTACAATAACACTATTTGATAACACACATTCTGAGCCACAAAACAATATTTTTCAACATGGTCACCATCAATAGCTATGCATTTTCACCAGTGATGAACAAAATCTTGCATGCTGCAGCTGTAATGCACCAGTGGAGATGACCACTGTCACTGTCACCATTGCTGAAATACACTACCCACTGCCTCACTGTGCTCACATCCACTGGTTGGTCTCCAGAAGCTTTCAGTAAGAGTCAGTGATTGTCAACAGGTAAAAAATTTTCCACATGGAAGAATTCAGTGACACACCATTGCTTCATGTGCACTTCCATGTCAGAAACCACTTAGTGAGAAAGTCCCTCTGCAGCCATGTGCCACACAGCAAAAAAAGTGTAGTGAAACATTGGTGGGAAGATTCAGCCTCTACTGCCATCCCACCAGCATCCTCCTCTGAAAGTGTGTAATAACATAACAAAAATAGGAGACATTATTTTTGGAGCAGCCCTCATAATTTCTAGCCAAAATTCTTCCTCTACACATCTATACCAAAATATTTTTTCATTCTCTATGACAATATTATCAGAGAAGTTGACAGATAATGAACATACCTTTTCATCAACCTCTGAGAGCAAAATTATCTTCATCAACCTCAACTAATAAATAAAAATGAGGTTTTATTTTTCTGAAATGAAGAAATGCATATGGGAATTCTTGAGTCTTCATTTCTCCTTGAGAACTTTCATTCAAATAACACAAGGAGTCTGTGGCAGACTCAAGAATTCCCGTATCACAATTTCAGTGACTTTACTGAAACTTCTTGCCTTACAGCATTTTGTGTCATATACTGGATAGTTTTAGATATAGACATTCTTTTCCTTTGGTAGCTTTTGCCACTGAAGTTTGATGCTGAAGACATGAACAGTAGTGCTACTTTTCAGTATTTTCCTTACTTCTGCATTTATATTCTTGTTCACCCTTCTTATTACTGCCCTCCGATACAATGATATGCAAGTGGATAGACACATTTGAAGAGTAGAGTTTGAGAGAGGGATTCAAGAAGCTCAAGTCTGATATCAGCTCAAAAGGTGAGGCAGCTGTGTTGCAGTTTCCACTGCACCTGAATGAACTAATCGCTAAACAGATGTGCAACCAGATTCTTCATATTTGCTTTAGAACATTGGCAAGAGAAGCATATATAAACTTCAGTTGAAACTCAGAGTCTACAGATGACAAGGAAAGTAAGACAATTTTTGCCCCAGGTGCCAGCTGCTTTGTTACCAGCAATGGAAGGTGCATTTAGTACAAAATGTTATATTAAATGGGCAAAATACCTGAATGAATATGTAGTCCAAATTTTGTAAAACACCATTTCTCAAACAGCAAAATCAAGTGTTAATATTACTATTAAATAAAGAACTATTAAATGCTAGTAAATATACCCTCTAACTCCTTTAGCGGAGCAGATTTTTTTCTATTCGCTGTTGTGAAACTTACAGAAAAGTGCATATAATGAAACCATGCACAGAAGATGAATTTCTGCAGAAATTAACTCAATTCTTCCTAGTAATTCCTTATGTCTTAAAAATACTGTACAACACAATGTTCTTATTAGGAAGCATTCAGCCATGGGTGACGTTCTGAAGAAGACTTGTTAATTTATATGACTTCCAATTTATTTTGGCAGGATGCTTGCTTTTACTTGATATTTTATATTTCCTGATGAAGAATTTATTCACTTTATTCAACAGATGCCCAGGAAAGACTACCTATTTCTGGTGTATTACATACAGCATATTAAATCATTTATCTTTGTATACGTATCATACACGTGTATAAACACAATTGTATGTTCCTACATTTCCATGTGAAGTATCAGCCCACAGCACTAATTTTTGTCCAGTTTTGCGATACATCTTCCACCATAGTGATAAGTATTAACAGCTCGGAGATTTCAAGTCATGATGTCAAAACTATCTCTTCACCCTTTGCCATTTTTGCAGCAGCATGACATTGCTGATAAATGCTTAGGTTAATTATTTAATCCTTGCTGCCGAAGCCCTGGCGCAGCTTCTCAGTTTGTCATCATCTGCAAAAGTAAAGAGCAAACTCTCTGTATTATCATACGGATCATCACTGAGAAATCTAAACAACAGAGGAAGAGGAACAAGATAACTATACCAGCTCAAAATATTCTACAAATACTAAAAGCAAGTCTATTCTTGAAATGGATTCCAAATATTTTTTCATTCATTTGTATATCTACACTTAGCATGTTTCCCTTGATTGCTCATGAGCATACCACAGAAAACAGTGCCAAAAGCCCATTTGACACCTAATGTTCTGAGTCCCTCTTCAAGGCTTGTTAGCATACAACAAAAAGAGTTTTCATTGATTGAAGAAGGGTAGATACCCTTTTCCAATTAAGTTTCATGCATGTTGAAATTAATTTTCATGTATGATGTCATTAAAAGGCTCAGAAAGAAATTCTGGTCTCTTTAAACTTGACAGGAAAAATTGTACTGGATTCAGTAAAAACCGAGTTTATTATTTTTCAACATCTTCTTTGGTTCTGTTTTTATTCAATTAAGAATCTCACCGATTTCAACCCTCCTCAGTGTAAGGTATTAGGTATCATTCAGAAATATGTTGCATCTTACAACTTTTCATTAGGTCTAATGAACAGGATGCTGAACATCGTTAATTACTGAAGAGATACGTGCATATTTAACTCAACAAATGATCACCTGCTGACTGCATGCAAAATACGAGCTCCCTCTGGTGGTTACATCTTATTAAATATTATGATTTTCCACACACAGAGAGAGAAGGCCAAAATAAAAGGCATACACTTGCTAGCGCTAATCCAAGCAAGTGAATGTTTTGAAATGAAACGTATTGAGTTAAAACGTTTTATTTTACTGATCTGTATGAGATCAAAATCAAACTGCTCTTGAATCATCAATTCATATTGTTAAAAAAAAAAAAAAACACCACAGAATTGAGTAGTTCTATGTATAAAACATTAATAATTTTATAACATTATAATTTGCATAAGCTAAACAAAAGTTTATGGCAAATTTTATTTCAATTCTTTCAGAAATGGGTTCTTGTGGCGATAATTGTTGTTGTAAAGGAATTTCCAATAACATGTCAGAAATGTGTGTTTATGGAAATCCAATTCGCGTGCTGTAGCTTCTAGGTATTTACATTACCATCTTTTATCTTTTTTCAGTATCATTTTCTCTGCTTAATGTGACTATCTAATGTAGGGCATTTGCTTTACCTCAACTTTTTGATGCCTCGTTGTATGTGCTACCTGTTCCCCCCCACTCCACCACACCAGAATCCAGCACCTGCACATATAAGATGTGTGATGTTTGGTGTTCTTCCCATTTTGCATGTTAGAAATGGAGATCTGGAGAGGGTGGGTAATCACCATCTGCAATTACAGCATGGCATTGCCAAGTGACTCTGAGTGAATATACTTTACTGTTCTAATGCAGTGGAAAGCTTCCTTGTACGTGCATCCTCTGAACGGTAATCTGTCTTGCATCATGGTAGGTACAGACATACCATGCTTACCTAGGACTGACAATGAGACAAATTTTATTGCTGGTAAATGTGTGGTATAGACATGTGATCCTAGAGAAAATAACAATTCACATCAGTCCTTTCTTTGTTGCTGAGATTGGAAACATAGACACAGACGCATAAAACCCAGTATGAATAAGCTGAGGGAAAAAACTGAGATTTATTGTGCTAAAAGCTGTAGTCAATTCCTTCCTATCTACAACAGCACACTTAAATCTTTCCACAGTCCATCCCCTGGTCCAAACTTAAGGTTTCCTTCCACAGTTAGTGCCATATATAGATTGACATACTTCTGCTACGATTTCTCTAAAACAAGCTGTATTTTTATTCCTAATTCTCCATAAAATAAAAATGAGATGAAAGCTTTGCAAATTATCCCCATGTATTTTGAACATTACTGAGAACCAAACAGAAACTGGTGCATTTCATTTTTCAGAATAAAGTTCTTACATAAATAACCAACAATCAAGGAAAGCAAAGTGAAACTAAGTTCTAACCCACTGTGAAATGCAATCATTCTAGTGAAGTCAGGCATAAAGTATTATATAAAGTGTACAAAAGGACTTTGTTCACTATTTATCTCACCTACTTTAGTTCCAGGATGTAGGGATTTTTATTTGTCTAACTTTACTTCAAACTTGCCACAATAGTGGAACTTCAACAGAGATATGTATTCTTTGAAATATGGCTGGGCATGTGCTAAACAACACGGCCACAATTTCTCAATCATATTTATATATCCCAAACTACAAATTTAAAGGAAACATTGATCCTGTTTCCCACATTGTTAGTATAATCAGCCACAAATACAAGTTGTACACTGAAGCCACAACACTATAATATGCAAACACCCATGCCATTTAAAATAGTTCATGGATGTGAATACAGAACAGTGGAACTCAGAAGAGTACATCTTACTGCATCTACACAGTCATACATACACTTATTTTCAGGATGTGCAGTTAGCTCAGCACACTGACAGATCACATAGGAGACGTTTCTATCCTAAAGCATTTCACTCACAGTGGTAGCATTTGCTGTAGGAGTACTGAGTTCTCAAAACTGAAAATTTATTGCAGCTTCTTCCATGCAATTCCACTTGCATAAGTGAGAAAGATTTATCAGCTCCACTCTTTGAATCTACACTGTTTGAATCATCTTTAAATGAGCGTTTTATTAGTTTTAAAATTGTTGTGTTATCGTGAATCTGCTTACATTTATCATGTCATAAATCAGGACCAGTCTCAATTAGATTGCTATATAAAAGAGGCAAGTAAGAGAGAAGGCTGCCTTAGTAGAAACTTAATTTAAGAAACAAAAATATATAAATATTTCATTTCAGTAAAACAAAGCTTTCCTGAACCAGCAGCACTTGCTTGTCGTCTGTCTAGTGCTAAGAAAGGTTTATGTGAGATACTTCTTCAGTTTCTGTAAAATAGGAGTAATTGTTTGACATTGGGACAGAAGTATTTATAATTACTATCAAGTGGTTTACTGCACAGTAGTATCAATCACCAATTCCAAGGACTTGGCCAGTGCTGATTCAAATAATAACATACAGAATACAAATGAACGTATCTACCACTAACAGCTGAAGTTTAACTATTGAGATTTGAGGCAACAAGTAAGGACAACAAAAGAGCACAAGGAAACAAAGCAACGATTCTCATCACATAACATGCATGGTAGGTTTTAAAGCATTAAAAACTTGAATTAAAAGACCAACAGATCTTTATTAATATTACATTAGTTCTGAAATATATTTGTAGCAGAAAAGAAGCACATTTTTAAAAACATGAAACACAACTATCACATAAACTATATGACATTTCTGAAAGAAGAAAACCTTTTCCTCCTGAAAACTTCTGTTACCTTAAGAAGTTCTGCAATGTGGAAAGAACTGCTTTAATCAATAAGCTGCTGTGTTGCATCGTGGCAGTGTTAGAGGGAGATATTGAGAATAATAGAGACATTAACCAGTCAGCCACTCGTCATTCAAGTAATGGCAATCTGGAATCTGAATCTGCCTCCCTGGGTAAAAAAAAAACAAAAATCATGATACCATGATACATAAAGAGGTACAAACCTGTCTGCATTAAATTGTTTGGATGACATAATAATATAAAAATCATTTATCAAAAGACTCCATGTAGAGAATTACGTCCAGGACAGATATGCACAGAATGTCTTTCTACTAATAAATCATTTGTTAAAATACAACATGAACTAAAGATGAACTTCATAAGAAAAGGTGAATGCTTTTCAAACAAACAAGAAAAAATCATATATTTTTCCTGTATGTCCTTTATTCATGAAATGCTTTGTAAAAGTTTAATTGTCATATGGAACCCCCTGGAGGAAAAAAATACTCCATAGCACCATGTCATTTGGCAACACCTTTATAAATTATTACTGATTCTTTTTGTCTCCCCATGTTTATTCCACTTGGACGTTCAACTTCTTGCTATGAAAAGTAAAATAATTTATTTTAGAGTCAAATAATTTATTTATTTTAGACATAGTACTGATGCTGATACACCCAAACTTCTCAGATACCCATCAACCTAAAGAGTAAACAACAGTATACTGAGTACGTTGCTTTGTTTTGAAAGCATCATAACTGGTTTACAGTGAGTAGGAAAGCAATTTTTGAAGACATCAACAGTTCCTCCCTGCTGTTGATAATGAAAATCAGAACATTCAAATCAAAATAGGATTGTTCTCAAGACAGCTATACTTGGCATTCAGATGTTCATCTTGCATGGAGCAGTAAGTGTGATGAGCTAGGCAAAGAAATACTCAGTCATTCGCGAGTATCAGTAGTTCTGATCTAAATGTTGGTCTGTAATTCCAAGATCTATGCCTTGTTTGTTTTCTCATCTAACTGCATCCGTAAATTGCCTTAATCTAGTCTAGGTTCTCAATTTTTAATTTCACTCAATTTAAAATCAAGGAATTTCTGATACGCCAAAACTAGAGACACAGAATACTAATTCTAAAAGGCAGTGCAACTGCTATTCAAATTCAGTATTAAATAGAAAGAATTCTCCACATTCTCCTGTACAGAAGACAACAATATGCATTATATGGAAAAAAAAAACAAGTAGACAACCAGTCAACTCGGCCAGTCACGAGTGGTGTCCCCCAGGACTCTATAGCAGGGCCATTCTGTTCAACATCTTTATCAATTATTTTGATGAGGGGATTGGGTGTACCCTCAGTTTGCAGATAACACCAAGTTGGGTCACTCCCAAGAGGCAGTGTTGATCTGCTGGAGGGTAGAAAGGCACTACAGAGGGGCCTGGATAGACTGGATCGATGGGGCAAGGTAAGCTGTAGGAGTTTCAGCAGATCTAAGTGTCAGGTTCTGCCTTTTGGTCACAACAACCCCAAGCAACCCTACAGGCTTGGGAAGGAGTGGCTGGAAAGCTGCTTGATGGAAAGGGACCTTGGTGTACAGATGGACAGTTGGCTGAATATGAGCCAGCAGTGTGCCCAGGTGGCCAAGAAGGCCAATGGCATCCTGGCTTGTATCAGGAATGGTGTGCTGATTTCGCAATTAATGAACCAAAATATCACATTACCATGCAACATTATTAGCTTAAGTTTGGAATAGCTGTATAACTGCATCATCACAACGTTGTATCCAGGTTAACCAGCTCTGCCAATCAGCCTGAATTTAACAAGGTAGAGCTGTGCTGATGTGTCTATACTCACTCTTGCTCCTGAACTATTTAGCAGTCACCGCACTGTATTACCCTCTGTATACCAAGCAGGAGCTAGAATTCTAATGTCTTCAGAGATAAGACTCTTGTAATTCTGTTCATTCTATGAGTGTATAAAAAAATTAAGAACAAGGAAAGGAAATGTTGCTTTTCAAAACACACATTTTTAGAGCAAGGCATATTTGAGACTATTACAGAAATATTTAAAGAACCTAAAATTGTGATTGTGACGAGTACTGGTTATTCTGAAAGATCTATAGCAAATTTTGACATCTCTTGGATTTTTCCCAGGTTACTTCTCTTAGAAGGAAAATCTATGATAGTGTCACTTATTTCAGTGATGCACTTTTGCTTCTTAACATAAGATGTTCAGAAAGCTCTGAATAAAGCCACTGCGGCAAAACAACCAGTTTTCTTGCTCAAAAAAACCTCATTCTATCACTGTCTTAACAGTGTTACTCTCTGGCTGCATGAGGAGAAAATACTACTTCACGGTCTTTGTTAAAGTTCTTTATTTACTTCAAAATGTTAAAACTTACGCCACCTTCTCCTTGCCAAAAGGTGAAGATACATTAGCCATTTCCTCTAGGATGTATGTCAGGCTTTGCATAAAGAACAGCTCAACCTCAGTCATGCTCTGTTTACTTCCCAGAAAACGATCATATTGCTCAGGTAGCTCAAGTCAACTTCAGCTACTTCCAAATACGCAATGTCTTTGATGTCAGTTAATAAATTCTGCACTGCTTGAGCCTGTTCAACAAGGTTCTCTGTATCTGGGCTAAGACAAGAAGAATAATAAAATCATTCAGGTTAACTCATGATCTTAAGACACTCTTCCATGTCACACTTACGAATAAATTCCAAATTTATATTCTAATCTGCCTCCTGGATATAGTCTTCATCTGTAAAAGATTTTCATCTAAGCAAGCCCTTCCTTGGCTTGAAAATCTTTTTCAAATCTTGGTCTTGAAAGGATCTTGTCTCCCAGGATTTTACTTAATTTCTTTCCAGCTGTGACTCTTTATTAAGAACAGCTCACTGCTTTTAAGCATACTACAATGACTGACTCCCAGCTAACTGACATGATAAATGCATGGAACATCACCCCAACAAAAATCTGAGCAGAGAGAAAATGTGAGTTTCTTCTAGATTATATGTAAATAAATAATCAAAAGACTTCTAGTGTCAGCTCAGATGTTAATGTTTTGCTATAATAAAGGTTAGTTTTGACTGTTAGTGCCCTAGAAAGTTTAGTCCTTTCTTGTGTTAGCAGCACTATTGTATACCAGTGCCCATAGCAACCTCATAATGAAGCACTGATTCAGGGTAAACTTTCACACAGCCCTAGCCCAAAGCTATGGGTGTGGCAAGACACTAATAAAGGCCACCTCAATTACCTCTCACCTTTCTCTATTTTCACGTGCTTTTTTTGGCTGATGATCCTCATATAAATAACTAAAACACTATTTGAATTGGCTGCTAAATATCTAGAGGTATACCCAAGGAACAACAAGGAAAATAAAAAAAAGATAAATGAAGAAATGATTGCGTATGGCTAGGCTCCGTGCATAAAAGAATGCAAAAGCAAATGTTTCTAGTATGCACACCTATCTACAAAGGACTGCTCTGAAAAGAATGTTTCCTATTATATAATACTGACCCATAATGTCGGAGGCAGATGTTGGTGGGATGGCAGTGGAGGCTGAACCTTCCCACCAATATTCCTCCAATGCTGCTGTGTGACAGATGACAGAGAGGCAGTCTGACAAAATGATATCTGACCTGGAAGAGCACATGAAGCAAAGGTGTGTCATTGAATTCCTCCTTGAGGAAAAAGTGGCACCCATCGATACTCATCAACATTTACTGAATGTTCATGGAGACCAACCAGAGGATGAGTGCACAATGAGGTGGTGCATAGGGCATTTCAGCAGTTTTAACAATGACAGTGGGTCACCTCCACTGTGCAGATTTTTTCACAGCTTGGCATGCAACTCTTGTTTATTGCTGGCAAAACTCATAGCTAATGGTGGTGATTACACTGAAAAATACTGTTTTGTAGCCGATTTGCTCTATCAAATACTGTTATTGTGCTCACTGTATCTGCTCCACCACCGTATCATTTCCATAGAAATAAATCAGAGGCATTACTTTCAGAGTGACTTACATACATTCTTCATCTGAACAGAAGAGCTATAGGTAATAGCTGTTACATTTCTATGGTTTTATATCTTTATTGTTGCATAAATATTCAAAAAACACCAGCCTCTTTCAAGGGTGTTCTAAAGGCTTTTCTGCTAATAGGAAACACATTATGTGTAACCCATTGATTGCAGCCACTTAAATATCCTCCCTTTTTCCATTTCTAAATACCTACAGCTCAGGATTTCACAGAGTCAGAACTACGCTAAGGTCCTGTTAACAGTTACTCACATTTATTCACTGTCCTTTATTTCAAATTCCAAGTTGATTCTAAAGCAAAACTAAAATAATTTTCTTATTTGTCCGTAGGATAACGTGCACATCAGGCACTATGTATGTAACTGTGATCACAGAAAAAAAACAGCAAACTTAATTTACAAAAGATCCAGACACTGCCATTTCTTACTACCTCTGTAATTTTACTTTCAGCACATCACCTTAGTATCTTTGTATAGGCCAAAAGCCATTGTAGCATTTGAAAACAACACAAAGCAGTCACAGTACCTATATTCATTAACTTAAACTATGGTTCCAAAAAGAAGAAAGTACGAAACAGACTTTAAATCTGAATAGATTACATGACTGACAAACCTTAATCAATTTAAAACACTCGGGCTCCATCCCAGGAGGAGAATAGGTTAGGGTTAGAGGACAGTGAGAAGCCTATGGAGATGGATCCTCCAGAGAATGCCAAGAGGCCCAGGGAAGCCTGCTGGGAAGAATACATGTGCTCTCAAAGTGAGCTCTTTGCCCAGAGGCAGACAGAGCATAGAGATTTGCCCACCGCCAAGGGGAATGGCATGGAACCAAGTCATTCCTGTTCTCTAGGGAATTATAAGGAAGAGCCCAAGCAGATGGATCCTGCAAAGAGTACCAAGGGGCACAGAAGAAAGGCATCCCAGAAGGACATAGTGATCAGGTATTCCTTGAAAGAACATGGCCAGAGACTGACAAGAGACACAGACATGGCTATCATTCAGAGAGTGAAGTGAGGCACAGGAATAGCCACCATTCTATGATTCTATGATTCACCCAGCAACGGGAGGCATATACACAGCCACCCTTTTCTTTATTTGACGCCATGGGGTATGTGCATGGTCACTGAACAATAACAGCATAAGCCACAAGGGCAGAGTAGAGATGGACAATCACCTCCCTGTCCCTGCTGGCCACCCCTCTTCTGATGGAAGCCCAGGATAACACTGGCCTTCTGAGCTGCAAGAGCACACTGCTGGCTCATGTTCAGTTTTTCATCCACCAGGATCCCAAGGTCTTTCTCCACAGTGCTACTCACAAGGAATTCTCCCAGCCTGCATACATATCTGATATTACCCCAACCCAAGGGCAAAACCTTGCACTTTGCTACGTTGGACCTCATTAGGAGCACACAGGCTCATCTTTTGAGTATGTCAAGGTCCCTCTGGATGGTTTCACTTCCTTCTAATCTGTCAACCACACCACACAGCTTGGTGTCATAGCCAAAACTGCTGAAAGTGCACTCAAGCTTGTAATCAATGTCATTGATGAAGATATTGAAGAGCTCTGGTCTCAAGACAGACCCCTTGGGACACTGCTTGCCACTCACCTCCACCTGGACATGGTGTCATTCAACACAACCTTCCATCTCTGCCCTTCCAATCAATTCCTTATCCCACAGATAGTTCAACCCTCAAATCCCTCTCTCTCCAGTTTAGAGGTAAGGATGACATGGGGAACAGTGTCAAAGGCTTTGCACAAGTCCCAATAGATGACATCGGTTGCCTTCCGTTTGTCCACCAGTGTCATCACTCCATCATAAAAGACCACCAGATTGGTCAGGCACGACCTTCCTTTGGTGAAGCCATACTGGCTGTCTCAGTTCACCCCCTTATCTATCATGTGCCTTAACGTGACTCATAGGAGGACCTGTTCCATGATCTTCCCAGGCACAGAGGTGAGGCTCACCGGTCAGTAGCTCCCTGGGTTAGCCTTTCTCCCTTTCTTGTAAATGGGAGTGACATTTCCATTTTCCCAGTCCCCGGGGACTTCACCCAAGAGCCACAACTTCCCAAATATGATGGAGAGTGGCTCAGCAACCAGCCAGTGCCTTTCGGACCCTGGGATGCATGCTGAGATGCATGTTATCTGGCCCCATAGACTTATATACATTCAGACGCATGAGGTAGTCTCAGACTTGCTCTTCCCTTACTGCGGGGGAGATTTACTACCCCAGTTCCCACCTGTATTTTTACAGGAGCTATGAACAATTTATTTATATAAAATACACAACTGTATCATGGGCTGATTATGATATTACATTAGTCTGAAAAGTCAAAGATATTGATAGAGAAACCTTTAAAGTGCCTTCATCTCAGGTAACAGGTAGGTTCAATTGTTAAAGGTTTCCAAACAGACTAAAACATTACCTTCATATTTGTATACTTTGTATGATATTAGTAGCAGGAGACTGATAGCATAGAAATATATGTGCAGAAGAATTTAATGTCACAAAACACTGAGTTGTGAAACTAGTTGTGTATGACACACAGAACAACCAAAGCAAAATAGAATATAAGTACAAAAGGAAAAATCCCACTCTCTGGTTTGTGTTTTTCCATGTTTGGCTGACTAGCTTGGTTTACCCCATGTGTCAGATCCTAAGTGAAAAGTTTCTGTATGTCAGAAAATAACACGGTGCAAAGATCCTACCCAGAAGCCTGCTTGCTTCCTCTGTCACAAAGCCAGGACATCTGTTCCTGGTTGCAGGGTTCCTGCCCAATGCAGCTACCTCCTCTCTGAAAGAACAACATGCTTACTTACTAGAACATTTGTTCAGCACCACTGAAATGCAACACTCGACGTTTGTTTGGGCAAGGTGTATTTGCTCAGGAATTCACCATGAGAACGTGGCATAAGCCATGAGAGAACTACCTACAGCAGGTGACCTGAAGTTTTGTTTGCCTCCTTAGTCACAACCTTGAGTTTGCTCTTATTTTAGAAGTTTTCTTTCCTATTAACCATTCAGGTCATTCAAGCACACATTTGTTTCTTTTTGCTTTGTTTCTGAACTGTTCCTCTTTGGCCTTTATCCTCTTCGGATGAAATTTAGCTGGTGCTTTTATTTAATTTTTACTTAAGGTCTTGGGAACAATGAAACGAAAACACACTTGTGCAAAGGAAAATCTTCAATATTCTTTTATATCTCTGTAATAAGTGAACTTTAATCACAGATGGAAGATTCTGGCTAGCTGTACAAAGAGAAGAAGGAAGCTTGTGTTCAGTGACTTTCCCTAGCCACAAACAAAATACTGTGGCTAAGTAATGTCTCAATCAAAAAGTCAGTGTCAAATCAAAATGTCAACTACACTTTCCTGTATATGCATTTAAGTATATGTTTAAGTATAAGAGCCTCTACCTTCGCTGCTGAAGGAGGACAATTTTATTTTTTTTTTAATTAAAGAAAACTTGCTGAAATAACATCTGTAAAGTTTGGTATGTTGATCAGACTTAATAAGATGGCACATATTTTTATGTCTTTTTCATTCTTTGTTTGTATCCAAGCTGGGTACTTAATGTAGGAATAGTTATGGTACCTGGAAAAAGTCCACAGTAACAATGTCAAGGTGAAATTGAAAACAAAAACATGAAATTGAGAGGGAAACTTGAGGGGAAATCATTTTTTATAGATAAGTATGATTGAATCTTCCCTAATGGAAACACCTCAGAAGGACTGACCAATAAAACCAACATTTTATTAAGGACTATGAGCTAGAATTTTAACTAGCTGTAAATTAATAGTGATTATGTCTTTATAGAAGATTTAAACAACTTAAATATAAACATGTTCGGGATCTTCTTTTCTTCTATCTTTTTCTCCTTATCTCTTTATTCCTTTCTTTCTTCCTCTGTTTGTCACTGTGTCACTTTCTCACTGTTTTTTTCACTCACTCATACTCACATTCTACTCTTCTTCCTCCCCTCCATCCCTCTCTGCTTATCCCCTTCTTATCCTCTTCTTTTTTTCTTGTTCTCTTTCAATCCCTCTCTTTCTTCTCTTCTCTTCTCTTCTCTTCTCTTCTCTTCTCTTCTCTTCTCTTCTCTTCTCTTCTCTTCTCTTCTCTTCTCTTCTCTTCTCTTCTCTTCTCTTCTCTTCTCTTCTCTTCTCTTCTCTTCTCTTCTCTTCTCTTCTCTTCTCTTCTCTTCTCTTCTCTTCTCTTCTCTTCTCTTCTCTTCTCTTCTCTTCTTCTTCCCTTTTTTTTAATTAAATGCATCACAAGGAAAAAATCAAATATACTAATATCTATTATGTCATATAATGCAGCTACTTAACCATTATATGTTATCATTGAGTTGATTTAAAAAAAATGATGAGGATAAAATATTTTGCAAAGCCTTTTTATAGTCCAAGTGGTTTACCTAAATTAAAATAGTTTTTAAAAATGGAACACTATGGAATACCACCCTACTTACCATAAGAGCTGAACACATTGAAAAGCCTGGATTAAATTCATTTTCCAATAGTACTGAGATTCACATATTAAGAAAAAAGGCATATCTAATACTTAAATTACAGACCAAAACAGAAAAGGGGACACTACAAGCCACAGTAATCCTAAAAAAAAAAATTGATATGAAGGCCATGAAAACTAAGTTATTTTCCATGTTCTCTCCAAAAATGCATTTCTTTATAACCGCAATTATCAAGGTTATCATCACAAAGAAATTCACTTTGAACATCATCTTAATTTAAATTGATAGGGATCAAACACTTGAATATATGGCACACAGAGGCTGTATAATCTCTGTCTTTGGAGATATTCAAAACACAGCTGGAGACAGTTATGAGCAAGCTGCTCTAGCTGATCCTGATAAGAGCAGGGGCACTAGTCTAGACAGTTTACAGAAGTTCCACCCACAGACTATAATTCTGTGTTTTCAAGGGACTATTTACTCTCCCAAGTTTTCAAAAAATGCTCTGATTTTCACTCAGTATTATGGCTTATTTCAGCAATGAGAACAATAAAATGTTTGTTCTGAGTAATCTCATGACAATGGAATAGCACTGTTTTGCATGGTTAAACTGAAAAGCAAAGCACAAAGCACAACTCTTTATTAACCCCCTTTTAGCACAGGTGTGTGGATACCAGAAGGATGTCTCTCCAAATTCATGGAGAAGGAAAAGCAAGAGAATTTGCAAGAGAAAAAGTTAAAAAGCTCATAGCTGACATGTGAAAATCTAATACAGTAAAATCAATAATATTAATTACTTTACATAGATGATTCTCTTGCATTTAGTGGCTCAGAGTCAAACTTTTAGTAACTTTGTCTACCAATGGCAGAAAGACAAGGGGATGGGAGAAGGGTAGAAATCAGCACAGGCTCCAAATCCTGCATAGCAGGAGAGAAGCTGATGTTTACCACCAAAGTGCAGGATATTACACTGAGGGATTAGGGTTTGGGTTTTCAGCTACCAGAATATCTAACTTAATGGCACTCATTTTGAGAAGTAAACTACAATTTAAAAAATGAAGAATATTGAGAGATTATCCTTGTACTGAAAAGATATGCTTTATTTCTCTGCTGTCATTTACAATATTAAAAAATAAGTACACCTATTTTCATCCTTTTTAATTGAGAAGGGAAAATATAGATTCTGAAAGACTGAAATTTTTCTCTCACCCATCATTAGGAGTTACAGGCTACACAGACATTGAGGAGAATTTGTACTTTATGTATGAATATGTGATGGTATATGAAGAACTTCAAGAATTGAGTAACATGACCTTGCTACCTCTGCAAAGTAAATAATTAAAATTCTATTATTCAGTTTTTATGGGTTACTTGTTTTACAGAGTTGCATACAGGTTTCTTCCATTAAGATATTAGTGCAATGAAGCACCTCTGTCACATTGCTCATATTGATTTCATACTCAGTACTAACTGTCATCTATAAATGATACCAAGAGCATCGCTGGCATTATGCAACAAAGAAAATCAAATGTGGATGAAAGTATATCTGTCATGTGTGGTTATGATCTCTGACAACAGCACGCTTCATCCAGAGACTGTCATTCTAAAGGAACAATTAATATATGCCCACAGATTTATACTAGAATAGTTAAAGAAGTTTTAACTTTGCATTTTTCATTGTTAATGGAACTTCTTGCTCGTTGCAGTTATGAATGAACAAGGAGAAACAGGTGACCAAGGTGCAGAATTGTTTCTAAACAGTAAAGTTTATTTAAAAGTCTTTTAGGAAATTGATAGGTTTTTATACACTATCTGCTACACTTTTCACGCGTCATTACACACAAAGCTCTTTCAAAGTTGTTTGGCTTACAAGGAAAAAAAAAAAGATGGAATGAAGAAAAACAAGAAACAGCAGCTTACCAGCAATTTGGTGCAGGTAGACCTTAAGAGGAATAATGAGGGGTCCTAACTTACGGTTTTATTACATTTAACTTGTTTTCTAATGATGCAAACTGATGATAATGATGCAAAATGATGCTGGCAGCAAAATGATCCTGGCAGCAGCACCTGGGAGTGGACTAGATGGCCCAGACTGCTGAGTTCGTTACGCTGCGTGACTAATAGCACAACACGTAATTCAACCAAGACTGAAATCCAACATTATCAAAGCAGTACAAGGAAAAGACTAACAGCAAAATGTCAAAAAGCATAAATAATGCGCTAAAAAATCAAAAGACTTTCATGCTTGGAAAGTTTCATGCGGCAGTTAGGTGATAATAGCATTGTACCCATAAGGGAGAAAGAAGGGAAAAGTGGTGTTAGTGTACTGGGAAATCTTTCTTTTTCTTTCCTCTCATGAAACTCTTTGACACAGTAATGCAAAAAGATATATGCAGGTTTGGCAACATGGTAGTTTGAGAACAATCTGAGTGCAGACACTGCATGGATTACTTTGTTTAGATGAAGGAGTTGAAATATTATGGTAAAGTAGCTTTCCACTCAAAGCTGATAATTTAGTAAAAATATGCTTTTGCATAAATGCACCACTTTGACAAAACTTTCAATTAAAAAATTCTAAGAGTCTCAAAAATAAAATACATTCGTATTAGAGATTAATTGTGTTACTGTTTTTTGTTGTTTTCCTATATAATTCTACGAATTTTATTTTCAAAATATAATATTGTCTTACGGTTTTAAGAATGACAGTAAGCTTTTTCTTTTCATTTTGTGGAAAGACTCATTTTTATCTGAATCTCACATAAAATGAGGAGAAAAGGCAGCAAAAGATTCTGAAGAAAAACTAAGGTGAGAATCCTTCTTCATGGCAAGAAGGGGGACAGCATCCTCTGGACTCACACCTCCCCAGCAAATTAGTGAACAGCACCATTTTACTACTCAAAACAGATTCTGCACAGGTGCAATAAAAAGGACTATTTGCAGTATTTCAGTCACCAGATGGTGACATCTGTGCAAGCAAGAACTTCATATAAGAAACTCAGCTCAGCAGCTATGGTTTTTTCACAAGCCAAAAATCAAACAAAGCAAGTCTCTCCTCTGCATCACAGATGCACACGACATGGTAACGTCTCCCAGCTCACACTCTATTCTGCCCATACAGTAGAAACAGAAACACAAGAAGTTTCATATTAATACAAGGAAGATCTTCATTGTCAGAGACACGGAGCACTGGAACAGGTTGACCAGAGAGACTGTGCAGGCTCCCTCTCTGGAAATATTCAAGACCCATCTGGATGCCTACCTGCATGACCTGCTGCAGAGAACCTGCTTTAGCAGGGGTTTGGGCTCAATGATCTCCACAGGTTCCTTCCAACACCCATAATTCTGTGATATGGTGACATTAAAACTCCACGTGAAAAAATTGTTCTAGATGGTGAGGAAAACTGTATCAGTGAATTCACCTAGAACACAATCATTCCCTAAACAAGGAAATCAGGCAAATGCTGATAGAGAGAGGGAGAAAAGACCAGAGCACGTATTTAAGTCTCCAATCTCCCTATTACATTACTGAAAATAAAAGGAAAACAGCCACGACAAATTGAGCACAAGCCCAGAGGACCACCAAGCTTTCTTTCCCAGGTTCAGTCTGAGAGATTTATGATGTATGCAAACGCACCACTGACAGAGTGAAAGAAACCCACTGGTTCTACTGCCTTTGTGGGGCTTTGGGCAGGCAACAGTTTGATGAGGATGCAGACAAGCACCTTGCACAGGCAGGAAAGGGAAAGTTCTCAGATAATTTCAGTGCCCGCTGAACATGGATAGATTCAAAACACACCAGCCCAGGAGGGCTCAGACAGCCTGCTTGCATCCCATCTACTGGGGCTGTAAGGGACTTTTTTACAGTTGAAATTACAAAAATTTAAAAAAAAAAAAAAATTGTTGTATGTGCATTTTTTCAATGTTCTTTTCCTCAACTACTTTCCAAATACTTTTTCTCATGCTATTTTCCTTCAGAAGGTTTGATTTTCATTCATGACTATGTCACCCTTTATCTCATTTTAAACCCATTTTGTGCTACTTCTACATCTAGTATAAGTGCTAATCAGATCTATTCAAAACAATCTGTTATTTAAATGTACAAGCTTTATATTTTAAATATAAGTTATATATTCTTTCTATTAGTTGTCTTAAGTATTAGGCTGCTTGCTAATCAAAATTAAATGAAGCTCTGAGACCTTTGAACAAAAATTTTCACTACGGAAGACACTATGGAATCTTTACAGGACACTAACAATAGCAGGCTTATCTCATATCATTTATGGACATAACTGAAACACATAGAAACACAAATAATGTGCATACTGTAGTCACCCACCTCACTGAAGAGTGTCATGAAAGTATGCTCTGACAGTTGTCGTTTGATTACTTTGAGTTAAATGAGGTCATTCTCAGGACAATCACTGCTTTCTGCATCTGGCTGCAGCACTATCCTACCACCAACAATTCTTGTGAATACTTGATTTATGAGGGTAATGTCAATTTTCTATGTGCTAATCTGCCTTCTCGCTTGTAACAACATGCCTTCATTATCTGCATCTTCAAATCTTCACCTTTCTGATTTGTCTTCCCTGAATGTAGTGTGGCCAAGGAGTATATGAAAAATAAAAATTAGGTGATATTTGATTTAAAATGTTTTAAAAGCAACAGATGCTTTACAGTATTCAATCATTATTTTGGTATGTTACAAACTGAACAACAAACATGTTCCAGGTACTTAAATGATAGTTTTCAGCCTTTGGTGAAGTGAGAAAGGCAGTTAGCAGAATTGCTGCCTTGGATTTCCAGAGATCATATTTGGGCCTACTTAGAGACCTGGCAGACAGAGTCCCTTTGGAGGCAGCTCTAAACAAAATGGAGTCTGGGAAAGCTGAGCCATCTTCAGGAAGGAAATCTTATAAATGCAGGAGCAGGCTGTGGCAGTGCAACAAACATCAAACCAGTAACGAAGAAGACCAGCCTGGTTGATCAGAAGATCAGGAAGGAAAAAAGAGCACATAAACTCTGCAAGAAGAGTCAGGCAACTCAAGAGCTGCAGTGTACCCAAGTGGCCAAGAAGGCTCATGGCACCTTAGCCTGCCTTAGAAATAATATGACCAGCAGGACTATGGAAATGATTGTCCCCTTGCTTGCTCTTGGCACGGGTAGGACCACATCTCAATTACTGTGCTCAGTTTTGGGCCCCTCACTGTAAACAGTATATTAGTTTGCTTGAGTGTGTTCAGATAAAAGCAATGATGCTGGGGAAAGAAGTAAGAAAAACAAATTATTAGGAGCAGCTGAAGATGCTGGGATTGTTTACTCTGGAGAAGACTAGGTTGAGAAGAGACCTCATCACTCCCTACAACTACCTTTAAAGAGGTTGCAGCAAGGAGGCTGTCTGCATATTTTCCCAGGTGACAAGTGGTAGGACACAAGGAAATGGCCTCAAGCATCAGAAAAAGCCTACACTGAATATTAAGAAGAATTTCTTTATTGACAGCGTAGTTAAACATTGGAATGAGCAAATGAAAGCAAAGGAGTCACCATCCCTGGAGATATTTGAGACATATGGACATGACTCCAAATGTCATGGTTCAGTGATGGGGTTCAGTAGTCCACACTGATGGTTAAACTTGATAAACTTGAAGATGTTTTTTCAACCTAAATGATTTTCTGATTCTATATAGCTATTTTGGAGAAGAAAAGGCAATACCCTAAAAGGTAACTCATCACAGTTTTAATACTAAGTAAAAATGGTGCAGCAAAGCAAAGCAGCAAAGAGCATCTAAGAATGGCCTTGTGATTGAAAAGTTCAATTCTCTAAGTTAATATAACTAATAAAGAAAATTATTTCACAGGTTGCTATCAGAAAAAATTACCCCAAGGTAAAATTGATAGTTATTTTGAAGGCAAGTCAGATTCTTTAATACCTGTCTTAAGGCCACTTCAGTGAGCTGATAGAGATGTTTAATATTTTAGGTGAAATCATTGTATGTCCTTGGACTTCTGTGCCCATACTGATCTTAGTCTCTTGCCCAAGTAACTCACCTAAGCAGATCGTGCCATATTAAGCAGATAGCAAATAAGTCTAGACAGAACTTACAAGCCATGTGGTATCATTCCCCCAGTTAAACATAAGGTTAGGCTGACTTTACTTGTGACACAGATATTCCAGCTCCTCCCTGTTTGGCTTCTTTGTTTGTGCAGAATGGCTCAGCTATCAAGGCAATCAGAAAAAAATACGTATCCTTTTGCGCAGCCTCTGATCAAACAAAGTGTTCTTGCATACTTGCTGGCGTCAGGTACAACTTCCACATCAGCAAAGTCAGTGGTGTGAGCCCGCACAGCCCAAGTGATCCAGCAGCCCAGGCAGCATGAGGCATTACAAGACTGTCAGAAGGACAGTCAAATCAAATTTGCACCCATCCCTGCAACATGGAAAAAAAAAATCTCTAATATTTACAAAGAGTGAATCACATCTATAATAAAAAAGACAGGAAATTATATACTTAATAAATTAAATATCGTAAGATTTTGTAAAATTTTGTAAAATACAGCAGACAACTGGTACCTACAGCCATTTGTAAGTCATATAAGTAAGATACAGAATGAAATAAGAGATGGCAGACAGCAAAGGTAGGAAAAATAGATCTTCTTGATCTCAAACATATTTGAACTAATGTCTTTTTCTTATTTCACAGCCAAAGTTTCCTTTCCACACAATTCTCTTAAGATTCAATGACTTCGCATTCTCAGCTCACACCAAGGGTTTTTCTAACTGTTTTTATTTCTAAATTGGTTGGTGTCTGTCTGCTTTCCACTTGTAATTTAGACCAAAAGAGTAATAATAAAATTGTACACTCCTACCTTTCAGATATTGTCTCTGGGGCTGATACACATTACCTCATTTGGTAGAGACAAGAAAAACAATTGAGCAGTTCACCCAAAATCTTAACTGGCTCAGCAAGAAATGCAAACCGTGCTCTTTTGCCTTCAACTAAAATAATAACAGCAATATTGGTAATAACATCAACATACAAATCGTATGGGCACAGGACAACATCTCATGTTTGTTTTTCCTTGCCTGCCTTCTCCAAATAATTCTCAAGTATCCTTTTATTTCTTTTCCTCCTAAAATGAAGATGAAACCCAAAGCACTCTGGCTCTAATCAAATTCTTACTTTTTACTATTACAAGTCATTATTCAACACTAAGAAAAGAACAAAAACAAAAATATGATCTACATAAACAATGAGTGAAAAGTAGGGATCAGACAACACCATGCTTTTAATTTTGGACACTACCTAGAGATCAGAAGCGTGCATTTTGTCAGTTGTCTAACAGATCTTTGTCATTTCCAAATAGGGTTGAGGTATAACCAAAGCAGAACTTGTAAAGAGGTACAAAGTGCAGATTCTTGCAACCACAAGCGGCCAGAGCAGGACTTAAAAGGAGTTTGCTTACATCCCTCCTCATAGGTAAGGATTTCCCGGTGATCTACAGAGTGTATAATGTAGCACAATGAATGCCGTTTCCCAAAACGGCAGAAATGCAAAGACTTACACCTAAAATTATAAACGCATCAATCAAACATATTTGAGAAAATTTTCTTAGTATCGTTAATAATTAACAACGAGAAACACGAAATGCAATTCTTAGAAAAACTCTCTGCCAATTTGATAGATTTTTCTGTAGCGCCACAAGGGGGCGCTCCTAAACAGCCCTTTTTTGTTTTGTTTTGTTTTTCCTCTTCTTCTTTCTTTTCTTTTTCTTTTCTTTTTCTTTTTTTTCTTTTTTTTTCTTTTTCTTTTTCTTTTTCTTTTTCTTTTTCTTTTTTTTTTCTTTTTCTTTTTCTTTTCTACTGTAATGAGAACCAGGGGTCTACAAATCTTTTTGTACACACACTTTCCCCTTCTGCTCCCTAGCACTACAGGAAGTAAAGACAGTTCTTAATTCTCTAGAAGTCTTGCTTATATTCAGAATTCAGGTAATAGGCAACAGTCTCTTAGCAAAGGATCTTTATAAATTCTAGCTCAACTGACAGTCCCTACAACTTCTTATTAATATCTCCCTTTCTACAAATTGTATACAGTTTAATTCTTGATTTTTTTTTCCACAGCTGTGCTCATACCTTTTCTCTGAAACCACGTAAAATATTTTATGTGCTACTTTCAGAGCTGTTAGAAACTTGTTAATGTCCTTTGGATAGAGGCTCTTTGGGAAGAAGAGGTAAGTATGGTAGCGTGTTCCCTTATATACAACACAGCTTCTGAGAGTTCTGCTTGGGAAGGGATGAGGAGCCAACTGAGAGCTCATACGTTAAAGGGAAGATAGAAATAGGTGACAACTGTAGAGGGGTCTATCACAGGCCACTTGGTCAGACAGAACAAGATGAGGCACTCTATAGACAGATGGAATTAGACTCACATATACTGCCCCGGTGAGGGAACGTTGCAACGTCACCCAAGTATCAATGGGAGGGACAACACAGCAAGGTATAAGCAACCTTGGAGATTCCCGCAATGTACTGATGATAATCTTCTTCAAGTGATAGCAGAGCCAACGAGGATGCTATGCTGAACTTTGTTCTATAACAAAAATTAGGGGCTTGGGGAAGACAAAGGCTTCTGTGATCATAAAATGATCGAGTTCAAGCCTCTGAGGACAGACAGGAAATCAAAAACCAAAAGATCCCAACTCTGGACAAGAGGAAATAAAGTACTGGAGGCCCACAAAAGCTGGTTAATATTCATGGATCACCTCTACAATGATGAGGACATCAGGCAAAAATGCCAGGAGGCCTGTGTGAATAAGCACATTCAAACACAAAAAGCAGGCCTCCAGAGGCCTGCAAGCACAGGTAACCTGGAAGAATACAGAGACATTGCCAGAGCATCCAGGAACAAGGTTAAGAAAGCCAAAGATGAAATAGATTTAAGTTTCTAATAACATAAAGCCACATCTATAAAGATGTGACTAGTATTAAAAATGTTGAAATGTGATTGCTTTATCATTATTTTAGAGAAACTGGATGTAAGATTTCTATCTAGAGGTAAACAAGCAATTTCAACACGTGAATTAGATATTTCGAGCACCTGTGTTGTAATCTAGTCAACAGTTTGGAACAGAAAGGACACAAATAAATAAAGCATCTTGCTTACTTACAGTGACCTATGGCAGAACAAACATTTACAATAAACAGAGGTAGGACTGTGTGTAGGAACTCCTCTATATTGTTTATTAGATGACTTGCAGTAACTTCTGTGGACTGAATGAGAAGGAAAAAAATAAAGCTAGTTAAATCATTATTTTGGTTTTTTTATACATGCAGCTTAACAGTAAAATAATTAATTAGGAACAATAAAGTTTAAGACAGCTGGTGGTGTTGGATTTATTTGGGACAAATATGTTTCATATATAATTTTAAAGTTGTCAGAGAGTTGAATGACAGTGCTACTGATAAGGATTTTCATGCCTTTATCATCATGGTTTCTTTCCTGGAAGGTAACTGAAATTGTTACTTCAAGCCTCAAAACTGCAATTCTAAGTTAGCAACATTTCATCACAGCTGCATTTCAGTGGATTCAGGAGACTATGATTACTTTTGTCATGACCAACACCAGAATATCTTGTGATATCTTGCAACACTTTCTTACAACATTCACGTCTGTTTGATTTTTTGTTGTTCAGTCTGATGCAGTATTACCATAACAGCTTTTCCTGTCTGATGAGCTACAGCATTTTCAACAGGCTTAATCTACCATGCTGTCACCATTCCATTGGTTTAACACATTGAGAACATCCAGCAAGAAGCTGGATATGGACTACGCGATGGAACTCATAACAAAACAACCAGAAGAGTCTGCACTTCTGAAGCATATCCAGCTTACAGCTAATAATAATGTAAACTAACACAGTTTTCTCTTCTCTTGTAATCAACATGGGAGCTGAGCACTTAATTAAAATTGCTGTGTATAGGATTATGGTCCTTATTTTGAATATATTTTGTAATATTTTTCTATTCATATATTTTGGGCAGCAAGCTGACTGGGCTGATCACCTGAGTTGTAAACTAGATTTAATGGGAGAAGGGAATCAACTTCTGTGTGACTGGGAATGCTGTCACTTTAAGAGCCAGCAGGAAAAATCTCAGGTGTCTCAGAGGAATTTGAGAAGGCTCCTCCAAGAAAGTAACACAGCTAATAGCCCAGCTGAAGTGCCTTCACACCAATGCAAGGAAATAAGCAGACGGAGCTGGAAACCATGGTGCAATTAGAAAACTGTGATCTAAATACTATCACAGAAACATGATGGGATGAATTATAAAACTGGAATTGAAGTGGGTCCAGAGGAGGGCCATAAAGATGATCAGAGGGATGGAGCACGTTTCTTATTAAGAAAGGCTGAGGGAGCTTGGCTCGTTCACTCTGGAGAAGAGAAGGATAGGGGGAGACTTCAGTGTAGCCTTCCAGTACTTGAAAGGAGGTTGTAAGGGGAGGAGATTAACAGGAAAGAGGCCAACTTTTAGTATGGTGTGAGAGTGATAGGACAAGGGGAAACAGCTTTAAACTAGAAGAGGACTGATTTAGGTTAGATATTAGGAGGAAATGTTCTACTCAGGGTGGTGAGGCACCAGCACAGGCTGTCCAGAGAAGCTGTGGGTTCCCCATCCCTGGAGGCATTCGAGGCCAGGCTGGATGGGCCCCTGGGCAGGCTGATCTGGTTTGGGCCTGCCCTATTATCAATGAATTCTACTTCAACAGCAGTATCCCAAAGGCTAGGATGGCCCTGCTGCTTCAGGCACAGACAGCTTTAAGGTGGCCATTTCAGGACTTGGTGCTTGTCGTCAGCAGGTGAGGGGCAGTGGTAGGTGGCTGCTGTCAGGCCCCAGCCTTCAGATCAGCCCAGTTCCAATGTGCACCCATGGAAAAAGCTGCCTGGGCCTGCAGCTGCCAGTGAGGGAGTGCAGCCCACCTTAAGGAGGCAGGGCAGGACTCACCTGAGCTAAGGGCCTCTGTGCTGGGTGTTCTGGGACTGCACAGGGGCAGCAGAAGCAGTAGAAGCTGGGTATGAGAAAAGCAGGCCGAGCTGTGGGCTATGCTTGAGTTCAGCACAGTTGTTTGGAGGTCCAGATATTGATTAAATTTGCACACGCAAGGTGGAAGAAGGGCACAGGCTACAGAAATGAGGAGATGACAGGCAACTTTCTGGAGTGCAGTCACCTGGATAAAACAGCAAAGGAGATTTTGATCACAAGAAGAATATATGCAAAGGAGGAGTTGTAGCAGTGCACGCTGGCAGCAGGAACCCATTGTCTCCCCTCTGAGAGCTCCCTTCCTATAGAAATACACCAGCTGCACTGCCGTAATGACAGTGGGACTGCTCGCACATTAAAGGCAATGGGGCCTTTCTCTGTGAACCTCTACAACAACACACTTTTTAGACATATGCTGTTTCATCTCTTTTCTGAGGTTCCAAAATAACTTTTCAGGAAAGCAATTTTGGGGGAGAAAGGGAATGAAGAGAAGGGCGGAGGATTTCCCATCCATCTTAGATGGAGAAAATCGTGAGGACAGAACTAACAGTCTCAAAGGCTGTAGTGTTAGCAGTATTTCTGGTGGACTGTCTGATGAAAATACAACTCAGGCTTTTACAGTAGGTGTAGTCCAAAAAAGTAGTAGGTTGAGATAACAAGAACAGATAGACAGCTATGACGCAAAGCTGATGCAATCTATTTTTCAGCTGCAGTTGACATTTACTTTATTTTCATGGCTGTTCATAACAGCAGTGACAACTCTTAAACCTCTTTTTTGCTACTGTTCCGTGTGGACAAACCTACAAGTGACATTCTACATGCCATCAGGCAAAAAAAAAAAAAAAAGACAGGTGGGTGTTATGAGGGAATTGTGCATGAGTGTGCAGCTGAGTTTGGCATTTTGAGTGGTCTTAGAGCTGCTGTGTGAGGATTACACCTGTTGGCTTCGATGCCAAGAACGGGGCTTAGGCAGACTTGGTATTCATATCCTTTTTGGATTTGGCTGCAAGTCTATTCTTCCTGTACCTAAGGTGCATCTGCCTCATTACACAGCTCTGACAAAAGGCAGAAGAATGTGAATGAAGACTTAATCTGAGAAATCTACTGGACATACCAGGTGACATTTTAGTTTTCATTTCCAGGTTCATTGCCACTAACAGTCAGTGAAAAAATACCTGCAGTCTCTTTTGAAATTTCTTACTAGGAGATTTTTGCTATCCGTAATACTGAAGATCAGAAAATATTTTGAAGTGCTTTGTTGTTTTGTTTTCTTAAAGAAAGAAAAAAACAAAACCTCATCGGGAGATACTGTATGTAATACATATCTTCAGCACAGCTTCCTAATAGGATATCTAGGGTTCTAATCAAGAGGCTTCCCTGTTCTTGTGTATACAGCTCTCTACAGCATTATGTGTCCTATTCAGTCAATATAATTAATTATTCTACAATCAAAGAAATGTAACCTATTTCACCTCAATTTCTGGTCCATTTAAACAAATTGTGATGGTCTCTCCACCTTTTGTGACTGAGCAGTAACTAGCTGGTGTTCATTTGTCACAACTGTTGAAGATGCTAGAAGCCACTTCTCTGAGACACAGTATCTGCCATTTAATGAGCTCTGCATTGAAATTCAAAGGACAACAAAAACCAAGGCAAGTGAGATCAGGAAAAAAAAATACAGTAGTCATGTTTCATTCTCATGTTTCACTTCTTTTTTTCTCTCCACCACTGCACGATTATAAAATTGAAATGAAATTAATGTCTTCCTCTTCTTCACTGTAATGCAAAAGCACTGGGCTGTGGTTGGCAGCCAGAGGAAAACTTTTATGGTAAAAGTCATGCTAAGGTTTTTAATTCCTGTTGCATCATTAAGCGCTACTTCAAAGAGACAGCATGTCCACTATTGCTAGGTTAGAACTACAAGACGCATAGAGGACTGCATTGGGCTTACATAGCAAGGTTCTGTAATTGGAGCCCTGCAGGGAGACCCCTGTGAGCCCAGTATTACTCCATGTCAGATCAGAGCTCCAGCTGCTCCAATGGGACCAACCACTGCCAGAGCTGCACCGTGAGCGATGCTGGGTGTGCCTCTGGGAGAGCAGATTTAAGAAAGGAATAAACTGCTATGCAGTAGCAGCTGGGAGAGAGGAAAAGGGAAAGAAGCATCTCCGCAGCCGCCAAGCTCAGTGCAGGAGGGCAGGAGGAGCTTCAGGCACGGAGCAGCAGCTGCCTGCAGCCCAAGAGAGGCCCACGGAGGAGCAGGCTGTTCCCTGCAGCCCATGGGCAACATGCAGAGCAGATCTGCACATGCAGACATGCAGGAGCCCGCGGTGCAGCAGTGGCTGAGGCCTGGAGGAGGGACAGCCCACGGAGAGCCCCGCAGGAGCTGCGTGGGCGGAGCTGCAGCCCTGGAGGGCGGCCCGCGGTGGGGCAAGTGGAGCTGTCTGCCGTGCGGAGCAGTGCTCGGAGAGCTGAAGGCTGTGTGGATGGAAAGGCCGATGAGCATCAGCTGAGGAAGAACGGTATTCCGTGGCACGGACCCACGTGGAGCAGAGGAGGGGAGTGACCACTGTGAGCCTTACAGAGCGCCAGAGACAAGTATTACAGGGGGACTGCAGCTCCCACTCTCTGTTCATCTGTACCATATGGGTCAGGGAGGCAGATGAGAAGGGTAGGGGGAAGGTGTTTTTGTTTGCTTTTTGTTCTCACTTCTCTAGTGTACTGTCAGTAGGCAATAAATTACATACACTGAACTCCCTATTCTGAGACTGTTTTGCCTCTGGCAGTAATTGATGAGCAAACTCCTTGTCCTTGTCTCATGTCGTCTTCATGTTTTCTCCTTCTATTCTGGTAAGGAGTAGTAAAAGTACACCACAGTGGTGGTTTTAGCTGCCCATTGCTGTTAAACCATAAGGACAAACTGAACCTTTGGAACAGCATAAGATGGAGCTGTTGCAGTAGGTCAGCATCTGGCTGAGATGCAGCAATAATCTACCTGCAAAGAGAGTACCCACAAGCAAGTGGGCTTGAAAATGCCAGACCAGTTCCTACCGATTCCTGATGATGATGGACTGGTGAAGGACTCATCTTCGCACAGGGGCAGAAATGAAAGATGTAAGACTAGGGGATCAAAATCTTGTAACATGGCATTTAACTACTACAGTGGGAGAGATCTTCACAGGGTGTCTCAAAGACCTTTTTTTTTCACATGAAACATCTATAAGAAAACATACAGTAAATTGACAGAAACTTAAGAGGCAATGACTTTCTTTGGGATTTAAATCAACATAAATTTCAAGAAATGTATTGTGGCTTTTAGATATTTCTTGCATTCCAGTGCATTCCCGTTTGGCCAACACGGCTGTTGTCAAATGCTAACAGCTATCTACTGTAACCATTAGCTCCGATGAATGCAGCCAGATCTTTTCCAGTGTAAAATTGCCACATTTCAGTGACTTGGAATTTAATAGAAAATGTAAATTTTAGTCTTAAATTACAAGCCACTGACAGTGATGAGTTTACGGCAACTGCTGAATTTCTACCCAGACTACGTGAACTGTTGTCATAAATCGTGCTAAGCACCTAGAATCCAAATAAGCACATGGACAGGTTTCCTCTCTTGTAAGTATTGTTATAACCTACATCCAACTGAGTAAATAGGTCTGTCTGTATTCTGTTGTCTTGGCTCTCTGCATTTCAAATCACCTGAGATTCCACTTAAATTTTGTTGCTTTATATAGAGCACAGACATGCCTGTATCTAAATTTTTTATGTGCTCAAAAAATTGCCTCAGGTTCTGATTTAGCTCCTCAAAGTAGCGTTCCTGTTCCTCATGTCTCTTAGGTGTTGTTTCTATGCAGACTATACTTTTTATCAGGCACTTCTGCGATGTCTGAGCTAGAAAACAACTCAGTGTAAGAAAGCTCCATCCAAAAGCTGCACAGGTTTGTTTGTGTAATGCTCTTGTCAGATTTGCCCACCAGAAGGTTGCAGCCATGTATGTCTATAGCCAGGGCCCAACTTTAAAACTAGACTCTTCAATTTGTATTCTCTGCATTGTAATTTTATTTGGTGGACACTCAAATCTGTAACTAGCACTTACATGGTAACTGGGCAAACCATCAGGCCCATGGTTCGTGCATCAGAAGCCACGTTACTAATGACTTAAAGACCATCAATTTCTTAGTGTTTCAGTAGCTAGTGGGGAAAAAAAATATACGTAAGGAAGGAATTTGTTACAGTACTAAAAAAAAAAAACTGTGCACCAACTACTTCTCATCAAAAAGTGTTTTAGGTGAAACATCTTTCATCGTAACAACTGTCATAACTGCAGAAAGTTTTTCTCCAGTGTATTTTTATTAGGGATTCCTGCCATCATATCAACATACAAAACAATCAGGATGTTGACATAGAAATGTGAAATTCACTGTACAAAGATAAGGCTCGAGTTACAGATATATTATCCCCCCAGTCTCCAATGAAATAAAACCATATTTAATTCTTCCCAGAGTTGTGTTTATAAATGTTAGACAAACCACAAAATAGATTTCAAGTACATAACATTTTACAATATAATCCAAGCACAGACAGAAATGCACAATACTGTACCTATAGATACTCCATAACCCAACTGTCATCCTCACCAATAAGATGCTAGACTGCTATTCTGTCTGAGTATCCCCAACTATATGCTTCTGCGCGCATTAGGTGTTCCTGGCCTTTAATGTTAGAGGACTCTTGTGACTTTCATTTGAATTACGCTGATGGTCTATAGAATAATAGAAAGAAAAAGAAGATTTTCAGAAGGCCAGGCCTGGATGTATGCACATAGGTAGCAAAGGTAAGTACATGTGCACGTATACTCTCGCATTTAACCCTACGTAAGACCTCACTACACTGCACAGTCTCTGAGATTACTTTCTCATGCAATTTGATCATTTTCTGATAGAGTTAAATCAAGCAAAACAATACTCCCACTTCTTGTGTGCTATAATTTACAGGAACAAGATTATATTTTAGAGCATAGGGTTTTATTTATTTTTTGTTTAAATCAATTGTCAGACTTAAACAGGAGCCTGCATGGAATCTTGTCTCTGTAGTCCAGCAGGACACCAGCTTTCACAGTTTTCACCACGTACAACACCTTTTCTGATACCTTTCTTTCAAAACAGTATCAGTGAATTACTTCCTGTTAAGACCCAATATCTACTTCAGTTTACTCTCCATTTCTACTAGGCTGAATGATTATTACCTCATGGGAAAGGATCATTTAGCTACAAGTAGCACAAGATGAAATCCTTATCAAGTAACTAAATCAATAATGATTCTTCTGTGGAACAGATTGTCAGGGAAAAAGTCAGTCAAGAGGAAAAGGCAATTCATTTTAGCCTTTGTTGCTAGAGAAATGAATAGCAATCAGAAAGCTTTCTGTTGAGAAAAGGAACTCCTGAACCCTTGTAACTGTCTCATTCTTTAAAAACTGGAGAAGTTTAGAAAGGAAAGGAGAAATCTTGTAAGGAAATCACCATTTTCAAACTAGACACTTGTAAAGGCTTACATGAGAAAGCCAAGCCCATTCTCTGATACTGAAAATAAAGGAGTTTATTTAGTAGGAATTAAGAGCTGTGGTTACAATATATTAAATGTATGTCTTAATAGAACAGTCTCACATATGCCTTCCATTTGTAAATCTCTAAGCAAGAGAAAGACTCTGAGGTCGAAATCAGAGTTCCCTCAACTTTAAATACGAAATACATCTGCTCTAACATCAGGGGAAATAAAAACAACAAAAGCTTCCTCTAAGATTCTTAGATAGAACCTCTCTGGTACATCTGAGGGCCTTCAGATGCTCTCAGCTATTGACAAGATTTTACTTAAGTATGTTCTCTAAGCAATACTGGAATAACTAGATATACAAATTCATCTTACATGAAACAGCATTAAGTCCTGCAACCAGGCGTACACTAATAGGAAAGAGGGTAGGTATGCTGCTATATGTAAAAGGAAGCATATCAGTACACACAGAAAATATGTTGTCTTGGAGATTAGTAATAAAGGGCATCAAGGATAAATATGCATCTCTTAAAGCATTTAATCCTTTAACTGTGAGTCAGTAGAATACTTTCAGGTCAACTGTACAGTCTAAAGCTTTGCTTTTAAAAATGCATGTATGTTTCTTCTCTATCATTTTTAAAATTAGGTCACGCATCTACTGATTTAGGTAGGGTTTTGGCTTTTTTTCTTTTTTTTTTTTTTTCTTTTCCCCTACTTACTATTGTCTTCTTCCATGTTATATACAATAATCTACATTTAGACTGAAGACTCACTCTCTTCCAAAACATACTTGGACTATCATATAGAGACTTTCTAAAGCACTGATAAATTGTAAGACAAACTGACGTAACAAGAAGGATCATTATTTTCAATTCTGCTCTCTTCCCTACGCCTTACAACTAAGCCTTTCAGAAATTCTTCTGAAAACTTCGTGTCATTTAATGTCCCCCAGGCAGCCCCTACTGAACCTGAGTGAACCTTCTATATATTTCCCAAACCGCTGTCTCTCCTACAGAGCTATTTCTATCTCATTCATTCTCCAGCCAGTAGTTTAAAAACAAATCATTGCTAAAACACCAAAAATAAACTTCATGTTCTTGTGCATTATTCTTACTAATCTGTACATTTAAATAACATCAGAAGTTATCTTTTGCTAAAAATTTACCAAAATATTTTAAACACATAAAATTGTAAAAAAACAAACAGAAAAAACAAACCAAAACCAAAAACCCAGCATAAACATTGCTTGTATAGGCATAGGCATTGGTTAGAAGAGATCGCTGCACTAAGGAGTATATTCAAAAAAGTTTCTCTTTCAGTTACATTACATTTAATGTCATGGATTCTACAATTAAAGGTGATTAACCTATCATTACCCCATCTTGTATAATGTAATAAGTGAGCAGAAAAACTGAAATGCAATTAAAATAAAGGTTCTTTTAAGTTACTGAAAGGTGAATTTATAAGCCTGTAACTAAAGGAGCAATTTAAGTGGGCGAAGGAAACTTAAGATCCTGAAAAGTGTGATAATAACTGAATATGAAGACAGCTACCTATTGATGGCCCCAGGGGCATTATGGAAAGCCGGCACTAACTGAAATTTTGAATATAGCCCTTAGTAGTATTATTTCTGTAAAATTTAAAAGCTGCCCAGCATGTCACAAATGAAGTTTATTTTGCAAGCCACCCACTGCCTAAGTGGGCAGTAATATTCAATGTGAAATTGCTGAAACTCTGGTGTCTGACGGATTTCATGGAGAAAAGAGATCTGAAGGTCTGACTCCAAGAGAACAAGGAGAAGAGGAAACACAAGCAACATCAGTCCAAGGCCTACAAGGAGAAGTCTGGAGAAACTCTTCACAAAAGCATTCACCTCTATGTTGCCCATTACAAAGTCATAGCTCCACCTAAGCGCTCTTCGAGCTTCTTTCAGCTCTTCTTCTTCTGCAATCATAAAGGCATTTTCATCTGCTTCCAGTTCCTCAAATGAATCTGTATCATCTTTCTCATTCTCTGCTCTTGGACAGGTATCAAAGAGCATGTCAATCTCATCATCAACTGGAGTGGGCAGCAAGCTGGCACTGGGATTATATACCAGTTCTGAGATGGTTAAAGGTTCCTCTTTCATCTTCTCTTCCTGTTCGATGGCATGATCAGTATTGTCCCCAGTGTTCTTAACTGGGGAGCTGGAAGTCACAGGAACTGAAATCTCATCTTCCTTTGGCAGTTGGATATCTGGAAAAAAAAAAAAAAAAAAAAAAAAAAGGTAGATAGAGAGATGAAAATAGTGATCCTATATTTCTGCTTTCCTGGTGCCAAAATTCCAATAGTATTTTTGTAAGTTGGAGAGATGATTCTGCAATCATTCTGCATATTGAAACCTTTGTCATACACAACTAACAAACACCGGAAAAGCCTTTTGAAAATTTCATCACTGTCAGAGGAGGACAACACCTTTTATAACACTGCAGTACAAGAGATCCAATTAAATTTGTATGATGCAGCTAGCACTCATACCAGTGTAATACAAACAGAACAGTTCATTTTCTATGGGCAGTCAGGCTTCTGATGTAAATGAATACCAAGTGCAGATGTGAATTGGTGCTATCTGTTGTCAAAGTAGGAATAATAACAGTAATAATTAGACCAGCTTCCTCTTCATTTGTCTCAAAGAAATAAAGTGATAAGACAATGGGTGAGGTCAGGAATTTTTGACAAAGCATGGTATTAGAAGAGACAATAGACTCATGATAAATTCATATTAACAGTAAAGATGATAAAAAGAGAGGTGGGTTAGCATACCATATAAGGATTATATGATTGAAACTGAATAAAAATGCTTCCCATCTTTAATGAGCTTTCCCTCCTCACATCACATTTTTCTGCCAGTCATCTTTCCTCTCCTTATACTCACAGTCTTCTTTCTCCCTCTCCTTTCAAATCCTCTCTCTCCTTCACAAGAAGTCTTTATTAGCCTTACTAGTATGTTTGTTTCCTACAATCCAATTCCTTGCCCAAATTCTCCCCTCTCATGACTTGGTACCCTTTTCCCAGTTTAGTACTAACCGTAGTAAATCTGAAACAAATTCTATCTGTTCTGCAGCTACATGAAAACGGCAGTTACACCTTTTTGCTGTCCACAGCAGAAGGGAAGGGAAAGTGAACCAAGCCTGGAGCTGGGAAAAATGATGGGAAAATATTTCCTTTTTCATTTATACCATGTCTGATGCTTGTTATCATCATCAGATGCCATCTGTGTGCAAGAGGAACAAGGGAAACTTTTGCAGTATCATGTGTATCAATAACATATAATAAAGTTATATTTAATAGTTGTCATTTTGCGAACTTAAATATCTCTCCTTTCTTTACAGATGAGTAAAACAGTAATGATATATCAAGTAAAACCAACATAACGAGGTTATATGACTTGTCCAACAAGAAACGCAGGAAAAACATGGCAGATCAGTATTTATAACTCAAATTAGCCCGATTATTTGATTTTGCCAGTAGATCTCTGTAAAAGATATGTAAAGATGTTACAGGATAAAAATTGAAGCAAAAATACTGTTCCTAATGACATCTACAATACAGGAAGATATGCAGCCTAAATGAATTTTGAATCACAGATCTGAGGTAGAATATTAAATTGTAACTCAACTATTACTGACCAAAATGCTGCTGAGAATCTCATTTGGAGGTTGGTGTCTTTTCACATTTTCCTTTAACATTTCAGTGATTTTTAGCATTTTAAGCATCCTAAAAATTTTAGATTCAATGTATCAATATTATGAGTTTTGTTCCAGAAGTCTACCTCCCCTCTATTTGACCAGATGGCAAAAGTATATTCCTGCAGCAGTGGTTACTTGATCAGTAAACTGGCAACGAGCCATAACTGTATCACAGAGTTGCAGATAACACTCACTGTATACTGTACACACAGTTACAGATTTTGCATTTCTCAAATGACGAGGTCTTAAAATCTCCTTCTGTTTTCCTTTCTTTTCCTTCCCCTTTTACTGCTACCACAGCTCGACAGGACATACCCATGGCAATCTCAGTTTCATAACAACTGATGTCACGCCACTCAACCATAGACCCCCCCCTGGGCTACACATAGGCACATGACCACACTTCTACCAGAGCCTCAAATAGTCTTTGCAGATCTCTGGTTTTGTTTGTGTTCTCTGCCCCCTTAAGAAAGACTAATTGCAGAAAACCTGTCAATACAAAGCCAGCATATCAAAATTTTGTAGAGGAAATTAAATAAACAGATGAATAACTTTAGAAATGTGGCTGGATCACTAGAAATCTTAAAGCTTATTAAAGTACATCCTAGTAGAAATATGTATCTAGTACACCTCTATATGTCAGAGCACCTGAGAGTTACCATGGAATCTTCCATGTAACCTGTGCAGTTCCTTTAGCACATTCTCAAGCCTTTTGAATGGGTAAGTAAGGTTCATGGTTACCTCAGATTACAGACTTCCAAAAACTGGGTGAGTGATATGCTGTTAATATCTGGTAACTTTAAAACCATACTTAACCTGATATCAGTTGGGGTGAAATGCCAATAAATACAACATAAAAAATATGTAACATATTACAAATATGTTGAAAAGACCTAGGAAATGGCAGAAAAAACTCACACTTAAATTTGACTTATATTAAAGCAATCCCTGAATGAGCCAGCTTGCTCTTTACCTGACAGGACAGCCTTCTGGATTCCCTTCTTAATGCTAGCTTTGTGTCTCATGTTATATTCATCAGAGAATACCTCTTCACTGCAGGACTCTATCAACAGGAAGCATCTGCCCTTCAGTAAAGCATGTTAGATGTTTAAAATCCATTTCCCCCTCTAAGTTTTCAAACGGGCCCAGACAGATCTCTTCCCTTATTACTTTTCCTTCCCTCTAGGAAATAAGCTTGTCATGCCTCCAGGTGAGGCCTCACAATCAATCTAATAGTTAGCCTCAGCCAGAAAGAGTTTCCACTCTGTCTCATTTGTTCCCTTATAGAGCCAATTTGTAAAGCTAACCTACAAAAATGACCATTTTTCTTCCTAAATTAGTTGTCTGATGTTTTTCTACCTGAACTGGCTTATAAGATATTGTCAAGAATGCAGCACATTACCAGCAGCTGGAGAGAGAACGGGAATGCTCCTTTCACCAGCTGCTTGCCAGTAGATCTTGCAGAGCTGAAATGAAACCTTGTCCTCAATAAAGAAAGTGACAATGCCTTCTCATTAGCCTAATTTGACAGCTATTAATTCCTTGTCTCAACTCTTATGTCCTCTCCTATTATGGTTATTTGAGAAAGTCATCATATTTCAAATGAAAAATGTTCTGTGCTGGAAATTGCTGTCAATACCTGTCTTTGTATTAACAAATGCATTTGCTACAGTCATCACAAACTGAATAACACTATACCCAAGAAAATACAGATATTATGAGGTGAGAAGAAAGAGATTTAGGATGACCTTTCTCCTAAGCATCCCATAACTGCAAGTAGTGCTATATCATCAAATCCTCTGCATCTATTCTGGAGTGCATGCCAATTTTTTAAAACATTGTAGCCTAAAACACTAAACATCTACATATTTATTTGAATATGAAAGTACAACAATTTTCTTTTCAAAAATGCTTTCCACTTTCTCTTAATAGAGTAAAAGGTAAGTTGAGCCACTTAGGCACCTCGGTATGGATTAAAGGTCCTAAATTTAACCCCCCAAGTTTGTGAATCCTGCCCATAAGCCACTCTATACCTGCTTAGATATATTACCGACCCTTCAAGGTCAATAATATATCTGTCCATCATGTTTCTCATCATACAGAGGACAGCTGCAACTACTCCAAAGAAAGGTCACCTCAATTTATGGTTCAGAGCCTTCTCTTCTTCACCAGAGCAAATTCTAGTGTGCATAACACACATAGTGAACATAAACAAGGAAGATCATATTAACTTTCATTAATATTGCTTTTTTTCCTCATGCAGCTGGCAAATGTCCTTTGACTTTGTGACTACCTTTTCAGACCAGTGATTTTCAAGGAGGTTGTATTAAAACTGAACGTGCCACAATTTCAAAGTGTACCTCAGCTTTATAGTCCATTATTTAGTTTCAGCTGGTAACTTCAAAGCAACACAATCAAAAGATGGCACATATGATACCCAAACAACTACTACTGCCATCCCTTCCCACCCCATACTCTTTTCCTAATATGGTAGTTAAAAAAAAACAACACATCTTATTATATATTATCAAAGCAGAAGGAAGAGAAAAAATTTAAAGGATCTTCAACTATTTTACAACATACGTTGTTAAGGCATATCAAAGCAAAGCAACTGCATTTTACACCAGCTTGATACAAATGTAAAAAAATGTTCTAAAATAAGCATTTGAAAATTCTGAGCATTAGCTGACCCTGTTGCAAACTCATTTGATACATATATATAAAAGGATATACAAAGCTGTTGTTTTTTTTCTTTACTATAATACTGTAAAATTTCTGAAGGATTGAGGAAAAAGATAGCTATTAGCCATGGTCAGACTAAGGCCACAGCAAAGTTCCAGTCATGTTACAGCATACAGATATGTATGATGAGCCACTACAATTCTGATGGTGTCAAAAGACATACATATAATGGCATGTACTGCTCACAACACTGAGATTTCTTGTGCAGGCACAATTTGGGCTGAATTTTGAAAAGTCTACTGTTCCTTTTAGAACAGTTAACATATTATATTCAGATTTGAAGGAATGTAACGAGTATAAAATTACATTTGAGAGCACTTCATTCCTTTCTTTTTTTCTTTTCTTTTTTCTTTTCTTTCAACAAATTCAACAATCAATTTATATTCCATAGATCAGAATCTTACAATACATACTACACATATATTAAGTAAATATGTTCAGTTTTATTCCTTTTATGTCTACAGCAAAGCTTTGCTACGCTTTACTGGCAACTGGACAAATCTTACAGAGAAATCTCATTATACAAGCCAAAACTCAGTACTTCCCTTCCACTTAAATATTGGGATTCCTCCAAAACTCTAACTTGCTACTGCAGATAGGAACATGAACAGCTGAATAAAACACAAGTTTACAGTGGTCATATGCTGTGAACATGAATATGGAAGCAGTCTGACATAAACGATGCCAGATGCTAGTGTCTCTAAAGGAGCCAAAAACAGCAGCTGAGGATTCATAGGATGAAGGGCAGCTCCACTTCCACCGTTCTTAAGAAGCTCCAGTTGCTGAAAAGACAGCATTCCAGAAAAATGTATGCTCTTACTAAAAAAATTCAGTTTGCACTTTGTCTTGTGGCTGCATACACCGCACACAGCTTTACTGACCAGACAGGCAAACACAATTACATATCTGTAAAACAACTAGAACATGTGTAGAGGAGAAGGGAGTGGGCACAAAGATTTCCTTATTTTAAACAGAGAAGGAAAAAATTAGATATGGTGCAGAAAGAGGACTCTCTCTGATTGAAATAGTGCGTAAACAAGCACAGCCATCATGCTGCAACAGGTATGGCTCCTTTCTGTCATCACTTCCTCTATTTCGTGCATTCCTTCACTTACTTTAATTACAAACTTTATATGTACTATGCATAGAACTGCTTGAAGAAGAGAGTAACTTTCATTTGAGCAAAGTTCATGGAGGTCACAAAGGAATAGAAGGAAAGGGAAACAGAATCTAAAATGGCACTGAAGTCAAATATTTCCCTTTAGAGGATCTGCACCACAAACAGATGCACAGCCTTCAGAAGTAGGAGGCTATCTCCTACCCATTTCCCATGTTCAAATAAAACACTTAATCTGACTTTGCAAGGAGAATAAATCACTGACAGCTTTAGACTTTTTAGGTAGTGTCCAAGCTTTCCTGCTGGCAGTTCCAGTTAATTTTATTCTTACTGGAACTTCTAGAAGGGAGTAAAGCCCTGTCACAGCTGCCAGCTCACATCAGCTGCAAGTGCTGTGACTCCGCAGCATTGCAACTGTCTTTCCAGGCACATGCTATGTCACAGAGTTCAGCTAATGACACACTATGTGCAGCTGCTAGGGGCGGCCATTCTGCTCCTCACATCCTGCAAAGCACACCCAGAGTGCAGAAATAAAAGCAAAGTAGGGCATGTAGTACAGCAGGACTTCTGGAGTATGCTGTCTCTATCTACCTCTGTCCTAGAAGCCCATGTCGCAGTGCTGATCCTTCTCAGAATTAGGATTAAGCAGTGAAAAGGCTCAGGTGAGTACAAGGGAGGGAGAAATGCCTGCAATGGAAACAGGAACGAGAAAGGAAGATTAGTCTGTCAGCGGAGCATGGAAAGGGGAGGAGCTTGTGAAGTGACTGCCATCACTCACGGCCTAGCAAAAGGCAAGGAAAGCAAGGCTGCAAAGAATTGGTGCCAACGGGTAAGCTTAGAACCTGCAAAAAAGACGTGTGGGATATGTCAGCAACCTCGCTGAGCACTTCTGGCACAAATCACCATTTTTCTGAAATGTGGCATGCAGAACGAGGGTCTCCCAAGGAACTGTGCCTCCCTCCTCCGTGAGTTTTGTACAAGCTGACCACAGTCCCTAGGTTTTATAAGCTGATATGCAGATTTTATACCTGTGTATACTAAAAGGAATAACATCCTAAAAATTGTACCGCAAGATCACGGTTTATAAGAATTGTCATAGCCCCAGTACACGAATCCATTATTAGACTACTGCCTAGTACAAGATGGCTTGCATGTATTAGAAGACCATCTAACTGAGAAATAAGAATACAAAATTCATGTGAAGAATGATAATTCTTCAATTTCACTAAAGATTTTTGAAACAAGGGTGTTCAGCGCTACTTTCACAGATACTACTGCTTCCCCTGAGTGGTGAACTCATCACACAAAGGCAGCCAGGAGCTGCTGCCCCTCAGAGAGAAGTCACTGAAAGAAGCAGACTCTCCCATACCTGCTATACTTACTGTCTTTTGGTTTTCAAATGTTACAAGCATGACAATACTCTGGTCATTTCCAGGACATCCTTACTTGAATGTCCTGTAAAATCCCATTTCTGAAATGAAGTTTCAAGATCAAGGCATGATACAGGTGCATGAGAAGCTGAAAGCTGTCTATCCACATAAGCAAAAGCATAAGAAGTATTGTAGAAAGCGTGGAAAAACAAATTTTGAAGCGTCACACTTCATTAACAAAACAGAGGCATACAGACCAATGGATGGACCAATCTTGTCTTTGGCAAAAAAAAATACGGTATAAAAGCAAGTTAAAAGCTTAGTTTTGATTGCTATCCAGAACAACACTTTTTGTTCTTTGAGTCATATTCTTTTATGTATAATGAAAAAGAGATTTGAAACAGGCTCCTTCCTTCTTGTCAATATTAATATTCAGGGTATTATATTATTCAGTACTGAGAAAAGCAGTAACAACAGAGTTATGATCTGGCAAATCAGTCACTCAGTTGCAGATAAGCAAGCTGAAATGTATCCACTGCTTTATTCAACTAATATTCAAGATAAAGTATCAACTTATCTTCAAATTAAAGAACTATCTAGTTTTGTCAGAAAACGTGACATTTTAAAAGTATTTCTCCCTTGAATCCAAAAAAATCCACTAGAGTATAATTCCAGTCCACTATTTCAGTAAAATGTTACAACAAATCTCATTTAAGTTTTTTTTTTTCTCATTCATTCTTCCTTTGTAACTCTTCTCTTGTCAGTAATTCATCCTTATTCTCTGATGTATTCAATGTAATATTTCATCACGCACACTTTCTTACTAATAGCTCACTAATAGCATAACCAGCTACAGAGAAAAAAAAAAAGTATGAGTAAAATAAATTAAAAAAATTAAATTTACCAGCCCTTCTGGCTGTGATCTTGGAGCCATGCCGCAGTAATCGAATGCACACTTCCTTGTTACAGTGGTTAACCATCCGCAAATGAATGCTTCTCTTGGTTTGGATTTTTACAAGGCATTTCACCATTTTGACTGTGAATCCCTCTTCTCAAAGTCTTGTAGAAACTCTACTCATACTGCCTTCAACCTTTCATTGAGTTTCCTCCGTGTTTCAAAAGACCAGTGCAAGTCCCTCTCAATGAATCAAGTGACAAGCTTCTAACATGGCCAACAAAAATATCCCAGCAGGGAACAGAACGAGGGGTTATTTTTAAACACTTCTAAATACCCTGTAACGTACAATACAAACTTCCACAGAGTCCATCTCAGTTAGCAGTTGCTAGTGTAACAGCTGAATCACACACGCAAGTATAAAAATATCCAAGGCATCAAAACATATTGCAAAGAAACAAAGGGACAGCATTTAGGGACTGTTTTTCATGGAACAAAATGATACTGCAGCCATTATTTTTCTGAAAGCTTTAATTTGGCAGCTGATGTCAATTCCCCACTGCTGCCTGGAAAGTACTTGCAGAAAATGTATAGTTACGAAGGAAAAAAAAAACATGCTGTGCTTACGGGCCATAGTTTTAGGGGAACTAATGTGATGAAAATTCTTTCATTTCAAGCCTAGCATCAAAGCTGACCTCTCTGTGAATAAACAAAAAGAGAAAAATCCTCAACTTAGGGAAAGCATTACTCTCTGCATACGTGCTCCAGTTCTCAGTTGTGGGCAACTACTGAACTTTTCACATTCACCAGATATATGCGGTGCTTCAGAAGGCTGGCCATTTGTGTGTCCTGTGCAGCAGGCATACGTGGGTTCCTAAAAAAGGCATGACACACAGATGATCACTGCTGACCACTCGCTCCAGCTGAAAGCTGGAATGCAACCACATGCACAACATCATGCTGTCCTAGTGGGAGAGAGGCTCTGACTGGGTTCATCAAAGCCACAGAGAGAAGTCTGTGTCTGTGATCTGGCATTCCTGTACTCTCTGCACTATAAAATCAATAACATGCTGGCAAACGTGTGGGGAAAAAAGGGAGGAAAGGGAAACAGTCCTGCAAACTTGTGTTTTACACCAAGTGATTTCTCTCATTAAAGACATCTACTTCATTGGAGATTTTTTGAAAATATCTTGGCAGTAACTCCCTCCCCCTGCCTCCAAAGTGCATACAATCTGAATATGCAGCAGATCTCCTTTTCACTCCATCCTCCTGCAGGGCAAGCATTCAAATGCAAGGGAAGGCCTGAGGAGGTAGGTGGCACTTGGACAACCAAAAACATTTATGTAGATGAATACACATATATCATTTATATGTTAAGTGACTATGCTCATGCAAAGAAGGAACAGAGAGACTTCAAGTCACTGCTCACAGAAAAACAAGGAAGATTTACAGTGAAATCTTGTAGATAAATCTGCAACTCTTTGTCTTTACTATTAATTCTGGGCAAGTACGGAAAAAACTCTCTCAAGAGAAGGAAGGCTTTACATGACCTGGTATCAGCAGTGAATCCTGCATAGTGGTTGGAAGATAGTTTTCAGCAAATATTTTCCAGATGAGGACACTATTTCTCTCCTTCAGGGATGCCTGAGACTCTTTTTCTGGTTTTGTTTTTGCAGAAGGAAGGTAACAACACCATTCTTAGAAACTAATCGATTTTGCAGCTCTGTCCACTCTCCTTCCTTAACTGCTATTCTAGATAGCAACACAGCTGAAAGACTAACCACTGGCAGAAACTATGTTAGAGAGACCCCTAGCATTCATGCTGAGTTTGAGAGGAGGCTGAAAATTGCAGATGGTTTTGTATCTTCTCTTAAAATCAGAACCTGTGGTTTAAAAAAAAACCAAAACAATCTCTTCCCCATACCAGAAAACTAGAACTAATAAAACACTCCTCAAAGCTAGTGTCCTCCCTCCACCAGTGAAATAAAAGAGCAGGAAACTTTTATTCAAGCACATTGATTTTTATGCTGAACCATAGTATAATAATGGAGAAGAGTGATTTATTTTTAACAGAAATAGTGATCTTATTTTGTAGATACATCTTACAGTAAACACCTGAAAATCTGCAAATTTATAAATATGTTACAAAAGAAAGATGGCAGAGCTAATTATCTGTTGTACTACGTTTTGTTGGCTTGAAACAGAAGTTTCGCTTGTGAAAAAGCTGGTTTGGATCTGTAAGGGCTAAACAACATGGCCAGAGAACTGTAAATCCAGGTTAGTTTGTTGACCATAGACATAATGATGAATGTGCTCATTCCACAACACTCCTAGAAATGTTCAAGACAAACTGAACAGTAGAGGAAGGTAATAATGATGACCAGACTACCAGACTTTACTCCATAGATGAGAAAGTGAACTCACCAACAAAAATTACCAAAAAAACTAGTACAAAGTTCTATTATGTAAGACCTGAGCTAGGGATATTCATTTTGGCTTCTACTGATCTTGATGGAAACTTAGGAAAATTTAATTATCTTTGCAGACCGTAGAAACCTAAAAATAGAACTGTTAATTTATTTAGAAATGCAACCAAGAAATCAGATGGCCTCCCACATACTACGATTTACATTTTTTTATACATATACACACACCAGGTACAGTTAACAAATTGGAGTACTGATTCTGCCAATTTGAAGGGAAAAGCTGTTTCATACCATATGAAACAAGACATTTCCTAACTCTCTCTACATGACATACTAAAGTAAGCTGTGCTTCATATCCAGCAGATAAGATTTCAAAACTAAGAATGTTGAAAATTCATGTATTAGTTCTACCATACAGAAACAGCAAGCAATAACAATCTTTTTTTTCCAATAAAAATCCATACAATAACACTTATTTGTGCACAGGAGAAAAGTTGACTATCTGTTACAGTGTTCTGGCTCTACAGGCATAAAGTGTGAACAGACAACTAAAATTATTTTTATCTTACTAGAATATTTTTAATATTTATGGGGACTATTGCATTAGAGACTTTTTTCAGGTGCTATGGTACACAGAATTAACACACTCAGACAACCATGCATACATAGTAGCTGGTGTGTGCCCATTCCCATACACATTTATCAGATGCAACAAAAACTCCATTTTTTAAAAATAAGATATTGTTGATACCAGATAATTGCCACCAATTCAACATCTCTTATACTTCAGTGACACAACAATAATTTCATTAAATCTTAAAAAAAAAAAAATCACCCAGCTCAGTAAGCACATCTAAAAAGTGTAGAAATACATGGGGAAGAAAAAATTAAGGGGTGTTGATTTTAAATAGAAGGAATTTAGAATGAGTCTCTCCCATCAACTGTCTTTTTCCAAAAACACACACAAGGTAGGCCAACTAGCAGAAGGACTGGATCACATTACTTCACTTTGACTGCTTCAATAGCAAAAGTCAGTATCACCAAGAAAGCAATTTATGCATGAAACCTGAGCACATATGTATCAAATGGCTTAGTTTTTATCAGTTAGCAAAATTGAGATAGAGATACTGACGTGTAATAGAGATATTAATTGATTTATTTATTTTTACTCAGATAAGCAAGTCTTGCTTGCAGCTGATGCTAGGAAATCTGAAGAAAACAGCCACCCCCTGCAAAATAATTGCCAACTCATCAGGACAGAAACTAATCTGCATTACCAAATCAGACAGTGAAAGAAGGCATGAACACAACTGCTATAGCAATTAGCAAAACAAACCTAACATGTTCAACTGCAATGTAGCGAAAAAATTTCTACAGAGATAGGACCATAGGAAGGATCTAATAGGAGAATCCAGAATGAGCGAATTTGGCTATCTGTGACAAAGATAAATTCTGCAAACACACTTCTAAATACTGCAAAACCTGTACAATGAAGAAGGTCTTAAGAAGAAGGTCTTCAAAGTTTAAAAGGTATAAATGACCTCTACAAGCATATCTGATTGTCATTCACATATAATTTGGTTCCATGTGATAAGCTTCTATGTAGGACAGTCATTCTATGATTTATCATGCTTCCTCCTTCCTCAGAGTCAGATAGAACTTACCACAAGAGTAATAAGAAAAGATGAAGAATTTTAAGCAGTATCCACAAAAAAATGAGAACAGATCTGAAAAGCTTAAGTCAAGAGAACTTCAGATTAGTCTTCCGAAGACAGACATACCGAACTGGAGAAGGGAAGGACATGCTGCAAGAGCAGGGAAGAGATTTGAGAAGCTCAGCTACTAGAACCTTACAAAAACACAGTAAGAATAGAGGGAAGGAATCAAATGTCAGAAGCTGTAGTGCTAATGCATGAGATAGCTATTAAAAAAAAAAAAGTTTCTGGAGTTTCATTTAATTTCTATTAATTAAATGCAGACATCAGAAAGTCATAAAGTATGAAACCACAGAGCAGGTCACACAGAAGAATAGAAAAACTAATGGAAAATGTTCAGGATATATTACTATTATTTCTGAAAAGAGTTCATTATCTTACAATGCCTAACCAATTGTCTGTTAGAATCGACTGGAACTGGGTTAAAGAGGACAGGATGCAATTATGATAACGTAAAATATTTGTAGTCATTCTCAGAAAGTAAGCTATGAAAACATTCATCTCATCCCATTTTGCTTTATTTTCTCTCCCAAATCCCAAGAAATCTTGAGAAAATCGTGTTTTTAACTTAAAAGTGTTGCTTGTGAAGCGTAAGTAAGAAAAATGCATTAGCTCTCATTTATTTCAGCAGCAAGTCTAGCCTGCAAACTACCGCCAACATACTTTTTTAAATAAATCCCTAGATTTTTTCAGGGGTGTCAGTGAAAACAGTTTCATTGACTTGCAAATTACAAACTTCCAGTTAGTTGCCAGCAATGTAAAAATGAGGTAAAAAGATTGACATGGGCAGAAGTCTCCTGTTTGTGCATGAAATACATCATCCTCATTATTGTAGCTCTTCTGAGACCCATTAGCTAAGACATTCCAATTAGGATGAGCCTGTCATCTGAAAGTGACTATAACTTCAGTGAGACATCAACTCCCAGCTCCTGAATCCTACCTCAGAAATACACTGACATTTGGGTGCCAGTGTCTCCCACAGAAGCCATATCCCACTGAGAACATGACTACAAACTACTTACATCTAAAAGGCAGCTACTCTGAGCTTTCATCAGTTTTCCATTGGCGCACTTGCTGTCTAATAAATTGCTTGATAAAAGAAGTACTGACTGGTGGTCAATCTACCAGGTAACTCATCTACATAGCTATAATTTTAAAGAGCAAAAAAAAATACTCTTACGCAGGAACACCAGTTCAAGTCTGGAAGTTAAATTTGTAATTGGACACCTGTATACAGCCCTTAAGGGCTGAGTGAAGAATTAGATCTTGAGGAATGAGATAACACCATGAAAACTCATTTTTGCTGCCATTCTAACAAATTTCTGTTTTCAAATCCCCTTATCTAAATGTCAACTGCTAAAATAAAGACTACACTGTTATCACAGACATCCATTATTTTAATTCCCATAAACAGCAGTCATTTATGTTCATGATTAGTCAGCATACATTTTCTTATCTGAAGATGAAATCTGATATGGGAGAATGGATAGGCTGTAGTTGTTTTTTCATATTTGGTTGCAATATGGGTTTTTACATTTGAAAGGATTATGCTACGGTTAACAGGACAGGTTGTTCAAAATCCCCTACAGACTGCTAGCACCATCTCTGATTGCTTTGTTCCCTAGCAACATGAGTAATTGACAAAAAAATTTCCCTCTCACCTGGCAGTTTCTGTTAGTTCAGTTTTAAAACCTCTCCAGCAGCTTTAGGAAGAAAAGGTGCTTACTCAAGTCAGCAATTAAAAAGGATAACACCACGATCACCGTTTTTTTTTGGCTGCACATTTTGCTTGCAATATGCAAAGCTGATATAAAATTGACAAGCAAGTTTTGCTCAGTTAGAAAAGAAAAATGGTATTGCCCTGAGTCTGTACAAGGCATGAACTGCCAGCAGCACTGTGGCCAGCCTTCCTGATGAGTTGCCTGCCTCTGCCTACATGGAATTAGTGCAGCACCATATGAAGGTCTTGGCCATCAGCATCTTGAACATCGGTTTAGCATACAGACCTTGCAGGAGTATGAGTGTGGGTCCCGGAGCCAGCACACACAGCCTAGAGACAGCTTACCTGCCCCATAGCCAGCTTTGGTATGGCTACGCTGTGCTCAGCAGCATCTACAGGCACTTTGGAAAGGACACTTGATTGTCTGCCTCCACCTCAGGCCCCACCATCCAAAGAGTTGCCAAGATTGTTTGACATGTGTTATGCACTAAAAACAGTTTGCCAGTGCAGTTATGTCAGTCCCAGAGCTGGCTGCCCTTTCTCTCCCAGCCTACAAGCTCCTGCTCCTGTCCTTGCCTTTGGCACAGCACCTTGGACCACTCTGATGAGTCTCTTAAAGGCTGAGCCAGCAAGAAGTGGGTCACCATTATTAACATTTTAACTCCTTGTACTAATTCACTCCAAGGTGATTAGCGCTGGTGGAAGGGAGATGATGGAACATACAGCAAAAAGATGCACACAGGCATGTCATGTGGGGAGGTGAGAGGAGAGCTGGTGTCCGAGCTGCAAGATCAGCTTAAATTGCCATTTGATACGCCCCAAGCCCTCTGCAGGAATATACTGTACAAGAGCTGAGTACCATTACTTGGCAGCTACTGGCATATCATATTCTACAGGAAACCCATGAACAAATATTTCTTTTGAACTGTAATAATAACAACAATCTGCTCATTTAAAAGGAAACATGACTGTCTAGCATATATCATGTATGTATTTGAAGCATATCAGCACTCTCTAGTAAGCATATAGAAAATACAGGCAGCAGTTTCCAAAAATAGATTTCATTGCTTAGAGTTTTAAGTAAAGCAGCAAGTCGTCATAACTCTGCAATAGTGGGAACTGAACAGCAGGAAGGAACATGGTAGTTGATTCTTGGCTGCCAGAAAGTGAATTCCAGGTATTTCACAGCAGAGGTAAATAAATAATTGATAAAATTAGCTACCTGCCACACAGCTATTACTACTAATTGTTATAATCTAAGTACACAGGCAATTAAGTCACGCTATTCTTAACAACATTCTGTGCATAAACTCCAAACAATGAACAAATGACATGACTCCTGTACAGTGACATTCAAAACATGCTCCCAAGAAAATGAATACAGTTACAAAAGATCAGCTATTCTCTGTTTCCCCTGAATTAAGTACAACAAATAAGCAATAAAGGTTGCATTTCCCAGCTTCTGATACTATTAGCTTGCTATATCTCAAGTAAGAAACATTTTTGTTTAGTTGGCTACCTTTTTATTATGAGTAATGCACTTACCCTCATTTAAACTGACCAAGATGTTCACATCATTATTTGTAAGGACTGCATCTCAGAAAGATACATATTTAATGCTACTATTAAAATATCAAGGAATGAACAAACATGTGGAAAGCCTTGTTCTACAAAATCCACTTGAACCAGTCTTCAAATAACACCCTCTTTTTTCACAGAATTGGAGACTTTTTTCCTAGCATTAGAACAGAAATAAACTAGCACACCTAGAAATAAACTGCAGATACTGTTTAGTAAAGGGGTACTACGCGGAAATTATTTATGTTCTTTTGTTTACTAATTGCAGGAAAAAAATTGATAAATAGAGTGTTTAATGGCAGTAACTTTCCTCAGAAAGTATTCTGCACGAGGCTTGTGCACAGTTCTTTGAGCTAGTGATCATTCCTCAATACACAGAGCCTTAATGGTGTATTCCTAGTAGAAGTAATTAAAATTTTTCCTAAGTCAGTAAAACCAAGATGTTTTTCCAGGTATTTTCTAACAAGTATTGGTAGTGTTTGCCAGGAATCAGGTAACTGTCTCACCTTCATCTAAAGGAACCTCTTCCTCTTCACATGGAGAAGGAAGAAGAGGCTGCAAAGGTTCCATATTAATTATGAGTTGCTTGTTCAGGGAGGGAGAGCTGCGACTCTGCGTAATGCTGGTTCTAAAAGAACAGGGAAAACAGGGTTAGTTTATTCACACACACAAACACACACAAAAACAACAACTAGAGTCAAAAAAATGTACCTCATTTCAGAATAATTTTGCAAAAATTATGGTAGGCCTTGAGATGTCATAACAAGCTCTTCACAATGAACACTGCTTTTGCCCATGTTATGTTGCACTCTTGGCAGACAACCTTTCTAACATCCAAAGCATAAGAAATGTTTTTGTGCTTTGTGCAGCCTGTCACCTTCTGATCTCATGCACTATTGCAGACTGTTGCTCCTCTCCACACCACATGGCAGATCTGAGTATTTGGCTTCAAGGAAGGCAGAGAGGATATTGTTACATTGCCTCCGGGACTAAGTGAAAGACTTGTTATGGATTAAGCACTGCAAACTAAAGAATAAAGCAAGAACAACTCTATCCTTGTAGTTAACAGATAAACAGAGATTTCACTCTCAAGCACTGCAAACACTGCTTCTAGACCATGCCTTCAGGCGCTCAGTTGAGTCTTCTTTCTTGTTTTACTTGCCTCGAACAGATTTTCCTACTAGCGGGTGTTGAACTTACTCAGGAAAGTTTAAGGAATTTTGTTGATTTGCTTCAGCCACATGGCTCACTAGCCTAGAACATGTCACTGAGAAAATAAAATGGTCCTTCAGAATAAGTTATTTAGGGCCTACATGTTACAGACCTGAAGCTAGAGATGAACCATTACATTTTAAAATATTTATTTTTTACAGAAGCAAAGATGAAAGGAAAGAGGATTCTCTTGAATCTTTGACTTCAAATGGTACATAGATTTGCATTTAGCATAGCGTAGTAATACTGCTCATGCTGTGTTCTCTCCATCCATCCTCAGCTTTCCCCAGATTAGGTTCGGTCTTAAAACTGCAGGTGAAAGATAAGGAAACAGTCCCAGGAGCAGAGCTAAAGTTTCACAAGTATGTTTCAAGTTCGAAAAAGACAGCTTACAGTGACACACAGATAAATAAACTGAGTAAAACACATATGGGAATTGAAGAGAAGGGACTGCGTGTTGCTGAGGGTTTTGGTAAACTAAGGGCACAGATGTCCTGTCTAAATCACATTACATGTCACTAAATACTCTGTAGGGATTAGAAAAACACTTATTGTTCAATTACTGTGATTCTCTTCTAATTAACATACACCCAAAGCAGTATTTGTCATCATTTGTATTACAAAGAGCAGTCTCTAACAACTACTTCATTTAAATTTTCACTATCCAGAGAAGTTTTCCACTGACATGACTGTTAACCATAATCACTGCAACCTAGCTGCACCTCTGCAGGCTTGTTGTCTACCTACTTGGATCTTTGTGCTTGTTGAAACAAGCTATGAAGCAACTCCCAAAATGGGAACTGTGCCTGCTAACACCTACTAAGCTCCTATTCAGTATTTATTTACAGAGATACCTCCTTCAAGAATGCCCTGAAGGCAAAAAAATAAAATAACATTAAAATTAAATTGTTCAGTGTGCATTTGTCAGAAAAAAATTGCCACTGTATTAATGATTTATGACTACACATTCCAGATTTTCAGTCTACAATTTTTAAATGTAATATCCAAATACAACATTCTACAGGAGCCACCTTAGAGTTCTTTCTCTCTAGACATAAAGAGAGGGAGACGTAAAGAGAGAAAGAGGGAGAGTGTGAAGGGAGAAAAAAAATTATATTTATTTCTTTATATCTCAATCACACAATTTCCTCTAGCTGTTTGGCATCTGAAAAAAAATGCCTTTTTTTTTTTTTGCTCCAAATCCAAACTAATTATTTCTAAAGCCTAACTTTTTTTTTTTTTTTTTTGAGCTGAAACTATTATATTCTATAATTTTCTTCTATCTATTCTATCTATTACAAGGTCAAGCTATATATTGTTCTCCTCCATTTCAAAACCTGCATCACAAAGAAACTTCACATCACTAGGCTTTTCTTATTCCATCTAAAAAGCTGAATTTGAAGGTACCATAATATTCTAAATGCAAGCAGCTGTAGGATGATTAATCATAAAAAAATACACATTCATATTTATGGGTGTTTAGTCTGTGTGGCATTGCACTATAACTATTCCAAGTCTGATTTGTTAATTTACATGGAGAGTTTCAACAATGTACTCTAAAACACTGAAAGCAGATAAAAATGTAAGATAAAAATAATTTTACTTTAAAATCTTTTTATCCCACAGAAAAAAAAAAAAAGATCCTACAGAGAGTAGGCAACAAGATACTTCCTTATCTGAGTAACTAGTTTAATTTAAAATTCATTTTTATACCTATGTATTCTGTCCCAAGGATGGACTCATATTCTGCCTTCTGTGTTCCCGGATAACACTGTCTTTAAAACGTGATCTTTAAAAACATATATAAAAACATACCTGTATGGACTTAATATTTGTTCCATAGTAGGGCTGGGCAACATATTATATTTTCTGCAAATATATTTCTATACTTTAATAAAAACAATCCACTTTTATCCCAAGTGTAGGTGAAGTTTCCATATTCAAATATATATATATACATTTAAAGGGCCTCACCCCACCCTGATAAAAAAAAACAAAAAAACAAAAAAACCCAGAAACACAGTCAAACTAAGGATATAGCTGCAGAATATTCAGAAAATTAAGTAAGATTTTAAAAAGGTTTTTAAATAGCATTATAGTCTCTTTTCTCCTGTGACATGATAGAGTGTGACAAAATGGTCTTAAGCAGCACGAGCAGAGGTTTAGGAAGGGTCTGTTCACAAAAAGGCTTTGCTGAGCAGCTTTACACCATCTAACAGCATTCCTGGTTATGTGGAGAGGTCCCAGAGAACTGGAGGCTTGCCGATGTGACTTCCATCTACTAGAAGGGCCGTAAGGAGGATCTGGGGAATGACAGGCCTGTAAGCCTGACCTCAGTATCAGGGAAAGTTATGGAGCAAATCATCTTGGGTGAGATCACACAGCTCACGCGTGGCATCCAGGGGATCAGGCCCAGCCACGGGTTCATAAAAGGCAGGTCCTGCCTGACCAACCTCATCTCCTTCTATGACCACGTGATCAAATTGGTAGATGAAGTAAAGGCTGTTGATGTAGTCCACCTCGACTTCAGCAAAGCCTCTGACACGGTATCCCACAGTATTCTCCTGGGGAAACTGTCTGCCTGTGGCTTGGACAGGTATACTCTTCTCTAAGTAAAGAACAGGCTATAGTGCTGTGCCCAGCAGGGAGCAGTTAATGGAGTTAAGTCCAGCTGGAGACCCATTCCAACTGGTGTTCCCCAGGGGTCAGTACTGGGGCCCATCTTGTTTAATATCTTTATTGATGATCTGGATAAGGGTACGAAGCGCACCCTCAGTAACTCTGCAGATGACACCAAGTTGGGAGGTAGTGTTGATCCGCCTGAGGGTAGGGAGACCCTTCAGAGGGAACTGGATAGGCTGGATAGCTGGGCTGAGGCCAGTGGAGTGAAGTTCAACAAGACCAAATGCCGGGTCCTGCACTTTGGCCACAGAAACCCCAGGCAACTCTACAGGCTTGGGGCAGAGTGGCTGGATGACTGTGAAGAGGAAAGGGACCTGGGGGTGTTGTTTGATGCTCGACTGAACATGAGCTGACAGTGTGCCCAGGTGGCCAAGAGGGCCAATGCCATCCTGGCCTGCATTAAAAATAGCATGGCCAGCTGGAGCAGGGAAGTAATCACGCCCCTGTTCTCAGCTCTGGTGAGGCCGCACCTCAAGTATTGTGTCCAGTTTTGTTTTGGGGCCCCTCACTACAAGAAAGACATTGAGGCCCTGGAACATGTCCAGAGAAGGACAACAAATCTGGAGCACAAGTCTTATAGAGTGGCTGAGGGAGCTGGGATTGTTCAGTCTGGAGAAGAGGAGGCTCAGGGGAGACCTCTTCGCACTCTACAGCTTCCTGAAGGGAGGCTGTGATGAGGAGATGGTCAGTCTCTTCTCCCAGGCAACAAACAGGACCTGAGGAAATGGCCACAAGTTGTGCCAGGGGAGATTTAGATTAGACATAAGGAAAAACATTTTCTCTCAGAGAGTGGTCAGGCACTGGAATGGCCTGCCCAGGGACGTGGTAGAGTCACTGTCCCTGGCAGTATTCAAGAGGCATCTGGAAGAGGTGCTATGAGATATGGTTTAGTAGCTTGTGGTAGCAATAGTGATGGGAGGACGGTTGGATGATCTTGTAGGACCTTTCCAAACTTGTGATTCTATGATTCTACGATCAGGCACTGGAACAGGCTGTCCATGTAAGTGGCATTCCTGAAGGTATTTGAAGAGATGTGTGGATGTGGAACTAACATGTCATGAGACATGTTAGTAGATAAAATGGTTGGATTTGATGATCTTGAAGATCTTTTCCAACCCAGATGATTCTATGAAATCTGATTTTCTTGCTGGCCTCTTCTCTTCAGAATCTGTTATCTTTAATTAGGCTTTGACAATTTACATTGTCAGGGCAATAAGTGATGAAGACTAGAAAGAATTAGTTTGCTCATAAAGTCCAGATGATTACTTCTAACAAGTCAACTTTTTTTTTTTTCTTAAATAATGAACAAATTTTTTGCATTTTAAGCTTACTGGGCTATGGAAAAGCTATTAAGTATACCTTTAAATATTCCCATATGTGTAAATGAAACAATCTTTTGAAACTGGGCAAGAATTGGGAAATAAATACCATTGTACTTATCTGTCAAAATCATGTAACAAGATTCTAAGTCCAAACACAGAAAATAATATGAGCTAATTATCTAACCAATTAAAGCTAGCTACAAAGCAGCACAAATTAACTTCCCTTGTGTAGCAGACAATACACAATTGTCAAAATTTTCTGTCACTGGCAACACACATTTCCGAATGTCTCAGCATGGAGGTTCAAAATAAAAGGCACTACACCCCACAGAAAAGGAAAGAGAATGTCGCTGCGGAGTGCAATAATTCTCTTTTATCCTTTAGCTGCAGTATTGAATGTCTAGACGTACCTGTGAACTTCTGGAGGTTCCCTCTGGATTTTAGAGCTTGCCTCCACCACCTCTTTGGCTACTTTTCCACTGCATTAAAATATTAATCATATATTCAAGCAAATAAATATTAAGATGAGCTCATTACATGACAAGAACTATAGAAGCATGAATAATTTATGTATTTTTAAAAAAAGAAAAATGAAAAAAACAAACAAAAAATGTCTAAAATTAAAAACTGCTGGTAATTTATCTGCAACATTACTGAAGAAAAAGAAGCCTCTTGTAATTGAATGTTATGTGTTACTAAGACCAATGCAGTAACACATCCCTTTTCCAGCCCTGTCCAGCAGCACCGCTCTATATTAACATCATCTACAATAGCCATACATCCTTGTTTCTTAGAACGTACACCAAAACAGGGTCCCCATTATGGTGGAACTGCTCTCTGACAAAAGTCTGCATTAAGTTTATTTTATAGGAGACACAAAAGGGACAATACAAACTATTTTCAGTCCTGTCCGGAAGTAGGTTTGAAAAGGTCCTCAGGAAGGAAAAACTTTCAATTTGCCACAAGTAATAACTGTGTTTTTGTTTGTTTTTTAACTTTCTGAAACAGTTTAACATGAAAAAGAAATAGGAAGCACCCACCTATAACGAAATCTGCTGCCTTTAAAAAATATTTTGCTGCTGGACATGGTCTTGATCTGGCTAGATTTTGCATACCTTGATGAAAAAGAACAAAGGTTGTTGTATTTTCAGCACTGAAGAAACTGGATATGCAGAACTGAAAAAGTTCATTTACAATCTGTGCTATTTTTATACAACAAAGTAGTACTCAATAATTTGACTTACCAACTTTTTTTAGACCTATAAATGAATTTGTATATGAAGTGTCACACAAAACAATTCAAACAGTGCAGAATAACTGAACACAAAGTGAGAGATTACCTGGATAGGAAAACATGAAAATGAAATGCAAACACTTGCTGCATCTCTAGGGACTTTCATTCTTAAGACAAAAGAGACTGCAGTAAGCCAACAAGCCCTAGGGGAAGTTTACTCTAGGAGAAGACAACACGGCTATCATTTCCACTTTCCCACTAATCAAACAAATAAAGAATACAGAAGCAGTCTACTTGTCTCTAAAAGCAGGTGCCTTTATGGTGTCTCTATGCTGTCAACTTTAAGGAGCCTGCATCATACCAATCTTCCGTAACCACAAAGCATGTAGCAAACCTTTATCTTAACAATCAGAGTCTGACCTACGATGATAATAGAAGAGTACAACCTCAGGCATGCTATTTCCTTGATGGACAGTGGCTTCAAAATGGCAAACATTTCATTTGAGTCTCATTCTCAGATCCTAGTGGACAATATTCTATAGCTTATAAGTAACTGAAAATAATCACAACCATTAACCAAGAGCCTGGACTGAGTCATAACTAAAACTCTATTTTTCATTGCAGAGGTGAATTAGCAGCTCTGTTGTAGCACCTCATATTTCTGGCGTTCTCATTGAATATATTAATTGAATTATAAGGATGCATTATCAATATTAAAATAAAAGAAGGAATCTCCTCCAAAAAATAAAGCAAATTATAAACATCCATGGTAGAAGATACATTCTTCCTGTGCAGTTATGGGGTAAGGGTGAGGATTCACCCTTACAACGTCCCCTTTGTGTTACTATGTCCCTACAAAGAAAATTTTAAATAAAAATAATAATGCAATAGTATAAGGAGAGACTAAGTAGCAGAAAAAACTACTCACTCAAAGGGAAGTGTTTTTAAACACAAGTTCAATACCATGTTCAACCAGCATCACCTTTCAGTTTCTAAACATTTTATAATACTGGCTTGTAATAAAATAATATTCCTTCTGAACATGCCTATTTTTTCTTTTCATTTTGAGTTCTGATAATGAAACAGAACATTTCATTTTAAATAATCTTTTAGTGACACACATACTCTTTTCCTTTTAGTATAGATGATGACTGCAATTTTACTTACTTGTAAAAAGCCTGGTTCTCCACCCCACACTTCCAAAGATGCTTACAGGCTGCTGGTGTTGAGGTATGGAATGTCAGCACAGCCTTTTTCTATGTGCCAGAAAAAGGAGACAAATAAAACAAACAAACTTTTGAAATCTGAACGATTGAAGCATTCATATCTGATGGCTATCACTAATAATCAGATAGGCTGAAGACCAAGATTTCCTGTGTATTCTTCATCTATGTTTGCTAAAAGAAATATATCCCATATATGGCTGGTAATCAAACTACTTGGGCAAATTTTTCAGAAATAAAAAGGAATGCTCTGAAGAGGTAGAGAAGAATATATATGTAAGTGACTTCTGAGATAAATCTGTACTGACAGCATCCAGCCCAAAATCAGTCTTTCTGTTCAATATTCCACCATTATACAGTTGCTGCACTGCTTACCATCTATTTCTCCCCTGTTCACTATGTCCTATCACCAAATCCTCCTTGCTATTATACCAACACCTCCTGCTACTTCGGGTACGGCTTCCTTCCATCATTTTCTGTTCTCCATCCAGACTACATCCAAAGCCATAATGCTGGGCTAAATCACTCTGCCCCAGGGGAAGTTCTGATTAGAGCATGTTGTAAGGAAAATTCCCGCAATTTTAACTGTAAGAGTCCAATGACAGTACTCTAATTAGGACAGACTTCATCCTATCCAGCTGAGCAAAATTTGAGAAAGTGATGTTAAAAAGATGAAAATATTTTGCTCTCATCCAGGATTCAATTCCCACGAGATGCTGTTCATGCTTTAGAGTAGGCAGGTACAGCTTTAGTGTTTTAAAACCCATTAAAACTTGGCTACACAGACAATCAAAACCAGGTGCAATCAGCTCAGCACTGCCAGCAGGGTAAGTAAGAAACATCTCAATCCCTTGCAAATAAGACACAATTCTGACAACAATACTCACATTAATTGGTGTTCCATTTATATATATATATAAAATTATCATTATACTTCATAGAAGTTTAAGTTTGGTTAAAAATGATATTATATTTGACTCTAAATCAAATACAGAATTCCTGTGAAAATACTAAACCTGACCTCCTTTTGTGCTCCAAACACATAAAAAGTCTTCCCTTCAAATTTCAGCTTGTAGACATCACACCTAGAAAGAGAAAAATAATTTACTGTAGACAATTGACTGAACTGCATGTAAGAAAATAATTTGCATGCAGACTTCACTGATTCACAAACATCAAGCAGGCTTTCAAGAGACAAAAGCTTCAAGAGAGGTCTTCAGCATAAAATCTTCAGAATAAAACCTTCAGCATAAAAGTATGTAATATTCTAATTTCCTTTACAGCAGAGAAAATAAGCAGAGCATTTGTTTTACAACCCTACACACCTGCAAAAAATTAATTTGGGATGCTGGAAAGGAAAAAGGGTTGACAGCACTTATTATCGGGTGTTGTGTGTTGCTTTCCTGTGCTATAATTTAACTCAGGTTCAAAGTACAATCTAGATATGGAATAAAGCTGCACTGCATTAAGACTATACAATTATCTCTGATTAAATTGCAATGGAAATTTCATCATTATCAGAGCAGAGATGAAGACACTGTAGTTTCTCAAACTTCTCTGAAGACTCTGGATGATGGATAGGTGAAATGGGGACTCTGGAGGTAAGGAGGATGCTATTCCAGAAAATTTCTAACAAGTGTTTTGCTTTAACATTTATCAATAGCAACAAAAAAGTCCAATTCCAGTAGAAGGATAGAAAGATGAAAAAAGACCACTTTATGAAGTAAAAGAACAAAACTGTTTCCTTTTCTTGTTTACATTTGACTCAACTGTTATGTTCTGGTAGATAAAATGTGAAGTTCCTCAGAGAAAAGTTGTATTATTCAACACCAACGTGATTTAGGAGGCAGGTTACAAAGATGCAATATGCTTTAGAATGGTACAGAGAAATCAGTCAGATCCTGAATCAAAAATTATTCATTAAATAAAGTATACATGTGTAAACAACAATAAGACAATAAGTCAAAGGCAAACCAGGAATACAAAGACACTTTGGTTGAACCAGTGCACTAAAACATTACCAATATATTACAGTGACAATAATTTACAGAACCAATCTCTTTTCTAAAACCCAACACAAACTAAAGCATATGGTATATTTTGCTGTTTTTTATTATCACACTCTTTTGGTGCATCCACCATAATTAATGTCCTCCATAATGAATAGTTAAGTTGTCAGTCCTCAAAATCTATTGAGATTTTGTGGGATAAGATCAGTAAGATCTGAAGACAAGGAAATCTCAAATATGAATTTGGATTTTTACTGAGTGGTGTAAATATCAGCTAATACCAGTGAAAGCTACTCAGTTCTAGGTTTTATAAACGAGAAGAGCAGTACAAGCATCACACTGTATCTAGATCAATCTCATCAGATCAACCTTCCAATAGCCAGCATAACACTGAGATTCTCCGTGTTTTTTCATCTATCAATATGTTATTTTGTTTACACACCAATGGACTAAATGAATACACAGAGATCTTCAAAAAGTCACCTTACCCTTCCATGGAAACAAGAAAAATAAAGCACTCAAGCTCAGTTCCTACAGTATGGTGGATACAAGCTTAGCAAGTGATACTCTTTCCTTCTATCATAGAATGACACTACAGTTACCTGGACATGATGCCAAAAGCACATACCACTTAAACATTCTTACTAGGGCAAGCTGATATTAACCCTGGGGAAACTACAACATGAACTCAGGATCATAAATGCACAGTATTTGACAAACATCCCCAGAGCTGCATAGAGAAATGTATGTTACGTGTACAATTACACTACTTTAAACCTCTGAGGATTTCACGTTACTCAGCTCTCATGGAGATTTCTATAGGCATAGGAGAGCCCATCTCAATGTAAATAGCTGCCTCACCATTTCCTCATCTTCAGCCCACCTTCTTCCCACAAGAAAGGCTGAGAGTGCTTCTAAGTTGCTGATGTTGGCACCAGTTTAGCAGCAGGACCAAAATGAGATTCATGGGCTTCGGAGCATGTCTGTACACACTCTGCACCACACTACTGAGAGTCCAGATATCTCCTGTCACCTCAACTGTAGAAGCTCAGTTTTATCTCTCCCTTAAACATGGCTGAGGCTGGAAAACTAAGTCAAATATTTTAAAGTAAAGAGGTGGGGGGCTGGGGAAAAAAAGGCCCTCCCTTGAGGAAATAAAAAAAAGATTAAAAAAAGAGAGAAGAACAAAGCAAGAAGAGAAAGTCCAGTTCTGGGGCAGCCAGCACAGGAAGAACATTGAGCTGCTGGAGCATGTCCAGAGGAGGGCCATGAAGATGATCAGAGGGCCGGAGCACCTCCCCTGTCAGGACAGGCTGAGAAAGCTGGGGGTCTTCAGTCTGAAGAAAAGACTCCAGAGGGACTTTATAGCAGCCTTCCAGCACTTGAATGGGGCCTACAGGAACGCTGGGGAGGGACTTTTTGTAAGAGCATTTAAACCAGATGAGGGGAAATTATTTTAAACTAGAAGAGGGTAGATTTAGACTACATATCTGCTTATCAAATACTGTTTTTGAAATGAAGGAGGTTAATTGAATGAGGAAACAATCAGATTTTTAAGAGTCACATAAAAGCACAGATGGACTTCTGTAAACTTTTCCAGACATCTCTGTCAATATGCTTCACTGGAGATTTACAACAGAAAAATCAGCTTACTCATTTTAGCATTTTTACATTACGTTGACAAGTGTACTCTGTTAAGTCATTTTCACTAGAGGAAGAACAAAATCAAATTATTCTGCTTTTTATTTGAGGTCCTCTAAAAAAAGAAACATGATGAGGCAAGGGAAGGAATATCCAAGTGGTTCCCCTTAAAGAGAGCAAATACAGGTGAAAATAACAGAAAGAAAGGAAGATACAGGATAAAAGGCTCTTGAATATTAATACACTCTTACATGCTTACCATTTTAACAGATGAATTCGTTTGTTCCCCTGAAAAACTACAAATCCTGCAGCTGTGAATCCTAAAAACGTAGTTGTTCCCGTAGAGTCCTTGAAAGAGAAAAAAGTATAATTTTGCCTTTATCCAGTGAGACATTTGTTACTAATGCAGAAGTTATAATTACATTGTAGGCTACCTGTATTTTATTTTCCTTTCCAAAATAAATTATCTTCCAAGTTGTACACTTCTAAGCAAATAAAGACTTGAAATAGAGGTGAAACCAGTCTCATTTTATGGCTATGTGTTTAACAGAGTAACAGAAACTTACGCTTTGTTTATTTTTGGCTCATGGCAACAAAGAATACCTAGGCATACTTATTAACTTTGTTTAAAGTTTGCCAGTGCAATACTAGCTACAAACCAAGAATTCATACCTGATTCAACATTGATATTTTTAAGATTTCACAATACCTTCTTCCTTTGTGAGATTTCTAATGTCTAAAGACATTACTTTTAAAAAACAACAGTTATTAAAGTAAGCAAGCACTCTCGAGGATAAACCAGAACATTTAGTGATAGTAGCCTTTAAATTATGAAATACCATTTAAAAAAAAAAAAAAAAAAAAAAAAAAGTTCCATAATAAAAGTTCTGCCCCAGCTTTTCTGAGCAAAGGATCAGGTAAGTTGGATATTAACTGGAGCCCCTGCCCATTCCAAGTCCCAGACCCTCAGCTTCTTAAAGTACATCAGGTTTATTGTGCCTTACGCTTCATCAATCAGGAAGATAAGAAAAATCAGAAAGAGACGGACAACTGGAAGGAGCATCTTGTAAGGGGCCACTGTGCTTTCTAGTTCACTTCCAGAAGTCTAAAAACTTCTCCTTCATCATAGGCTATGAACTCCTGTATGTCCCCTCTCCATATGTCCTGCTACATAGATAAAGAAGAGGTGCTGAATGAATTCTGGTTCTGTCCTAAGTGCCAACATAAAAGATGTCCTCTGAAAATCCGCACTGCAGCTTTGAAGTAAAGCTTACAATGTCACTGACTTCACTCATCTCTGAATCAGACCCTGCATTTCACACAGGAACACCATTCGTCGCATAGTTTATGTGAAATCTGAAGCAGCATTATGTTAGAGGTGACTGCTTGAAGGCACTCATATCAGGGCAGCCAAATGGACAGCAACACACACTTCTGCTATTTGACCAAATTAGAGAGTATACGAGATGGACTAAAATCAAAAGCAGCAATTAAAAAATGAAGCAGCAAACATTAAAAATTAACAGACTGCAGAGCATGTGGATAAAACCAAGTAATTAAAAATGTAGATGTAAGGGACAATGAGAACTGGTAAGTAAAGTCACCTTCCTTTAATGAACCACAAAACAATCATTTAACTTGCTGTTCTTACTAAGACTTACATGTTTTGATGGTATTTGAAAAACTATTCTGCCAAGGTCTAATGATTTGCTTCAACTTCTGGACAACAGTAAGCCTGAAACTTGAAATTCCTGGCAAACAAGTATTTAATACCTGGAGCATCTGTGAAACCTTTGCAATAAGTGCATAGAAACTATCAAGCATAGTCATAGGTTCTGGCATGACACTCTACTATATTGTCTTGTCACAGTCTGCTTCTTCTGCAGATACCTTTTCTTTGATTGCTGCACAGATTCAAATGTTCTTCTACGGCTTAAATGCAGTACTAGAGATAAGTTCTTTATAATTTACTGACTCCCTGTTTATGTCTAAATAAAAAAAATAGATCTAAATAAATTTAATTAATGGCTTTTTATTAAATCTTAGTTAAAAACAAACAAACAACAACAACAAAAAACTGTTACCTTGCAAGGATGAGGATCAACACCATAAGTTTCTAATGAATGTGCTTTCAGGAGCAACTTAAATTCAGAAACAGCTGGGCTCTGACCTCTGAAAAAAGAAAGCCTTCATCACATATAAACAATTTCAACAATGTTCAGTTTATAACATAAAGATAAAACTTTAATGTCACCTCCAGAACTGAATTACCCAATGCTGCATCTTTTCAGGTAAATTCTGATAGTTTTTTTTTAACACTTGTGGGATACAAGCATGTATCCAGAGTCATCTAATATCCTGCAGATATCTCTTGCCTCTTGATAGAGAAGCACATCACCTTGAATATTAAATAAGCTTCAGCATCTTTTTTCCACAAACTTTTGCTCCCGAACTCATCTAAAAGGATTTTCCAGATTAACAAACATTCCTTCCAGCACAGGGCATAAACACAGCAATCATGTTACAGTCCACTTAGATGCACACCTAATTATAGCAGTACTTGTTACCACCATGATAGTTTAGAATATGTCAGCATTTCCATTATATGCCCCTGTTTTTAGGGTGTCTATAATCAACTGTGAATATAGACTGAAGCCTCAAACACAGCATGCAAACTTTCAGTTATGAAGTTTTATTATTTTGTTTTAGCTCCTCTAAGTCATGTTACTCTCAGCCCTAACATGGATTTGCATTGCCTGTTTGACAGTGAGCTGTTCTGAGCACTATTCTGTTTAGATATTGCATGACTAAAGAACATGACTCTGCCAGAGATATGGTTTTACGACAAGCACTGCTCAGGACCTTTAGAAAGCCAGGCCTCAGAAATCCTTCTCATACACATTATCCAAGAAATGGAGCACTGACAGTCCTTCAAGAAACACAGGAATGGTCATACTTTATCGTACCCTTCCACTTTGGCTCCCATTCTCACTCTGTGTCCTGAGCCACAAAGGAATGAGCACTGACAAACACTCAGTGCAATGATGTAGAATAATTTCCCTTGTAGCAGTTTCTGCCATCCCTATAACAGATAAAAATTAAAAGACTCTGACATACAAGTTTCAGCAGCCAGCCCAAAGTTCATTTGAACTCTGAAGATGATCCTAGCACACTTATGGATATCAAATCCTATTTTGAATCTACCACATTAACGCCCTGTGGCAGTATCAGTGTCATTAACCTTTGTTGTTAAAAGGTTTTAACTCATTCTCATCTGGACTCCGCCGTCCTTCAACCCCCAATATGGCTTTAGGGCCTCCTAATCTAATAGAGAAGAACACGTATCAAAGGGAACATGAAAAATTGGAAATGTGCATTTGCACAGCTACATATTTAAAAAGACAGCATGAAAGCAGCAAACAAAACCAATCACACTTATTTTGCCCAATTACATTTTTGATGGCTCCACTAGACATTTTCTGTTCCTTTTCAATACCAATAAATCATAATTGTTGAGTTCTGATGGATCAAGTTTGTTTCATGTACCTACCAACTGCAAAGAATAGAAGTAATTAACTAAATTGACCTAAATTACTTAGATTGCTTATGCTGCATAGGGAGAAGTCAAACAAATTGAAGATCTGATTGCTGATTGGAAGCTAAGCCTTACAGAAAAATAATTACTTATAAATTTTTCACAACTTCCTTCACTGGCAAAAAGGAAAGCAGTCACTGAGAAATTATGAATCATTAGAAATAATGTGATTTGTGAGTTTGGGTTGTTTGGATTTGGCATTTCCAGAAGTGAAAAAGCACTACTACTTTGCAATCATTATTAAAGCAAGAAGACACACTAAAAAAAAAAAAAAGAATTAACATGCTCTCATCTATAATCTCTGAAACTGTGCTGTCTTTCGTCATATCAGGTGGAAAGAGCTGTAGAGATGTGATACTTCAAAAAAAGCAGACAAAATTGACAAGTTTGATGCCATCAGATTACAGGCAAATAAAATGGCTACTGTAGGCAGCCATAAGAGAACAGCACAAAGCAGAAGAGATCTGCGTAATATGAAACGAAAAAGAAATTCCTGATTCATCTCTTACCAAGGGAATAATATTCAACCTACATAATATGCTTTTCATTTGTAACTCAGTAATGAAACTTTCTTTAATAAATAAAATAAATAATAAATAAAAAGGTATCTATAGCGAATGCTATCAGCAAACAAAAGCCAGCATTTAATGTTAATCACTAATTTCACAATAGATACTCCTTATACCCACTACTGCCAGAGCTGAACCATGAGTGGTGCTGGGTGTGCCTCTGGGAAAGCAGATATAAGGAAAGGAAAAACTGCTGCAGCACAGCAGCTGGGAGAGAATGGAGGAATGGAGAGGAATGAGAAACGTGAGACAACAGCCCTACAGCTCCAGGGTCAGCGCGGAAGGAGGGCAGGAGGAGCTCCAGGTGCAGCACAGCATCTCCCTGCAGCCTAGACAGACCCACGGAGAAGCAGGCTGTTCCCTGAAGCCCACAGGCACCATGTGGAGCAGATCTCCACATGCAGACATGGAGAAGCTCACGGGGCAGAATTCAATGTAAGTCAATGTGGCCTGTATGGGGGGATGCAGCCCATGAAGTAAAGAAAGTGCAATCACTCCTTTTGACCTTATGTGATAACCTCAACTTAGTCAATATGTATTCAGTATTGAACTGAAGATGAATCCCATTTTTAATACGTTGCAACCATTCTAGTAGCCAGCTCCCTCAAGACAAAGTTTTTAAGCAGGACCAGTAACATATTACAAAGAAAATTCTCTGTACAAATGAACAAATAATAACATAAGAAAAATAAAGAAATAAAATAAGAATTATCTGTAAAATTAGACCTCCACAGCTGTTAGCAATGAATTAATTATTAACGCCACGAATCAATCAATCAATCAAAAAGTTCATAATAAAATTTTTATCAGACAAAGACTTTAATAAGACTGAGAAGTCTGCAGCAGGCTTTATTTTTAACTTTAGGCTCGTGAGGATTACACACAAGAGGACACACAGTCTCTGTTTATTCCCCAAGGAGCCTCCAGCCCTGAAGTATTTCAAAGACCAGGATGCACACCAGGGAATACTTTCCAGATAGTCACAGCAATGATATACTTGCTTTGCTGGCTGATTCTAGAATTTTCTCTCCTTCATATCTTTCATTTGAGGTTACCTGATGCCCATGATCAAGCATCAATTCCTTTCAATAAATGGAAAAGATTATATAGCAATAACAGCAAAAAGCATTTTCAATGCAATTCTCAGTGCCATTTTGAATGACCTTTTTTAAGTCATTTTATCTGTGTTCTGTGATTTATTTTATCGACTTATGAAGTGCTTTGAAACGCTATTATTAATCTACTATAATACATGACAGTTAATAAAAAGCTAACTATCCTCCACCTTTTTGTTTCATTTCTATGTTTTTCAAAGTTACCAGCTGGAGAATACAATAGATTCACAGTACTAGTCCATGCCCCACATAGGAATAATTTCTGGATGTTTATGGTTTGAGGAGTTTTGAAAGGTAATTAATTCACAGAATTAAAACTGTACATAACGATCTGGCTTCAAGGAATGTGTCATATTCCTCTCTTTAGAAACCCGGGGAAAAAAATGTCATAAAACTTTAAATAACATAGGCTCAATTTCCACCAAATATCCTTTGCCTTGCCTCAGAATATCCTTCACCACAGTCTCAGGAGAGACAACAATGACCATTTAAATGATGATGCCCACCTATAAAATCCTGTCCTTGCTACATCCCAGGTCTTGTACAAAGCATCCTCCAGCAGAACAAGGGCTATCCGGATTTCCTTTAGAGAAGCCAGAATTTTGCATAAAGAAGTTACATGTTTAGTTACATCATATACTGATTTCAGAGCTACCCAACACAAGGCTAAGATTAGCTGTTTCTTTAAACCTACCAGTGATTGAGACTCTAACAGCTACACAATTATAGTGCTAAAAATCCTGAGTAGTTTTACTTTTGATCTAAGCTCAGAAGATTTTAGCAGACCTCAGAGATGCTTTTCATACAGTCTGTCTGCTAATACTTTAGACACAATGAAGATGCTAAGAACTGAGTGGTACTAAAACATGACTTAAATTTACTAAAATTCACCTGTGTGACCAGGTTCTACCCCTTTTGACCTCATTTTAAGGGCTGATTGCCATTGAGGAAGGATCTCTTGCTAGAGAGCCCTCCTGTGTGGAGTCATCCTTGAATTTGAGTGAGCATCCTTCTTTTTTTTTTTTTAATAACACCTTCTTATTGTGTGTATCCAAGACTGGTCCTGCTGCCTTTACACCCAGATAAAGTGGTGGAGAGGAAGGTCAGAAGCAGATAAATAAATTCCTATAGTTTGGTAATTCATATGTATACATGAGTAGGCTAAATATGTGGAATCTGAATCAAAACCTCACTGTGAGAATGGAAAGAACTAGCTTGGTAAAGAAAACAATGACACTGGTGGAGCACAATTATGACTTCTATTTCCAGGAATAAAAATGGGGGGGGAAGAAGCACCTACACAATACCATTATTACAGTAAAACAAACTATGTTTTTCAATTAAAATAAACTATAGCTTCTACTGAATTCTTGAAATTCTCACAAAAAAGAAAAATGACATGGATTGACCATGTTTTGTTTTTCACTGTCTCAGAAAGACCCTTGGGAAGAGATAAGGGAGGAAAAAGGCATCTGGTTTTATTGTGAAGAATTACCCTTTAGATTTCCTCTGTAACTACATCTTCCACAAGCTGTAAACTTGCTCCTCACCATAATGCTTCTGGAAGTATTCTCTATGCCATGAAAACACCAAAGCGAAAAACAGTATCTTACTCCTACCATGTTCTAGTAAGTGCATCCAGAATTACAGGCAATGCTTGTTAATCTTAGTTGTTTTAAACCACATTGTGGCAATTAAAAAAACAGTTTTGAGGAGCAAAGCTCTGAGGAATGCAGGGAGTCACCTACAGCAATTACCTTTCTGTCCTTCTTGGCAGAGGTAGTCTTGAGGTGTGAAGTCAACCGCCTCACCTTAGACAACCTCCCACTGCATCCTCAGTCACCTCTCCCTCAAGTTCTAGAGCCTCAAACCTATTACGTAAGGGCATCTCGGGAAGGAAGGTAGGTCGGGATGAGGGTTGCCTGTGACACAGAGCTGGGACCTGTTCCCACTCTTCCTATTCCCTTAAATCGCCTCCCTCTGCTCAACGATGGCATGGAGGGGGTCCACCACCATTTGGGAGGTATCATCCTGCTGTCTCTCTTGCAAGTTCAGGGGAGAGTTATTCCACCAATCTAACTCCCACTTAATCTCTTAATCTCCTTAATATTCCTTAATCTCTTCACCTCCTCGAGCTTCACCATCGTACTGAGCAGATCATCCACCTGCTCATGCTTTATGCAGGTGGAATCCCTGCCAGCCTTCACCAGCAGCAACAGGCTCAAATACTCACTGCAGCCAGAGACTTGACCCACCACATTTTTAGGCAGGCACTCTGTCACAGTTGCGACACTCTTTCTTGCCAGAGCTCTCTGCCTCGTAGAGACCACGGCAAGATTTGTTGTCTGTGAGGCAGCTGGTAGGTGAGCTAGTCCCCTGAATGGACAGTGATACTCTCCCCGCTCACCTGCCCTGTACAAACTGCCCACACAAACTGCCATGCCACACTCTTCTGACGTGCCATACCATTTTTGCCTGTCCTGTTCACTCCGCGCCCTAGTGGCATGTTTTATACAGACACGGTGACCCTGCCACTGCTCCTGGCTCCACCCCTGTAATGTCAGATTGGGAGAGGAACTCACTGAGAATAGCCTTGAGGAGAAGGACCTGAGGTGTCATCAGAAGAATCCAGGAAGAAAACTAACTCCAGTGTGGTGTTAGAAAGTCAGTATTCCTTTATTCTTATGATCCCGGCAACTTGACAAATCAAGTGCTCTCTCTTGAAGTTAAGGTTCTACATTTAAACTGTTAAGATATACATATGCAATACATTGGCACACACATTCATTCTTTTCCAAGATCTCTTTAATAAATGCTAATGTCCCTCTAGGCACGTGCAGAAGATAGCTTTGGGGGTCTTTGCCCCTTACTTCATCCTCATTTTTCTGTCATCAGCTTCCTCTCAGTGTCCCTTGGCTGACCTTTTAGCAGTCCTCCCGAGTTTGGCAAATTTCCATCACTTGTTATGCCATAATGAGCAGCTTTCTATCTTGGTGCACTATAACTCAAAACAATTTATATGAAACCCGAGAAGTCCCTGCAAATGGTGAATGCAAAGATGAAAGTATTATGTTGTGACTTCAGTACTTCAGTGAAGTAAGGCTCACTCAGAAAAACATGACTGTCCACATACCAAGCAAAGCTAAACTGGAAAGTTTTGGAAGTAGCATACATTAACTTCTTCTTGCTATACTAATATATTGGCCCTTAAGCTAATATATCAATCCCTATTGCTAAACCAATCTACATTAATCCTTCCTTTTCTTTTGAGGATTATAATGTTTCTATTTTAATTCTTACCACTTTTGACCATTCACATGTAGGGTTACATCTCCAATGCTGATTTGTACAGCAAGCATGAATGCATATAGCACACAGTATCCCTACATATAACTTCTTTAACCAATCCAACCCAGGAATGCAGGTAGTCATTTTACTTTATGCCCTTGTGAGTCCCCACCTGGAGTACTGCATCCAGGCCTGAGGCTGCTAAAAAGATGTGGAGCTGTTGGACTGAATCCACTGTAGGGCCACAAAGATAGTCAGAAGGCTGAAGTACTTATACTGTAAAGAAAGGTTGAGGGAGTTGTGCTTGTTCAGCTTGAAAAAAGAGCAGGCTCTGGGGACACCTAATTGTGGCCTTCCAGTACTTAAACAGGAGAAGCAAATGAACAGAAGGGAGACTGACTTCTCAAACAGGCAGATGGTAATAGGACAAGAAGGAACCATTTTGAAGAAGAGGGGAGATTTAGATTAGATGTCAGAAAAAAATTTTTTACTCAGAGATTAAGGAGGCACTGGAACAGGTTACACAGAGAAGCTGTGGTTGCCCCATACCTGCAAGCATTCAAGGCCAGATTGAACAGGCCCTAGGCAGCCTGATCTAGTGGCTAGCACCCTTGCCCATGACAGGGAATTGAAACTGGGTAGTCTTCAAGGTCCCTTCCAACCCAAGCCATCCTATGAAAATTCTATGCATCTACGAAACACACATCCACACACATCCAGACATCTCTCTAATTCAGTCAAATTACTACTGCTAAGAAAAAATATGGAGTGGAATAATACAACAGGAAAATACAGCAAAACAGAAACAATGTTTTCCACCCACTAAAATATAAAGAACAGCATGCTAAAACCAGACTGTTACATTAGAAAGAATCAGAAAATTTTGAATTTGCAGTAGCATGTGCCAATATACAACCTGATGATAAATACAAGTGCATACACTAGGAAATAAGTGAGAGACCACAAGGTATCAAGGCTGAAATGAAGAAAACATTCAGAATAACTCCAGCTGTAATGTAGGTGGACCCCAAGCAGCTGGCATGACCATCTGCCTGTGAACTCCCTCTACACATCCTCCTCCTCCTCAACCCTCTGAAGTCCTTGATATACTTTACATAGATGAGAACTACAAGGATCTTGGCTACTTGAGCATGTAAGTCATGCTATTCTTGAGCCCAAATCCTCTTCTTTTCCAGAATCCTCCCCCATCTATATAAATGGCAACAAGCTCCAGATGCCCAGACAACTGCTTCTATCTTCTATAGTATGACAGCAAGTATTGGTGCACTACATATGTCATTTTGATAGGATAGCTCTCATCCATATGAGGTCACCAGATACAAATATGATAGGGTGGTACAAGAAGCTAAATGCAATGTGTCGATGAGTGTGGTACCAGCACTAAACACATATAGGCAGATGAAATGTACTTTTAATTGAAAGAAGCTTTTAAATGTCATATAAAAGCCACTTTGGTCCAGATGTACTAAACAGGAATTCAGTTTTAGCTCTTTTTTAATATATTTAATAATGTGCAAAAAATTGCTTTAATCTTGGATTAAACAATATTAGCACCTACGAAGAAAATCACTTCCTAGCAACCCTTGCCAAGCCTCCTAAGACAGGCTCCCAGGATATATTCTGATAGTAATAATCATAGTTAAGCTTGCCAATAACTCCATTGGCAGCTCCATGTCTACATAAGAGCTGGAGAGCAGATCAGTGCAGACCAGGAAACCCTATAATCTTCACACCAGTATGAGCACTGAAGGCAATTGATGGTATAGTGTAGGGAATAAAGAAAGAATTAGAGCAGTTGAGTTAAGTTAAAAATGCTTACGTCAACAGTGCATAGTAACAATACAGATTATGTAGATATTATACACCTTTCAAAACAAATTTAAACAAAATTTCTCATTTAACTTTCATCAAAGACAAGCACTAATTTCTTAATCTGGTTTTCTTGAAACTACTACCCTTTAGCTCCCTGATCTCAGGAAGCTGTGGTTGATAGGTACTCTTCAAAAGACAGGGAATTTATCAGAGTTACAAATACTCTGTTTAAAGACGGAAGATTTGAGATAGAATAAATTTTTATCTTGGAGAAGAGAGAAGGTACTGTGAATGTAGTAAAAGCATTTGAAGTTTTAATCCATTATTTAAAACAAATGACACACTTGTAACAACAGTGAAATACATTTGGAAGAAAAAAATGACAACAGGTATGTGCATATGTATGACCTCCATTTACTTCTAAGAGAAGCCTGTAAAATCAAATAGCAACAATCAAAACAGTGCCAGGAACGAAAGTTGCTTAAGCATACAGTGGAAAAAGTACAACTGCTTTGGGTACAGTTGTAAAACTCTTACTGTGTCAAAAACAAGCTCTGAAATTCCAAAGAGATCAAGACCATCTGGGTGATCTTCTCAAATGAAAAAAAAAAATGAAAATCTTAGTAGTCCCTGCTTTTAGGCTTGAATAAATGACCTTCCACTTAACTTCCCTCTCCTCTATCAAGAAGATTTCATGGTTCTGCCTAAGTTCACTTGATGGGTTAGATTTTTTGTGGTTTTGTTTTTTTTTCCCTCCCAAATCTACACAGTATTCTTTACCATAATTTTGTCAAGCTGGGATCTTTTGGTCACCAGAAATAAAGTACAGCTTTATACACTGAAGATGGTACAATGTGTAAAATATCTCTAATATTGCCAAAATACTGCCAGAATATCTCAGAACTGCATGTGTGGTTCCATATACTTTTCCTTGGAAGACAAAAAATAAAATATGTTTTTTATTTGGATAGTTTCAGTGATGTGATTTACAATGCAGCCTCATAAATACTTGCACTAGTCTAGCTAAAATATGAAACAAATAATCTGGGGACATACATTAAGCATTCATTTCACTTGAAGAAGAAAGTATATATTGATCTACTCACTGAATATCCAGTTTTTATGGCCAAAATCTCTTCCAATCTGTTTAAAGTGATGTGCAAGCAGAAATGCAAGGAGATTCTGCACTGTTATATCCATACTCAAACATATAACAATCAAACAATTTCAAATCTTTCAAGAATAAATGCCCACTTTACATCCTCATGTGAATGTATCATTCTAAGCTGCTATGCCATAAGATTATTTCTCTTTCTCTCAGCAGTATGTCATTTCAAAAGAGGCCTTACTTGGAATGAGAATATGACATTATGGCATTTGTTTGCCCATTCACTGGTAAAGATCAATTATATTATTACTGTACTTCTTCCTTTCTCACTAAGAATAACTAATTACAACTCATAAGACAATGAACCACAGCACAATAAAGCTTTCCCACATTTGTCTATCCATCACATTTATAATTTTTGCAACCAGGTGAAGAAGATGGTCATAGGAAAGCCAGCATTTTGCTAAAATCTAGTGATGTTTTCATAGGCAAACAGAGCAAGAAATAAAAGTATCATGTCATACATCTGTTTTAGTTAACAAGAACAAGACTTCTAAATGACACAAAGAAGTCATTAAGTCATTGGCAGCTGTCACAGCATCACTGGCTGTTTCCCAGACGTTCCTCCCACTATTCTCATGTGACTTTCAGAAAGTAAATTCTTCCAGCATGTTGTAGGACCTTGAGAATGAGGATGCTGAGATAGGATTCAGTTAAGAACTGGCACCCTCCAAGCCACATGGCTTTCATTACACAGAAGCTGGCTGCAAGAGACAGATGCCATAGTTTTTGTTTACGTGTGAAGAAAATGAAGGGACAGATTCATCTGCAGTGATGACACTCAGAAGTAACTCTTTCAAAGTTAGCCAAATGGCAACTGGATTCAAATTGCTTTGTCTCTTCTGTTCTCCTATTCATTAACATGTGACTGAAGTGCCTTTTAAATATAAGGCTTGGGGACCTCCTTCAGCATTTCTAACAATACTCACTGAGAACAAAATACTAATTTCATTTAAAAAAAATTCTTCTGAATGCAGTGAAACACATGTGCTGATAAATAAGAAATAGAAGCTTGACAACTTAGTGGTTCTTCTAATAGTCTTTCTATAGTTAAGATACTAGAATCTGATTATCTAGCACTAGACCTTTCTATATATAGTTCATTATATGACAGATATGTTTTATTCATTTGTACTCCTAGAATAGAGATCAAAGGAACTAAATATTCTGAAAAAGGTAAAACTCTTATGTGACAGCTGAATGTTTGATGTAAAAAAGGGTAATAGGGTTATCAATTTTGGGAAGACAGAGCTACAGATGCAAATCACCAGCACCAAGCAGCAGCTATGCACACAGCTCTCAAGCTGTCTTTGCAGCCAGGCGATTATATAAAGAACAGTGTATGCTGATAATAAGAAAAAAGAAATGGTCAGGAAGGAGAGGGATTAGGAAGAAAACTGCTCCTGGTGGCTAGAAAAAGCTCTAAGCCACTAAGTCTAACATTAATAGTGTACAAATTGGCAAAACCTACTACAGAGAATTACCAACACAGACAGAAATGAGATGTATGGTGAGTTCTGCTATATATCAAAGTTCTGCCTCAAACACTTCCTGGAATTCCTTGAAGAAATCAGCAGGGAAAGGAAACTGAGCTGATACAATTTGCCTGAATTTCCAAAAGGCAATAATTAATGGTGTTCCTCACCAAGACTACTGAAATTCAGAGGACAGTCTCACAGGCAGTGACAGGAGGAATGGAGCTCCAGGAATGGACCCCAGCAGAATCCTAGACAGACCTGAGCGAAGGCTTGTAATGATCATTGCCACAGAATGAGGAATACTATTCTAATCAGAACAGGGGATTTATAAATGAGCTAAAAATGTGCCTGATTATTCATAATAGAGTAACTAGCAGGTTAAATTCATGATGCATAGGCAGAATTATGCACAGGAGAAAAACACAACTGAGAAAAATAGATCTCTTCCCAGGGCTGTTAAATACAAGAGCCTTCAGCTTCCTCTAACAAGCCCTCCTTTCCCCCTCCTAACTTTAAATAAAAGACTAGACTGTTCCTGCCAAATTGAATGGATCAAAATCTTCCCAATTGCATCATGGCTTAAATTATGAAAAATCTTGTTTTTTAAAGGCTGAATTTAGCTTTTAGAAACCCGCAGCTATTATGTGGACTAGTGCTTAAAGCAGAATCAATTGGTTTTCTTTTTTTTCTTTTCTTTTTCTTTTTTTTTTTCTTTTTAACAGTATTTCTTTGGATCTGTGTAAAGCTCAGCCTAGACTAATCTAAAAACATAGCCATAGTTGCACTATTTAAAATACTGTTTTGCTGAAAAAAATATAAGCAAAACACATAAGTTTAAGGAAGAAAAAAGGGAAAACACATTAATTCTGGCACACTTGTAGTCAGTAATTTTACCTTATGATTGAACAACATATGTGATAGACTTCTGAAAAAAAGAAATGTTTTTCACTTTTATCTCCTCTGAAAATATTTTTTTTTTCTTTTTTTTTGTTCGGGGGGAGGACTTGATGATTCACAGTCTTCTTTTTGTAAAACAAGATAGACATGTTTCAAGGAAGTGCCATGAACCTCATACTCTTTGAATAGAAATTATCCTCTTAATTTATTTAACTAATTGTTTTTTTGTTGTTGTTGTTCTATTTAATTTTCTTCATGTCCTATTCCTCTCATGGCTCTCAGAGGAACGTTCTCCACCATGCAAAATGATGAGTAGTTTCTGACACAGATACCGTGCATGCTACTCACTGACAATCCTGAAGGGGGTACAGTTGCACAAAGCACTGCTACTACTCTCCTGCAATACAATACCTTTGGGATACATTCAACTTTGAAACCCAGAGAGAGATCAATCTATCTTTGCTCCCTCCTCCTTGTCACACAATTGAAAGTTTAAGACAGAAAAAAGTTTGTGTATAGTTCTGAATCTAATCTCCTTTGTTCTGCACAGAACTAATTTAAACACATTTCTGTATAATCCTTATCTTTGTTTGCAAAACTGTGATACAAGAACTTACAGTTCCATTCCAATCAATATCTATCGAGAATTTTGTAATTGCATTACATTTAGATATTTTACATCAAAAGACAAGACAGTGTTTCACATAACTTTGATCCCTAACTGAAAGATATCACTGTGTTAATCAACTGCAGCACCCACGATGTGAGCTACTCCCAATAACCAGACCCATCTTTCAAGCAAATGCAGTCTAAATTACCAGCACACATCCGGGAATCAACTGTGATTAATGAAGGTTAATAGGACAAGAAACCCACTAAGCAGAAACTGAATTTTCAAATTCAGCATATTAAACAGTACACTGGAAGACCACCTATTAAAATTGAAGGAAGAAACCGTCCTGGGTTAATACACACAATGTGGAAACAGATAAAATAATCCTTAGCCAACTTACTAAGCAGCACTATAAATTACCTGAATTCATTTTTATGTATTTCAGCAATTTTCTTCTCAAGCTTTTGTGACTGTTTGGGGAAAATCTTGAAGTCATTCATATAATTCTCTGGGTGTTCATCAGGATCGTAATCACCAAGTTCAGCTAAATAGATTCAAAACACAAAATAGAACGGAAAAAATAAATTGCAAAGTTAGAAGAAAGAGTCTGTAAATAGTGTAATTCAGGGACTGTAAGAATGAAATATCTTTTCAGAACTTGTAGCTAGCTGAAACCACAATCACTGAGTTTCAAACAAATTTCATGTTTTATTTATTGCAGAAGTAATTAGCAATCTTAAAATATCATTTTCGGCAGAAAATGGTCTGTAAAGAAGACATAGGAAACCCTCCCCCTTTCACTACTTATCATTCTGGCACTAAGCAGAACAGTGTATTCCAGTGTACACAAAACAGTGTATTCCAGAACATGCTGTTTTCTTCACCAATTTATTCCCACTTGTCTGTACCATTACTTAAAGGTGACCCACAGTATCTAGTTCCTCTTCTAAAAGATGATCGCTAAGATATTCAAATGAGACATTTGGTTTCTATTTTTCTAGATAAGTCTCTTTTAATATGGTCTAGACTTGATCTTCTTTTGGATAAGCAGCTTCATAACGAATGAAGAGATTCATTCAGAGTAAGGCAGAATGAAGGGAACTTGCACACATATGAAGTCCCTAATTGGACATGTAGCTAACTCCTTTCTTTAGTGCACTCCAAGATACATATCTCAGTTCTGCCTTTAGTAACTGGTAAGGAGAAAGGAAGAGATAAAAAAAAAAAAGGTCTTTCTCTTTGAATTGTGTCTACTGCTTTGTCAGGGATTTCACCCATCAGTTGGAAGGGACCTCTGGAGATCATCTAGTCCAACCCCTTGCTAAAGCAGGTTTCCTACAGGTGGATTTTGAATATCCCCAGAGAAGGAGACTCCACAACTTCACTGGGTAGCCTGTTACAGTGCTCTGGCACCCTTAAAGGTGTTTATTTTCCTCATGTTTTCTTCGTCCCAGCATTACGCAAATGAAATGATAATCTTTTCCACAAGAAATTACACTGAATAGAACCTTTTCCTGCTTAGTTCAATTAGTATAGATTATGTTTACATAGGATAGTAAAAGAACAGAATTTTGCTTTCTTTATAATGATAGTCTAATACTGATGCCATACTTTTTAACTCTAATTCTAAGGCAATCAGCTGGTGGGTTTTTTGTTTGTTTTTTGTTTTTGCTTTTGTTTGTTTCAGGGTTTTTTTGTGTTTGGTTGGTTGGTTAGTTTTGTTGGTGTTTTTTGTTTGTTTGTTTTGAAGTTCCTGTTTGTCATAAGTTGCTGCAAGCTGAATTACTTAAACACTTTACAACTGACACCAATGCAGGGAAACAAACAGTACAGGTTAAAAAAAAAAAAAGTTATTGCTTTCCTCATCACCAATCTCACACTAATTTTGCATTTGTCCTTATAATGATAACTCTTAAGAGTTATGAATTATTTCTCACACGTGTGCTGATTGTACTTACCTTGGACAATACAGGCACCCAGGTAGGCAGCATCAGAAAAGGAACACAGCAAACGGCCATGGAAAATATCCCTTTTTATTTGTAGGTATAAGAGGTATCTGAAATTAAAAAAAAAAGAAAAAAAGGAAATAATGTGGTATTTTTCTATAGCAGATTCAACTGAAACCATCTGCGCAACTATTCTGCATCTTTCTCTTGCAACCTCAAATGTCAGGAAAAAGGTAATGGGCACCTACAGGCAAAACTTGGTCTTAAACAAAAGATTTTTTCTCATGAAAAATGAAATAATGGCAGCAGAAGTAACAAAATCCCACTACCAGAAAGCACAGAGAGTATTTGATTAGAAACATACAGTTATTGCAATGATCATTAGTAATGTGAAATAAATTACAGTATTTCAGATTTCCTTGAGCAGACCCTCTCTCATTAAATAAAGTTTCACACAGCACATGGACCACAATGGGAACAATCACTTCCTTTGTCTTTTTTAAATCTGTGAGGGATCCTCACAGACATTTTGAGGCACCACACTCCCTGGGCAGTGCAGGGAACTGCAGAAGACCTGCCTGGGGGAGCTGCCAGTTCCCTTCCTCTTAGAAGTAGCTCCTCATAGAGCAGTACTGATGAGAAGAAATGGCTCATTCCAGCTGTTCTCCATCTCCTCTCACAGAGCAGGATTATTCAGAACAGCAACAGGAGAGGTGTGGCTGGGAAGCCATCTCTTTCTCTTCTGCTTTCCATTCCCCAGAGCAGTCTCCCAGGCCTGGTTGGCAGAGGCCCAGCATGCAGCCCAGCAGTGCACCCGCAGCCACTTCCCCAGTCACGTCCATAATTACAGCTGCACCACATAGCAGTTTCACCTCATGGAAAACACAACATTTGAGTGTTCTTTTAGCCAGAAAAATTCAACCAAGTCTATGGTTTTAGCAGTGGCAGTGGATTCTGCTTATCCTCAGCAGGTCCATTGATGCAGGGAGTCCTGTCCAAGCTTAAGCTACAACACAGGCAATAAAAACACACTTTACCACATAACACTGATGTCAGGCACATTTCATCCAAGTTGCTTGGTTCTGTGTGTACCATTGAATTCCTGTACCAAGCAGCTTAGGTGAAGACAGGAAAGGCAAGAGAAATTTGCCTCCTTGCGTCCTTAAACTGTCACTAAATGCTACATAAAAACAGGATTATCATAAAGAAAAGCAACTTGTTTTCAGTGTGAACACATCCCTTCACTGTACTAAAATATTACAAACTTCTGCTGAAAACTTGCTCTTCAAAGCTCTTTACTGCAACACGTGTTTTTCCTCTGTAGTCAACACTCAGTAGCTAATCTCTGTTTCACTTCCATAATTTGGCATGGCTTGAAGGTGCATAGTTCTGAAGAGAATATACTAGCAGCAGGATGAACCAATGGCCTCAGTGAGATGCAGTAAAAATTCCAGATTTGCAAGGAGGGTTTACTGAAAAACACTGAAATGTATATTCATTCAGATACCACGCAGAACCTGTGCAAATGAGTATATCTCTATTCTAAATTTCGCCAAGGTGAGTCATCAGGTTGCAAATTCTCTAAGACCAACCATTAGCTTGAGGCCAAACTGCATTTCCCCTGTTAAGAATTGCTGAAAAAGCCACACAGGATTTCACAGCATTTCTTGCTAGTCTGTCATAAGGTCGACAGGTATCCAAAGACACTGTACATTGATGGTTTCTGAGTTTAAAAATGACTATGAAGAGATAAGAAAGCAAACAGGATTGAGGAAAAGCATATTAACCTGTTTCTTCCAATTCACACATGTGGACACAAGGCTGAGATGAGAACCATGAATCTGAGTGAACTGCACAAGGTACAGCTCTCTAGCAGCATGGATGGGAGGAAGTACCATCAACAATTAACTATTCTACAAGTATTTTGTAATTTAAAAGAAGAAAAATTAAACTTTACAAAAAATTCTTCCTTCTGTAACAGGGTCACACACCAGTGCTGTCAAATTTGAGCCATCCATTACCATGATCTTCAAAGCTAAAGGAGAATGGAAAATCTGTGGGAATTTACTCAAAGCACATATTCAAGAGTTAAACTCATTCTCACTTCCTCCATTTAATACAATGCAATAAATATAAAGTTAGATTCCTGAACTGAGATGGCAGGAATTCCCTCTCTCTCTCCCATAGACAACAATTTTATGAGAGCAAGTTCCAAAATACACATACATTAATTCAATGTAATTTAAAACAAGTTCCTTTAATACAAGGGGACAGCCATAAACACAAGTTTGTGCGAGTCACTATGATATTACACTGGCACTTAGGATCAAAGTCGAGAGCAGCAGCAACAGAAACCCCATAGAAAGAGGCCAAAAACTCATTTCTATGCATTCCACTAAAATTCCATGAAGATGAACATGGGTGTTTGGGTGGGAGTGTGGATACATGTGGCATTTGTAGGAAAACAGAATCAAAAACCACTGACTACTGCAAGCTGGGAGGGATCATCAGAATCATCAGGAACAACTTCTAGCTCCATACGGAACCATCCAATATTCAAACCCTGTGTCTGAGAGCACTGTCCAAACACTTATTTGACTCCAGCAGGCTCGGTGCCATGACCACTGCTCTGAGGAGCCCGTTCCAGTGCCCAACCACCCTCAAGTGAAGAGCGACACAGCTGAAACAGCTCCATGCCGGTCCCTCGGGTCCTGTCGCTGTCACAGAGAGCAGAGCTCAGCACTGCCCCTCCACTCCCTGTGAGGAACTGCAGCCGCCATCAGGCCTCCCCTCAGCCTGCCCTGCTCTGGGCTGAACACACCCAGGGACCCTAGACACTCCTCACACACCTTGCCCTCAGGCCATCCTTATAGCCCTCCTATGGATGCTCTCTCATAGTTTTATGTCCTTCTTCTACGGTGGCACCCAGCACTAGAGGTGAGGCCACACAGCACAGAGCAGAGCAGACAGCCCCTCCCCTCGCCCACTGGCAGTGCTGGGCCTGATGCACCCCAGGTATGGCTGGCCCTTTGGGCTGCCAGAGCACACTGCTGGCTCACGTTCAACTTGCCATCAGCCAGAACACTCAGATTACCATTCCACAGGGCTGCTCACTCTCACTCTGTACATATATCCAGGGTTGTGCCATCTCTGGTGCAGCTGTGGAGCAAGATAAACAGCAGCTCCTCACAATTTGTTGTCATCCGCAAACTTACTTAGTATGCATTCAGCTCTTGCACCCAGATCATTTATAACAACGTTAAAGTGAACTGTCCCTAAAATGGAGCCCCAGTAGAATCCCCCAAGTGTATGGCCACCAGCCTGATGGAATCCCATTCACTATAAACCCCACTGAGTCTGACCCACCAGCCAATTGTTCACCTACCACGTTATGTTTTCATCTCGCTGTACAGTGGATATTTTGTCCACACGAAGACCATGAGAGACAGTATCAAAAGCTTTGCTGAAATTCAGAAAGACTACATCAACCAGTTTCCCTTGGTGAACTACATCAGTAATCTTGTACAAGAGGAAACTAAGATCATTAAACAGGACTTTCCTCTTGTGAGCCCATATTGGCTGTGACCAAAGACTGCACTGCCTTTCAGGTGTTTTTGTACAGCTCCCAGTTTAATCTTCTCCATACTTTTGCAGGGGCCAAAGTGAGACACATAAGACTTAACTTTAGGGGAAGGAACATGGATGGGCCTCAGAGCTAATTTATTCCCAATGATAATCCTGGGATTGTAGAGCTGAACACAAGCAATCATAAGGGCTAGCTTCTGTCACAAACACGTTCCATAAATGCTACTGATCTGTTTTTAAAGTGTTTAATTCCTAGCACATGCTAGTCTGAAGAAGAAGCTCTGTTTATATTTTCCCATAAACAAAAAGGTTTTTGTTTTTGCAATGTTTCACTTGTTTTAGAACTGGGATCTGTTAAATTGTTCACCTGTCTTCCTACTTCATTTCACATACATTCCCACTACATTAATAATTTTTAAAACAAGAATACTAAATTTTTTCTGCCACTAAGTTTCTATGCTACTGTGTTGTTGGCTGCATTTGACTACTGAAATCCAGGTAAAGAAAATTAGTTGTGCCCTAACATCTTTCAAAAACTTTAATCAAATGGTTCTAAACTGCACTTTCAGAGAACGATTTCACCCCTGGTAAAAAAAGCCATTTCCAAAACAGAAGGCAGCAGTCATAGGGGAAAAGCAGTACAAATCCCAACAAACACAGTTCCCAGAAGAGACTGGAAAAATTGTTGGCTGGGATAACAACAAAGCATTTGAGCTTAGAAAAAGGGCAGGGAAAAATGCAAATATTCATGCAGATTATAAATGCCCTTTTTTTTCAGAGATCACCCACACAGCAAGCTGCATTGGATACTGTTCATCTTCTTCAGGCATAGCAGCTAGGACAGTTTAGAACAAAACCTAGACATTATGGAGTTCTCCTGAAAGGCAATAAATACACTTTGGACTGAAAGTTGAAGTTGTAAGCTTTGCAAGAATTTGTCTCAACCTCAGACACTTTCTATAATCCTCATAAAGTAATTTATGTCCAAGGTCAGCAAACATCTAACTACTTACTTCAGTAAGGCTTATATACGTATTTAAAATTGCCTACACTTAACAGATTCAACTAACTCACAGATTCAATCTGTTTTTGCTGCTTCTTGTGCCCTTCCACCACTATGTTTTTGCAAGCCCTAGCACAATTTATAGCCTGATTTACAGCCCTAAGAATGCAGGCTTACCAGCAAGCCAATAAACTTATGCTTCCAGTATTTATGTTCACAATTGTCTATCATTCAATAATCTCATTTCCATATATTATCTGTTTGCAATAAATATGACTCAACTCTGAGTTAGCCAAATTCTTTCTGGAACTGTGGATGGAGGGTCAGCAATGTCTATTCTTGTTTTCAGACATCATGTTTCCAAATGTTTAATTACTGCCTGTTTACATACCTATCTAAGACACTCAATTAAGCAAGAAAGCTTTCCCACAATAATTACCTTTGGTTTGTCCACATTGTGTTTTTTATCTTGTATTTAAGTTACTTCACTCATTCTATTACAGTAACAAGCATTTCACCCAGAGCTGCCACAACCTTTCCTGCCAGTAGACATGGTTGTCTTGAGAGACACTGCAAAGTTTCAAAAAATCTTGTCTCAGCAGTGTCTTTGCAGTGGCTTTGACTGTTCTGCTCTTTCCCAAGCTACACTGAATACTCAGGTGCAGAGCAGCAGAGTGCAAAGGCTTTGTTTACAGTATTCCTGGACTGGGTGCCTTCCTCACACAGCAGAGTTTTATGAGCTCTTTATGTACGTTAGCCTGGAAAATAATTTTGCATCCTGTCTTCTACAGTTGATGGTATCAGTTATGCTCCTTGAAGTCTAGCTTCCTGACAAAGCATATGAATCTAACCTAAGCACTAGTTACTACATGCTAGTATCTAATACTACTACGAAGAGATATCTGTTACTTGCTTTACAATTCCACCTAGATAGCAAGACAAATAGTAAAAATACATATTCTCTAAAGAAATGTATTATTTGCCTACTTACAAATAGTTGTGAAGTATTTTGATATGCTTCAAGAAAAGCTGTCATTCAATTCACTGTTCATTAAACACCACTGACAGATAGCTCCTGGCGTCAGCACAAATAACCTTTGAAATCATCAATTCAGTATACAGCAACAGCCAAAAAACAACAAAAATTGAGTGTCATTGAGAAAAATACCGAGAATGAGACAGAAGGACATTCTGCTGTTTCTTTAAGTCGTGGTGTAATCATACCTTAAACGCTGTACCTACCTCTACTCTATGCATCTTACAGAGGACACAGCTGAGTTTGATAAAGAGAACTAAAACAAGTGAAGCTTCCCTTAAAGGGAGAGTTGAGGGGGGAACAAACCAAGGTTTATGACACCATGAAGACTGTGGGAAAGGTGAATGAAGAGCTGCTAATCACCAAATCCTCCAGTAACAGAGCTCAGAGACATCAGTGCAATCAGATTGTTTAAGGCATATGAAAGAACCTTACACAACAAAGAGTGAACTGACACAAAAGGCTGTCAAGACAAACAGTGCTACCCCATCCAAAAAAGAAATTATAGGGCAAATGTGCAAGTAACAGCTCCAAAAAAGTTATTAAAATGAACAGGCAGGAATGTAATTGTTAAAATTCCTAACAGAACAACTGAAGATACCTAATGTAAGTTTTTATGGGTAGAAAAAGATCATGGCTTCACATTCTTGTTTTTATGGAAAGACATGACAGTTGTGTTCAGAACACTCACAAAATACCCGTCTTAATAAGCACATCACAGTAATGTACAGCAGCTGCCCTTTCAATTCACCTAATCATCCGTAAGTCAAACCCTAGTAGAGAAATGAGGAACTAGTCATCATGACTTAAAAGCATGACCTTTGCGTTCAGACAAGAGAAATATCAATCTATCCCTTTTTCTCCGAAAAGGCCAATTGTATGATACAACCACAAATATCTAACAGCAAAAGTAGCAGGAGCTACCTTGCTAATTTATTTCTGTAAGTGCTTGTCAACAGTTTATGGGCTGATTTGGCCCGGTTCTGTAACTAGTGGGGCAGAGAGACCCGTGGATCTGTACCCTGGAAAGGGTAGAGAGATGGGCCTAAAACAAAACAGCGGCAACGATCTGAAGAGAAACAAACTTTTACTAAATAAGATCGGAATGCAAGATAACACATTATAATGCAATTAAACACAATATAATTAGAATTGAAGCTAATGAATTAAATTAAATGAGAGAGAGTGTCCAAAATCTGAAAGCCTTACTCTAAATGCTGAGGTGAGATGGCACCCACAACAGAGATGAGCCAGACGATAGGAAAGAAAAGGGATGTCAGGTGAGCTACCAAGGCATTTTATCTTTTCCCTCTGAGTGGAAATGGTAGCAGAGTAGCAAACAGTCCTCTGGGGAACATAGTAGTCCTTCTCTCCCGGGACAGGTACCAGACATGGAGCATTAACTCTGTAGCTCCCAGTGCACTACATGATGTTATGATGCGGAATACTGATAACCAAGCGTCATAAAACCATGACAGTGCCTAACTGTCTTTTCCATTAACAAGCATCTCTAGGAAGAATCACTAGCTTTTTTGCATGCTTTCAGGAAAGTTGTTCTAATGCTGAGAATTCAGCACCATTCCTGGATGGTAAAAAAGCTTCAGAGAAGGTCTCCAGCGATAGTATCACTTACTATAGATAAATAAATAAGGAAAAAAAATGATGATGACTGCTACCCGGATCTAGCAATAAATGGGCTTGTCCTGGTTTTAGAGCTGGTCAGGGTCTGCTTTCCTACACACGGTCTTTCCTTGGGAAAAGGAAAACGTATGAAACATTACTGTTCAGCCAACTGCTTGACAACACTGGTTACACGGGAAACAAAGAACAAAGGAATGGGAAGAAACAATCTGCAGCTTCATTTTGAATAGTAGGTAAATAAAAGCCTCAACACAGCACAGGAATAGATTCTTCTCTGTAGGCTTCTGAAACAGCACTGCATCTTCTCAGTTCTCTTGCGTTTCCCTAAGAGACACAAGAGGAGCTCTGAACCTCCCAGCTCTCCTTCACCCATAGGCACAAGCTTCACCAAAAAACCCAGAACTCTACTGGATTAATTTTTTTGTTTATTTTTTTCACCCTCAATGCTAGCTTCAAGCTCTTACTAAGAACTCATTCATTTTTAAGACTGTGGTACTTGATTGAGAGTCCAGTACTATTAAAACCATAAACTCATTGGATAACTGCCAATATAGACTCCAGAAAGCCCAAACAGACAAGTGTACTTGCAGAAGCTTTGGAATAGCTAGCATTACACATCTTCAGAATAGCTGAGAAGGGCACTCAGAGCGTTAGAGTTATTCCTAAATTATATCAGGAACAGCTTTCCACAAAACAGGTCTACCCACTATTAGCTCATTTTTGGAACAATTAGTTTATTGCAAGACTTTAATCTTGCAAATATGTAGTTTGACATTCAAATACTACAGGAGCATTACTGGCCTCAACTAGCTGCCCACTTTTAGAGGGAAAAGTGCCAGGATTTTCCAGCAAAAAGCAGCATCAAGTGTAGCTGATTGCAACAGGGCTAGTTAAGCCCTGCATGCACGCAGCAGTACTGCTCTTCCTCAGTTAGACTAGCTCACTCAGGGCTCTTTAATTTGCCATGTTTACATTCCCACGGTCTTTGCTATTTTACATGATTTCCAGTTAAGCACTTTTCATCTGCTTCTCTTGTACCTAGTACCTATGACACTGTTTTATGACAGCCTAGTGATTGAAGAACTGCTTCTTGGATTAGGAAACATGGATTAGGAAAAAAGTGCCTGATGACAGCTAGTTGCAATAATCCATCTTTGGTTAATTCCACAAGCTACTAACCCGTGACCTGTTTTTTCTACAATAATCATGGATTATTGTTGATACAGTATTATCTGTAGCATTTTAGATCAATCCTTTGGGACCTCAAATGACTTCATATTTTCTCATTTTAATTATGCATACACAGTATAATGTAGGGATTTAGAGATAAGAAGGCATGAGGCCTTGGGCTGCTTTATTACATAAGAAAGAAAAAAACACTGATTTATTTATTACCTAAAACAAGAACACTGAAAAGAAGTAAACAGTAAAAATCTGTGCCCATGTGCAATGGGTCATTGGATCCATCTGTTCACACTCCCTTGACTGTTCGCAATCTGTTCACGTGCAACATCTCATGCTTACACAGCTGTGGACTCTCCCAAGGCTCTGACCTGTGATAAAAGAATAGTAAAGAGAGGCACAGAGGAAAAACATCTGTGCTTTACAGAAAGAGCACTGGGATGCTGTTTGTACAGCAGACTGAATGGCCTCTGTAGTTACAACTTCCTTTCACAGCAATTTCACATTTTTGCGTGTCAAGCCAGAAGAATAATCTTAACCCTTATACTGAACTCTGGAGGCTCTCTCCATCAAGACTATCATACTGCAAGCAAAAACAACTGACATGCAGTGCAGTAAAAGATGAAGAGATGGGAAATAAAGAGGAAAGAGAAATTAACAGCAATACTGAACATCTATGTATTGAGTCCCCCACTCAATCCCGTGGAGCGTAATTCAGAAAACAGGCTGCAGAGTAGATGCTGATTCAATGAGAAAGAAATTGAACCTATGTTTTACAGGTATGTGTGGCAGGAAACAAGCAAGATGTGAGGGCCTGCTTGTTAGACTGCTATTGCCTAGTTAAAAAACAGTAGTAATTACTCTCAGTTAGGGATGTTAAGTGATGTCAGTTAAATGTTGTTTTCAAAAACTGAAGTACTTTGTTCTGACTCCATATTGCCCATAAGACTGCCAGATCATCAATAAGAAAACTACAGATGTACCATCTAGAAAAGTCTCCAGATGCTACCTGAGACAGAAGTCATCTCTCAGAAAGTTTGTCCACAGTGCAGAGACCCTCCACTCTTCTCACTAGGGTCAAGTATTTCTCCCTATTTAAAAGATTACACAAACTACTCAAAAAACTACATTTGTCGTTTGCAGTGCAATCTGCTGAACCTCCAGCGCACCTGAAATTAAATTCAGAGACACACTCAATTGTAGCATTAACCAACTGCAGAGTACACAGTGATCAAGGACCACATAGAACCTCAGTTTCCAAGAATTTGTTGAAACTTTATTCAAAGTTCACAGGATTTCTTATTTAGCATGGCTTTATCTCAAAGTGCTTTAACATCCAGCAGCAGGCACTGATTTTATTTCAAAAGCACGGAAGTTATCATTAATTAAAAAGAGGGAAGATGAAAGAAAGCAACTGGGATGGTATAATGTGACTGACAGTATTCACGCATGTCCTGAACAGTGGAACTAAGTATAATGACAGGCAAGTGCATGGTTCAATGCTTTGCCCACGGCATTCCCAGTCTTTGCTAATGTGGTGCACACACACTTTCAAATTCTTACAGCTTCTTTTCTATAATACTGTAGACAGAGAAGTGACTTCAGCTAGGTTAATTTTCTAAAAACATCTCCTACTGTAAAGCAAAAGAATACCTCAAGGATTACATCCAGTCTACCCAAGGCAGGTAAGAAATGAAGCAGCACTAATCTGAGGAGGAGAGTACTTAATTTTCTTCACACTAGAAATGCCTGAAACTATTTCTCTTTACTTTATACTATTTTCACAGGAATTATACACTTTATCCCATACACATAGTTTCATGTGCCAAATATATGATTTTTATAACAAATATAGCTCTTTTAACCAGCTGTACATCTCCCTGATGTCTCTAAGATACTTCATTAAAGATTTACTCTTCTATGACTTTTACAAAGACTACATTGACAATAATTCACATGGGAGATTTAGACAGGGTTAATTAATATTCTGGATAAAACAGTAATATGAAAATGTGGTAGGATGAGTCCCACTGTCTTTTAATTTCTTCACCTAAGTGGGGACTGTGGCACCCATCAGATTTCTACTCAGCTGAAGAAGCAAGAAAACAGCTCTGTGATACATTTAGGCACGTACGGAATGAGAAATGCAAATGCAGAATTTTACTATGACTCATCTGACCATAAATAAAGTTATAAAGTACAGCAGCCTTTAAGTCAAAGAGTGGCAATATTACTAACTTATTTTCAGATCATCTTGAGCACACACTGCAAAGAACATGTGATCAGGGCAGAGGTCATAAAATTAAAAACAACCCCTGCCACCAAGAAAACATACCTAACAGATCATCAGCCATCCAGGTTTCATAACTGCCCTCTGTCAAATATTAATTAGCATTCATCTTCTTGTATTTCACTCGTCATTGTAATTAAGAAAAAAAAAAAAACTCCAATCAATTTAGAGCATTATCTTGAATTTGACCTCCTTATTTAATCAATGAAGCAAACTCTCAGAGCCAAGTTACAGTACTTCACACTTTACTTGCCTATTTCATGAGCATTTCCCATACCTTGTTATTCTGTAAGAGACCTGGGCAGACAAGAAGCAAAGCTTTCTGAACAGCAACAGCAGGAAATTAGAAAGCTGATCAGATAGAGAAATGTATCATGTACATTAGGTGAATATATGAAAAAAAGATTATTTCTCTGTTTGAAGGCAACCCAGTACCTTACTAGTAATACTTCTAACAAAAGATCAAAAATATTTTTCAAACAACAGCTTGACTTCAAATTGCTTTTTAAACTATTCTAGCAAAGACTAAAACATACTGACAGCACAATATACATCAGTGAACTAATTCAAGGTGCTCTGTGTTTTGATGAAACTTCTCCTGAGTAAGCATCCAAGAAGTTAAAAGAAAAAAAAAATAATTAAGGGTCTCAAATGAGAAAGATCTTCCACTTCCTAGAAAGTTTAAACTATGTGTCATGAAAAGTAAAATATTCATTCAAGGGCAAACATTAACAAATACTGAAAATTCCTTGATGTCCTGTTTTACAACCTGTTCCCTCAGCTAAACAGTTTTGGTACGTGATTAGAGATAAATAGTTGTAATATGAACAGGATGTACCAGCTGCTCTACACAAACTGTAAACTTACTATTCAGGAGAATACAAGCTGTTCCTAAAACTTTAACTGTGAGACCAAGAATAATGGGTTGACTCCCATTCACAAAGTGACTTCTGAGCATAAGAATTTGCAAGGGTTGGCGAAAAGTATCAGTGAAGATCTCAAGGCAACAAGTGCTCCATTGCTCTGTACTTCTATAACACATGCTTACTGGTTAGCAGCGTGACCTGATGACTATTAATGTGGTAAGCAAAATGTACAGTCCTGCACAGTTGGTGCAGAGGTCAAAAAAGCTGCTACATTTTTTCCTCAATAATTTTCTTGAAAAATATCCAGAGCCACATAATATTTACAAAGGCTAGAAGAAAGGACAGAAATCCCATCACTAAGTACAATTGTACTGTTGCACAGGCGTGTTTCCAAAGCACTGGAAAATTCCTGTATATGCAACAAAACTTCTAACATAGTTACACTTTAAAAATGTAAATATATTTCAGTTCTACATCAGTTTTCTACAGAAAGTTGGTTCATAGTTTAAAAATACTGTAGGGTTTCTGGTTCTAAAGACAGACACTTCAATTGGAAAAAAAAAAAAGAAAAAAAAGAAAGAAAATCCATGTTCCTGTTGAAAGAGAAATGTTACTGAATTAAATTCACAGCTTGTTTCAGACACACACAAAAGAAAACCTAAGAAAGAAAAAGGAACTTATTCCAGTCCAAAATCCTTCCATGCAGAAGAGTTAGCATAATATTTGCCAACCATTTGATCACTGCTTCTCTTTCAGAAAGTTCTCTAACAGCATTGCTACTACTCTGTATGTTAGGAAAAGTCCCTTTAAGCTACTTTTAAAAGTCCCCAGGTACACAATAAATAAAAAAAGATTACCAGTAGTGCAAATAGTGCATTTCAGCACAATGAGAACTCTAGTCTACCCAACAAGCTGTCTTATTTTGAACCTGTAAAAGAATTCACATTAAATGCACAGACAAAAATAATACCTGGTGAGCTCTTCTTTAATCTTCAAGGGTTCATGAGGGTAGAATTTCACTCTAAAGCACATGGTATATGGTGGATGAGCTGAAACATTATAAAGAAAAAGCATGAGAACAGTAGCAAATAACATTGCCTTAGCCACTCTGAAGAAGTGGCCTCCAAGAGTCCTACAAAGAAGCCCATGTGAAGGTTAGCTCTGAAGAATCAGGCAGGAAATTAAAAAACAAAAACAAACTAACAAAACAACCCTATAAATGCATATTAAAAGAAAGAGTAAATGACAAAGGCCAAAGCATGTGCAAAATACAAGCAATCTACCTACGCAAATCAATTTATACATGGTTTTGCACCTCACAAGCAGTAAAAAAAAAAAAATCATATGAAATGCTCCTTATTTTTATTTTTCTTTGTTTCTTTCTTCTTTTGGAAATTTATAAACAGGAAGCATTTCTATCTAGTTACAGTGAGGTATAAAGATATTATGAATTATTATTATTCCTGGTAATGATAATGCTAAGACAACAAAAATAGAAGGAAACATTAATTAAATTTAGCTAAGGAAGTTAGAGAAAGAATTGTTTCTGTTTTCAGTATTAATAAGACTCCATTACCTACTCCTATCACATCAGACATGGGCCTTAAATACACTTATGCTTAAAAAAGGGGGGGAGGTGGGAGGAGAGAGAAAGGGAAAGAAAAAAAATAAAGGAACAAAATTACAGTAACAGAAAAGATTTAACTTCAGCAATCTGTGTCTCTCAGCTCTATGTTAATGAATAGAGCTGTATATACTACTATTGCACCTTCGATAGCATTCAACATACTATCTAACCCAAAGCTAGTGATCATTTGGTGACTACAAAAGGGGTTGAAAGCAAATAAAAGACCATTGCGCTAGTGAGAGAGACATGTTGCAAATATCATGTTAGGAGAAAAGAAGTGTGAAAAGCACACTGAGGACTAAAAGTATATCTAGCATGGTAGAGAAAGCCGTCAGAACTATCTGTAGCCTGATAACATTCATCGGGTTTTTTTTACATTCCAGTTAGAAATAAGAAGGAAAATCCTGCATCTTCAAAAAAGCAAATGGTGTAGAGAGAAAACTACTGCACTATCACACAAGACAAGGTAACTGGCAGGTCTGCAGGTAACCTCATGAGAGAGCACAGGGATGAAGGCTTCTGTGGGCTTTTCCATCTTATGTGTGATGGCAGCATTGTCTTAAAGGGATTGGAAATTTTCTGTAGAACATTCAACACTGCTATGTCCTTCCTGCCCTGTAGTGCCAAACTAAACTCAATGTCCCATGAAGGAAAATGAAGGAGTCACATTGCCTGGACAATGTGAAAGAATATGTTTGTCATTTTAAATGGTCTGTCTCCTCTTAATAGGATTCTCACAACTAAGTAAGGGACAAAATTTTGCTCTTTCAGAATATGCTTCCACTTACAGAACTTGACAGAAGAGATAGATTGTATTAAATTGTTACGAAAAATTTCTCCTCAATAAGAAAAAAACTCAAGTGTCCTGATAAGTATAGAATTTGTTTCTGCTTGAAATGGGGATGCAGAAAGGCCCTAGCCTAATGAAGACCCTAAAACTTTAAGCATATTTTTTATGTCAATGAAGTGACATGAAACTTTGGCTGTGATAAAGAAAAGAAAGTTATGGCAGAAGAGCCAAACGCTGGTTTGCTGGACAGCTGCGGAAAAGCAATAATGGCTCTTCCCTGTGCAAAGAGTATCAAAGCAAAGAAAGCTCACAGTCACATAGCTAAGCTTATAAGAGAAACGTTGGCCTGCACAGCAGCATTCGATAGAAGTATATTTAAACACTAAGAAAGCACAGGAGACTGGGCAAGGCAGTTTGAAGCCAACTTGAAGCCTTTTCCTAGACTCCTCCTCAGGAGAGCAGCAAGCAATACAAAACAAGGCTGCTGCTGCCTGCTAAATAGATGTCCTTTTTCTGTAACACACAAAAATGGCACAATCCTAAGTTGCAGTTTGAAATATTAGAACTCCATTAATCTCCAGAAGTGTTACTACAAGGTACCATTCACCTACAGAAGGAAAGAGGATTTTCTTTTCCAGGCCCTTTTTCTCAATTAGAAAATAAGCCATTTGAAGCAAGAGGGAGGTAAAAAACACACACAACTATCCACTTTCTTCTCCAACTTATGTTTAAAATGTATCATAAACATAACGTTCCTACCAAAACAAATACAGAGATAAGCAAACATTTAGAAAGGCCTTTGTATATATTATATATATATATATATATTATAGTTTGTGCAATAAAATCATCTCAAAAGAGAACCTCACATTCCTTCATTCTTTATATTCTTGTCCTGAAGAGCAAAACAGTCAATGGATTTTATCAGCTCAGAAAAAAAGACTGTCAAGCCCAACAAATTCCTCAACTCCTTGAAATTAAAGTTGCTTTCTAACTCTTACTCAAGTGGATGCACTAACAATAACAAACCTTCCCAAAACAGAACTCAATTTTCAGAAGAACATCTCTCCAACACTGAACTAGTCTGAATAAAATCAGGGTTATAATAGCTCTAAGCCTTTTCTCTCCAATTGGTCCTTTATCTATCGGATAAGGAGCAGCTAGTGTAGGGAAATGCTGAAGGATTTGTCAGAACATCCTACCACTGCAGGCCTTCCTTTCTTACTAAAAAAGATTTCCAACTATAATAATTTTGAAGGATTTTATCACTTAGAACAGTACTGACTGTAGAATCTAATGCAATAGGGCCATTAATCTGTCTGATTACATGTTAACAGTATATAAAAGATGAAGGCAAAGCAAGAATAAACCTACTTTAATTATGTAAAATGCTGAAACCCTCTACTGCTTGACCTACACCCCCATGAAAGAACTTGCACACACAGCATGCAAGGTTTTTGTGTGGCAACAGATTTTATGTTTTTAAGATTTTGATTGCCTTTAACTAAGAGAAACTACCCAATGTGCATTAAACAGTAAGGAGCTCTTAGTTGAAAACCAAACCTCCAACAGTCTGACTGAAACAAAGAGGGAGGTGGGACATGGAACTCAGTGCATCTATTTTTAAGCAAGGCCTCCTGTATCACTTAATTTGGCATTGTATACAGAGACTTTACAGGAATGATAAGCCTAAGAAAAATTACACATTTATACTATCAATTCCTTCATTGGTAGAAAACAGAGACAAATTATTTTTAAAAATACAGTGAAAAAGTTGACATAAGTTCTAGAAGTGTTTGATTCCTCTTCTTTTTAACAGCCTGCTTTTCAACCAGCATAAATACTTCTGCAGAGATCTGTATTGGCAGTATTATTTTTTTTTTTTTTAATTTTTTTCTATTAAACATGAAGTTTAGACAGGTACCAAAAGCACATGTTTAAGTTATCTTCATAACCTTGAGGATGCAAGATGACAGAAAACTTCCTGTATCTTTCTTTAATATTGTAGATTCTCTGAACTACACCAACATTTAGTTATCTATATAACTATCTATAGTTATCTATAACGTTTAGTTATCTGTTATCTCACCAACGTTTAGTACTTATTTTAAAAAATATATATATGTATATATATACTCCAGCTACCTTCATGTTCACCACCACTGCAGAAGGACCTCTGGAGAACCATAACACATATGCCACATATGCTCCTGATTCCACATACCTCTTTCCTTACTAAGTAAAGCAGACATTTATCCACACAACTGCCTGAGCATGTTTAAGGCAGACCATTGCTCTGTGGTTTTATTTTATGTATAAGAGATAGCTGATCTGTCACAGACCTCCAATTGTGGAGTCTTCCCCATCACATTTAATTAGTTACGGTAGAACATTAGCCAAGAGGGATTTTCATCAGCCAATTATGATAATTCTTCAAATTCTGTTATTAATTCCTCATGGAGTCAACGATAAAGAACATAGGACACTTAGGCTTGTGCCCAAAGATTCACATGAAACTTCCTTCTTTCACTGTACATATATTTACAAACCTTGTATTTGGTTAAACTCTTTGTTTGTTTGTTTTTGTTTCAGATTTGTACTGAGGCATGGAAAAATCCATGGGAAATTAGTTTGTTTAAGAATCTGTAAGAAGGATTTGCACAGTCCACTTCTACACCTGCATTCTTCTTCCTCTGGTTCATTTCATCTATTTGTCCATTTAATGACAGCATTAGAGTTGAAGGAAATTAAAGTCTTTTAGCACACTCCAATGGCATGATACAGTAGCACATCCTTTCTGTACTACTCTCTCAGATTATCTGAGATGTAAAACGGTAGGAAAAACGTGTATTTTGAACACAGAGCAGCAAGACTGATTCTTTTCCACTGTCATCAAGAACAAAACCCACACAGTTAGCTACTTTTCACAAAACTGGTTACAGGATAGTTGCATACTTATTATGCAAAGAACCTTAAAAATGAATAGGGCAAAAGAGGGAGAAGAGAGTGGATGACAAAACTGTTTTTTGCGAATATTACTGCTCAAGTGACCAATAAGACTTACACCGGGGCACTTCTAGATATAAAATAAGTACAAAAACATTAGAAGCTGGCTAAATAGAGAGGAACTTTACTGCCAGCATCTGGGGGAGAGTAACAGTAATATAAAAAAATAAAACACTCAGAAGAACATAAAAACTGGATTTAAAAGGGCTTTACCTAGAACCACAGAGATGTAAGTAGCTTATGTAGCCTCGTAGAGAATTATTAAACACATTACAAGAAGCACAGTGCTCACTGTCACTTACAGGTGGCAGTCAATGTGCTATAACCAGTACAAACAAAACTGACAGTCATCCACAACACTTCTCAGAGTATAAATTTCTCTCTCAAGCAGAACTAGCAGTAAAAATGGCTGAGGCACAGTCTTATGATTTAAGCATCACATTATGATAGAACTATACACTGAAAAACTTGCTATTGTGCAGGGGAAAATGAAGTCTCCCACAAATGGTAGCTGAGATCAATCATGCAGCATTTCTCTATTTTTGCTGCATGTATCCACACACTTTGTAATCATACGTAAATCCAGGTCTTCAATTGAATTTAGAATATTTTAAGTCATTAGTATTAAATAAAGACTGCTCATGCATCAGAGGAAATGAGTAGCTGTTCTTATAAAACACATCATTTCACTGTTTTCTGAATTCCTTGATGGAAAGAAAGAAAAGGAAACCTTTGTCTAACATACTCATTGTGAAGAGCTTTCTGCCACCACTTCTCCCCTAAGTCAGATATACAGAATGCATGTTCTTTTACAGTCACCTCATCACTTTGGTTTTCATTCTTTCCACCTGCTACTAATTTCAGTCCTCTCTTGAGTCACCTGAGACTGTGACACTTTTTTAAATTAATACTGGTAATCTACAAACTAGCCTCTGAGTCTACGTATTTTCATAGTAAACTGAATATTTTTAAACAAAATACAAATTAACCTTGTGTGCCTTCAGAAATTGTTCAGTATTCTATACTAATACAGAATATTTTTAGAAAAATAAATTGAGAGTTTCCTGATGTACAAAAACATTCGTGAAACCCGTATGAGAGAGATATATATTTATCCATAATATACATGGATTCTATTCTACACACGTATACAAGATATATGTATGTACTTGTTTTGTTTCCTTAAGGGTTTAATGTAGAAACTAAAGTCCTTCATCTATGACAAAGAATAAAATTAAGCTACACTGGTATTAAACTGAAGTTGCTCACGAAAAGCCAACTGCACATTTAATTCTATTTACATCCTACATGTTAGGGTGATAACAAAACACCTCTGTTGGCCTCTAATTCTTTTTGCTGCTGTTGTTGAGACCTATCACTTTCCACAATGATAAAAACTAGCTGCAATTATTTTGCTTCTCTCTACACATTTTGTTTCCAGTCCTCAGAGTTTTGATTAGGATTCTACCACGAAAGCCACACAGGCCCTCCAATGAGTCCATCATATCAAACATCTATGGAATTTATTAACTACCATCAATCACATCTAGGCAACATCTATATACAGAGTTATTCTGAATAAATCAAAACACTCTCAGTGCATCTGTTGGCAGAGCTCCTGAACATGTTGCTATGCAAAGAGCACAGCACTCCTGCTACCTAAACATCATACACTAAACACTGTGAACCATAACACAGTGAATAAGCTAGGCATATGTGTGTGCCCATGTACATGCATATGTATACACAGCTTGCAATACTATTGCAATACAATATACTATTGTAGCATTAATGGGAGAATTCCATCCACCTAACACCTAGTTTTTGTTTGTTTGTTTTTACATATTTGACAATCTCTTTAGATTCATCTGATTTTAAAATAAGCAGTCTCCCAAATAAAATATTCCTTGTATTCAGACTTAAAAAACAAAGCAATTACCTACAAATAGGTTTGTGAGTAAAACCCGCCTTCATTTCATAATCTAAGTTGACAGATAACAACTTCTATTAAATGAGATCCAACTCCCAGAGCCCTAAATCAAGTCTCCAGCAACAGTCAAATAAACAGCCTCTTCTGCTGCTGGATATAAACTTCTGAGTATTGAAGTACTTCTGTTTAATGGCAAGGTCTTCACAGTTGGACCATCTAACAGAAAGCATGAGCCATATCATAACGTTTCAAACAGACAGTTCAAATGATACATTTCTATTTTAAGGAGTACTTTTATTAAAAAATAAAAAAATAAAAAGTTGTAATTTCCCCCTTGTCTATAGCTGTAATTCACAGCTACCTAGCACTTAAAAGTATTTGTCTCCAACAATGATTTTAAACTAATGCTCTGCATTGGCAGGAAGCATTGAGCTGTGGAAAGCAATCAAACAAACAAATAAACAACAAAAAAATAGTAACCACAATAGACTGCCACACTCCATATTTTACTGCCACCTCCCAGTGTCTGACTAAGCTGACTGAAATAGAGAGCCAGAGCATACAAGTCTTCTCCTCACCAGATCTGCCACTCCACAAATGTCAGCTGGTCTCTGGCTCTCACCTTGCACAATAAAGGAAAGCTCTTGGTGTGCAGAGTAGTGAAAAAATAGTGAAATGAGGATTTAGGGAGATTCTAGATAGGCCATGAAAGGCCTCTCTCCAACAGGAAATAAATAAAGTGCACTCTAAAATACTGCATGGAAGCACAGAAAAACCTTTGAATACTTCAAAAACAGATTAAAAACACAAGCTCTCAACACTTACATTTCATTTGCTTGAAGATGGACTTGTTGGGCTCAAGCCAGTGCTGGAAAGGCAAAGCAGAGATCAGAGGTTAATACAGATCATAGGAGGCAGCAAAATCCTTGAAGACATATCAAAAATGGGAAGTAGGATTTTTCTTTTACCAGGCACACAAACTGGTGAAGCCACCTCCATGCTGCTACTACGCTGTAATTGCACTGTATAAACTGTCCAGAAACGCAAACATTTTCTGTTGATTACTGCTGTCTTCTACAGTCCCTGTGTAACTAAAGCATGTATAAACAATATATTCTCAGTCAATACTCTCAGAATACAAACCATAGTTTTTTTTTTTCTAGGAAAAACTAAAAATTTGAAAGGCACATGTCATTCTATCCAAAATATGTATTTTCCACAAAATGTTTACTTTGTGGACAGTGAAAGCACAACGGAGAGGTAAAGATGCCTATCAGTTGGTTTCTAACTTTGAGGGAAAGGACGGCAATGGAAAGAAAACTTTCAGTTTTTCATTCTCCTGGAAAATAAACCCAAATGCTTTGGTGATGAAAAACTAGGTTCACATTTCAGTTAAGAGCCTTAGCGCATCTCCTGCTAACACTAGCTGAACTGTTCAGGAGGATGTTTTGATCGACAAAAGAACATGCTGATATTCAAGTACCACTTCTGACTACAGCCAAAAGCATTTGTACAGGGATTTTTCCAGTAAGCAAAAAATCTCCACACTAAAATGAGATTTGAGCTGCAGAAGCAGCTGGTCAAAAAGCATACTATTCAGCTTTAATAAGCATCATCATCAACACTGGAGGGCCTTAGACCAAGGGGAGTGGGGGGGATGGGGTTGTATTTTTAACCCTTCTCACTGTGGCGCTAAAACCTACTTCAAGAAGAAAACTTAGTAACTGTATGACCATGTTGAATATTTGAAGTACCTTTAAAGAACATTTACAAATTCCATGGCTTCTCAGAAATACTCACATATAGTTAACAACAATATTGAAGATTTGGAGATAAGCATTATTACGTACTTCTGTTTGAAACTCTCTTGCTGCTGTGAGACTTTTATGGAAACCTAGTACTCACATAAAACAAAACAAAAAAATCCCAAGCCCCAGACAACCAAAAAAATTTACACAGTTTCTTCCTCTCCATTCTTCTCATTATATTTCTTTGTGAGGGAACGAAGTATTACTGAGAAAATAATGCCTGGATCACCAACTTACCAAATGTCTAGCTCATTTGACTGTTTTCCAGATCACACAGATGCATTATTTCTTTATCTTGCTCTGAAGAACAGTGAATGGTGTGGAGGTGATGGTTGTTCATAAAAAGGTAATTTAGTTAAAGAAATTGGATGCAGTTCTTCATAGATCAGAATGAACTAACAGATAGGAAAGCACTTAAAGACACACAGATGTAAATTTACTTTCCTTAACCTATTCAAAAGGCCCACCCCACTATCACCAGGATCCAGACAGTTCTCACTGAGAAGTCAGATAGAAAAGAGGAATTTGGACAGGGAATAGTCCCATAACATTCCCAGACAGTGGAGAATCAAAAGGCTTCTCAATATTTTCATCTAGCAAGAGCAGGCCACCTTTTGTTTGTGCTGAAATACCAGCACACAGGTCAGCTCTTCTGGCTATCTGAAAAAGTCAAATACCTATTCTAACAAAAAACAAAGACAAAAAGAAATAAAAATAAAATTGCAAATATGAAATCCTCACAATTCATGAATAAGGAAAAGGGCAAGCTGGACAAAATAATTAACGCACTTGGCTTTTTTTAATTTAATAAAGGGATTTAAGAACTGAATGGAGCAAGTACTGAAAAATATCCCTGAGTACCATATAAAACAGCCAATACAAACACAGAAAAATTCCTCATGCACCAAACTTCCAGAAGTGAACAGACATTTCACTAAGGCCTGGCTTTTGTGGGTTAAAAACGGAGCAAATGGAACAATGAAGCAGTCTTGATTTTCACCGGGAGGTCAGGGCACTGACAGAAAGCTTTTAGAAGCTCAGATTTCCTTGGTGACCTTTGCTGATGGAAATATGTAGGTAATTCAGTTGAATCTTCCAGAAAACTAAGTAAGATTAGTTAAAGTTAGAAAACTATAATTTTTGGAGTTTTTCAAAGACACAGCAATTACATGTCTAGTGCCATTTGACTGTCAGGAGAATATAAACACCTCATCAGTGGTAGCACTTCTGAAAATACCCACCCCTATATTTGTCTGCATATTTCAGTTTTAGTTGTAGGAAAGATTTTCCCTCAAGTATTTATCTTCAAGTCTTACAGAGTTAACTATTAATAATTAAAAATTGTGCCCCATCTCTTCCATATTCATGCTATATTTATTCCAAGATTAATTAGCTGTTATAGCTAGGACTATATTAAGGTTCCTATAAATTCACCCAAGGTTTTTTTTGCAGCAGATTTCAATTGAAAAGCATTTGTCATTGCAAAATTTGTTTTGTATGTATCAAACTTACACTTTTTTCAACATTTTTTTTTTCTGGAGAAGAAAAAAACTACAGTTGAAGGGAAAAGGTAACATTTCTTTTTGAGTTAGCTTATCAAACACCTTTTAAAAACCATTTTAGATCTTCAGTTACAAAAATGTCTCACCACTACCATATACCACGCTGTCTTGTGGGAACAGACCACAAGTGTTTCAAACTTTCTTGTAAGACAAGACACTTTGTCTCAAAAGACAAATGAAATAAATAAGCAAATTAACCCCAGGCAAGACTTTTTTTTTTTTTTTCTTCCCTAGAGAAGTGTACAAACCTGGGGGGGGAAAAAAAGAAAAAACAGCTTCATATCTGTCTCATAAATTTCACAGTCATCCACACAGGGCGTTTAATTGGATGATGGCCTACAACTTTTCACCGGAGTAGTTGTGGCACTTAGGGACATGGTTAGTGGCCATGGTGGCGATGGGTTGACAACTGGACTAGATAATCATCGCTGTCTTTTCCTACCTTTATGAATAGAAAGCATTCCTGCAGAGGCTGAGTCTCTCATTTCCCAGATGGCACACCGGTAACACAGTCCTCACACAGTATAGAAGGCATTAATTCTAATCCAGCCAGCACCCATTATTCCAAAAACCTTGCTACAAGATTCATGTCCAACATTAACAACTTCTAATCTCTTCTGCTGAAAGTAGTTTGAATGGCGACTGGGTATCTGGATGGTCAGCCAGATGCCCTTGCAGAAGCAGAAGGCAGAGAGCAAGTCATTTAGAGATCAATCACAAAGATAGCTACTGACTCTTGATGCTTTAAGTGCCAGCTATGAGTAAGCAAGATATTACAGATAATCACCTTTGGTCTTGTAAAATATGCTTAAAATTGTTTTCTGCATCTGTCCTTCAGTAACTGCAGGCTTTCCCACTAAGGGTTCCTTGCAACTGCAAGCTGTGTTTCAGACTAATTTTTACCTTGTAAATGCAACCCTCACCTCTGATCAGCATTTAAGTGGCACTGAGTAGTCATTAGTGAGGCCAGGTGTGTGCCTCTTACAAATGCTGAGTAGCTGATATGCTAAGAGTTTCCTCTGAGCAAGAACACCACACAAGGGTAAAAGCTCCATTCTAGTAAGCAGATTTAACTCTACAAATGCTAATGTGCTTCTAGCAAAGATATGGCAACCAGTAAGCTGCTTCAAATGAAGTAATTTTCTGCAAAGCTAAGACAAGACTGAGTTTGGTTTCACTACAGCACAGGGATAAGGCATTTAGAAGAAGAAGGGGGGAGGAAGGAACACATAATGTTCTATGACTATTCTCACAGCCCTTGTAAGGGGTCAGGTGACATAAATTATAATTCCCATACCATTCTTCCTTCACACTGTGACAGCAACCCTACAGCGCAAAGATGTGTGTTCTGTTTCCTATTCCTATGGAATCCAGTACAAGCTTGGCCTAAAACAAAGTTAAGGCTCTAAACATTTGCCAAGCCAGACAGTTGGGATCTGACCAACAAATTCAGTGATATCTACCTCTTCCTTAACAGTAATCCTTAACAGATTAGAAGTAACAAAGGGACAACCAAAACAGCTGAAATATCATTAATATTTAAATTTTCTTCACCATACAATACAAAGTGCTCAGATATGCCTATGGTGAAACAACGAGAAGAATCAGCAGACATCACAGTAATACTCTGGCCAATAGTGGACTAGACCTGAAGACTTCAAGAGATAAACGAGAGTAGGAATATGGAAAAATGCATGGAACCACTGCTAGAAAAGTAACAAAATTATTTTTTTAAACCTCAGCCATACATTAATCATTAGAACGAATACCTAACCTTTCCCTTTAATAAAGAGCAAAAGCAAAATCAATTTGCTTTAGCCTCAAGGCAGCAGCTTGCACCAGGTCACTGCCTGACAAAATTTGAACTTTAAAAAAGAATTGTCACAGTATCCAAAGCTAATGGCAGCTGTCAGACAAGGAAATTAATTGGGTGCCTACTTTATACCAGCCAAATGACCCATGGTACCTGCTTGCCACCTTCATTATGCCCTAGGGCTGACATCATTTTTTTTATGCCCTCAGGAGACTCTAAAACAAGAATACTGATACTGTTCTCTTTCAGCAAAAGAGCTCTTCCCTACTCTTCTCAAAATTAGGACAACTCTGGTCAATGGTGTGCTAAGCAAGAAGTAACAACAGATCAGAAATAGTACCACGTAGTAGAACCGGAGCACCTTTTGTACAATTACAAGCTGAAATTTATTAAAAAATTTTCCAAACTCTCACTTTGTTATTGCAATTATACTAACTTTTTCAGAGAATGACCAATGTTGTAAACTAGAGCAGCTCAACTGACCCATGACCTCTACATTAGTTGAATATCTGTCTTTAAAATCTTCATGTATTGATGTGTGCTTGAATTGCCACACTCTCACAATCCGAACAGCTTTACAATGACAGAAGAAAAATCTTTATTTTTATTAGAACAGCCTGCATGATGGTTCAGTTTATAAAGTTGGTAGTCTTCACAAAAGATGTATCAGTTAGTAGCATCACTGCTGAATTAAGTGTGAGCACATATTCACACTACTATTTATGTGTCACTTTTTTTTTAGGATTCATAAATGCACTTATACTGGTTGAGAAAAGTACCTATTTAACAAAGCACTGTGTCCTGAAAGTAGCCTCAAGCAAATGCTTCTAAAAAAAGAACAGAAGTAGTTGCTGGTTTAGTCGCTGGTCTTTTCTTCCAACAGCACCCATTTTAGGCTCCACTTGTGTATAAGTCTTTGTAGACTTTCAGCAATCTGTCTAAATATTTATTTTTCAACATTTTTTTTTAATAATGTTGCCATTTCCAATAATATATTTATGATTAAGGATAGTATTTTAAAAATAGCCTTTCAGTACATCAGCTGCTTCATCATTTTGCAAAGTGCCTTTAGTTCTAAGCATTACTTAACTATCTTCACCTGCTCACTCTCTCCCAGCCATTTTATACTGCATCTCCTAATCAATCTGTTACATCTTCTCCTGGATGAATTCTTGTTTAATCCATCTTTTTGTATTAAAGCCATTCCTATTTTATGTTATTCCTGTGGCCTACTCTTTTCTAATTTTACAATATTTTTTGAAACAGCATAACCTTACCTGTAGGCACCTATCAGTACCATATCAACACTTGATGCAAAAGCACATAATTTTTGTGATAACTCTGTACAGGATGATTGATTCACATAGACAGTGAAGCATTAAAATTGTAATTAACCTATGGCTGAGTCACTCTACCATTCTCTTCCTACAGCTTCATGGACCCTTGCAAGCCAACACAAAAAAACGTAGCTTTGTTAACTGAGGTTGGAAATTTTCTGTTGTCTCTTTCTGTCAACCTTCACCACTCTCACGTGAAAACAAGTGCACACGTTGAAGAACATTAAATAGCTGCTACTGCTAAAGCGATCAGCTGTACCCAAGACTTGCTGACTCCTTCAAAAGGTCTTTCTGATGAGGCACTGCTGTACATTTTGTGTACATGCCCCATTAATAGCAGAAGTGCTGTATCATGGTAAAGGAATCTCTTACTCTAAGACAGAAGCCTCCAATTTCCTTTATTACTAAATACTCAGAGAGTGCTGAACAATTTGGGCTGTAAGATTAAACAAACACTCTGTCCAGGTCTGTTATACATGATGTATTCTAGACTATAAAGGGGATTCTCCAACAGCCTTACTAGTGAAATGAGCATGTCATCTGTCAAAAAATCATCCTATGTGAAGATGGTCCTATCAGCTTTCAGTGCTTCTAAGCCTGAAAGCAAAATGAAGACTGGGTTTGTGACTGTTCTTTAAGGGAATTACAGGCAGAACACCAGCAAGGCAGTAATGTCCACTGTCATCTTTCTAACAATACACAGGGCCAGGCTCCACGCTCTGGAGATGTCAGAAAATGTCAGTGTAGTCATAGCCACCACTGAAGATCCACTCTGTTAGTGAGAGTGTACTGATACAGCAATTTCACTGAGTTAATAGCTTTTTTCTAATACTGCCAAGCATACATGTGCAGTACATGTTTCTGGGAACTGCACACATTGCTGATCCCAGACAATCCAACAACCTATCCAAATGGGAAAGTATACTGATGCTTCAGAGTGATTATAGTCTCAAAGACTTCTACAGCAACTGGTGGGACCTCACAGATACTTCACAGACCTACAATTTATTTGCATATCACACAACTCTTTCAACACACCCCTTAGTTAATTCCAAAGCATTTTTACCTATCTATCATTACATATGTTCTAATTCAAAAAACAAAAATCACACTCACATGCTCCAATCCCCATTGGAGGAAAAAAGAAGGAAAAAAACTACAAAACTTAATTTATAGCATTTCCAACTTTAAACCTCAGCTCAGGTGCCCTCCCACAGAAATTTGAAGAATACATTTCAGTATAGTGCCTTATCCCTTCAACCCAGTTCTCCACTATTCTCAATATCAGTGGTCTCCTTCAACAGGAATCCTCTTTCTAATGAGAGATGCTGAACAGTAGCTACATTACTTAATCCTATTTCCATAAAAGTCCAAAGATTGTAAAAAAAGGTGCTCTGTCTGCCTGGGGCCTTTGGAACAGAATTTGCTACGCTGCACTTCCTCAAGGGTGACAGTGCAATAGCTGGCCTCAGTACAATAGCTAGTGCATGGAAAAACTATCAATAAATAGTCCCTTGAGCAGCAGAATTATTAACACCTCCCCCAGGCGATGTCTCCACTTATTTCTAAAACAAAACAAAACAAAAACAAACTCCAAATGAAGGTTTCTGGATTCCTGGACTGTCCCTCTCCCCAGCGTCCTCAGATTCACTATACGGTAGGTTTGTCCTATAGCATTTCTCTTAATGAGGGGAGTAACAGGGTTTCACTTACAGATGTGGCAGATCATCTGCATGAAATTTTATGGAAATACTTCAGACCTATATCCTCGGCAAAATTTGACTGAAACCTGCTTCAAAAGTTATTACATGTGAGAGTTCAGGAGAAAGGTATGGTGATCCTATATACCTAGTTTCCACAGGAATACGGGCTAAAAATTCAACAGAACTAAGAACTCATTTGGTCCCACTATAGTGCAATTAAACATAAAATGGCATACTACAACGTACAGCAAACTTAGTATAACCCTGGCTTTTCCCAAGCTACCCTAGGGCACAGTTTCCCCAAAGGAACATCCAAAGAGAACAGATGGAGTAGAACCAAGTGTCTTTTAACTACCAGTTCAGCTTGCTGTCAGCCACAGCCTCCAGATTCCTCTTCCACAGGGCTGCTCTCCAGCATCTCATCTCCCAGTCCATACATACAGCCAGGGCTGTCTGTCCCTGGTGCAGATGCTGGCACTTGCTCTTTTTAAACTTCACGTAGTTGGTGACTGCCTAGCACTCTAATTTTGGTTAGCAACTTTAGATTAGTTACTTCTGATAAAAGTGGAATAGTTTATAACTTTCACTGTAAGTGATAGGTCTGTAATTACCAGGATCTTCCTTCTCGCCCTTCCTGAAAATTTCCATAATCTTTTCCAGCTTCCAGTCGACTAAGACCTCTCCAGATTCCCAACACCATTGAAAAATAATGTAGAAAGGTTTTGTTATGACATGAACCAGCTTTTTCAGTGCTCTTGGATGAACCCCACTGGGCCAAATAGACTGAAGTGCATCCAGCTGGAACGGTAAATAACTCTCAAGTTCGGAGTCAAGCTTAGGGTGATTTATCCTGAAGTATATTCAGATGAATTATCACTTCCCTTCAAAGCAATTGTTCTCAGTCAAATCATCAGATGTAACTTTAGAAATAAGCTCTTAAAAAGAAATCCAAATCTATCTTTTATTTTAAAACAAGCATCTAGTGAGTCCCGCTTACAGATATTTACACTTACTGTTTGCTGCAGCTTATCTCTATAACCAAGTATCTCAGGACTGGGGTTTTTGCTGTTTTTATTTATTTGAGCAAGCTAAACTCACAACTATCAAAATACAAAACTGTGAAAAGTGTCATCACTTACTTCATCATTTCAAAATCATGATTTTCTTCTAGTTTTCTCCTGATCCATTTACTGATCAACTTCATCTAGCTACAGTGTTTAGGCTTCAGCTTACTTATTCACGTCACTATAGCAGCATAGGAGATTGTTAGTGTAGAATAAGATCAAAATAGTCTTCTATTAATAGGAAAAAAACTGTAGTAATAGTTTTACTGTTTTCCTGTATTTAATTTGGAGGTACTCGTGCATCTGATACAGAGATAAAACTCAGGTGAGCAAACCACAAGTGCACATTCAAAAACAGACAGACAAACCAGTCTTTTTATTTTATATTATAAACTTGTCTAACTTTATTATAAACTTGTCTAAATTTTATTCCCTAGGACAGGGTTTCTCACAGAGTAAATATCTATTCCAAGGGAAAGTGTTATGTGTATAAATATCTAGAAGTGCTATCTTAAAAATAATTAAATAAATAAAGTAAAAACAAGCAGTGGAAAGAAGAGATAAAAAAGATTCTGCGTTTGAAAATAACTTATTTTCATGATTTGTAGTAAACCTAAAATAAAAGTATATGCCACTTGCAACTCATCATCCAGGGAATTTAAGACTGTTTTAAGGATTGTCCCATATAACTCAATTTCATTCATGTCCTAATTCATACAAGAGTTTGCTAATACCTAATTAGAAAAGTAATACGTATGCTTATGTGAGAAGTTGGAAGAAAGCACTACTGTCCCAAAGACAGTTCATCAGCACCTGTCTGAGGCCATGACAAGTTGACAAGAAGAACTCATGTGGTTGAGTGACAAGACAGAATTGGATCATGGCTGATGTTTGCAGGTCAGGCTGACTTCTGGGGTTGTTTTGGAGAAAATGACCACTATGGAGTCAGCACATGTGCCCATCAGCCTGCCAGCTAGCAGGTGTGTGATTGCCACATGATCAACTGCCAATCACCTGACAGAAGGAGCAGGTGCTGTTGCCCTGGGCAACCAGAGGTGCACCAGAGCTGAACAAAGAGGGTAAAAAACAAAGAGTTTGGGGGTACTAGGGGTGCCCCCTCACGCTGACTGTGCAGGTCAACAAGATTTCACTGACCAACCTGCAGTCCCCTGAGGATCAACGAGATGTAGGTGGATCCATGGTGGTGACTATCTCCGCCTTATGACCTGTTCACTAGGATTCCCCTCTTTACTGTCACTAACTTCTCTATCTTCCCCACATTTCTTAACCGCTCCTAATTTGTAATAAATCAGTCAGGCAACATCTTGGCCTCATTTGCTGCTTTATTCCTGCACCAGATATATAAATATCAAATCATCTCTAGTAACTGGAGTGAGACAGCTTAAAATCTTGAGAGTAATTATAAGTCAGCATTTAAAAACACATAAATGGAAAATGTAGGATTGAGATGTTTGCATAACAAAATCTTACTGAAGAAAGGGCCAGCTGATACTAACCATAGTACTACATGATGTACACAGTATCTTAAGTTGATAGAAAGAAAGGGAAATAAAGATATTTTAGGAAAGGGCATTTAAGCTTTCTTAGATTGGGTTTGTTTAGTACCCAGGAAAAAATTTAAGCTTCAGTATAAAACGTAATCTTTCATAAACTTAATACAGAATCAGCTATACTACAAGACGTAAATGGACAATTGTATAGGCAAAAATATAAGGTACTAGATTAGTCAGTACACTTAATATATCTCCTCAAAAAATGGAAACCACATGAAGTATAACAGGCACACCAATAGAAGTAGGTTTTAAGAGTTTTCTCTGATGTACCATTTTTTGCTGTAGGAGACAAAACAGAAGTTTTACTACGTAAAACGAAACAAAATAAAACAAGAAAAAACAATCTCTCGATGATTGTTATGGAAAACAACTTTACCATAGCAATTTTTGAGTGAATGTCCAAACAAGGCCTACCAAAGGTAAGTATTCATTAGGACCTACCTAGTCATAGTCTAATCCAGCATTTCACTTACTTCTCCTACTAATTCCAACCATGTTAAAATGTCTATGGCTTTACTGATCACAAATCATCAAGTACACTATTAGAAAAAAAAACCTGCTAGTTATTCTGCCTTTTTTTTTTTTTTTTTAATATAATCAAAGAATCATAGAATGGCTTTGGTTGCAGGGACATCAAAGATTGCAATTCCGTACTGTGGAGATGCTTGCCCATTCAGCCTGGCCTTGAACACCTCCAGGGATGGGGCATCTACAGCTTCTCTGGGCAGCCTGTGCCAGTGACTCACCACCTTCTGAGTAAAGAATTTCCCCCCAACATCTAATCTAAATCTCCCCTATTTTAGTTCAAAACCATTTCCCTTGTGCTCTCTCTATCCGCCTGTGTAAAAAGTTGGTCACCATCCTGTTCGTAAGCTCCCTTTCAGTATTGGAAGGCCACAGTGAGATCTCCCCAAAGCCTTCTTTTCTCCAGGCTGAACAAGCCCAGCTCCCTCAGCCTGTCTTCAAAGGAGAGGTGCTACAGCCCTCTGATAATCCTCTTCTAGACCCACGTCAACAGACCCATGTCTTTCTTGTGCTGGGAGTCCCACATCTGAAGGCAGGTTTAATTTTAAAGGGTGTAATGAAAATCACCTGCTGCAGCTTAGCAAAGCTATTCCAGTTTTTTACTTTTGAGCAGAGAGTGCTGATTTCAATGATTTCTGAGATAACTAATTTTGGTGTAGATACTCAGAAAACTATAGTTCTCCTCCTCAATCATAGCAATTTCAAAGAGGTGACAATTTCCAGGTATTAAATGCCAGTATGTGCCCTCCATGCTAAAAGCCATATTCAAGTCTTAATCCTGAGACCAGGAAAAACACTTCTGAATTTCACTATTGAAGACATCTGCTTTCTGTGCTGATCATCCTTTCTTGTTCTCACACAGTAACAGTCATGTGACATCAAACAGGGACTGACAGTAGCAAATTACCTATAGATCATAACCTGCTGGATCACCTTTCACCTAAGAGAAATGACTAAGCACTGTCCACGTAGCTGCCTAGAGAAGAGCCTACTAAACTTTATTGTGCAAATATAAAGATGATCAAAGGGAGAGCTAACCTGAAGAACATCCCACAACCTGACAAATCATACCTATTTTGTGTATAGCCTATTCATTCCTTGAAAAGTAGAATGGAATGACTATTTCTAGTTGTTAAGCTCAGAAAAATTCCTACCTACATCTCCCAAGAAACATACTTGACAAAATAAGAGAAATACCAAATTCCAGTGCACTGCTATAGCCTAGAGCTATCTTGTGCTACCTCTGAGTCATGACCATAAATCTTTTTTACCTTCAGAAGAATTACACAAATCAGAATGTATCAATTAAACTGAAACTAAATACTTGAAGCGAGGGAAAAATTAATCTAATAATGCTACTCTGTGGAACATCTATGGTTTATGCTCAGAGACACGTTTGCATTAGAATTTTCCTGTTTATTGACCAAAATAGTAATTTATCATTACTTAAAAACAAATGTACTCAGAATTCATATACGTACCCTCTGCTTCTCAGGGTCAACATATCGAATGCCAAAATAATCCTTTTCCAGCAAGCTGTAATAGTTGCAGATGTGATCTATGAGAAACTGACCTTTCGTTTCCCTCTGTAAAAAGAGAAAGAATTGATATATTATTCTGCATATTCTAAATCACTGTCTATAATAACACCTAAACAAAGTGACACAAAAAACAGCTCATGACATTTGTTGTTACTCTCAAGAGAACACGAGTATTTGTTTCCTCTCAAAGATGAGGCAGATTAGTGATCAATGTACTCCCTTGTACGTTCATAAAGCGACTCCTTAAGAAAATTCTATTACTAGTTCTGCCTCAGGAAAGCTCATGCCACACTAACAGATGCTTATTTATTACGTTTAATATATTGCTGGTAGCCTCGTTTCTACCTGATGCTATAATGGCATAACAGATATCCATTTACATACAGAATTCCAAAATGGTGTGTAGCTTTTTGAGTCCGCAAGCTTGCAAGTAGTTTTGGCAGTTTACTGGATGCTTATACAATGCCCACAGCAAAAGATACCCAATCACGGCACTACAGTACCAGCATCGTGCAGAAGAATGACCTCACATTTTACTCTTTGCATCGTCACTGGGCAGCAACAGCTATAAGGAAACCAGCTCTACACACGATGCTTAATTAACAACCTCATTCTTTACTTCTGCTTTCTTCAATCTTCATAACATTGTATATGTCTCCTTAATTTACCTGCTGACATGGAGAATCTACATGAATCTTCACCCTTCTTCTTAGTCAAAAAATGTGATTTTATTTATTTATTATTCTATTACCAACAAACTGTGGTACGTGTAAGCATTAACACTGGGCCAAAAGTGTACACCTAGAACTGTCAGTTCTTAGGAGGCAGAGGTATTTCCCTATGTCTCAGTTCCAGATCTCTGTATTTCTGCCCCTCCTTCCACCTGAGTCCTTGAACTTAATACTTTAATGTCTACAAAAGTGAAAGTACCTGGGACGCACAATCACAACATATAAAAAATATTTAACTGTTCCTCCAGATGGTTCCTTGAAAACTAAATGCTATGCCTTACTCAGTCCTTCTTTGGGAAGCTAAGAGATAGTCTATCTCTTAGTCTTATCTAATTACTAATTACTAAGATTAGTCTTATCTAATACGTATAGTATTATCACTGTGAACAGCATGGCTATGCAAAAATTAACAGGTAGCTCCTGCATTTCGCAAGGTCCTTTACAAAACTGGAAGTCATTATCTCCTGAGTTTCACACAGGAGTGGCTAAGGCAGGAAGAGGACTGCAACCAGTCCAAGGATGTGCCCTGCAAAGCATAGGAGGGAATCGCAGCATGACCGCTGCAGACAGGTGAGACCTACTGTTTCCCAAAGAAAACACAAGATACAGAATCACAGAATTACAAAATCCTACAAGTTGGAAGGGACATCTAGAGATCATCTAATCCAACACAGGAAACTGTCATGGGTTTTGCTTAAGTCCGCACAAGGATACTCCACAACCTCTCTGGGCCGTCTGTTCCAGCGCTCTGCCAACCACACAGTACAGAAGTTCTTTTTCATGTTCTGATGGAACTTCCTGTGCCTGTTGCCCCTTATCCTGTCACTGGGCACCACCAAAAAGAACCTGGCCTCACCCACTTGATACCTGCCTTTTAGGTATGTATAAGCATTGATGAGATCCCCGCTTAGCTTTCTCTTCTCCAGGCTGAACAGCCACATGTCTCTCAGTCTTTGTTCATAAGGGAGATGGCTCTGGCCCCACATCATCTTTGTGGCCATCTGCTGGACTCTCTCCAGTAGTTTCTTGTCTTTTTTGATCTGGGGACTCCAGAACTAGATACAGTACTGCAGCTTCAAGACTGAAGTGTTAAACAAATAAGAATACTACTGCTCTATTTTAACAGGTATTCTGTTACTTTTTCAATTAATAAGACATTCTGACATAGATGCAGTTGCTTATATGTCCATTCCATCAATGAACTAAATATGAAGCACAATATAAAGCACTCTCAGTTAAGCCACCACCAGACTGCTGAACAGTTCCCCCTGTGTGCTGGGGGCTGCTGCACTGACCCCTTCCTTGCCCCATGGACTTTCTCTCCTCCTGATATCACCTACAGCCACAAGGGAACTGCTCATTTCTCCCCAGGTGTCTTTTCATGCATGTGATGCCTCTACTTCCCTTCCTACAGCATAAGCCACCTACTCTCACCACACCTTCCTTCTGCTTCCTTCCACTTCCCACATATCTAACCCTTTTCTGCACATCCTTTACTCTTCCATGTACTACTTCTTGCCCAAAGGGTATCACTACCTTGTTTGTGCCATGCATTTCTGCACTTTGTTTTCCCTCTTTTAAACAGTCACTGTCAAGGGATGTTAACCCAAGGTGTTTCTGTACATGCTTGCTCAGCTTCGTGCTTTGCACCTTGCACTGCTAACTTTCTCCTTGCATCATAGCTGCAACTCATTTCCTTCTGTAATTACTTGTTTCTCTACAGTCTCCAGACATTTTGTCAGTACCAACAGGTACACTGACTTTTTACACCACACAGTTACAGGCATGCTAGTGACAGCACAGAGAAGAATTTCCCTAAAAGGCAAGGCCTGGATAAAAGACTGGAAAGCACAAGAAGAAAATTGCTCTTCCTGTGATTGAGAGAAAAAAAAAATTCTCATACAGGACCGTATTTAAGCAGCCATGTCTCAGTGAAGCATTTTCTCTCTTATAATCCTAGAAATCTCTGCAAATTTTTGTGACTATGCTATGAGCAAGAGAATCAAAATATTAAGACAAAATTGCACTGTGACATTTCAATACAATTCAATAGGCAGTAAGAAAAAATGTGAAAGAAATGTGAATGAAATTGCAGCTCCACGCAGTTTTAAGATGAATATACAGTGAACATTATAGCAATGGGGAATAAAAGCTCCTGAGTGACTCAGGTATAGATAAACACAAAAATAGATTTTATTGACAACAGTGTATAAAATAAATCCAATTTTTAGAATGCTGTAAAAGATGAAAATGGACTATTCATATTTTCATCTGACAACATTAAAGTATGTTACTGGAAGAAGAGTCAATAAATCTACCAGTTTCTATAGGCTCACAATGTAATTCATTTACTTAACAAGACATTGGCTTCATCCACATAAATAATCCAAGCAAACGTATGAGTTACTGCAGAACCAGATAAAAGGCTAGGACACACACTGTGATTTTCAGTCCAACAACAAAGCTACCTTCTTAAGTGAACTGCTGTCCTAATTATCTTGCTAAGATAAGACGATAGAAATCAGCCAAACAAAAAAGAGCAAACAAAAGTCTCTGAGCTACGAATCCTTAAACCCTCTACAGGCAATAAGGAGGAGTAGTTAATAATTCCACCTTTCGTTAATATATACTTCAGTTAATAGTGCTACTCACTCAGGCTTCAAGTTCCACTCGATTCATTACCAGACATTAGAAAAGATTGTAAACTGATAAAAGTGCCTAAATACACACATCATATAATGACTGTTGTTATAAGAAACACTATGTTAACTACTCCACCATTATGCTTTTAAAATATTTACTTTTTAAATAAAATCCAGATCCTATTTCATACTGAGGAAAAAAAAAAAAACATTGATGTAGCCCAAAGCACCTTAAATTTCAATCCAAAACAGACAGATTGTTAAGAGGGGTGGGCAATGGTTGTTCTTTTTGTTCTCTGCAAACATGATCCATAAACATTTTCTAGATAGCACTAACAATGCTCCAAATTCTCCAGAGCTTTAGCATCTGATAATCTTTGCTGTCTTCTGTATTCCTTGATACACTTATTACATATTATTGTACAAAAGAATGTATTAAATCCATAGCTTATCCTAATTTGTGAAAGAAGATGGATAAATTAAATTAAGAACTGCCAGTCATCCACAACAGAGCACGAGAATGGATTTGGGTCACAGAATAATGAATATAAAATATTGCCTGAGACTTCACACAGTTGCTATGTAGCTTTCCAATTAAATGATCTTATTTTTTAACTACTCTACCAACTCAAAAAAATATTTTTATGTCTTACATTTCAATACGTTGACAGAATGTAAAAAAAATGACATCATGAAAAAACCATTATTTGAAACAGTATGAAAAAAAAGTCAGCAATAGACCATAGGAATCCGAGAGCAAAACCAAGTCAGATTTCTAAAGGCTTTGAGGCAGATAATTATACCATATCTCACCCAGAATCTAACAAGTATTCTCAAGCAGAGAAGAGCAACCCAAGCAGAAATAACTGGCACCGGAGTGTATGTGCAAGAGAGCCAAAATGCCATGAGAGAATAAGGAATTATTTAATCAAGCCACTTTTTTCCTAGACGTTTTAACTCAAATACAACATATAGTTAGCTCCACTGAGTTATACTTTCTTTCAAATTTCTCTGCCCCTTTGAAAAGTGCTTTTAAAAAGCTTTGAAGTTTTATAATGGAGCCCTTCCACATGTGTACATAAAAACAGGTCTTTGGGGACTCCTATAAATAATTTGAAGCATGGATATTTTTTCTGTTTAAATAAGTAGGTACAGACAAGATGGATATGTTTTTCCTAAGGCTGCATTTGAGTATCTGACTTTAATATCACTAAAATCCCAAAACAAACCAACATACCTGCAAAGGATATAATACCTTGTAAATGACATAGGACACATATGTCATAAAAGATCAACTTGCAACTAACTGTGAAAATTTGCTTTTTTAAGCTGCATCTGGGAAAAAGTTAAGCAAAAAAAAGGGAGTTTTTCCATTCCAAAAAAACACGGTAATGCAGTTCTCCATCAATGGACAGACAGGACAAACCTGCCTGCTTTTTCTTCCCCTAGCTCTAGGAACTGATGAAGACACGACAGAGATGCTGTATTTTCATGGCCAGATACTATTATTACTGTTTCCATTTCCGCTACTGTGAAAATCTACGATTGAGTATCCCAGTTCTGCAATAACTCTGTTATTATGCAGAAACGAACCCAAACAAAGGTCTCAGAGGTTCCTGGGCACTTTCAATCTAACACAGAAGTAATAATCCAGTCTTGGGCTTGTTTCTGAAGTTTTTTTATTCCTGGTTTCCTTGGGCAAGTTAAAAATCAACAGAGAGTGTATCTTGTTCTGCCAATTGAATCCCTCTCTGATGACGTAAAATGAGACCACAAAACATTTGTTACTGCTTCAGAATTCTGAAAGCGTGAGGAAAACCATTTCCAGAAGTTTAAAAGCTTCCATTCTCCTCTGTTTGCTTTTGTTTCACTGTGAAGATATGGGTCTATTTATCTGCATATCATCACAAGGAAGCAAGTCACAAGCAGATTAAATAACACTTCTGCTCTGTTACCTAACCACTGAAGCCCTGCCAGCTGTGCTTCTCTGTCAGGAACCACTGAAATCACCATGTTATAAACATAGCATTTTTTGGGGCAGGGTTTTCAATCCCTTTCCCACAAGTGAAATGGGATTGGGTGAATAGTATCCAACAGAGACCCTCTATACAAAGCTGTTCATAAACCAATGCATTTGCAGGAGTAATGCAAATCCACCTTAAAAAAAATAAATAAAAAGAAGTGGAAGAAGAAATTAAAGCAATAATTAAACCCATATTTCAGTTTAAATAATTGGCTCTGAGGCAAGGCAGGAATAATGTCTGGTTTCGAATGATTGCTTTCCTTAGTCTTTGGAATACTTTAACGTCCCATGGACCTAAAAAAACTAAATATTGAAATCAAGAACAATTGTAACACCTCCACAGAACAAAACACAATCAAGTCAGAAAACAAACAAACAAAAAAAAAAGAAGTTCCTCGAATGTAACTCAAAAAGCAGCTTTATCCATTGAAAACAACAACACAGCTGACAAAAAGCAACAGAGATTTACAGTTACACTGTTCCATCAGCTGCCACCTCTCTCATTTCCAACTCCTGTTCTGACAGAGCAAGATCCTGCTCTGCTGGTGTGACCATACTTCTTCCAGGCTTTTTGTAAGAGAAATACCTTGAATCCCGATAGGCTCAGACCTGCCATCAGTTGTTCTGAGGCTTGGAACTGAGGCCTGCAGAAATGCAGCTGTAAAAGGACACCTGGGAGCAATTTCCTGTTCATTTCAGTTTGAGGGCACTTCCACTATGTTTGCACTTTTTTTTTTTTCCAGTGGCACACTGATGAAATTCACCAAGCACCACTGGGCAAGTGCTAGGAGAACAGGGTGAGTAGAAAATCAGCCCCTGGGAGCTGAATAGGAAGCCATGAGGGTGCAGAGAAGGAAGACACCTTGGCATGTCTAAATTTCAATGCATCTTCACAGTATCACAGAACTGCAGGGTTTGGAAGGGACCTCTGGAAATCTGGTGGACAATACCAAGTAGGGAGGGAGTGTCGATCTGCCAGAGGGTAGAAAGGCACACTACAAATAATCAAGTCCAACTGCCACACAACACCACTCAAAATTCAGATCTTCAAGCCAAATTTTTAAGTCCTGACCCAACAGCAGCATCAGGAGAGAAATCCCAGCCCTGCTCCAGCTGAAGGCAGCAAGGTAGCACTGGCTCAGCTCCATGCTGACAACCTCCAGCACCCTGGGCAACCTTCTTACAGCTCTTTTGATTTACGGATTCACTGAGACTGTGAATGACAGCAGCTACACGTGAGATAGACACCCTGACAGCCTTAGCCTTTATTTTAAGACAGTAATAGGAAAATACCTCTGCAGATGGTCTGTAAGAACTGGGCACTGCATAATGCCCTGAAAACACAAAGATTAAAAACATGCCTAATTCATTCCTGAAGTAAAACACCATAACCCTTTGAAAGGACTTCCTGCTTTCTCATAATCAGCATTCTCCAACACTTTAAAGTACTTGGGAACACACAGGACATCTATTATACATCCTTAAATGGAAAATTTTGTCAATTATGAGGAAGTTCAGATGTATTTTTTGTGGTTCTGTGGGTTTTTTAATTAAATCTGGGGGAGGGGAAGAGGGAATTTTTCTACTTGGAACTGGCAGATTTCATTTTAGAAATAAAAGATTTATAATAGAATCTTCTTTTCCTTACAGTGAGGGAATTGTGTTTCTACAGACCTAATACAGAGGGTATTCTTTAAGTATTCTTTAATAAAAGGATCAAAAGGAGCATTGCAATAAAGCAGTTGGTATTGATTCAATTACAAGAATACTCTTCTGTGCACTACCATTTATGGCTTCTGTCTTGCAAATGACATATTTCATCCTGTATATTCAATTACCTAACCATAATTCATATCAATATTTGCTAACAGTAAAATGTTGGCGAGGATGAATTTTTCAGTCTGTACCTGTTAATACATCTTCTCATGCAGACATTTTCCCATTTCACTACATAACTTGATGGAGTTAGCTTCTGTAAAAAGCTTTAATCTACATATGTCCAGGTCTTTCTAAAGAACTGTATCACTCACCTAACCCAGAAGAAATAATCAAAGAACACACTCTCCATAGCAAAGTTCTAATTATCTTTGTTTAGAGAAGGAAAAAATTGGAAAAGTTCTGGAAATTAAGCCCCAACACCATCCATTTATTAATGTCACCCATGTAAAGCGGAATGACAAGAGTATCTCTCAGGAAATGTGAGGAACAGAGGGGTGTACAGGAAAATCCTCTAGGGAAGAGAGTGTCAAGCCAACGCAGTCATGCACAAGGCTCAAATACACCTTATAACATCAAGACATACAAAAAAGAAGAGCTACTCTAGCACTTACTTAGCTGTTGGCTTCATGGGTAAGATTCTTTGCCACAAGAATGCCTCAAGTCAGGAACAAACTACTATTACTACAGTGACATTACAAAAGAGCACTATTCCCTGTGAGAAGTTAAGCATAAGAACAGAGGAGGAAATACTTAGCCCAAGGCTCTGATTTCAGCTACCTCCTTCTAACTGTTGTTTTTTGATAGGTGCTGTTTAGCCAGGAAATACAGTTCCAACAAGCCTGAACAAAGAAAAAAAAAATGTTTTCTAAAGGAACTTCTATGGGATTTTTTACTGTTAACAAAAAAACAAACAAAAAAAACCAAACCAAAACAAAACAAAAAAAACTGTTAAGTTGCAAAAGAGCTTAAGCTTTAGGCTTTGTCTTTCCCAGATTTCTGTAGTGAAGTTGTATTTCTCCCTAATGACAACAGAAAATAGGAACTTAAGAGAAACCACAGTGTTTTTACTCCTCAGTGCAGTATCTTAAGATATAAATTTCAAGAACTGTTTAGAAAGGGGGAAAAAAGGAGATGTGCACACATAAAAACATACATCTACAGTACAGTTTTCCCCCCACAAAATGCCTAATGGATTTGTTTTAGCAGAAAGGCTAGAAATTAACAACAGAGATAACATATGACAATTTCTCACTCATAATGGGCACGCCTGCACTTTTTTTTTCCTCAAAAAAAGTCATTTGCTAAGCTGAAATTAGTTTTGAAGAAGATAATTCTCACAAAAATTGCAGTCTTGAAGCTCAAATTTCTGAGCCCTTAATTAATTATCAGTTTAGCCCCAAGTGCTATAAATTAATTAATAGAACTAAATTAAATATATATATATATATCTTTCCACTCATTTGAGCAACAAGTATACAAACACAACTCAAAGATAAAGGAGAAAGCAAAGAAAAAGAAGTGTCCATGCTGAGAAGAAAAAAGTGGAGAGCAATGACAAGGCTGGATGTGCAAGTGCAGCTGTGGAAGCTTTATTAATCTTAAATGAAACTGCATAGCTAAATGTATACAGCACTGAAAATTCACCTAGAAACATCTGCCAGAGTGAAGCTAGAAATAAATTTATCAAAGATAGTTCCTGTTGCCTGCTACCTCTGTTGGGAAATGAAGGGTGTTATTTGAGGTTGCTTATTTCTCTTTGGTTTTGCACTATTTATTTGCAACAGCTTGACAGATAGATCTGTCCACACAAGGCTGTATTTTTGCCTTCTACCAAGTTAGAGGTTACTGTTAGATGACATTGTTTAAATAATAGAGGATTTTAAAAAAATTAAAAAAACACTGCAGAAAAATTCAAGCATGCTGTTCTATGCAATGGAAAATGCCATAAATACAAAATCAAATGGAAAATGAACATTGTATTCCATCATGCAGTAAAATCCCAGTGGCAGGAGTGAACACAGACAAAAGGAGAGAGAATGTGCTTTCACATAATCAGCTCTCGACCTCAGTGTTATTCTGCAAGTAAATTACTCTGACCTAGGTCTAAATTATAAATGATAGAAAGAAATATTTGTAGTTCACATATGTAGTTCTCAAAAGTCACCACCAGCCAGACAGGCAGACACTGAAGAAACCACAGGCGCAGTGCTCATTTACAGCACTCATCATCATTTCCTGTCCCTCTGCACATGGGCAAGACTTGGCCATTTAGGTTTTATGGCCCTGAAGTGCTGGTCTCACAGAAGGCTTGCAGCTCTAACTGCTCACTTCTGGTAACAGCTTCCATTAGTGTAGCATTCGTGATGCCATCTGAGGCACTATTGATTTTTTAAAAGCAATGAGTGCTTCTGTCAACAAATCTTCCGATCCTTTTATGCAATTTCCAGCATTATTTGGGAAAGCTAACGCTGCTTTCTCTCTTCTGTCCTCAAGATCAAAACTAATGTGGAAGATGCAGCTAGTGGGCACCAGATCACATCTAGCAAAGCATATGAGAGATTCCAAGAATGAGGCATCAGCCCCAATCTACAAATTAATCTTAAAGCCAAATAAGAATTTAGACCAAAAAAATCCACATGTCCACAAGTACAAAACCACTTCTCTGGATGTGTACAATTCTGAATCTTCTCAGTGGATTTAGCAGCTCCAAATAACTCCCCTATATTCCACTCCAAAGACAACTCATTATTTATGCCTTTTCTAACAGCTAGAAAGCATTGTGCACTTCATACACGTAAACAAGTACTTCAGAAAAGAAAAGCAATGAAGATTTACTGCCAGCCAATCAAGACACTTCCCTGAGCAAAGACAGGGGAAGATCTCAGCTGCCCATACTGCATCCAAACCATGATGAGGGTTATGCAGGAACAGCTACACTGCTGTTTCCGCACCAAATGGGAACACAGGACCACAGCAGAGAAGAGCAAGCTGGATGAAGATAGGAATAGTACAGTGAAGCTGATGTTGCCACAGGCAGCTGGCACCCCTCAGCATACTGGTAACAGCAGCTTCACCCATCCTCTGGAGCTGGGGTTACCCCACTGCTCCTCTCTTCTCACTGGGGAAGAACAGCGTGAATCATTGCAAGCATGACACTGGGTGTCCAGCCTGCACTGGGAAGGAAAGGAGAAAGAAAAGGAAGATCACAGAAGATAATCCCCAGAGAGAGAGACAGGAAAAGTGCTGGATTAATGCCCATTTGAAAGGCTATCAGAGTGATACGCAAGGCTAAGAGCTTACGTAAAGAACAGAATGTATGACAAGATAGTACTGAAATCTAATCCACCATTAGGTGGATTACTCCAGAGTCACAAGCTCAGCTGTGTAGTCAGTGGTCTGGTAACATCAGCCCTGCAGCACACTGAATCAGTCCAAGGACTGCAAATCAGAGATAATGTCGCCTGACCCTCAACTATGGTGACAAAGTCAACGGCTCCCAGAGAACCAGTAAAAGTGTAACTCATACACTGATCTAATGTAATAAGGGCCCAATTAAAAACATTTGGCTAGCTGAGGAACACTCACCATCCTATGCACTCGAACTGTCTGACAGTCATACCATATAATCATATAATAATGCTCCAGAGGATATACCTGTCTAATAACTTCAGTGGATATCTAGAGGGACTGTTATGGATTGGAAAAGTGGGAGGACAAAAAATCTCTCCCACTTTTTAGTAATTTAGTATCCACCAACAAACCTTGTCTTTCAAATACTCGTCTGCCTCATCTGTCCAAGGAAAATAATTCCTTTTATGATAAAATTAATCGGTTTTATCAGTATTGCACTTTGTAACTTAAAGGAATATGTTGTGTCATTCCCACTTGCTGAACTGTTTTATCTCATTTCTCTCTTCAGGCACAGAGTGAACTGACAGAAATTCCTTACCATGCAAAAAAAACTTCCAAACTGTTCAGCTACTGCTTTACAGACATACGAGCATTAATTTATTTTCCTATTAGAATTATACAAAGAAGAACTTTTCATCAATACTCCCCACCACTATCTCCACCATCTTGTAGCAGTGTGAGATGCTAAAGGCCTGTTGTGAATGAAAACGAACAACATGAAACTTGCATTAAGATATCCAATCTACAGAAAACCAAATTTATGATAGATTGAAAACTGGGGAGAAAGACAATCCCAAAGAAGCACTCCTTTGTCAAATATGTCAATGACAGCATATGCCAATGCCCCCCAAATAGTGTTTAATAAATGCCAGTTACAGGCATCAAAGGAGGAATTCATACTCTATACTACACGGGCTTCTGTTTCTATGCCAAAAAAAAAAGTTCTCAGCTTGCAATTCTATTTTGTAGTAAGGGGGGAATTGGATTGATTTTTCTCTTTCTTTCTCTTTTTATGGAGGTCACTCAGTCCTTGAATGATACATGAACTGCAACATTAGCGCTACTGAAAATAAGACCTCTATTTGATAGCACAGTCAGAACAAATTCTTCTTTCGTTTCTAAGTGTGACCTCAGGAAATTACAACTGTGGTAACTGTTTTATGATTCTTCTACGAACAACTGGATATAAACCAAATCGAAAAGAGAAGTTACTTCTAAATTTCTTTTAAATACAAACACAAGAGACAAGAAACAATTTAAATTATAGGTGGCAAAAATCCAAACAGAGGACTCTACAAGCTTGTTCCATTAACTCAGACCTGCCCAATGTGCAGCCTACAGCCCGCCTGCAGCCATCCCTATCCCATGCTATCCTGGTGACAGATCTACTTCACTTAGCAGCCCAGCCTGGCACCAGCATGCACCCATCACTCACAAGAATCAAACATCAGTGTGCAGTCAGCACTCTCTGGTCTGAAACCAGGGCACAGGTTGTGCACAGTGCAGTGCCAGATCAAGTGAAGGCAAATAATTGTTCCACACTGGCTGACATATTACAAAAGCATTGTAAAGACACTCAGTCATTGTACATGATGCAAAAGACCTTTATAAACACTGACCAGTTTCCCTTAGCAGTCCTTGCTCCCTTATGACTCATTAAAATAACACCATAGGAAGGTACTAAACAGGAACACCTTTAATCATTTAATTCATGTATAAAAAAGACAACCACAGAAAATTAGATTCTGAAGACAACTGAGTAGTGCATACTTCTCTCAAACAAGTCTCTTCAAGTAACTCAAAGTTCCTAAACAGGGCATCAAAAATTTAAAAAATAAAAATAAAAAAATAAAAATAAAAAAAAATAGAAGTTCCTGTTTTATCATATTTAACCATCAAAGCTACCTTTTGGAAAACAAGTCTGGTCAGGGGGACGCCCAGTCAAAAATTCTAAGAAATAGTAACATCCATAAAGTATTGTAAGGCAGTTCACAGGTCACCTGTTGCACCAGGAATGTCTCTCTTTACATTCCTGTCATACTGAGTAAAAGCAAAGCTAGACCAAATGTCAAGAAGAAAACCGAGGAAATTTTGAATATTACTTCTCTTCACCCAGATCACCTGTGGTATATATGGTCTTACATCAAAAAAAAAACCCTCAGAAAGAGCCAGAGCCAGCACAGTGCTGACCTGAAGACTATAACAAGCAAGGCTCTGGCAGCTTTATACCTGCTGAGCCAAAATTGACTGCAAAACCTCAGGATGCAACTGTTTTATAATGATTTTCTCTTTCAAAATTGAAGAACGTACATAAATGAACAGATGACACCAAAGAAGGTGCTTCTGTTTTACAGCACAAGACAACTTTGGATTTCTCTGTCTGCCTGACACACAAAAATGACCTTCAGGAAATAAAATAAGAAACAGTCCAGCACAGGCAAGGGCAGTAAAGCAAACAGGCCTTTTGGGCTTCTCTCACACCTCTGGGATGCAGAAACAACACTCAGTCATGCACCTGATGCAGGCTAAGAGGCAGGTCCAGGAGCAGGGGAAGACTCCACCTCCAAGGGCACTTCCTTCAGTAATGCAAACCATTGCCTCACATTCAGCCTCAGTGAAAGGGCTAGACTCCTTAATCAGCTCAGAAAGCACTAACAGTATTCAAGACACAGGAGACCCATCTGAACAACCATACCATATATTCTTCTGGACAAGGCAGAAGCTCTCCTTTTTCACAAGTAGTTCAATCTCAAGAACAGAAGTGACACCCCCTCACAGAGTATCCTGAGTTGGAAGGGATCCATAAGGATCACTGAGTCCAACTCCTAGCTCCACATGAACCCCCAAGAATTCAAACCCTGTGTCTGGGAGTGCTGTACAAATGCTTCTCTTGACTGCCCTGCCTCAGCACCTGGTCTTCACCAACCTCTTCCAGTCCCGCCCATCATCCTCCTTGGCATGAAGCAGCACATGGCCCAACTTCATCCATCATGTGGGAAGGGTCCACCAGCATAGAGGCATGTGGGAAGGGACTCCCAGCATAGAGGCAAAATGGAAAACCAAAAGTGAATGAATTTCATCTATCAAGTCCCAGCCATCTATTGCAATGTGCAGTGAGTTACAGGCATTGGATGAAAGCAGGTGTAAGTAGTTAGCAGCGCACAGACATCAGAAATAAAATGGAGGGCAACGGTTCATGATGTGGTTGAAAGACATTTCAGTAATTATCTGCTGGTATTTATTTCCACCTGTTTATACAGTGATCCCACTGAGTTGCCGCACTACACACTCATTCATAGCTATCTGGAAATATAACAGATGATTGTCTTGAAATATTAATTTTAAGATCCTATAATAGCAATGGCTCAGATCAGAAATGCTGAACATCATCAGGTATTCAAGTGACAAAATGCAGTTCCTTGTTTGGCTTATAATGCATATTTGACACCTCACACATATACACACACCACACTTTCAAGCATTTGTGTCTCTGTGAGCATGCTTACATGCACACACTTTTTATAAAAGAAAGACATCAAGGAAAAGGATTAAAGTATTTTAATATTAAAGAAGGCCATTAAATCATTTGGCTGTCTTTAAAATTTGTAAAATACAATTTTATCAATTTTATGCCCTATTCTAGCCAGTGTTATTTTTTGTCAAGCTCAATAATCTTATTTTTGTACAGCTTGTCTTCAGCTGTGGCAGTCAACACTAATTTACAACTTTAAAAAAAAGAGATTGAAAGTCTGACGCTGGTTTATTCTACTGCATTATAAGCTTTGAAAAAACAAACTTGCAAAAATTATGCTTCAGTTAAACTGTCTGCATGACACCAAGTATTACCATAATTGCTTGCAAATATTTTTTACTAAAATAAAAATACTGAAAGAATCAGAGCTACCTAGAACAATCTCCTTTCATCAAATGGATTTAGTGATGGACCATGATCTATTTGACAGCATTCAAAACCAGTTATTTTTAAATATATGTGCTGTCATATTTAATAATGTCCACATTCTCATGAAGCAGAACCTTTTCCAAAGTTTTGAGCACAACTTTTGCTAAAAAGCTTTTAAATATAATCTCATTTTTATTTTACCAAGTCCCTAAAATGGCTATGAGCAGCCATCTTGAAGCACCATATTGCATGAGGCTTTTCCCAGACCAACAAAACTGCATCTACCTTGTTTTTCAGCATCGTCCTTTAAAATTATGCAAAATGTTACCATTCCAACAGCTCCTGATACTTCAAGCTGCTGTAAAGTTTAGATATCATTTATCAAGAAAGTATGAACAGAACAACAAAGCATTTGAGGAGAATCCCACATGGAAATTAGTTCAGCTGCTTAATTTATGCTGAAAGAGTTTGTTTGCTCTCATCGTCATGTCAGGTAAGAATTACCAACTTGCAGTTTCTTATAATTGTGGTGCAAAGCCATTATTTGATATGAGAACTGCTCCGATGAATCCAGTGAGTTTCCAGCCCCTTGCTCAAGTACAGGTTTTGTCTCAGTGCATTTCAGTAACCTCCCCCAGCCCCTCCACTGGCTTCTGCAGACCGCAAGTATGTTGAGGACCTTGAGAAGAAACATTTGCTGTTGCACTCAAGCTCCCATTTCCAAGGAGTTACTGACAGATTAGTGAAACAGAAGGCAGGCAGGCAGCCTGGGAGGAAATTATGGCATGCGCGCCAACTCCAAAAAGACAGGGGCGTGGATGTCAGCCTGGCTCTGTGACATTTGTGGTCCCTTTCTCACTATGCTACAGCACCCTTCTAATGTTACCCTACATCTAGGACAAAAATGTTTGACTCCTCTCTGCTAACAGAAAAGGGAGATCCAAAGAGCCATGCACCCAGCAATTGAGCTGAATCTGGTTATTCAAGTTGCCTAAAAAATAACTGTGCAAAGGGAACAAATAGAAAACAGATTTAAACTGCAAAAAAATGTGGAAATTCCACCCACTGTGTACCATGTGGCCATTTTTTTTCCACTTCTCCTGATTAAAATTACAATATTCCCCTGTTTTCTTCACCCATCCTCACCTACCACTCCAACCTATGGACTCTACTGGAGAGCTTTGAAGCTAACAGAAGGACCCAGCACAGAGCTTCTGCTACTTGTGAAAACACTGGACACCTACACTGTGCACATCAAAAAGGTGGATTAGCTTAATACTCATTTTTCCAGTTTTTCTCCAATCATCAATAGTAAAATCACTGATACTCCAAAACAACAATTACAACAAGAGCAAAACTTAGCTCCTCTACTGTACAGTCAAGTAGCAACCGTCCCACTTTCCTACACAGCAACATCTGTCTCCTGTTGCACATCATCCAGAGCTAGGGGCAGTGCTAGCACACTGGCACTGACAGTTCTTGTTAACGCATTAAAATTGCTGTGATACTCAATCCACACCTGAAAGCTCCAGCTGCTACGAAATTAGACAATCTCCGCTTGAACTTTGAAAAAGTAACAAGCAAAACACTAGCCCCAAGATAAGGAAAGCCTACTCAGCTCTCAATATAGCAGAAAATTAGTAAGGATGCAAACTGCACTGTATAAATACAGTTCACTGTTCTTGTAAGTCACTTTTGCTGTGTTCAGGGTGATTTCTGTTTATTTGCTATTGGTAATTCTGGAAAAGAACAGTAACTATGTTGCATGACTTGCAGTACATGAACTAATCCAACCCGAACAGTATCCGTAAACAATCAGCCTTCAACAACGTCCTGTCCGGACTACATAAATTAGAATCAATTCAGGTTTTTCTTCTGAAAACAGAGATATTAATCTATGTCAAAGTTTTTTTCTTTCCTAATGCAATATTCTCCTGTCCAGACAGTGAAAAAACAAACATTTAAAGGTCGTTTTTATCTGAGATCTTAATTTTTTTTTTTTTAAGAAAAAATTTATCTCAGCATTATGCCTCAATTGGGAATAAGTACACCACATTTTATTGAAACATCTTAACAGGCTCAAATAGTGAAATACAAACTCAATAAAACTTCTTTGCTAAGAACATCAACAATGCTTTCAACTGCAGCATGCAAAAGAAAAATGTCTCCTGTCCAAGTAGTACACCAAGTGTATAAATAGTGTTTATTTCTATAACCTATGATAAACGTTAGATAAACTTTTCCATTTCATAAATTTTAGTGCTCAGTAATAAAAAGATTGAGAGACAAATTGCATAGATTTAATGAATTACATTTTGACAGTTTTCTGCTTAGCTGCTTTCTTTCCTGTCAATTTCCCTTTTCGTAAGCAAACAAAATGCTGTATCACACTGCCTCATGTTTTGGCACAGTGAGGAAGAGAGAACATCCATATCCTCCCCGTTATGTTCTTTTAGCACTGAACACCCCAAAACACAGCAACAATATCTGGGCGCTTAGTGACATTATGCTGCTTGATAATCTAATCGCCAATCAATTACATCTTCTGGTGCACTAACACCAGCATTTCTACTAAGACACAGTATCGCTCCAGACTAGTCTGTACAATCAAACAGATAATTAGGGGGTAAACTTTTATCAAGTATTCATAGTAATAAGGGACATTGTGATTGTCTTCTGGCCATGCAAAAAATACAGGTGCTGTACAACCTCTCTGAGAAAGAAGCTGAGTAAAGGCCAGGAAATGTGTCTGCTGACAAGAACATTGCAAGGCTGCCTTGTACGCTGATGGAAAATATCTAAGTTGATATTTGTTTTATTCTGATTAAAAAAAAAAAAAATTAAATGGTCAAAAGCAGAAGCACAGAATGTCAGAGCATATCTCCCAGAAACATAACCATGTAATTACACAAGCTCTTTACTACCTGGGTCCTAAGCTAAGGGAAAGCCTAAGGCAGACATATCCAATGCACAGCCTGCAGGCCACACAGCTTGCAAGGCAGCCACTCTCTGCCCTGTGCCACCGTGGCAGTGGCTCTGCCAACCCCTCCCCCCCTCCCCCAGCAGGGGGGAACATTAACAATTAAATTAAATTCATAACAATTAAATATTGGTATGGAACTGGCGCTGCCTGGGCTAGAATCAGGGAATGGGGAGGGCACAGTGCAATGGCAACTCAAGTGAAGGCAAATAATTGTATGCATGTAGATCAATGGCTAAACACAGTCCTGTGAACAGCAGAAAATATGCAGCTGTGTTTTCCGCTGTGATGAAGGAATTGGAGAATAGGTTTCAAGAGTGTCAAAAAAAAATCATCAGTTTTTTGTATATTTGCAACTCCATTTTCAGGTGACATAAATACATTACCTGCCAATTTTCAAACTGATTGTATAGAGTTGCAATCAAAAATTGGATCGTGTGTCTCTTCTAGAATTTTATAAGCCCTCTCTTGCCAGAGAAAGATATTGCTCATTTCACAATCACACCTCAGTACTGTTACTGCTTTTGGCAATATGTACATTTATCAACAAATATTTTAAAGAATGAAGCACAGGAAGAGTAAAATTTCATCAAGAATCTCTGGTGAAACCTTAATAACTCACTAAGAATTGTAATCACTGCCACTGAACCAGACATTGATGGATTAGTTTTCCAAAAACAAGATCAAATATCCCACTGGTTGTATGGTTTTGTTGCTCTCTTTTAATATGTTTAAATTTAAAAAAAAAAGTTAAAATTAAAATAAGTTTTGTTACTTATAGACGTTACCTGTATTATGTATTCTGTGAGAGCTGCTCAAAAAGTAATGCCTCCTCTTTTACTACGTTGGCCCACGATGCCAGACACAGATGGTGGTGGTGTCACAGCAGAGGCTGATCCTCCTCACCAGCACACCACTGCACACTGCTGCCATGCGACACATGGCAGCAGAGGGGCAGTAGGCCAAAAAATGTATGTATGGAGCAAAGGTGTATCACTGAATTCCTCTATCTGGAAACTGTGCACTCAATGACATTCATTAATACCTGCTGAATGTTTCCAAAGACCAAACAGTGGTTGTGGGCACAGTGAGGAGGTGGGTGGTGTGTTTTGGTAGTGACTACAGTAAGAGTGGGTCACCTGTGCTGGTGCAGATTTTTACTAGCATGGTATGAAGGCTCTTTCTTTGCTGGTGAAAATGCATAGCTAATGGTAGTGACTGCATTGAAAAAAGAGTGTTTTGTAGCTGAGAATTTGCTCTGTCAAGCAGTTTTACTATGCTTTTTGTATCTGCTGTAGTTTTCATGGAAACAAATAGGAGGCATTACATTTGGAGCACCTACATCTATGCAACCCAAAACAATTCTTCACTCAATGCAGCCCAGGCGAGCCAAAAGTTTGGACAGCCATGGCCTAAGCTCTTACTGCCATCCTAAAGCACCAAAAAGTAAGTAAAACGATGAAGTGAAAAACTTCCCTACATGGACTGCTTTTTTCAGACATCAAAGCAAATTCAAGATCTTATTCTAGCCACTAATCATGGCCTGGTATATACTAGAAATCACATAAAGAAAATACAGACAACATTTTATCCCCAAGCCAACCATTTAAGCAACAGCCTACTACAGGGAGATGACTGTACTGCCAGGATGCTGCTGCACATGGCACATGAACACAGAGCCATATGATACTGGAACAGGAAAAGATTACAAGGGCGTGGAGGGAGGCATCCAGCAACAGACTCAGGTTGGTCTTGACAAATGTTACAAGACTGGCTCTATATTAGCTTTACCATCTGAGATGGAGGAAAAGAAGGAGATTAGAATCATAGAATAGAATCATAGAATCATAGAATCACCAAGGCTGGCAAAGACCTACAAGATCATCCAGTCCAGCTGCCTGCCTATCACCAATACAGCGTCTCAACACAACACCTAAATGTTTCTTGAACACCTCCAGGGTTGGTGACTCCAAACCAATTTGCAGTGTTATTTTTATAGTTGACCAATAGGCAAACATACATACATGGCTTCCAAAAGATTCTTCAAATATCTAATACTAGCTCACTTTAGGATGTCCCGCACCAAAGGACATAAAAGTGAGAGTGCTAATACAACCTGTCTAAAGTAACAACATACTGTGAACCACTTCAGTAATGCTAACTTCTGAGCTGACAACTCAGACTTTCAGGCTACGATGAGAATTTTTTTCTTACTTTCAAAAACACACGTATAAGAAGAATTTTGAGGCAGTTTAATAAACCACTCTAATTCAATAAATAATTTAGTTTTTGAATTGCATTTTCTAAATTAGTTCAAATGCTGATTTTTTGCTCCTGCAAAGACAGTATTTTTAAGTTATTTATTATGTATCATGGACCCAACTCTGCAAATCTGACTGGTTTTATTTTAAAAAATTCAGATCTTAATTCTGCAAAAGGTCAAATACATCCATAATTTCATGTATTACGGAGGCAGAACAAGTTCACAGCTCACAAGGGCAGAAAAAGGGAAAAACAAAAAAAAACCAATACACACTCCAAAACATTTTGCAATTTCAGGTCATTGTCTCAGGTCAGTACCACACAAGCTGTTATTTGCACATCACAAAAGGACCTCTTCATGGTAATTTATGGAGCTACATCTTGTACACAAATCCCAGAGTAGAATAAAGACTCTTCCTTGTTTTGGTCTCAATAAAATTCAAGGTATTTATAACATGATCAAGGGTCACCAATTCTTGTCTTTGCCTTTGCACAAACATGTTTAGCTTTTTCTCTCAACTTGAACTTTTTGTCTTTTCAGTGCACTAACTGCAAAATGCAGCACTGCAAATCATGCAGATTTCTGAAGATCTGAAATACATGCATGTACCATGTTAACATCACGTGCATACTCAGAATCGCAGAATAACCGAGTTGGAACGAACCCAAAAGGATCACCAGGAACAACTCCTAACTCCACAGAGGACCACCCAAAATTCAAACCCTATGTCTAAAAGCACTGTCCAAACACTTCTTCAACTCCAGCAGCTTTGAGCTGCAACAGCTAACCTGGAGAGCCTGTGCCAGTGCACATCATACGTTCTCAGGAAAATGCATAAGGAGAACCAGCTACAGGTTTCCAAAGAGCGAAAGAAATAGTCCCAAGGTGTTCCTTACCCAGATGACTTGCACTTCCTTAGTGTAGAGCAGGTAAAACCAAAAAACATTGGCAGCACTCATAAGAGTCAGCAATAGCTCAGAGGCATTCAGTGGAAAGAGTACAAATATACAGAGTTTATTATCAGCAACTACAAGGAGCGTTACACTGCAGGTGCAGGGAGGTGCAACTTTCATAGGATCCTGAGATTCACATAGGAACTACCAAGGAGAAAATGTCTGATATAGAATGGCCAGATCACTTCAACCTCCTTGCTGCAGGAGCCTTTGAAAAGTTCACTATATTCCCAAAGGGAAGAGAAAAAGTAGGTTTGTCTCCAGTTATCAATTCATGCAGTCATGGGAAATTGAGCATTGTTCATTGGAAGGTATGAACTTGCACCAGCAAAACATGAGGAATGGCACCTTCGAGGCAAATGGATTTCTCAGTATGAATTAATTATGCAATGAAACACAAAACTGTGGCCTCAGCTCTTCATTCTCCATTCATGTAAGCCAAAGACATCTACGTATTAATTTCTTTAGTTATGATTACGTTTAAAGCTTTCTGGAGATGAAAAGCTAATTAATTAGTTCTGCTTTTATGCTCATTAGTTCAAAAGTAAGATGACCAATGAGTTGCATAAATTTTAAATATTTTAAAAGTAACAAGGCTTTAAATTTTCATTGAAATTCCCTTAGAAACTGAATAATATGACTGACTCAGTTCTGTATGATCCTTATAAATCCTTAATCTTTCTTTCCAAGAAATGAAAGCCTTTCACCTTTATGTTTTGGCACACCTAATACTTCCAAAGAAGCTTCAAATGAGTAAGTGCACATTCTAAAACAACTTGGCCAAGATCTTTGCAGTTAGCACTTTAATAAATTTAATTAATGTATCACTGAGGGTTTATTTAAATATTGTTGCCGACAGTTGAAAAATAAGTCATTTAGATAAAACAGTGTAACCAGAAAACAGAGCACTTAGAGCCATCTTTTCATCGTTATGTATAAGATGAAGTAAATGGGTTTTGCATGCGTGATTTGTGCAGTAAATGAGGGACTGGAAAGTTATCGCAATTCAACGCAGCATTCTCACCAGTATTGCAGCCATGCCCTCCATGCGTTAACTCTAATGGCAGAGTAATAGGAATTGTGGCTTCATGCATTTCAGTGATCCACCTACCATTGTTTCTTCATCAGTTCTCCTCCAGGTGTCATTGCAAAAATAGCTAATGTGGAACAGCACATGCTCCACAGCTCATGGCACCTACAGACCTTGCCCTGACCTCAAAATTAGATCTCTATTTCTTCACTGAGGCACCTGTAAATAATGTTTTAAACAAAGCAAACAAACAAAAAAGCTTCCTAACATGAAAAAGATGACAGGAAAACTGAAATAGAACAAAACACCAACAAAAAACAACACCAGCATAGACTGGATACTAGCATTTTAATTGGAACATGATCTACTTTAAAAGATCTCTTTTTATAGAAGAAGTAACCACTATGCAGAGCCAAGAGTGAGCCTGCTGCTAAGATTGAGCACATTCTTCTCAAGTTCACTGAACTTGAACACTAAGATTTTCTCCTCTGAGCTTTTCCTACTACTCTTTTAAGCAAAACTAGCAATGGACAGCACTGCTGCCTCTATGATCCCTTTTCCATTTTCACACTCTATTATTAGGCACCGATCAGTGATATTCTGACAACGTTTATACTTCCAAAAACACCGAGAAACGTGACAGTATATATATATATATATACCTAGTGTATACATATATATACATACAAGAGCTGATAGGAAATTCTTCCTTCTTTCATATACTCTTACCACTTTTATGGAAGACATTGGTACCAAAGAGACACAGAGATGAAAATTTTGGTAAAAATGTTTAAAGATATGATGATAAACTACATATATAAAATTAATCATGAATGTTTTGAATTTAAAAACTCATACTGAACTCTCATTAAAGGTTTACCTAAAAAAGGAAAATGTATTATCAAAGGCATTGGAAAGGAAGTTCATTGTGACAGTTCCCTTAAATCACTCGTCACAGTTGTTTTCAGTGCACTGCTCCTACCTTCTAAAAGGAGCAAATTCCTTTCTCAGAAAAAGAAGCAATAAAAAGCAAAAACAATTCCTTCCTGATTAAGAAGAACGTCTTTATTATCAGAGTGATGGAGCACTGAAGCAGGTTTCCCAGAAACTTAGTGAAGTCTCATTCTCTGGAGGTATTTATGACTCACCTGGACACCTACCTGCAGGTGTCCCTTCGCTGCTGTAGGGAATCTGCTTTAGCAGGGGTTTGGACTCTATGATCTTCAGAGGTTCCTTCCAACTCCTCCAATTCTGTAATTCTGTGACTAAACTTTTATCTCTCCTTTTCCATGCACATCCAGTGAAGGGTTAAACTAAGCCTAACATTCAACTGAGTGCAGACTACTAGGTCCAAAATTTCTGAAGTTGTCTTGGGGAGTTCATTGAAGCCAACAAGAGATGCTACTGGCATCAGAAGCGCTCTACAAAGTAGAAAAGTTCACCCTTGCAGAATCTGCCTGGGAATCAGGCAAATGAGGCTTCTCAGTGATCACCAGTTTCAAATTAAAAAAATCTGACCTGTTCTATGTAGCATTTCAGAAGCACACAGAATATTTAGAATGATTATTCAAAGTGTTCAGTCCAACTGCATTTGAAGTAATTTTGAAATTATTTCAGTAAAAAATTGACTGGATCCAAAAAGCTGATTACTGGCGCTGAAAAATGTCTGCAATGTATGTGATCACTCTTCATGCTCCATGCTATTCTCTATATTTTGGTTTAAAATTTACCTAAACAAATCCCTTCTTAGTTTATAAGCTTGGCTACTTTTCTGTCTCATGTGGTGATGCATAAGTCCTGATGCTTCCTCTTGGTTAGAGCATGCATGAAGCTGAACAAAATGCATTCAGACACCTAGAAAAGCTGCAAAATAGAGAAATCAAAGTGACAGAATGAAAAAAAATAACGATTTTTCACTCCTATTCCATACTGCTCCTTTAACAAGCAGAGGAATGGTAAAGAGCAACGTAAAGGAGGCCTACAACAAGCTTCTGTCTTTCAACCTCTCATGCCAGGGATCAGTCAGGCCCCTTCCAGGCATGGGATGAAACTCAGCTCACTACTAGAGGCCCAGAGCTTCTAGTACACCACACCATGGTGGAATAGGTAAGCAGTATATAAAGCACTGTATTGAGTGCTGAGCCAGTCTGAGTTCAGGCCCCTAACTAGAATGAACATCTGCTTCTACAGTACAAAGTAAATTGATAAAATAAGCAAATAAATCATCTTCTGCCTAGGACTTCAAGCAGCCACCTACCATACACTCTATGGCCATTCAGCTCTGGGCCGGAATAGCCAAGATCACTGCCACCTGGGGCTTTCTGTTATAAAAATGCAGGCTTCTAGATCAAGAGATAACAAAGCTACCTTTATATGAAAGCAAAACATATTTATCACTGTACATCACTGCTACATGCACAGAAGAGCACAGATACACTGGTTCGTTCTGATTTATTCAAAGCACAACAGCTGTATCCAGCACAAAGTTTCTTGCCACTCTCTTTTTGTTCAAGTTAAAGCCCAAGAGCTACAAGAAGTCTGTCCGTTAGCTCGCGTCATCAACTTATTTTCAATCTTTTTGTAAAGAAAAATATTGTCTTTTGAAAATATGTACAAGAGTTAGGTTCATAAACATACAGTCTTTTAACATATTCAACCATTAAAACACCTAAACAGTCCAGAAGACATCAGTTGAAACCTAAATTTCCATTACTTATCTGAAGTAAATTTCTTCTACTGTCTTAGAAGAAAGGCTACAGACATCCAGAAAGTCAGACTTGTGCAACATTATGAGCATCTAAGCAAATTTTACACAAGCAGGGAAGAAGACCTACACATTATCACATTGACTTGTTTGTCTAACCCAGCCATAAAAGAGCCATCTCCTGTGTACACGAGTAATTATTTTCGAGCCTGACTGTCTCTACGTCAGGCTTTTTAGCCTTGTACTAAGCACTGTATCAATGGTAATATCACAGTATGGAATATCATGAAAACACCCTCATGGATTAGTGTTCTCTGGGCCAGTTTTCAAAAAGCCGCAGTCACCATGGGACTACTCTGAAAGCCTAAGGCAAGAGAAAGTGAAAGGAAAAAAGTCTTCAGTGCCTACTCCCTTAAGGAAATAAGATAAACAAGAGGGGGAAAAAAAGAGATTACCCTTCTGGTTCATTAGAGAAACTGAAAGGTTTGCAGGACTGAAGTATTCCTCCCTTCCCACATTCCCTCCTCCTCTTTATTTGCAGACTCACTATAGTACGCTTTTCTGTTCAAAGAGACTGTTTAATACTTTCTGCAACAGAAAATAAGGTTTTTGAAATCCTCATACTTACAAACCGTGCACTAGATTGCCATTGGTCTATCCCAAAGCCCACAACTGTACAAGTAAGGAGATGAGGATGCTGAAATAAAACACGTCTCTAGTAAAAAACATAACTAGAAAAAAAAATAAGCATGAAAACAGATTTGCCTTTTTAAAAATGTTTACTTAACACCTGGGTATATAAATTGAATGGACAGTACTGAATGATTGAAAATTCATCTCTTAAACATTACAGTTGTTTCCTCAGAGATTAAGAGAATAGCTTGTGCTTTCAGATTCAGCAGATCAAGGACCATGAACTTCGTAAGTAAAAGCAATTGGTATGACAGAATCCCTTTGAAGGACCTGTATGGATAACAGCTGCAGAAGCCTGATTAACGAAGGTCTCCATTACATCAACAAATCAGCCATTTATCACAATATTGCATAACAGATGCAGAAAGTTTTGCAGTCCTTCACTTCAGAGCATAATACAAGGCCATATCATTGTCACTCAACATTTCTAAAGCATTAATGGATTCATCCTTTGTGATGGAAACTACCACCAAGGAAATCAAGGCACTTTGAGGCTGGTTTTAGAAACAGATTGAGATGGGAACGTGCACCAGTGAGAAGAATCTTTACTTGCTCTTGGTAGAGACAAGTCCAGTACCTGCCTGCATCTCACACTCGCATCTCACACCTGGCATTCAAAGCCAGAGAAACTGAAATTCTTGAAAATTTTTGAAAACCACAACCTGTATCAGATGTGTTCCTAAACTGAAGTTAGGTGAATTAGATGAGATTCAGTCTTCACACATCATCACATCCCTTCTCCTCTTCTGTGTGCACTACAAACCAGTGAACTAAACAAATACATCCAGCAGGCTGCCAATGCACACAAACCCCTACTGGTCGGTGCTGTAAGTTCATATTTACTGCTCACATCCTTAACTTCATCCTTCTCCATACCAATTTTGGTCTTTATCAGCTCACAGCACTAAGCCTGTTCAGCACATTTACAGTGGAGACCAGAAGAACAATGTTTTGCAGAAAAGCCAGTTTTTGTCCCTGGCTGACACTCCTGTTTGTTTCCCAACCAGTCTGGCTAGTAGCTATGTGACGTAACACAAACCTACAACTTTATTCATCTGCTTACCATATTCTTTCAGAAACATGCATGAACAAGGAATTTACTCCCTGTTAAAAATACCACAGAGGTTGCATTTAACAGGGATACAACAGAAGACCACTGTTCTTTAACAGGACAATAGAGGAATGTGTCCTGTTGATTTCATACGAGCTCAAACTCTTCTGGGGAGTAGGGATAAAAGCCTCCCACAACTTATTCAACTTCCCACTTGCATACCAATTTTCATGTGTAAGCAGAAGAAGTTAACCCCTGCAGCCTTGCACTACAGCTATGCTTTTTAGTTTAAGTTTTGCAGATTCTTTTTTTCATAAATACATGGGATTAATACTGATCTCTCTCAGTCAGCACTACTGTGATGCATTGTATCAGAAACTTTCTATTTTAAAGATATAAAACATTATGTTCCTCCTAAATCAGTGTCTACATGGTCTAGAAAACTGCAGATTTTCACAGGAATTGAAGTGCAAGTTAAAAAATATGTAAAATTAGAAAATAGCAGGTATATAAACAGCTCACTTCAGTAAAGGTTTGAATAAAGGAATTATTTCCCAGTTGTATTCCTCTTCCCTTCCTTGAAAACACTACAAAATATTTTTGCCAAGTAAATAACACACAACAACACTGGAGATAAAGTAGCAGTGAAGTATCAGCTGTACATTTTTATGATTCCTTGCTCCACAGTGACTTATTGCTATATTTTAGAAGGGAAAAGGAGGGAGAAGAGAGGAAGGGGATGAGACAGAGGGAGGGAGAGGAAAGGAAAGGTTTAATACCATTCCCCTTTGTTCTATCACTATCTGAGCATGTAAAGTCAGACCCCTCCTGCTTATGAGCTCCCTTCAAGTACTGAAAGGCTGCAATAAGGTCTGCCTAGAGCTTTCTCTTCTCCAGGCTGAACAATCTGGGACTGTTCCTCAACCTTTCTTCACAGAAGAGGTGCTCCAGCCCTTTGATCATTCTTAGTGGCACTCTTCTGGAAACGCTCCAACAGCTCCACGTCTTTCTTGTGCTGGAGGCCCCAGGCCTGGATGCAGTACCGCAGGTGGGGTCTTACAAGGGCAGAGGAAGACAATCACCTCCATTTCCCTGCTGGCAACCCCCCTTTTCATGCAACCGAGGAGATGGCCTTCCTGGTTGCAAGCACACACAGATACTGCCCCCCCATTTAATTTCCACACTCATACTGGATTCTTTCAGCAGCTTCATGGTTTAAAACTACTCCACATTGTATAGCAACAGGTTTGTAGTTCATTTGTAAACTACTTAAACTACTGTATTTAGCTTTCAATAATGCTTAGACAAGCTACTAAATCCCAAGTCTCATTTTTAAGGCAGAACTCTCTTTCACATCAAAGAACTTTCTGTTTGGTTACTTTTCCAAAATTAATCAATACATTTCATTCTAACCTGGAAGTTTAACACCTCTGACTTGATTCTTGTGTGCCAGCAGCAATTCACTGCAAACAGCTGTTCAACTTCTGACTTAACCTGTGAAATATCTTTGAAGAAATACACTGCATCGAAACGACTAATCTACATCAACCAATAACAAGATTAAAAATACATCAAAACAGAAACTCAAAATTTAATTAGGATGAAGAGGCTTATCTTCTCTCCCAACCCTCCTACTTATGTTCTCAGGAGCTGTCACAAATGACTATATGCAAAATAGCTTTTCATACGTATGGATGTAGGAAATATTTATTCCTTACAAACATGATGAAGCCTACATGTATACAAACCCTAAAGCATAAGTAGATCCTCCAAGAACCATGGTTACACCAGAGTTTCCCCGAGGTATACATTTAACAACTGACAGAGGCAAAAGAATGAATGACTGTAGTGCAATTTTCCTACAAAAGTTAAAAATAGTTTAAAAGACTGCATGAGGTCTAGCCACAAAAATAAAAGAATAAGTATCTATCTATAAAGATAGAAAGTACTATGCTTCTATCAATGGCGATTCCAAAAAATAGCATAAAATAGAACAGCAGCTTAAATTTGAAGACACTGGCACTGATTAACATGAGATACATCCAAAACACATGCTAATTCTGAGCACAAGATGAATGATATCCAACATATTAAAAGAAGTCCATGTGCAGCATCTCCAGCAAATATTATTAAATATCACCACTAATAAGGTAACTGAAAAACAGAATATGCAGTACTCTGTTCTTTCTAGGACAAGCAGTACGATGAGACAGACATGGTCTGGCAGTAACAGGACAAGGGAGAACAATTTTGAACCAGAAGAGGAGAGATTTAGGTTAGATGTTAGGAGGAAATTATTTACTCAGAGGGCAGTGAGGCACTGGCACAGGCTGCCCAGCGAAGATGGATGCCCCATCTCTGGAGTCATTCAAGGCCGGGCTGGATGGGGCCTTGGGCAGCCTGATCCAATGGGTGGAAACCCTGCCCTCAGCAGGGTGTTGGAACTGTATGATCTTTAAGGTCCCTTCCAACTCAAACCGTTCTGTGATTCTACAATTCCATGGTGCTATCACTATATGCATTCCACACTCAGTAATGCCTGTTTTACCTCCCCATTCTGCCTCCCCCTATGAATTCACCTTTTTAATGCATGTGACTAGAGGTTAAATATTTCATTGACATTCCCAAGAACAACAGTTACAGGACAGCACAAAAATCTAACAAAGATCTCACCAGCTCCACTAAAACTGCTACGATATCAACATGAACAAACATGACTATATTCTTCAGAGGGTTTGCAGAAACTGAGATCCTTATGGTAACATATATGGAGTTTGAATTATCTAACATCAAACAGCTGAGAACATGCTTAAAACACAGTGAAATACCACTATTTGCATTTCAGTATATACTCCTTTGTTGCATTCAACGTTATGCTTTTTCTGTTTGGCCCTCAAAAGCATTTATCTTTTTAAAATAAGTATAATACTTCAAGTAACAATTCCTGCTTTTATTAGGAAAAAAAGGGGGGGGGAGGGAGGGGGTTGTTTACTCCTTTTTTTTTCTCTCTACTAAAAGTGAAGAGACCCAATACGCTGTCTCTGTGGAATTCCCTACACAGGATACTGTCCTCAACAAACTGCTTAAAGGAATTACAGACAGCTAGGTAACAAGTGGAAAAGGCTAGACTTTATGCAATGGCAATGACATTTCCCTTTTACTCATGAAGTTAAATTAATCCATAATTATCCCTAGCTCCTATGTAGAGCAAACCAGAACTTCTGTTTACCCTAACCACCCGACCCTTTGCAAAGCTGTCAACTGTAAGAATGCAATGACATCCTCTGAGGCCATTTCTGAGGGACAGAGGATATGCAGACAGAAATTGCACTAAGACAAGCCTAACCATTTCATTAAACCATCATTATTAGGTGAGTCCATTCTCCACTGCAGATTTCAAATTTGCAGGAACAAAAAAAACACACTTTACCAAACTGCCTTGTTAGGGTATTTTTTCAGAACATGCCTGCTAAACCTGCAACCAGATTGAAAGTGAGGAGCTATATGGGCTGTGCATCTCCCCTGCCTTACCTTTCAAGACTAACAGTAATGCACAGCCCATGACTACACAAGGCAGGTCTGAACAACAGTCACAAAAGGTGCATTCAGATACGCATCTGGGTTTCCACAAGTCCTTCTGAGATCTGCAAGTATTAAGTGTAGAAGCTGGTACTCAGAAGCTCAACAATAAGTCTATATGTGTTCATGCAAAAAATGCAGACATATTTTCATTCTAGAGCACGAAATAAATTTTACAAATCTGATACTAATGGACAGACTTGTGGTAGAAGTCTACCTTCAAAGTTGCTTTTTGTCTGAAATTAAGTCTAGGAACATGTTGATAACATGAGGTAGTACAGTTTTGTCTGTAGTCAGTCATTAACAGATTGACCAGGGAAGTGGTGGAGTCACTGTCCCTGGAGGCGTTCAAGTAACACGTGTGTTTGTGTACATGGAGCACCAAGGAACATGGTTATTAGGCATAGTATTGGTGGGCTGCTGGTTGGACTAGATGATCTCAGAGGTATTTTCCAATCTTAACAATTCCATGATTCTACAATTACTCCTTTCTGAGAGATGGTGAGAGAAGGGAGGGAGGGAGGGAGGGAGGGAGGGAGGAAGGCAGGCAGGAAGGCAGGCAGGAAGGCAGGAAGGAAGGCAGGAAGGAAGGCAGGCAGGCAGGCAGGCAGGAAGGAAGGAAGGAAGGAAGGAAGGAAGGAAGGAAGGAAGGAAGGAAGGAAGGAAGGAAGGAAGGAAGGAAGGTCAGAGAGAGAGAGAGAGAGAGAGATACTAGTTCTAGCCAGAGGATGCTTGTCTTGGTGGGGAAAGAACAGACAAAAGTCTTGTTCTTGGTTACATCCCATCGTAGATAATTTTTGTGCTCAGATGGATGATTGAAGTTATAAGTTCATGTTCACCTGAATTTTTCTACCTGTGCATATTCTGCGTGTCATCTTGCCATTTGGCTGTGCAGGGACCAGAACTGCTCCAGAAGCTGAGACTTGCCTGATTGCAGAAGCAGCTCCTAAGGAGGCATACCTTCACTGCAGCAACACTGCCAGTACACGCAACAAAAGTTCTTGAACAGGACTACTAGAATGGCTTCTGATAAGATCAATCTGACATCTGCTTGCCTTAGGAAAGCTGCTTCTCTTCACACACAAAATCACACGTGGAGTTGTAGAGGTTAGAAGGGATCTCAAGAGATCATCAAGTCCAACTCCTCTGCTAAAGCAGGTTCCCTACCATAGGTCACACAAATAGACATCCAGACGAGTCTTGAATATCTCCATAGGAGGAGACTCCACAGCCCCTCTGGGCAGCCTGTTCCAGTGCTCCATCTATCCTAAAGACATTCTTCAATATGTTTTTAAGAAAAACATTGAGGCTGAACGCTTTTGTGGCTTCCATCAGCTGGTACTGTAGAAACTTGACTTCGGTAGAGAATAAGCCCTCCACCAAGCCTCATCTGTCAATAGTGCTTCATGAAACAACTATGACTTTACTTGCATGTCAACAGAGATGCTCTGTCTGCAAATTGTCTCCAGGCTCAAAATTGCACCTGCTCCTCCCTGCCATACACTTTCTTTTTCATCTCAAGTCCTATTTGAAGTGTTACTAAAGATAGCTGAGCAATCAAAGAAAAAATGCATGGTTTTGAAATATGACACTGTAAGTATTACAGAAAAGTTGTGTATAATACGTACGTTGCTCTGAATGTAATGTCTCTTATTTCTTTCCATGCAAACTATAACAGATACAAAGAGCACAATAACACTGCGGGATAATAGCAAATCCTGAGCTACAAAACACTATTTGTCTATCGAGCCACAACCATTATCTATCCATTTTCACCACTGATAAACAAGAGACTGAATGCCATGCATGTAAAAATCTGTACGGTCATCTGGAACATGGCTTGTGTTCCATGTTGCTGTCACCACTGCTGAAACACACCACTCACATCGCTAACAACTACTGTTTGGTCTCTATAAATGTTCAGCAAGCATCAATGAATGTCAGTGAATATCATTTCTTCCACATGGAGGAATTAATTTCCACACCTTTGCTTCATACACACTTCCATGCCAGACTCCATTCTGTCACACTACCCCTCTGCTGCCATCAGTCACACAGCAACAAAATGTAATGGAGTATTGGCAGAAAGGTTCTACTGCCATACCACCAACATCTGTCTCTGATGTGGGCCATCATAATATAACAGAAGGCATTGCTTTTGGAGAAGCCTTCACATGTTAGTTACAGAGAAGAAAAATTCCAAAGCAGCAATAGCATTTTAGAGTGCATTCTTTAGGGGACCAATTATCTTCTGCAATAAATCACCACTTTATAGAAAACTTTGGGGACAATCATCCCATCCCACTCAGCACCCAAAATCACCTACACTTGTGTTTCTTCCACAGAAAAGTAGAGAACAGAACATACTCTAAATGACCTGAAAGATTAAGAAGCCCTGATACAGGGCATGCAGAAATCTCAGATGCACTTCTGCAATTCTGTCTCGCAGTGCGATCTAGAAAACCACACAGAATGAATCACAGAATCATAGAATGGCCTGGGTTGAAAAGGACCTCAAAGATCATCGAGTTTCAACCCCCCTGCCACAGGTAGGGTTGCCAACCACTCGACGAGGCTGCCCAGAGCCACGTCCAGCCTGGCCTTGTATGATTTCATGGATGGGGCATCCAAACAATCTCTGGGCACCTGTTCCAGTACGTCACCACCGTCTATGTCAAAAACTTCCTCTTAATATCTAACCTAAATCTCCCCTGTCTTAGTTTAAAACCATTCCCCCTTGTCCTATCACTATCCACTCTTGTACACAGCCGTTAACACATTCCCCCTCCTTGGTTCTTACCTTGATATGAAGACTTAAAGTGTCATGATTGTTCACCTTATTATGCAACCCGTCCCTCCTCAATACATCTCTCTGATGATCTTTTTTTTTTTTAATTTAATGTATCATTAGTTGAACCTCTGGTAGAACACCACTGCAGTGATCACTTTTCAGCACTGGGTAAGAAGTAAAACTCAAACTGAAGTTATTGGAAATTTTGCCTGTAAAACCTCAAAACAAAATCCAAATTAAGAAGGTAAGCCTTTCTCCCCAGCTCTCAAAGGTGCTGGGCTGTTTAGTGTCCTCATTTTCATCTTCAGTATGAACTTCAGGATTCTAAGTACAGAAACCAACCTGGAATATATGTAATTCCTAAAAAATTTAATAGTGTCCTTGAATTATAGGTTAATAACTAGTCTTAGCAACATCCAGTAGCCAGTGAATCTTAAACAGAAGACTTCTTATTTTAAGTTCTATTTTCTTTTCCTTCTATCCTCATGTCATTTCATGAGGCTGGACTTCCAACATTAAAGCAAACGTGCATTCCAAATGAAATCTTATAATCCCAGTTTCCAAACCATGTTCAGTGTTAATCTCTACTCTAGGAGGAGATTATATCAGCTAGAAGCATGTTGAAATTACAATGTCAAAAAAGAGGTAGTAGTCCAATTCTGAAATAAAAGCATTTTGAAAGACTAATGAATTTTGAAATAAAAGCATTTTCCAGTGCATCTGCAATTGCTTTTCTGATGTTTTAGCTACTGAATCCTCCTCACAGATCTTCTCAGCTGCTTTTAGGAACGCTGCAAGTCCCATGTGCAATGCCATTTCTCAGAAAACATGCACTTGCCACTTAAGACCAGGATACTTTCATTACCATCAACATTTCCTGTTTCTCCCTTCAAGATGAGGTATAAAAGGAAATTACTGAAGCTAAGAAGGAAGATAATTCGGTTTGGGGTGGATTTTTTTTTCCCTAACATCTCCTGTTAGCAGCTGCATCTTCTTCTTTTCTCAGATGCAGAGAAGGGAAAGAAAGGGAAAGCACATGCTACACTAGCAGTAGCAGAAACTGACTCAACATTTGGCATGTGTTGAAGTGCCACAATGCAATGCCAGGTAAAAATACCCCAGAAGCTCCAAACAGGACTCTTCTGGCAGAAATCAGAGGAGTACCTGGATCATATCCAAGCTTCTATGGCTGGCTTAAAATTAGCTATACAGCTCATCTGTCTAAGAAAATCCCAGTACAGGCAAATATTGAACTAAACATTTTACCATTTTGAAGGCAAGTTTCAATTGGAAAGTGGAGTTTGCCTCTGGAAAAGCTGAGAACACCTCATCTTGTCATTCTTCTCTTTATTAAATCTTTGTATCTTTATAACACAGGCTTAACTCACAATCAATATTCAAATTTCTTCCCATCATTATTTTTTACAATAAATCATTCGATTGATTCCATTTTCTTTGGAGCTCCATTTAAAATGCCTTGAAAACTGAATTTATGCACAATTGTGTTAATCTTCTACATAAGTTTAACTAGACACTACACCAAGGCCTTTCAGTCACCCCCAATAGTACATATCTTGCCTAGTACACAGCATTAAGATAGTGTTACCCTTATTGAGCTAAGCAAAAGAAGAAAATCATCTCATGAGAAATAAAGAGTCAACAAGATTAGTCTTCTCCTTTGACAAGTATTACATAGCAGATGCTGTCTTTTGCTAAAATGCAATTTGGCCACAGTTCAGCTGGTCATGTCTCTGGTTCCCCATATGCCATATATATATTACTTCATGTTTTTGTTAAAAAGAGAGACTGGCTAACACAGAAACTTGACCTGTACAACAGCTGAGCTGCCACCTTTACTGGCTCTTTCCATCAAGCCTTGCTCCCCATTGTGAAAAAGAGAAGACTCAATCACCTAAGAGAAAGGAGTCAAGTTGACTGCAGAAAACAGGCTTCTGAAAATTACCCTGAAGGCAGCAGCTCAATTCCAGCTAGGCGTTTTGCTACTTGACCCACTTTTGATTGCAATTTTTACTCTTGTACATCTAATAGACCTGATCACACACAGAGGAACAGATGCATGAAGCTAGTTGAACTACCTCTTCAAAAAAAGTTGAGCACAAAGGTTATTGCAAAACCATTGACCTTCCCCCCATGCACATGTCATGTTTAAACTCAAAAAATCATACAAGAAGATGGTGCAAACAATTACAGCGACCATATTCTACTCTTCTGTGGAAGCACTTATAGAAAATATGCCATAGCAGACTATTTTGTAAGAACTCAACAAAAAAGTGATGGAATTTGCATGCACTAAACATTTCAAGGTGGAAAAGTAGTCTCACTCTTGAGTCCCACCTTGTTCAGACAAACAATTTATAATACCACAGCCCATGCAAAAAATTAACAAATATCACACTTCCTAGTTCTGCACACAAAGCACCAAGATGAAAACATTTTGCCAAGTGCATACTGTTCTAGGAAGGTACAGCCTAAAACAGTCCTGCACAGACAACAGAGTCTTCAAGGCATGTCAACAAAATACTTCAGAGCTAACCGGCCTCACCATCAGGACATTTTGATGTCTACACTAACAGTTAATTAGAACTGAGCAGGTGAAGCAAGAAAAAATCTGTCTCAAGTATACTGAGGTGCTTGCAAAGTATCAAATGAGCATCAGTCTGCTTGCGCCCACTTGAATGGTTTGAGGTGCCACTGGAAAAACAATGCCAATAGACAATTAAAAAGAGATGACGACAGAAAGAAATAGATTTTATTACTAAGAATTGGAAGGAACAGTTTTTCTTAAACATCATCTAACTAACACTCAGGTATTAAATACAGGAAACACCACTAATGCTGTCTTATAACTAACTGTTCATACAGTAAAATTCATAGTGCACAAGGCAACCAGTATCCAGCAGGGGAAGGGAAAATTTCAACAGTCCAGACTGAAGATAATTTAAAAAAAGAACAAAAAAAGAAAAAAGAAAATAAGAAAATAAAAACTTAAATACGTAATATCTATACGCAATTTTATGAACAAATCACGTATATTTAGAAAGTGGGATAAAAACGGATTAAATGCCTCTATTTAAGAAAGCTGGTCCATTCCTTTCCTAATCATATATGCAGAAAATAAAAATATTCATGGCAGTGTCAACTAATCAAATATGAAGCTTTGAGGAAGGCGTTACTGACACCAACTCTCTGACCAAAAGAGAAATAAAATCCTAAGACATCTCATGACACCAGAATATTCAGTGAGAACACACACAACCCAGGGACATGACTACACCTTCCTGAATCAGTTTCCCAAGGAAAGAAAACCACACTGACCACTTTATTTGCTCATAAATAGCGAGCAGCAGTAGAACAGGATGTAGCAGGCAGAAACTAGAACACAGGAAGTTCTATACTAACAGGAGGAATAACTTTTTTGCTGTCAGTGTCGGAGTGATGGAACAGGCTGCCTAGAGAGGTTGTAGTCTCCTTCTGTGGAGATATTCAAGACTCATCTCGATGCCTATCTGTGTGACCTATCTGTAAGGAACCTGTTTTTGCGAGAGCCTGGACTACAGGTTCCTTCCTACAAAACCCTACCATTCTGTGATTCTGTAATCTCATTTCATCTCCGCCCGCTGAACTTGTATGCAGTTTTACAAATAAATTCATACATACATGTGTACGTATGCGTGCGAATGACACAAGTGAAAGATCACAGAACCACACACTGAGATATGTCGTCCTCCACATTTCTGAAAAACTAACAAACAACATTTAATTCACTCGGGTTTACTAGACTGCTTTCATATTTTCTAACAAGGGGGTTTAATTATAATCTTTCAACAGTATCTTAAGTAGCTTAATAGAGATTAAAGAGAAAAACAAGAAAAAGTTGCAAGTGACTGTTATGTGTCTTTAAAGCTTTGAGTAGTTTCTTTTAAATCTAGTTTCTGTCCACAGTACTATCTTTGCCATCCTCACTTATTTCTTAATTTTCATGCTTTATCTCAGCCACCTCCCCTTTAAATTCTTCTGGTAAGTAAGATTTATGAGTAAGCATTACAAATTGCTAAAAAGAGCACTGCAAATAAAGCAGAACAAATACAGCAGGAAAGAAAAAGAAGTGAACAGGAGTACTAGTAGGCTGTACTTTTTTTTTTTTTAACAGTATTCTATAAAATGACAACAGTACTTGCCAACTAGTGAAAATACCACTTTAGGCCTGCTATTTGCACATATATTTGACCTTTTTCAAACAGATCTTCAGTGTTTTGAAAGCGGTAGCTGATGTTGAACAATCCTGCTGTCTTTACTAGCTGCTTCTGCTTCTGCGTTTCTAACACATTAAACCAGGCATAAAATGATTTTAAATGGCAGATTCAAGTCCACAGCCAGCCCTGTATTTTGTCAAGGCTCCACCAATGGCCCAGATAAGCAGTGCCTCTTATGCTCTGGCATGAAATCCTCCTCTTGCTCTCCCATGGATTTGGGAAGTAAAGGAATTGTTCTGCTTCAATTCCTGATTGCTTAGAAAACAGGAAGCACCTTTTGGCATTGCCAACACAACAACTACTCCCTGATGCCTGACCTCATGGACAGCAAATTAATCAAGCTTTACTTTCACTGGACTTGTATTAATTAGGTATCCTGTGTTAGCTACGATATTCAGAGAGTAAAAACCTCAGTGACCAAGTCAGTATAATCCCTATCATCATTACAAATCACCAAAAGGACACAGAAGTTTTACCAAAAGCCTGTGAGTGGAGCTTGTTTGGGAAGCTGGTCCTTGCAAACAATTTAGGAGCTGTATCCAGCCCTTAGGAAAGAAACTTGTGTGATTTCTCTACAAATCAATTACTGGGAGAACTTGCATCAAGCTAAATAATTTGTCTCCAGTGCTTTAGGAAAGTGCATCTTAACTTCACAGCCACCTCTTGTCATATCTATTCATATGCAGTGAAGGGAAAAGACGGCTTGGGGGAAAAGAGAGAGCAGGACAGTGGACAGGTTAGAAAATCTTAACACATGACGGATCATATGGTGAGTAGCTCCATTTCATGAGCCCGCAACAGCACACTGAATGAGGCAGTAGCAACTGGAAGAAAGCATATTTGCAATTGCAAGAAGCAGATTGTCCACCTAGAATCCGACCAGCCTCTGAAACTGAGCCAGGTTCAGCTTCTGCAGCTGAGTCAGATATTACGTCACCCTGTGCAACTCCTTTGAAAAGCAGGTTCTGGGATGGGGGGGGCACTGAAGGACAATGCAGAGCAGAAGAGATAAGGGATGAATTAAGTAGCTCAGGTTACAGAACTGTCTGTGAGGGATTTTTGCTATACTAGGCAATAATACACATATTTACTTTTCAAACAGAACCAGGATTACATAAGCCAGGATAATATTATTTATATTATATAAAACAAAGAAAACAAAAAAAAACCCACAGAGAAATAACACTACCATTACGCATTCTAGCTGAAGCACCACAGGCTGTCCAAAATGCGTGGCATATCTTAAATATAGTAGCTCCACATTTCTACTTAACCTGGTCATTATGTCTGGAACCTGTCCTAGAGTACATAAAATAATAATCATCATCACTATCACCATCCAATAGTATATGAATAATAGTAATCAACAAGTATAGTATCCAACATCTATAAAGACCACAATTATCGTGCAGCAATCAGACCTTAGCATTTTGTCATAACTGGATCACAGAAGAAAACATATTTGAAAGAATGGCATGTAACAAAAATCTATCAAGGAAAAAAGACCACAACAGATCATTTGTTTAGTCCTTTTTATTATCTTGTGGAATACTACTTATTCACATGCTTTTTTTCAGAGAAAGTAATGCAGAAGCTGTATTTGTCTCAGCCATGCTTAAGGCTACAGAGGTATGTGAATTCTCCCTGGCAATCTGAAACCTATAAAAGGCAAAGAAGAAAAAAGAGTAAGTAAATAAGTTCCTGAATGGCCACAAACTGAAGCATCCTGGGAAGCACTCGGGAAGATTTGATTCTTTATTCACAGAATGACTGTAATGGAGAATAGAATTTTAAAATATTTATGAATGGGAATATTTTGCCTTCCGTGGAAGTATATAGAGCATGCAATTAAAAAAAAAAAAAAAAAAAAGACCAACAATTAAAGAGTATAAAAAAAATTCCCCTCGATTACTGAATGACAAAAATTACCACAAAATTAGAGAACCAAGTTTAAACATCATAAAATCGATCAAAATCATTCAGGGTTAAAAAGTCACTTACAGCCATGAAGTCCAACCATCACCTAACATTATGAAATCTATCACTAAATTGTGACTCTAAGCACCACATCCACACACCTCTTAAAATCCACCACTCCACCACTTTCATGGACAGCCTGTTCTAATGCCTGACCACCCTTTCTGCAAATAAACTCTTCTTGACACCCAATCTAAACCTTCTGTGGTGCAACTGGAGACTGTTTCTTCATGCCCTATCACTCGTGACCCAAGAAAAGAGACCAACACCTTCCTCACTACTGCCTCCTTTCAGGTAGTCACAGAAAGCAATTTGGCTCCTTCTCTCCAGACTACACAAACCCGGTGCTCTTAGCTTTTCTTCGTATGTCTTGTTTTCTAGTTACTTTATAAGCTTTGTTGCTCCTTACACATGCTCAAGCAACTCAATAATTTTCTTGTAGTGAGAGGCCCAAAGCTAACATGGTACTTGATGCGCAGTCTCACCAGTGCTGAGTACAGAGTGATGATCACCTCTCTGATTCTGCTGACTATGCTATTTTTGGTACACTAAGCAAAATATCCATATAAAGTGTGGGAGGGGTTGTATGATGAACATTCTCCCTGAAACAGTGTGCAACAGTATAGATAGACAAAAGTAATTCAAGACCACAGATGTCAAATGATTCGGACTTCAGTCATTCATCAAAAGATAATGGGCAGGAAAGATTTCCTCTTTAAACTACCAGATGGTCCTGGACTGAAATAATTGAACCAAAAACTTCAGCTTCTAGCCTCCAGGAAGAAAGAAAGAGAGAAAGAGGGAAAGAAAAAAAGGAAAAACTTACTGGCTAACCTCAGGGCAGAACTGCCATACACCTAGGATATGGATAACTTTGCTGAACAGTGTTTGATATATGACCACTTCCCCAAAGTAAGATGCGTTCCCTGGAAAATAAAAAAAACTCAGCAAGCAATGTATCTGCTTTTCTCCACTCAGGCACATACACCTTCTTTAAATAAATAGATGCTTTTACAACTAAATAATAATATGCACTCATTCTTATTTACTTAGAAACCTTTGCTTATTTACTTAGAAACAAGGATATCTTGTGTGGCCAGTAAATCAATCTACCGTATTATCATGTCACATTCAGTGAAACATTCAGCAGGAACTGCAAAAACCTTCATAATAATTAATCCCTTCAATAAATTACATCTCAGGACAGATTGCATGCTCCAAAATTCCCTCTCTTCAGTTAAAACATGGGTGTTTGCAGTCTCCCACTTAAATAATATGCTTTATTTAGTTGTTTTATACAGGATAAATCAGGCTTACACGATTGAAAATGGCAGAAGCAAGGTATTTGCTCTTAAAATAATTACAGAAATCCATATGCTTAGTGGCTTTGATTCTTTTCAGCGTGTTCATAAACAGAATAACACTTGAATTTCCAAAAATACTGACTTCCTACTTTTTCAGAACACTGTTTTGAAAGGAATTTCCAATTTAATTCTGTCTCTTTACGATGCTTTCAAAGATCACTTTGTTGTGATGAAAGGAAAACCACAAAAATTAGGTCTGTCATACATTTGTGAGCCTACAGCAAAGAAGAATTACCTACATTGAAGAAGCTGTTTTAGTAAATGTGAATAAATGAGAACTTTACATTTTTTTCCTCCTAAGCACAACGATGTATAGAAAAGACCACATAGCCTTGAAAATTCCTCTTACATTGATAATTCACTCTATTTTACCAAATAACAGAGAGACTGGACAGAACAGGGAATAGAAAGCCATACAGCAGGGCAGCCAGTGCATGAGCCCTGACTTCCACTGCACTCTGAAATCAGTCACAAGCAGAGGTTCTAATTTACAGGCAGAAATCAGCCCACAATAAAAACTGAAAAGGTGGAAACACTTACAAAACCCCCCTGTAGGCACACTTTACAGTAACAGGGAAGGATCTTCAGCTCTAAACAAGTTGAGATTCTCCTTGTTTACTTTTGCCTATAACATGTGAATTCATTCCAGCACCACAGCCATTATACATACTGAAATGTGATGGTGGCTTTAATATGATTTACAATAGCAAGTAGGAAACTGCTGATATACAATAAAAACAATTGCATTTTAATATTTGTGCTTTTTCTCTTAAAACTAATTTAGTTGATAAGCCTTAAAAACATTAACTGACATAACCATGCCATTGGACTGAGTATACATACATACCTATTTATGCAATTATATCATTAAGCTTGTGTGCTTAGATGTAACAGGATGATCAGTACTCTATTTCTATTTGTGTTCTAACTGGATGAGCATTAGAAAATTCAACTGAACTGTAAACAAATTAAATGTCTAATAATTACAGATGGAAGGGAAAGATCAGTTTCCACTTCATATTACGTCATTTGATTATTGATATACCATGCAGAGAAAACGATGCAAAACATACTATCACAGAAGCACAGAATATTGTGAGGTGGAAAGGATTCACAAGGATCATCTACTCCTGGCTCCACACAGCACCACTGGAAATCCACACCCTGTGCCTGGGAAGTGTCCAAACACTCCCTGAACTTTGACACCTGGGGCTATGCCCACTCTCCTGGGCAGGCTGTTCCATGCCCACCACCCTCTGGTGCAGACCCTGTCCCTAATACTCAGCTGCCCCTCCCCTGACACAGCTCCATACCGTTCCCTCGGGCCCTGTCGCTGTCACAGAGAGCAGAGCTCAGCGCTGCCCCTCCGCTCCCTGTGAGGAGCTGCAGCCGCCATCAGGCCTCCCCTCAGCCTGCCCGGCTCTGGGCTGAACAGACTCAGGGACCTCAGCGTCTTCTCACATACCTTGCCCTAAGACGTTTCACCATCTTTACAGCCCTCCTTTGGATGCTCTCTCATAATTTTATGTCCTTCTTTTATTGTGGCACCCAGCACTGGAGGTGAGGCCACACAGCACAGGGCAGATGAGACAGCCCCTCCCCTCGCCCACTGGCAGTGCTGGGCCTGATGCACCCCAGGTATGGCCCTTTGGGCTGCCAGGGCACACTGCTGGCTCATGTTCCACTTGCCATCAACCAGAGTTCACAGATCCCTTTCCATAGGGCTGCTCTCCAGCCTCCCATCCCCAGTCCGTATATATAGTAAGGGTCGTCCATCCCTGGTGCAGACTCTGGCACTTGCTCTTTTTTAAACTTGATGTGGTTGGTGTTTGCCCAGCACTCTAATTATGGCTAGCAACTTTGGATGACAGACTTCTGATGATAATGGGATAGTTTATAACTTTGTCTTTTTCCTTCACTGTGGTCTTAACACCACCACAACAGCAAACTCCCGTTCATTATTTATTTGCATCACACTTTGTTATAGTACATAAAGCAAACAGCTTCAGAGTGCTGACTGCTTGCAAAAGACTGTCTTCATGAGAACGATGCAGCCTAATACAAATTATTTATTTGGTCTGACAAGATATCAGAGTTGTTACATAAAATTAACTTTCAAAGCTGACTGTGATGCTCATGTGATTTTGGGAGCACATTCTCAATCTCTCATAAAACCAGTACTGACTGTAATAGCTGTAACAGTTTTTAAAAAAGCAGCTGCTGTTCTTGCCCAGATTTCAAGATTATCAGTGCTTCTACAACAGAAGACATGGATACAACATCCCAAACCTCTTTTCTGTTAAATCTCTAAGAGCAGGCTCAGTAACTACTTCCATTATACTTACAACACAAAGTCATTTTTTCAAGAAAATGGCCCCAGTCATTGTAAATGTAATAAAATTATAAGCAAGTACATAGATTTCAGAGCTACTATTTTTAAGTTTTATGCATATGCAGTTCCAGATTCCAAGCAATATTTGGGAAACAATGGTGACTACTATATAGAATCATAAAATGGTTTTGGTTGTGATCTTTAAGATCACGTAGTTTCAACAACCCTGCTACAGGCAGGGACACCTCCCACTAGACCAGATTGTTCAAAGCCCCATCCAGCCTGACCGTGAATGCTTCCAGGGAGGGGGCATCCACAAACTCACTGAGCAGACTGTTCCAGTGTCTCACCACCTTCACAGAAAATAATTTCTTCCTAATATCTAGTCTAAATCTACCCTCTTCCAGTTTAAAAACATTTCCCCTTACCCTGCCACTTCCTGCCCTTAGAAAAGGTCCCTCCCCAGCTTTCCTGTGGGCCCCCTTCAGGTACTGGAAGACTGCTATAAGGTCTCCTCAGAGCCTTCTCCTGTCCAGGCTGAACAGCCCCAGCTCTCTCAGCCTGTCCTCATAGGGGAGGTGCTCCAGCCCTCTGATCACCTTTGTGGCCCTCCTCTGGGCCTGCTCCAACAACTCCATGTCCTTCTTGTGACCCCTCCAAGTGGGGTCTCACAAGAGCAGAGTAGAGGGACAGAGTCACCTCCCTCGACCTGATGGTCACACTTGATGCAGCCCAGGTTGCAGCTGGCCTTCTGGGCTGCTAGCACATATTGCCAGCTCATCAATCAACGCTCCCAAATCCATTTCCTCAGGGCTGCTCTCAAGCCATTCTCTGCCCAACCTCCATCTGTGTTTGAGATCACCTCAACTAGATACAGGACTTTGCACTTTGCCTTGCTGAACTTCATGAAGTTGGCATGGGCCCACCTCTAAAGCCTGCCTAGATCCTTCTGGATAGCATTCCTTCCCTCTACCCTGTGATTTACACCACTCAGCTTGGTGTCATCTGCAAACTTGCTGAGGGTGCACTCCATCCCACTGTCCATGTCACCTACAAAGATGCTAAATAATACCAGTCCTAACACTGACCCCTGAGGACTGCCACTCATCACTGTCCTCCACTTGGACAATGAGCCATTGACTGCAACTCTCTGAGTGTGACCATCCAGCCAATTCCTTATCCAGTGAGTGGTCCATCTATCAAATCTATTTTTCTCCAATTTGATGACCAGGACATCATGCTGGACAGTATCAAACACTTTGCACAAGTCAACGTAGATGACATCAGTTGCTCATGTAAACAGTGTACATTCTATACATCCTAAATCATATTTATTTCACTGCATTCAGACCATCCAGTTGGTCTGTTCACCTTAATGCACTTTGGAGGATTTCTGGAAAAGGAGCTAACCAATTTTCCAGATTAAAATCTCTATACATTAACTTCTGTCTTCATTTCCCACCCCGAGCTTCCGAAGTTTCACACTTGAAAACTGTGCTCCTTTTCCTGCAGGATGTTTTGCATTACAGATTTGTTTTTAACTGATGTCACTAATTGGTTAAGCAAATAATAGGTGTACACACCTTAATCTAAATAGACAAATTTTGTGTTTTACATATTATTCATGGTATATCTTTCCAGAAGATGATACAAGCTATAACCCTCTTCCCCAGAAACACGTATGAGCTGTAAAGCAGTATACATTTATTCTAACTTCTCTGGTAACCCCTTTTATTTAGAAGCTGGACAAGGCATGACCCATCCAGTTAGTTACATGCCAGTGTAACTGGTGTCAGTACGTTCTGAAGTACTTGAACTTCAGTGACACTGCACTCGAAGAATATGGTTCAGTGCATGCTTTGCAGTTAACTAACATGCAATCTGTCAAGTAGTCAACTTAAAAATGATGAAAAAAGAAACACCTTTTAAATACTCTAAAATGTTTTATATATAATGAAAGGTATATATATATCTGCATTTCCCATTCATGCTTTTCTGGTGTCAGCAGTAAGGACAGCAGTATGCATATGCTTCTCATTGTCCAATACAGTTGAGGGGAAATCTGTTGCAAGTACAAAAGCCACATTCACAATTCAGGTGTGCCATATTAAATCTCGCAAACAGTATCTCTGAGTAATTCATGAATAATGGGGTAAGAAGGCAACTGTTTTCTCTAACAGTTCTAGTCAAGAATTGAAAAGACAGTCTGTTGGCATTCTTTACCACACCATCCTTTATCACATTAAATAATCATTTAAAAGCCAACTGTGAAATGTTCATTAAAAAGTATATAAGTTCTTTAGCTTATTAGTTTTCTAACAGATATGTCCCCTACACTGAAGTCCTTCTGAGCTGATGTTTAAGCTGGCTGCCTCATTCCTAAGGACTTTTATCTAGTGTAATTTTAAAATAAATTAGTCTAATTCAACTACAGCTAGTCAAATTCCTGATGCAAATCAACAGAAACATTTACATTATTTTTCTAAATTCATTTTCCCTAGTGCCTCAACATTGTTTTTTTTTTTTTCCAAAGCAGAAAATCACACTGGAAGGTAATAAGCAGCTCACCAGCACTATTACCCTACTGCAGTGTTCTCTAACACACTGTTAAAACCCCTGGGTTCTGCATATCAGAAGTTTCATACTAGAGATGCCAGCCTTTCTCTTTTTTTAAAGAATTTAACATTATTTCAAGCATTAAAAGCTGTTGATTGTATTGATGATCAAAACATTCATGGTTGGAGTACACGTAATTTGGTGGACAAAAATACAGCAATTCTGTAGTAGCTGAAGAGCTCAGCAGAGCTGAGTCTATCTTTAAAGTCTGTAGACATTGCTACAGACAAGCCAAAAACAAGATAAGTCTAAATGTAGTTGACATTATTCACAAGGTAGTGACCCTCCCGGCACACAACTGGGTGAGAAGATGTCATGCTGGATCTTCCATGCCAAATTCAAACCAGAAAAGTATTACATATCATTTCTTAATTGAAAATTGGATGCTTCTGATAAATATCCAAAGATTTATTACCTTCTTGGAAACACAATCATTATAGAGTACAACCAGCTTGCATCCTTGGCCTGTCAAAGAAGGCTTTCAAGAAGCTCTTAATTGCTTAATTATTGTTGAAGAATGACAAAGCTGATGTTCTACTAACACTCACCTACTTTGTTTCTCAAATCACATCCTTATTGCAAATAATCATTATTCCTCCTAGCTCATATATAGACAAGGATATAATGAAACAAGACATCATTTTCTTACCATCATTTTATAACTAGATTATCCCAGTATGACAACCTTTGGCTTTGCAAATAAAATTTAGCTCACCAGGTCTGATGCTGATGCTGATGCAAAGATCTTTTCCCTAGTTTACTGCTTCCCTACTTTACTGCTTCAGGCTGTCCCTTGTGCATCCCCCTACAGATTTCATTATTTCTACCAGTTACTCTTCACCCATCTGTCCTCAGCTGTAATTCACCTCTATTTATCAGGACCCTCTCAGCTCCTTGTCTTCTTCCTGCTAAAGGAGAGAAGACAGCAATCAGTGACCTCTCAGCAATCCCAGTCTTCTTGAATTTCCAGAACAAGTAATTTTGTGTTTCTTCCAGGTTAAGTCCTTCAGTCAGGAAAGAGGGAACACAAAATACACTCCATTATAATTTTCCAAACCTGTTTTATTTGAAATAATGACAACATGCTGAGGCCATCTCATCAAGTTCTTCAGCAGTATTTCTTTGCATGCCCAGGCTCCCCTAAGCAACAATCCTACACCAAGAAAACTTGCCTGCATTTGGAAATTTAGTAGATTACTACCTAACTCAGTGAACACTGTCCAAATGTAACACATAAAACTGTACTAACTAGCAAAAAGGATTTATACCATTAAGTTTTAGCTCTCAGTTGCCATGAACTTGCAGAACATAGAAATTCAAGTAAGACTTCTCATCTAGAAGTAACCTGTTTTATTTATTTGATTCACTGTGGTTTGTCTGTGACCTCAGGCATACCTTGGAAGTGTATTTTACATTCTGTTTGCACAGCAAAATGGGGTCCATATCCACACCCTAGAATCTCTTAACACAGTGAACACTGCTATCACTGCTCATGGATATACACTTCACTTGTTTTGTTCCGTGTGTCAAGCTGCCCTTTGCATGCTAGCTCTCAGGTCCTTCTATTTGCTAGATTTCCTGAGATAACCAAAGCATTCGAGCTTGGGGTTTTGTTTTTGAATTACAAAAATGAGATAAGAGGCAGTCTTAATTAAAGTTACTCAAACTTCTCAAACAAATTTACCATTAAAAAATGGAAAATCCTGCAAAAATGAGATGGTAATATGCTAAAGCAAAAAAAAAAAAAAAATCCTAGAGTGGAGTAAACTTACTATCAATTCACTTAGCAAGGAGATAGAGCTTGTCTCTGCTGAATTTTGAGTGCTGTGGTCTCTATTTGTACTCCTGAATGATTATCTTGCAAATAATACAGCAAACATAATGATTCCAACTACCTGAGGTATCTGAGGTCTGCAGTAATACTGCTGCGTACAAGCCCTAGCCTCTCCTTGTGAGAATCACAAGATGCAGCAAAGCACTGAGGGCTAGGACATGATGAAATCTTTATCAGTGAGTACCCCCCAGCTCTGGAGCAGTGACAGTGTGGAGGCAGTCCAGATGGCTACTCCTCTCCCAGGCACTTTGGAGGGACACAGTGACCCTGCAAACAAGGGAAGAGTATTACAGCTACACCACAATCAGTGCAAGCTCAATTACTCCTCTCTACAAAACAAGAAAGGCTAAGGAGGAAAACAGCAAACCACAGTAATAATTTATTTCTCCACACACTGCTACATGATGTAGAGCCCATTCTTACTCACCTGCTCTGCAGCAGATGAGCTCCAGATGACTAGCGGATGCTCCACCCAGTCACCTGAAGAACTAAATGCTCCTCGTGAGCCTGAGGTACAGAGAGGATAGTATTAATGCTTTTGTCCCAGATTTTGAACGTTTGTATTCATTCTTGCAAAGCTTTTAGGGAGCTCCAAGTTAAACAGCTTCCATTAACAGCATGACCCCAACAGTAATTTTTATCCTTAAAATCTAGATATGCATCCTACAGTGCACCCCATAGGAACACTAGTAACAGACATTTGAGGATTAATTGACTAATTATGGACAGAAAACATCACGGAAATAAGCATTTCTGTTAATGTCACCTTGTATTTCTCAGGTGGACTGGGCAACATGAACCAGCCCACTTCCCAAGAGTGGGCTCCTGAGCAACCACTGCTCCTCATAGCCCCTGTTCAGTCAAATATAAAGAATCACAGAATTGTTCATGTTGAAAGGGACCTTTAAAGGTCATCTAGTCTATCGCCGCTGCAGTGAACACAGACACCTACAGCTAGATCAGATTGCTCCAAGCTTGGTCCAGCCTGACCTTCATCATCGCCAGGGACAGGAAATTTGAGCCAAAAATCCCAAGAACACTACTATTCTATCCTGCCTAACTAGATATTCACACAGCCTTGTTTAACACTGCTGCATTCTAGCTGTCAAACACTCTACAAAATCTCCAAACCACAGACTAAGGTGGGTGGAAAGCAAGAGGCAATCTTTACCTCCAGAAATTCTCATACTCTGTTACTGATAAAGACAGTCACTCACCCTACAAGAGCTGCGCCGGAAGTAAAGCCCTCTATTTTATTATTTTGGCCCACAGTGTCGGAGGCAGATGTTGATGATGTGGCAGTAGAGGACGAACCTTCCCACTAATATTCCACTACATTTTGTTGCTGGGTGAGAAATGGCAGCAGAGGGGCAGTCTGACGAAATGGCATCTGACATGGAAGTGTATATGAGAGCAAAGATACATCACCGAAGTCCTTCATGTGGAAAAAATTGCGCGTGCTGAATGTTTATGAAGACCAAACAGAGGATGTGAGTACAGTGAGACAGAGTCGTGCATTTCAGCAGTGGCAACAACGACATGAAAGAAAAGCCATGTTTCAGACAGCCATGCAGATTTTTATGAGCATGGCATGCAGACTCTTGTTCACTGCTGGTGAAAATGCATAGCTAATGGTGGTGGTCATGTTGAAAAATACTGTGTAGCTGTGAATTTGCTGTGTCAAATGGTGTCATTGTGTTCTTTGTATCTGTTGTAGTTTCCATGTAAATAAATAGGAGGCATTACTTTCAGAGTGACCGGTATATTTCTCTACCAATATAACTCACAACATCTTATTAATTGCCTCGCTGTCATGGAACTCTTCCAGAACCTGCTTAATGAAACTTCTTATGCCAGCTATGCCATGGAAAAATCAGAGATTAAACTATTTTTCATTCACTTAGCAGAAAGCATGTTGCATCTCAAATTTGTAGTCAGAGCTCACATCTTTATGTGCAGCCTTCGCCATTTGTGCTCTCCCTACGTAAAGAACTAAATTACATCACCAGCATACAATCCGTTATGGTTAGGGCATTAATTAGGCAAAGAATGTCATCAATATTAGAGCAGACTTGGCACCAGTTAAAGCAAATCTGCATAGATGAAGGAGCAATCATGAAGGCTTTACAGACTTGCTTTCCCCAGAGTGTCAAAAATCCTTCCTACATGCCCTCAAGTGCTGGAGTTCGGTTTTGATCTCTGATTAAGCTGAAAGACGCGTAAAAGAAGGCACAGCATTATCTATTGACTAAGCATCTGACACAGCCCTGTGTGCTGTTTATTCCAGAGAGTGCATAAAATATCTTGCAGTCATGAAATGTGTCAGAATGATGTTTACTTTGAACAGAAATACACAACAGCCTTGTTTAGAAGGCAGAAGACTCTCTCGGCAAGAAACTCATCTCATGATATTTCCATAAAGAAATAATGCTGTAGGAATCCCAGCACACCTTTGGGAGGAGAGAGTACTTTCCTTTTTTTTTTTCTTTTTTTTTTTCTTTTTTTTTTTTTTTTTGAGCATACATTTAGTTGTCTTAGTTCAGGAATTCATGGGAAAGGATACATAGTTCAAATTGAAAACAACAGTATTCTAAAGAAGTGGATCCAATTTTAATTACCAAGTAACATAAATTCTGTATGGACACAATTGGAAAATAATTCATTAAAGCCACTTCCTCCTAGATTCATAACTTTTCCTCATCATTCTACCTGAAGAAAAAGAAACGCTCAGCACCTTCCTCAAGCAAACGTTTTGCTTTCTGCATAAGCCATGAATCCTCTGGAGACAGAGGAAGCAATGAGAGATTGGGAAATGCAGTTTCTTCTGTACCTCCCAGAGAAGTGCCAAACATTAGTCAACAAAACCCCCTGGGAAACTTTTCTCAAGGACAAGGGAGCAGAGAAGAGCTGTCAGATCTTTAAGGAAGCTTTCCTTAGGGCACAAGAGATCTCCATCTCCAGGTGCAGGAAGACAGGAAAGGAAGGCAAGAGACCAGCATTGCTGAACCAGGGCCTGCTGGTCAAACTGAAGAGCAAGAAGAAAATGCTCAGGCAGTGGAAGGAGGCACAAAGCAACGTAGGAGGAGAACAGGGATGCTGCTAGGTTGTGTAGGGTGTGTAGGGATGATGTCAAGAGGGCCAAGGCCTTCCTCAGTCTTCACTGGCAACTGCTTTTAACACATCCCTCGAGCAGAAGCTGGGGACTGGGAGAGAAACGTCCTTTCCACTATCAGCAAAGATCCTTCCAACTCGAATCATTCTACGATTCTGTTTGTGCAGGGCACAAAGTAGCTCTGCACGTTCACAGTGAACACAGCTCTTCTTGTCTTCTCAAAATACCAAAAAAAATTGGAAAAGGAGGAAAACCACATTTTGATGCAGTGAACAGAAAAAAATGAAGCTCTGTTTTAAACAGACTGTGTGGCCAAGGCTGAAAGGAAAAAGGAGATCTGATTACTTATATAGTGAAAGATAAAAAAGAGAAGTTGTACAACACCACACTTTGCACCAGTCATATGCCTTCACAGATCAACTACGTCATGAGGAGGGACCAAAAACAACCTTGCCAGAAGAAATTAAGGATGCATGTCCCTCTTCACTGCCACACGTGTTCAACACTGCATAGCTCTGGAGTTACAGGAGGGATGCATGTACCTCTGAGATAGGCATCCTGTAAGAAAAATAGAGAGGTCAGAGTGCACCAGAAAGGCAAGGACATCACAGACCTAGCTGGTGATCTACCTGGACATGAAGAAAAAACCACTTGGGCCTACCCTGGAAGCACCTACTAGTTTTCATCTTTCCTGGAGTACCAGTGAAGCACAACCTCTCTACACAGGAGAAAGGCACCAGAATCAGTACTGGTAATCAGTGCCGTCACGCTGACTGAAAGCTCCACTTCACTTATGAATGGTGAGGAGAGAAAGAAGGGAAAAGCACCAGCACCCAAATCTGCATCTTCCAAATCAACAAAAGATACTGCTACTCAAAACTATCAAAACCAACCTAACAGAATCTCACTGAATAAAACAAAAATTCTTCCATCCTCAGAATATTACCTAACCTTGATAGAACTGAAAAAGAAATACAACTCCCCTGCAGTTTTTGGATTACAGTGATATCTCCTATCACCAAGTAACAACATCATAAATACTCCAGAGTGAAGAAGCACTTAAGATGATAAATTTTACAGCTATAAATACAAAAACACCATGTTTATATGTAATTTTTCAAGACACAAGATATCCACTGAACTATTTTATCAGACCGTGACAGAAAACTATACGTAATTTTCTTTAAACAAGACAGGATGTCTAAATAAATTTTAGTACACACACACACACACAAAAGAAATTAAAATGTGTGAATATTCATACAGGGAGCACGTCAGCAGTGCTACGAGTTTTAACAGGAAATTCACCTAGTGAGGAAGGGAGGCTTAGATTTCAAAAACTATCCATGCTTCCTGATTCTATGTGAAAGCCACTTCAAGCTTGCTTGAAGACATAGAAACATTTCCAGAATTCCTGAAGCAGTCCAGCGTCATTCAGAATTTCACATAACAGTGGAAATGGGCAACAATCCATACTACAAAGGCTATAAAGATTATGAAATGCTGACTCCAATTCTAAAAATATATAAAATCTACTAAGGCTTTAGGGAAGAGTGAAAAGAGACAATATGAGTTGAGAGCAGCCAGCCTAGCAGGTCATGAAAATAGAAGAGTTTTACGTTAAGTAAAAGAAATTAAATTGTTAAGAATAAATCACATTATGAGTAAGAAAGTGAAGAAACTGTAGTTTCCAGGATACATGAGGCCTCACTGTTAGAAAACAGGATTGTTATAAATCACAGCTTGCAAAACAAAGATACAACAAAAATGAAGATAATGCAAAAATCTTGCAGTTGCACAGATCATTACAGGTACGTTATATGCCTACATACGTTACCAAATGCAGACGGTATATGGCCAAGAGCAGCAACATTATAAGAAATGAGTCAAGACAGTTCACTGAACCAGTAAACTATGAAAGATTACTAAAAGATTCTTAAAAGTAGTATATCTGATAATCACTATCTAATGACTAATGCCAGATCAACATCAAAATGATGAAGCAAAAAAAAAGCATCCTGGAAAAACAAACAAACAAACAAAAACCTCAATGAGACTAAGCAGTAATTAGCATAAATCTATACAAATTCTCTGAACATTCTCAATGAAATAACTACAGGAATCAGCAAACCAGGAAACGAGGAAATTATATTTGTTAACATATCTACATTTCTCTTGTGCATCTAACATATTCTGCCCCACTTCCAAAAGGAAGAAGTGTACAAAATTATAACTTAGTAGTTCCAAGAATTATAAATACTGTGAAAAGGTTTAGAAAGTGTTCGGAGGAATGAAGAAAAGGATAATGAAAGAGAGATGCTAGCTGATGAGTCTCAGAAGCATATTGAAGGGATCTGGATGTATGCATGGTACTGATGTCCTTTGCAGTGAAGAAACAAGCAAGGAGTTGCTGAAAGGCAAGAGCAGATACCAAAACCAATGAGTCTCCAGCATGGAATTACAACTCCTGCCCAAATCCTGCCCAGCTCTGTGTGGTTCTTGCTACATTCACACACAGCATTAGCCTCTATACGGCAGGGAGATGGCAGGATGGCAGGTTATCTACATGATCCTAACTAGAACACAAAGCTCATTTCTGACACCTTAAAACAAAAATGCAAACATCAGTAAGAATGAGAAATAGATTATAGTAGTAAAAATTACCTTGTCTGTTTGGATTACAGATTTACCAAGTTTGCATTCTTTCACTGGAAAGCACAGCAAAGAAAGAGACTAACACAAATAGCACGTATGAACACCAGAAGAGTGTAGTGAGCGCTGCCATCTTCTCCGCAATGCTGAAATCCCTACAGATGTTAGTCTTGCCTTATACCCCACACAAACCATCATCCAAGTCTTAGAATTTCTTCTTTGACAGTAGCATTCCCCCCCTTCTTGCTGAATTTAGAACTTGGAAGAAGTACACAAATTATTTTGTACAGCCTCATAATTGCAGGGCTTATTATGCATCCCCTTATTGCATTTTCCTTGAAATTATACCATAAACTCTTCGGGGCAAGACACAAAACAGGCTCTGATTCACAATAAGCTACAGAAGTAAAATTATTAACTGGTGCACATAATCCACACGGCACTGAAACTGCAGAGGTTACTGTTCACTTTTCACTTTGATGTTCTGCTCTTTCTGCTTTAAGGCACATTTGCCTACAGAACTTTTTCGTTTGGAGTCTGATGATTCCTGCTCAAGTCTTTCCTGTTCTGATGCCTGTGAAATACAAACTGTCAGACCGTATGAGAAAACTAATCCGGAAATCCTGGCAACGTGAGTGGATTCTCCAGTCAAAACAGAAAAGCCTCCCTGGTTCTGCACCTAGCAACTGACTGAAGCACAGCAAGCTGCTGGAGTAATTTTATGTGAATGGCTGAGTCTGCACACTGAATCATTCACAGCACCGTCTGTAAAAGCCTCTGTTATTTCTCTTCTTTTTCCAGGATGGAGCTCAAGGAAATTCACACGAACACAAGAAAGTGGAGTCAGTGTGTTTAGTGCACCCCACTTCCCAGCATGCTGAATGTCTCAAGGAAAATCACTGGGGTCAGCTGAGTTCAGGCTGATCCTTCACAGCTTCAGTTTTTAACTCAAACCCTAGGTAACTGTCCCACCTGTATACAAGAGCAACCATCACTCTCTGACTGAAGTATTTATCTTAACAATGCAATTTGAAACAGACAGAGTGGAAGTGAAGCATGAGTTTCACTTTACTCTGAAAAGACTAAAAGAATAAATGTAGGTCCTGTAGCATGTCCCTGGAGTGGCTGCATCTGCAATTTCACAATTACTATCAGAGAAATAGCCACGTCTCATTTTTTTACTCCATTATGTGGTTTGGAGTTTGTTGTATCAGTAAAACTGAAAAACAAATAAATAAAAATGTAACAACGTTAGGTACTGATCTCCTGATCACAGACAGTACTTCTGCATTAGGCCCTATTGCTAAGAGCATTTAAAAAGAAGTAATAAATAGCAGCCATCATTATCATCATCTTCAGGAATCTGTCATCCCAGGAGAGATGACAGCTTCAAAACCGAGGCTACAACTGCAGATCCTAAACACAGAAATTCTGAAAGCACTCACTGAAACCGTGCTGCTCCTCACTTCACCACCACCAATTGTTAATGATGCTGCATGCAATACTTCAGATTTTCCATGTAGAATGGTAGTGTTATGAATCCAGTCAACACTTCACAGGTTTTAGTATCATAAGCATAAAAACTATCTTCCATCATCAGTAACATCTTTTTTGTATGTGTTTTCTGAGAACTGCGATTGCACCTCCACTAGAACCCATAAAGCATTCTGTTATGTGGAACTCCACTCCCATGCTCTTAGATCATTCCCTGTGCCAACCAACATTCCTCCCAACCAATTCCCAGGCTACTCTGGGCAATGAAGGCCTAGGAATAATTCCCAAAAGGCGGTTCACACAAAGCTGCTCCGTTTCAAAGACAAAAGCAACTTAGTAGTTTCTGCATCTGGAAACAATATATACCAATACATACAAACACATATATCAATACAGCCTGAACTTTATGCACTGAGTTCCATAGGATGTCAACATCAGTACTGAAAATGCTTGTTACTGCTCTTCAGGCTCTTTAAATTATTTAGTAAATTCTCCTTATGGAGTTTGAGTTTGGGGCAGAGGCAGGAGGAGATGGTTTCCCAATCTGCTTTCTCTTCTGCTTCTGTTGCAGTAAGGTAACAGACCAACAAAAATGAGGGGATACAGACTGACTGTATGATAAAGGTTTTACGAAGTGTTGTCAGAAATATCAAAAGTTGTCTGCAATGCACGCCCTTTAAGGTTTTATGTTACAACATCAAGCCCAAAATGGCAAAATGCAAATATCAAATTTCCTTCTGAAGTCTGATTCCCTTCCCAAGAAAAAAAATCACTTTGAGACAACACATTTGCAAGGAACAAAAAACATCTTCTGTGCAGATTGTTTCTTTCTTCCTGGGGTTTAAGCAAACAAGGGAGAAAATACAAGTGTTTTTAATGAAGATTTTGACTCATTTTACATTTTCCAAATGAAACTTTTCAAGAGCTGTCAATCTGCTGTCACCTAATATTCACTTCAGTATTTTTATTCTAACTAACTTGAATTGCCAGCTTTCCAGTTCTTGTGGCTCTAGCACTTATTTGTTTTAGTGAAGCTTCCATTGAAAAAAGACTTACTGTATGTAGCTCACATCTTGCCATTTCTGTCTGCGAAGAACGTTCAGATGTTTTGTACACTTGCTTACTCTAGTACACATTTGTATGACTCATTTTATCTCCAGTTTCCAGCACTACTTCCACTCAGGAAACTCTAACTCCCGTGAACAGTAACCGTGAATAGCATGATTTTATTCATGCTTGGCCTACTACTGAAGTAGTGAAGTGAGCTGGATAACAGCATCTATCTTGACAGCACACTGAAATAGCAAGAGCTGATTGTCAATTCATCCCCATCAAAATCAAAGCATTAAACACTGAAAAGAAGAAAACAGGAATGTTTTTTTATGAACAGAGTGCCTGCAGCTGCAAAGGATAAAATAAACTGAAAGTGGAAGATGGTAGGAACAGTTTGTGTGTTTGCTTGTTTTTGTTCTAGAAATAAAAAGATTTAATGTCAATTTATTTGCTACAGAATTATTACAATTGTGTTTTCATTATCAGACAAGAAATTAAAACAGAGTAAGAAGAATGTAAGCCAATCTGAAAAAAAAAGGGCAATTTTCAAAGTCTAGAAAGCAAGATGAGAGAAAAATGACACTGCAATTAAGCAAGCAGCAATGGAGGAATAGACGGGCAGCTTTAACTGAAGGAAGGTTCATAAGGAAATATTTTCCATATGCAGCAGAGAAAGATACAGCAGAAGTCATCTGGTAACAACAGGAAAAGGAGAGAAAGATTATCAAGATTATCTGGATAATTTTTCAGCAGGCTGATATTACCCACACCAAAGGCCATTAAGAGGGAAAGGCCAGGGGGGAAAAAAATCCTAACAAGAAAACCTAGAGAAGAAGAATGACATTTCCAGCATGTTTGATTTGATGAGCCAAAATACCAAGAAGGACAGAGACCTGTACTACAGAAGACAGCATTTTATCAGAGAAAGAATCAGCCTCCAGACCTTACAACCCAACTGCTTTTTTAAGGAAGAAGAACGAAATAAGCTACCCTTCCTTCCAGTCTCTAACCTAAGTGTTTCAGCTTTATGTTTCTTAGATACTGTAAGTTCCAGAGGACTACCAACACCCTTATGGGCAACATCCAGATCTCCCTAATTGTCCTTCTCACAGAAAAGGCACAAATCTCTTTTTTTGTTAAAGATAACTTCAGGGACACTGAAGTATTTTTTTAATCAGTCCTGAACTATACAGAGAATTCAATCTAGGCAAATACAGATGAAAAGTGAAAACACAGTCCTTTCTCAACAGTGATTAGTTCTGGCTGTAACTGTGGGCCAACTGATTCTTCCAGATCATTGCTTCTCCATTGCCTCATGTGCTAGATCAGTACAAACACACTGAAGATGGTGAGAACATCTCAAGGTGCAAGAAAACTGAGAGTCCGAGGTGCCAAAAGCCCAGCCAAGACAAAATAGGGTAACGAGTTGGTGCAAGTGGAAAGCACTCTGCACCCTGCATCTCACAGTTGCCGCTTTCCGCTGCACAGATTCAAAGCAACAAATAGAAGTTTGCAGAGCTAAGCTGTGCAGCACTGTGTCTTGCATTTTACCATTTCCTCTTGTTATTTCTACAGTACCACTTCTATTGTTCAGCCAGTGTCAAAACACCATGACAACAAAGAACATAAAAAAACTGTTTCAGATCTGTAAGGAAAAGGTGGATAAAAGTATTCAGATTATACCAATATTTTAAATCAGCAGCTATCCCTTTAGCTTGTCACTGCTAACTAGTTAACTTCGTGTAACGGTACCTGCGCTTTTCCTATTTTTCCCACCACTCTGCAGCACCAGGCCTCCCCAGTACATTGAAATATTGATCTACGCTATTTGTATTTACTAAAATATATATTTTTCTTCAACCCAGCATCAGGCCAGTCCTCACAGACACATGTAAATTCCCCCACACTTCTTTACTAGCAGCCAAAACACAGTTCACAGGGAACACACAGAGACAATGAAAGTTGAAAGCACTGCCCTACCAACAGGGAATTTTCAGATTTCGTTCATCAATCACACAATATGGAGCAAGAAAAAAAGAGGGAAAAAAAGCTAATTCAACATCATTAGTAAACTTTATGTAACACAAAAGCAATTCATCTGCATATGATTATAAATTGGATAAAGTCCCACACCACCCAGAAGTTTAAGGATTTTTATTTAAAAACAATAAAAAAGAACAAGAGAGTTTGTGAATTGGTAGGAGGGCATCCGTACGACACATAGGTCTGTGCCTTCCTGCTACCTGAGATAGAGAAAGCAGTGTTAAGCATCCACTGATCTTCACAAATAGTTATTAAAATCCACTCAGACAAGATAATGGGTTTGTGGGTTGTGGGTAAGAACTCTCAACACTCCAGTAACTTTCTAGTAACGCTTTCCATTTCTTGTTTTGCTTTCAGCCCTGGAGGAAGCTAAGAGCCCATCCATAAGCACTATTAAAAAGAGAAAACATTACTGCAGACTTAATAAAACAAGGAAATGACCGCAGAGGTAGGTTTAACCTCTAGTCCCAGCTTAATTAGACAGGCTTTTCATCTGCAACTCTTGCCAAGTGTACCCGTTGTATCTGTGCAATCAGAGGCTTGAGCATAAAACATAAGCCCTGGTATGCAGCTTTTAAAATATGTCAACAAAACACAGCACAGAATCCCTCATAACCTGCATCCCCTTCCTTATCTCATCTTACTGTTGTGAACCGTTACAGCATCATCCCTGCAGCTAAAGGCGCTGGATGGTTACAGCTCTGACATCGCTTACAGGATAAATATAAATTCACTAAATCTCCTGCCTGCTGTCTACATAATCCATTAACCTTTCCCTTTCCTCAGCCACGCTTCTGTGGCTCGTTCTCATCTCTGTCCTCTCTGCTTTCTTCATTTTATGTGCATCCTTCCCTTCTCCTCTTAGTATTGTAAATCATATTCAGCACAGATTCATAGTGAGATTCTTCCCCACATGGACAATGCTCTTACACCACATGGCCTCAGTATGACCTACTATTTTTTACAGGTTTTTTGAGAATTTTAAAAGCAACTAAAAAATCCTGGTAACAAATTTATATTAAACTTAGCATCTGTCTGCAAGATACAGACCAAGAAGAAAAATACTCAACAAGAAGAAAAGTCTCCAGATATCAGTGCATTAACAAAACAGAGAGGATAGTGTATGTCACATTTAAGAAGGGGGGGGGGGGGGGGAATGAAAAAATAAAAAAACAAAAATTCAAGCTAGTAAACTAAACTCCTAGCCAAACTATGGGTGCTGCAAATTGCACAGGAACTGCTCCTGTATGAGGAGCAGGAAGGCACAAAGCCATCTTACACACCTGGATCATCAGGAGCAGAAGTAATCTCACTTTCATTTTCAGCTAAGCAAAAGAAGGCATAAGGTCTAATAACAGACCATAAATAAACCAAAGCTGTCTTCCGCTTGTTTTCTTCACTATTTCTACACCAGTTTCTTAAAATTATATAATCTACCTGCAAAAAAGCAGAACATCCTGCAACAGCAAGTAATCTTTTAGATAGATACGAAAAGAGAAAGTTGTTTAGCCTGGTGATAATTTTGGGAATATCAATGCAGATCTTTGTTTGAGAAGTTTCATACAAGGCAAAGCCACTGTCATAAAAAGGTCCCAGTGCTCTGCAATTTCAGATCTGGGCTAACTGAGGTGCAGGGAGATGCTGGCACAAAGTATTTCTACAAACAAACACAGAGAAAGTGAAGTTCACTACCACTGTCAATAATAAGCAATAATAGGGAAGATAAGCTCATTCATGTCAACCCCATTTCTGCTTTAGCGAATCTAGAAATGAACAGCTCAAGGAGTAAAGTAAAACTTTTATTTTAGAATCGAATAACATCTTTAATATAGTGTTTTTCTAGAGAAAGGGCTTATATATATATATATATATATATTTTTTTTTTTTTTAAACACAGAATCATAGAATCACCGAGATTGGAAAAGACCTGCAAGATCATCCAGTCCCACCATCCACCCATCACCAATAGTTCTCACTAACCCATGTCCCTCAGTACAACATCTAAACGTTTCTTGAACACCTCCAGGGTCGGTGACTCCACCACCTCCCTGGGCAGCCCATTTCAGTGCCTGACCACCCTTTTGGAGAAAGAATTTCTCTTTCAGACACACTCTCTCTTTCACAGAAAGAGTTCCTCATACAGATACATTAACTTAGAGCTACAGCAGTTCCTCATGCTTAGTCATACTTTAAAAAAATGAATGAAACAGTAGTAGCACACTCAGGAACCACTTCAGCTAAACATGGTATACTTAAGCCCACACACTATTTTAAGCATGCCAGGGAAGCCAGGGTGTACTCACATACATAATAATGAACACAGTACCATAACAGGACCTCGACCTTACCTACTGCTGATATAAGCACAAGTAACCTCCCAGAATAAGCCATGGAAAAAAAAAAAAAAAAAAAAAGTATTTTCCTTACTACTAACCACGTTTATGTTACTGTTGCTAAAAGGTTAACTAGATGCTTGAAGCTTTTACAAGAAGCCTGCATAATTCGTTATCTCAGTGACTCAGAAAAAAAGAATCTCATTAGCAACTCCAGAAAGGAGGTCTCCCCGTGCTCCTGATGTGCTTCCAGCAGTTCTGCAGACCTACTTCTCCCACTGCCCTCCTTCAGGCCTGGGCTCTGTGCTCCATCAGGCAGCATCGACAAGCAGGTCACCTCTCTCTTTCTCTCTTGCAAATGGAAACAGACAGTGGCCGCTGCCCCCCGAGCCTGTTTTTCATAACTTCTCCATTTGAGCTGTGCCACTACAGCTTCACCCTGCACTGCTGTAAGACTGCCCAACGCAGGTCCCAGAGGGGCTCAGCAAATAAACAAGTCATGGGAAAATAAATGTCATCACAAGAATTAGTTAAGTGTCCTTCGGGCTCCAGCTCTGTGCTGTGCCTGTCAACACTCCAGCTAATTTGCAGTCATAAAGTCTCTCAGATGAAGAGGACAGTGCACTGCATCCCGACCCCTGAGCTGCAGCCCTAGCCTTGAGCAACTTGGTGACCTACATGGCATCACACAGCTCGATAACCAGTTGGCTGGAGCCTGCAGATGCAAGAATCATTGCCAACCCTCCTCACACCACCCAATGTGCTGCCACCGCACTGCTCGCAATAAAATGCAACTTTCATAAGCAGGCATTGCTAGCCTCCTATGCAGCTGAAGCACTGCTTTGAAAACTTTAATAGTTAAAGAAAATTGTGTTTTATTCTCCTACCTAAATGCTATGACATTCGTACAGCAAAAAAAAAAAAAAATACACAAAAATATGCAGCACTTAAACACATCCTCTCCCACCTTAATTTCCCAATGACACCTCCCAACAGTTCAGCCCAATGGCTAACAGTTCTGACTACAAATTTTGTGGGGCCCAATACCTATGGTGTATCCACAAAGACTGTAATTTGCAGACATCTGAGCACTTAAGTGATTCTGGGCACCATGCATGAAAGGCAACTGCTGGAAAGATGTAACTGAAAAAGCAGAGTTTGGAAAACTGAGAGGGCTGAAATGCGGCATATCTTCAGCTACATACAGAACCATTTGGACAAGCCATGCATCTCCCCCCCATCTGCCTCAAAAACACAGTACCCGAATTTCACCATTACTGATTGCAAACTGAGTCCTTAAGAGACTCTGCTGGCATTTCTCAGCAACACAGTATTAGGCTTTCTTATCCTCTTAATGATTGTTGTGGTTTAACCCGGCAGGTGGCTGAGCACCACACAGTCACTCACACACTGCCTCCTTCCCACTGGGATGAAGGAGAGAATCAGAAAAAGAAAGTAGAACTCATGGGTTGAGATAACACTGTTTACTAAGATAGAGAAAAGGAAATGGATAACAGTTATGACTACACACACATATATATGAACGTGTATAAGAAGCACTGCACAAGCAATTACCACCCCCTGCCAGATGCCCAGCTAGACCCTCGAGCAGCAGAAGAAAGATGAACTTCCAACCCCTTAAAAACTCATTATGCTTGATGTCATATGGTAAGGAATATCCCTTTGGCCAGTTTAAATCAGCTGTCCTAATTCTGCTCCCCCCAGCTCTTTGGGCCCTTCACTGCAAATGGCCCTGGCTGTGTGCAACACTGCTTAGCAGCAGCTATAAGCAGCAGTGTGCTACCAACATTGTTTTTCTCCTAGAATAAAAACATAGCATCGTACCAGGCACTCTGAAGAAAACAATTTAATCCTTGCTGAAACTAAGATAATATTCCTTATTCCGTATCATTTACCTCACACTCAGGTCCCACCATTTCTACACATTCTAATAACCTATCTTTGTTTTTACATACATACACACATATTATTTCAATAGTCCATGGGTCACCCATTTAAATTGTCCATAGTATTCATTTAATTCAAAACTTTAAGTTCCATCTGTCACAGCAGCTCTTCGGTATAGGACGATTCAGTGTTGGAAGGGGTTATTGCATGCAGAAGCTAGTTCTGATTCCATCAAAGTTTGTTCTTCCTTAATCTGGGTAGTTTTTACTGTAATACTGTTAAGAACACAAACAACAACCACAATAATGATGGCATACAGTATTACTTAGCAATTTAACATACACAATCTAAATTATTGTCTGTTCTCACCCAGCATCAAATCACCTTGAGATATACAATGGACATCTTCATCCTTCCACATTACCCACCATGTGCACCCATGTCCTTGAGCAAAAGAAATCCCACAAATAGGTTTGCTTGTGCCTGAGGCAGGAATAACCTAATCTGTCTCGCCCAGCATGTACTTTATGCGCACCACCAGGTCTTTATCACCTTCTATGGCATTCAGGAGGTTTGACTGGGCAGGACCAGCTTGATTGGCATGGGCCAGACCCCAGAATGCTGCAGTGATTTGTGCCTCTTTAGGATTGCCAGAGCAACAGCAGAATTTTTCCAAATATTCTACCAGCTTTTTGGCATTCTGCAGTTGCTCAAAGATGAAGTTCCAAACCACTGGGAATGCCTATTGGCCTAGGCACCTGCCCATACCATCCCACACTCCCTGCCACTCAGAATTATCCCACCTCAGGGCAGATCTCTGGGTGATATACTTAAACAATTGTTTAATCTTAAAGATAACGTGGAACATATTCATGACACACAGCAATAGGAGAATGCTGGTTTGAAAATCCTACAGACAATCAAAACTCTTAAGAGCTATTGTAACATTGCTTGAGCTCTAGGGAAAGAAGGAGAAGTGAAAGGGAGGCTGAAGAACTTCTGGAAAGTGTCCTCCCCTATCTCCTCCATAGCTGGGTTCCCCAAGGAAACAAGACAAAGAGTTAATTATTAATAGCACCAACAATATGGCTTCCCCAAAGATGACTGCAATGATGAACAGACACAAAACATTAGTTTCTCAGCGGCTAATTTCATCATGATATAAGCCAGGGCTACAAAGCATAACAAAATAAAAACTTTAATCCAAGTCCCAGATAAGACAACGCAACAAGGAAATTAAGCATCAAGCAAAGTGCTACACAGTATAGTTCCATGAGAAGACTCTCAAGGAGCTCCGTAATAGGGAAAAAATCGTGAGCAGCAATTACCAAACTACCACAACACACTGTGTTAGCACGATCCAGTCAGGTCTGCTGTTATCTCAACCCTTCGAGCCCCAGCTTGGGCACCAATTTGCCTGCTGTGTTTTAACCCGGCAGGTGGCTGAGCACCACACAGTCATTCACACACTGCCTCCTTCCCACTGGGATGAAGGAGAGAATCAGAAAAAGAAAGTAGAACTCATGGGTTGAGATAACACTGTTTACTAAGATAGAGAAAAGGATAACAGTTATGACTACACACACACACACACATATATATATGTATATATATATATATGAATGTATATAAGAAGCACTGCACAAGCAATTACCACCCCCTGCCAGATGCCCAGCTAGACCCTCGAGCAGTGGAAGAAGCGATGAACTTCCATACCCTTCAAAACTCCTTCCACATGATGTCATGTGGTAAGGAATATCCCTTTGGCCACTTTAAATCAGCTGTCCTAATTCTGCTCCCCCCCCCAGCTCTTTGGGCCCTTCACTGCGAATGGCCCTGACTGTGTGCAACACTGCTTAGCAGCAGCTATAAGCAGCAGTGTGCTACCAACATTGTTTTTCTCCTAGAATAAAAACATAGCATCATACCAGGCACTCCGAAGAAAGTCTAATCCCTGCTGAAACTAAGACATGACCAAAACACAGCTGCCCAACAAGTTCCAGCTGGCACAGCCCTGGCATCGCTGTGGTTAAGGCAGCAGCACATCATCTGGGCTACTCAGTCTTGCTGAAAATGCATCCATGTGCATATGTCAACAGACTTGGAATATTTTTTTTTCCATTCACTAATACAATTGTAGTGATGTGAAAGCTCCTAGGAAGTTTTGCCTGCCTTATACAGTTCAAATACAGATCTGATCAAGAGGTTAAAGGTACAAAGTTTCAAGAGTTGCACATGTCTAAGATAAGTACATAGTACAGCGAAGTTACATCTCCTCTGTAGATAGGTAGGGAGTAGTCACCTACACGTATATATGCAGTTCAAAGCAGCGGAAAGAGTGCAATGTAACTTAGGGCAGGAAATCTCCTCCTTGGCTCGATGTTTCTGAAGTGGCCATAAGCTAACACTTCCTAACATCGGGATCTGCATTTACATGTAGAATTTCAGCACCTATCAGTCACAGGGGAAATCTGAGCCCGTCCCACCTTTCACGTCTTTTTGGAGCACAGGCTCGGGAAAAACAGAAGAGTTCACAATGTAACTCAATTTTTAGGATTACTCTTGGAAGTAGAGCATCTAAAACATTTTAAGCTGTGGCATAGAACACCGTTCCCCAGCACATACAAGGAATGAGGAATGGCAGTGTGATGCACCCCAGTGCAACTTGGTGCCCCAAGCTGTTGCTCACCCTGCACCCTACTGCACCACGCAGGGCTGGCTGATGCCTGCCTCACGGGCACCAAAGGGCACACCTGCAGCACAAGGAAATCTTTGCACTTTAATGCTGCAGAGCTGTGATGGTCTTTGCTGCCACAGATCCACATTTTTAAGTTCCCTGTTGCTTAAAGAGACTCGTTTCTGAAGAAAGCAGACAATTGATGCAAAGCTTGCGTTAAGCTCTGAGAAAAGACTCTGCAGGCCATTCTGCTCCCTGCACACCAAAGCTATGATCTAACAGCCATGCTACTCAATAACAGAGTACCACAGCAATAGGGAGACAAGATGTTTTGGTTATTTCCTGATACTTCCAGGCTCCTGAGGCTGAGTGTAACCAGCATGAAATGGCTCCACCGCAACCAACAAGAACAGCGTTTGGTTCAAGCGCAGAGGTACCGTGCACCTGACAGTACCCTGCTTTCGGATGTGGCCAGTCCTTCTATAGGACTGCTGACTTGATTTACAGCCATAGGTGTTTCGTACTGCCACAGGGAAAAAGAGCGAAGATCAACTGTGAGCGTCCAACAACTTCCTAAAGGACCGCTTTTGTCTCCCATCTGGCTGCTACGTCACCTCAGTGATCTGCTCGATGAGCAGTGCCCTAAGGCTCGCAGTCGAGGGGTCTTGTGAGCCCACACTGTCCGCCCGAGTTCGGCTCGGGCTGGCAGTCCTCGGCACAGACAGCACCCACACAGCAGAGTAGGACTCCTGCCCTCTTCCTCCCCACCCTTATTCCTCGAAGGAATAGGAAGGGACTAAGGGACCGCGTAACGGTGACTGCCGCGAACTTGCTTTCTTCTCAGGCGCGCACTGTTACCACTGAGAACCCCGCTGTAAGTTACCCTCCGCATAACACCGGCGGGTTCGCACGCCAGAACTCCGTTTCGCCCGCCGCCTGCCGAGCAGCACTCCCGCGCCGCGGGCCTCGCTCCCGCCGCTGGCCTCGAGCGGCACCGCCGAGCGGTCTCCCTGCCGCCACCCCGCGCCCCACGCCCGGGTCCCCTCCCTCGCTCCGCCGCCACTCGCGCCGCCGGCAGCGTCCCGCGGCTCCGGGAGCGGCCGCAGACTCCCACCGCGCCGCAGGTGCGCGGAGCCGGGCGCGGAGGCGGCCCCGCCGCTGCCCGCGGTGCCGAGCCGCCGCCCGGGCCCGGAACACAGCCGCGTCCCGGCGCCGCGCTCCCGATGCGAACGCGCGCGGAGCCGCCCCTCTCTGTCCCCGGCGGCACCTGGATGTGACAGGAGATGTCGGAGTCGTCCAGCAGCCGTACGGTGCATTTCATCTCCGGGCTCAGCGACCTGATGCTGGAGCTCCGGAACCGGATCATCCCGGCCACCCGCCCGCCGCCGCCCCGCAGGCAGCCGCAAGGGGCCAGCCTGCAGCGGCGCCCGGCCGACCGCGGCACGGCACGGCGCGTCTCGGCTCGACTCGGCTCGGCTCGGCTCGGCGGCACCGCCCCTCAGCCCCGCGGCGCCCCGCCGCCCGCCCGCCTGCAGCGGCGGGGGCCTCCGCTGCGTCAGCCCGCGCCCCGCTCCCCGGCCGCAGCATCCTCCTACACCCCCCCCCCCCCCCGGCCATGGGCCGGAAAGGGCAGCGCACCCCCTGGGTGTGGGGTTCTCCCTGCGTGACCGGACAGCGTCCGCTGTCCTGTGAGGGAAACCGGGCTGCCACCCACGGGTGTGCTGGCGGTCCCAATGCAGCCCTGCCAAGTGGGAAAGACAAAGCGAAAATTACCAGACAGGACGGGTGTGCTGTGAGGGAATACGAGAGGACACAAAGCAACTTCATCTGAGAGTGCAAGTGTTGGAAACTTGTGTCCTCAGGGGAGAAGATGGGTCCATTAGGGAGGAACTGCTGTGCAAAGTGGGAAGGAAAACACAGCACCTGGTGGCTTCACTATGCTCACCACCACAAACGCACCTAAGTTTGTACAGAGCCCTGCAAGTTACACATGAAGCAGTCACTGAAGCTGACCATTCCTGTGCCACAGCGCTGGGCTGTGTGGCACAAAAAGCAGCGTGGGATGGGATATGGTAGTTTCACAAAGGGAAAAGCGAGCTGATGGCTGCACACGAGGCATACCTCAGTCACTCTGCCCAGTTATCTTTGATGACATGTAAACTTCCATATTCATAAGCAGTTCTGCTTGAAGGTAACGTTCTTCAGAAATCCACTGAGAACCGCTGAGCACCACTATGCCAGCACACTCCTCCTTTGGATTTCTGCTGGACTGCTAACAACAGGAAGTGCAGGAACCACAAACAAGTGAGAAGTGCATAATGTTCGCTACTGATGGCTAATAAATATGCAAAGCCCTCTAATGTGGAACATTAAAAAAAAAAAAAAAACCCTAAGTATATGCTTCTTGTAAATGATAAACACTTCCAGTTGTGCAGTGAATGGTGAAGCAAACCAGTCAGTGCTTGAAAAAAGATTATTCACCTCAACAGCCACAAGTTAAGGAAGATGGTCATTACCAGCTGAGATACCAGTTGTGGACACCGCACTTGTTAATAACAAAGAAGTGGTTTTTTACCCCTTAGTCTTGCAGCGTGGGAGCTCAGTAGATGCAGGATTTTAGCTCACATGTGAGTTTACTCTGAGGCAACAGATCTTCTTGCCTACAACAGAGAAGGCACCTTCTCTGCCTATGCCACATATTTTCCCCTTCCTTCTGCCTCTCCCCATCCCCAGAAGGAGCAGGGAAGCAGCCAAGCCGATGGTGACCTGAAGCTACAGGCAGCTCAGCAGAATGGTGCCCAGCTGGCTTAACAACAGGCCACTCCTATCTTTTGACACTTAATTTGCTTCTGGAGTACATTGCACCATGTAGACCTGAGGTGCCTGAGAGCCCTGTGAGACAAGTAGCAGATTTCTATGTCAGGTATCACTGACATACAGCCACAGAATGCTGTCATACTACTGTCAGACATACTACTGCCACAGAATATGGCAGTGCCTAGCAGCACGTCAGCAAGTAAATGAACAACAACAAAAGAACCCTCCATCCCGTGTAGAAGAATAAAGCAACATTAACAAATACCCTACCCAGTCTGGAGCTGCAGGATGTCAACTTTGGGGCAGAACTGTGAATCAGGTATTTAGGACTACAGTCTCGTTCAAAAAGTGTGATGGGCCTTTTTTTCCTACAAATAGGGGGGTCTTAAATGTCTCATACAACTACAAATCATACAGAAAACCAGGGATGATGACTGAGCCACAGCCCTTTTTGCCACAGCTTGAAGGCCTGACAATTCTTACTCAGCTGGTACATGGAGAGTTCACCTGGGGAGTCCTGTACTTCAGGCAGTGGCATTAAATAGCACAGCTAGTATTAGAAAACACAAAGCAATGCACAAAAAAAAAATGGTTCTGTTACTCATAAATGCTGGGATGATAGATGAGTATAAGCCTAAATATACTTCCTGTACAGTGATCCCATAGTGAGCTGTCAGTCAGCGGCTGCTCTTGCTGCCAAGTCCAGGAAGGTGTCGGAGTGCTCACCTGGCTTTCACCCTACAGAGCTGGAGCAATCTGGTAGGGTCACAGAGCCACGTAAACAGGGCTGCAAGAACAAATATTGATGGGTAGAAGCATGCTTGAAGTATGCTTCAACACCTTCAGGACTGTCCGTAAGCATGCAAGGTAACAGCTGCATTTTCATTCTTTGTTTATCTAATGGGTATCTGAATTCATTTGCTTAAGGCAGAGAGCATCAGGACAGAGTAAGGGGTACTGACTGGCCCCTCCTTCCTATTTGACTAGGAGTTGCTGCCAGCTATGAAATTAAATTCAGTGGCAGGAGGCAGCACTAATAACTTCAAGTAGTACTTTGATTTCTGTGTGATTCTGTGTGGATCTAAATTACAGAATATAGTAGTCACAGAATCATAGAATCCTTAGAATTGGAAGGGACCATTAAAGGCCATCTAGTCCAACTCCCCTGCAATGAATGGGGACATCCACAGCTAGGTCAGGTCGCCCAGGGTCTGATCCAGCCTTGCCTTGAAAGTCTCCAGTAACAGGGCATCCACAGCATCTCTGTGCAACCTGTTCCAGTGCCTCACCACCCACACTGTAAAAGATTTTTTCCTTGTATTTAACCTAAATATACCCTGTTTAAGTTTGAAACCATTTCCCCTTCTTCTATCACCTCAGCTAGCACTGAGACAGTATTCCAAGGAATCTTTTTAAGATAGCTGTAGTTAGCGAAGTCTGAGCTGTGAGAATCAAAGGCTGACAGAAAAATTTGCTTCCTATGTGGCCTAGGCATCCAGTTTTACAGAAGAAGATTTGAATCATTTCTGAAGGACCCAGTTCACAAGAAAAACTTGTTGCTATGAAGGCCCCAAGTTTACAACATGTGTACATATTACTCTGCTTTCTTTAGAACTGCCTTCAAGGTACACACCTCCTTTGTGTAAAACGTATCCAGAGATCAAGCTTAAGTTAGCAATCAGATAATAGAATTGGGGTGGGTATACAGCGCGTCACTCAAAAATAATGACAAAGATCTTCAAATGTTTTGTACTCAGAGAGATCACAATACTGGAAACTTCACGTAAAATATTAATGCATATTTCTATATTTCTCATTACTGTAATTCTAAGAGCATTTAAAGATATATTTTACAAATAAAAAAATATTTAAATAGTACAAGTCCTACAGACCGCAGTGAGGGCAGAGTTGAGCCAGAAGCTGAAAATTTAACTCACAGAGGATTTCTACTTCCTTTTATATTCCAAAACCATTGCAGGTTCGTTGCATGAAAGAAAATGAATCAAGATCTGTAAAATACCACATTATTGATGGTAGCATCAAAGTACCAGAATTCTCAAGTTTGTACTCGACAGGAAATTTTTGAGTAAAACATGATCTCACTACAAATCTACTAAAAATGCAGAGCCATCAGTGAAATATTAGGTCACAATTACACCAGCAGAAAGAGCTAAATTCCTACTGACATCAGCAGGGGTGTATCAGAGCTTGCTTGGCACTCCTTGCATATAATCACCAGCACGGCTCACAAGGGGGAGCAGGGGCGAGTCAGAAGAATGCACTTGCTTTCTCTGCTGCAGTTCAGTGATCTCTGCAGAGATTCAGGAAGCGCTGGGAAAAAAAATGTTACAGTACTGACGCAGAAAAGGATAGGTTGAATTTACTGTGCAAACTTCTTAGCAAACTTCCTGTAGATATCGCCTGGAAGCTCAAGCATCTGTCAGCGTTTATCTGAGTTAGACCACACTGACAACATCGCATTTGAAAGCTGGTTACTGGAACAAACTTTCCACTGATTTTAATCCATTCAAGCTAACTACCATAAGGGCAAACGTCATCTCAGAAGCTTTGGTTCAGATAGCACAAAGTCAGTGAGACAACTGTCACAGTTCACTGATTCCTAGGACTAGCTATGATGTTTCTGCCAGTGGAAACTGAAATGTTTCTTTGGTAGATTCTTCTCTTTTGAAAACAGGAGTTTTTCAGTCTTTTTCCAGCATTGTTACCAGAAAAAACTACAGCAAGCAGTGCTCTCTCTCGTCATTCCCTATAGAGCTTCTCCAAGGATTCTCCTCTGAGGACCCTGTTTGTTGCCAAATACTGCTCTCACTATTGTCTGTACAGTTGCTTTCATAAAAGCAATACAGCAAGTTACCTTGCTTGTTAAGAGCCTCAAAGAAACCTTTCAGTTTACACTGCTGGAAGACTAACAGGTTTTGCATGTGACAAAACTGGTGGTTTCAGATATCTACAGTTGATTCATTATCTAAAGGAACATGAATATCTTTTGCTGAATGCAAAGTGGCTGTCATATTCATGTATCTCACTGATCTGTGATGAATCAAAAGAACATTCCTCCACCAGAGACTTAATAATCCAAACAAAGGTATTCTGCATCTGTGGACCAAGATGAAAATCTGAGCTCTCCTTCCTTGACTGTATTTGTGTGAACTGAATAAGAATATTGCAATATATATATTGCTTTTGTCCACCTAAAAAGTTCACAGAGGTACATTTGCAGGTATTGTCCACCTACAGCTTGAATTACTCCTCTTATGAAAAATACTTACCTAAGTCATCATTTACTAAGGCTCCAATTCAAAATAATCCCATGTTTTCAGCTAGTGAACTTTAGTAATGTTGGAATGATAAAAACAAGACTAAAAATTGATCATTACTGTAACACTAGCACCTGTCATAAAATAGATAAAAACTACACTAACACAAGTTACCAGATGGCCAGTTCAGCTACTTCCTCAGAGCCAGGCTCTGAAGAGCTCTCACAATCCCCAAAGCCGAGTTTCTGAGCGTACAATGAAATAACACCCACTGCACACCTATTTTATGTCTTCTTTTCTACTATTCATGTTCCAGGGTAGAACGTAACTGCTGATAGGCAGAGCTTGCTTGCAATAGTCTTCCATTTCTGTGTCTGCTTGCACAAGCACTTCCAAACATCTGAAAGCTTGGACAAGTTTTGGTCACGTTCATATAATCATAGAATCATTTAGGTTGGAGAAGACCTCTAAGATCATCCCCGTTAACCTAGCACTGCCAAGTCTACCACTAAACCATATCCTCTGGCACCACATCTACATGTCATGTGAACACCTTCAGGGATGGTGACTCAATTACTTCCCTAGGTAGTCAGTTCCAATGCTCCACAACCCCTTCAGTGAACATTTTTTCCTACTTAAACTAATCCTGATGCAGCTTGAGTCCATTTCCTCTTGTCCTAGCATCTGTCACCTGGGAGAAGAGACCAACTTCCACTATGCTACAACTATTCACTATTCTACTATTGCTTCGAAGTGGCTGTAGAGAGCCATAAATTCTCTCCCTGATCCTCCTTTTCTCTATGCTAAATAACCCCAGTTCCCTTAGCCACTCCTCATATGTCTTGTTGTGTTCATTCACCAGCTTTGTTGCTTTTCTTTGGACCTGCTTCAGCACTTCAGTGTCTTTCTTTTAATGAGGGGCAAAAACTGAACTCAGTGTTTGAGGTGTGGCCTCACTAGAGCTGAGTACAATCGCTGCTGGCTACAGTATTTCTGATGCAGGCCAAGATGCTGTTGGCCTTCTTGGCCATGTGAGCACAATATTGTCTCATATCCTGCCAGATATGGACCAATGTCCTTTATTGTTTCTTTTCTTCTTTTGAGTTACTGATTGTTAATACTCATGTCACTCAATTTGAATTTTATATACCTTGTCTATATTTATATTTGCCTAATTTCAAATGTGTGTAAAGCATTTTTTCAAACTGGAATGATCCTCAAAGTTGAGGCCTAAATGGGTAGTCAGATTTAAATCATGTTAAAGTCCAGAAAATTAAACTTCTGCTTTGCACATAAGGTAAATCAGGTAAAAATTCCTTGTACATTCTGAGAACAAATTAAGGAAAACAGGAAGAACATACATCATATGCAACAAGAATTTCAGGTTTGTTAATATTGCCAGCCTATAATCTCTATAAAGAATCTGTTATTACAATAATTAACACCTTGATTTTTAAATAATCATATGCAACAAAATTCAGTTTCTGATACAACTGTCTTTATAGTTTCTGGTTTTTGTCATCAATTCATTTCCAAATTATTTTGTGGACTACTGCTCCTTATTGATCTAGGTTAATAGTTATGCAAAAGCTAGTAAGGACAGGATCAGGATTTGAGAGTTGTAACCTTTGTTGCTAACAACTTTGGTTGTGACAAGCTGTATGGCAGAAGAGTTAAGTATGCTTGTATGCGACCACAGAATGAAGGTTTAACTATTCAGGAAAGAGATGTGCACTAACCAAATGCAGAAAAACAAACAAAACTAAACAAAACAGCAGACACAGAGCAGACTTCAAAAGCGTTCACTGCTACCTGCTCAGTAATAGTAATTTAGATATACTTTCATGAGAAGCGTTTTAAGATATTTATTTTCTCCTTTCCATTTTCTGAAGCCAGCAGGTGGCTACATTTTAATAGTGATTTGAGTGCTTTCAGAATTAATAGTTCCATATCAGTATCACTGATGCTATTGTAAATCATGCTGAGAAATCCAGTACATGTATTTTACACCTTCAGAGTTAGACAACATCATTCCCTTGTTCACTGATGTAGTTACACCATCATAAAAAGCCACTAGGTTGGTCAAACAGGACTTGCCCTTGGTGAAGCCATGCTGGTTCTCCCATATCACCTCACTGTCTTCCCTGCGCCTAAGCACACCATCCATGAGGATCTATCTGCTCCTTGATCTTTCCTGGCATAGAGGTAAGACTGACAGGCCAGTAGTTCCTGGGGTCATCCTTTGTACCCTTCTTAAAAATGTGTGTGATGTTGCCTTTTTTCCTGTCACCAGGGACTTCACCTGACTGCCATTACTTTTCAAATATCACTGAAAGTGACTTGATGACTACATGAGACAATTCCTTCAGGACTCTGGGATGCACCTCATCGGGACCCACTGACTTGTGGATGCACAGGTTCCCCAGGTGGTCAAGAACACAATCTTTGCTCACAACAGGATGGATGATGTTTGCCCAATCCCCTCCTTTTGAACCATTTGTTCAAGGGCTGTGTGATGAGCAGTTATTAGGGAAGACCAAGGCAAAAATGTTGAGTACCTCAGCCTTTTCATCTGTTGTTATCAGTTTGCCTGTGCCACTCACTGGGGGGGTACACCCTCCTGGATTTCTCTTTTCTGGCTGAGGTACCTGGAGAAGCCTTTCTTGTTCTTCTTGGCACCCCTTGCCAAGTTTAGTTCAAGCTGAGCCTTGGCTTTCCTGACATCATCCCTACACAGCCTAGCAGCTTCCTTATATTTCCCACGGTACCTGATTGAGACGGGAATAAAACCAGTACAGCTCTGCTGATGTTCTCTTCAGCTACTCTAGATTCATTTCTGAAGAGACTAAATCAAATAAATTCTTCCCGTAAGTCTGCAGACTTTATCTCCACTCTGCCCTGCAGTAACACTGAGATTACTCTCGATTGCACATAACTTTGGTCTGCTAGCAGTAGCTGTGCAGTGACTGTGAACACTGTGCTTTGGCAGCCTTCCACAAACAGGTAGAAAGACCTTGGTATCTTACTGACTCTGCTCCAAAGGAACACAAAAGCACCAGGCAAAACCCCTTGGCTTTCACAGTCACTTTTGTACTGCGCTACTGCAGCTCTGTTTGTGACTCTGTTTGTGACTCTGGACTCTAGCGTGTAATTTTCCCACCTTCTTTTCACACGCTAAACATGACAGATTAAATAGCTCAATATTTTATGACTTCAAACTTTAAAAATGATTTTGATTGTTGATCACTTCCCAGGAGTCTTTTTGTTAATGTACTAATTTTGGTCAGGTCATATGGAGAAATTGTTATGTGGGAAAACAGGCTTTGACTTTTTACATTAAATTAATTTTGGTACGGCTCTTGTGGAGTTGGTATTGTAAGATTTACTCTGGACTCAGAGTATGGACTATAATATTAAGGTGTTTTCAAGGCCAAACAAGCTATCACGTAAGAAAACAACTGGCCTTCTATTGTGCATCTGAAATGGTTTTCTCAAAAGTGAATTAACTAGACATTGTATAAATATAGTACAGTATTTACTGTTTTTTTTGCTGGAAAAAAAAATAAAATCTGTATATTTAGCTCTTAGATTAATGCTTTCTTCAGCCTCTACTTACAGAAATCTGCGAACTAGGCCATGTACAGTTAAGAACAGTTTATAACAGGGTACAAAGTATTGCATTCTTCTTTTCCCTATAGCTAGATTCAGGTAACTTTGTCATCCCTTCAGCTTCACAGACAAACTAAGAACGCTTATATTGCATAGAACTAACAAAGGCAAACCACTCTCATTCCCTTTGTGCTTGGCATTTTAGTCCTGCAAACTGGATATACAAGAAAAAATATTTACAACTCTCATTCTTTATTTCATGTGCAACATGCCCTCTAGCACTGCACTTCTGTATGAAAATATTTACTGTACATGTACATGTACAAATATTTAATGTGATTTTTAACACATACAATTGCTTTAGTTTAATTTACTAGTCCCAAATTTCTGAACTAGTCCCAAATTTCTGAAAACTTGGCAGATTCATCAGACTGATTAATTTTATTCTCAGTACTGGGAAATTCTATTGAGGACTGAGATCCATTTTGTTCTATTTGATGTAATGTGCATATTTAGCATACAAGCAAAAAGAAAGTTTAGACAGTGTATTGACTTACTCTGCCTTACAAACTTTAAAAATTCTTGGCATAGGTTCAATTTACACAGTTAAAATTTGAAGTTGATTTACTTCATAACGAGGACTAATTGTGACTGACAGAACACCCCACTGTAAGTGACACTTCTTACAGTGAACATATCATATCAGTTTGTGTTTATAGTCAACATATATCCAGGATCTCACTTAAGCCCCAGAAGTAATTTAGGACTTAAGCTGCCTGAGGACAGTTGTTCTCTCCTTTAATAGTCAGAAAGTTGGGACTACCCAGTTATCTGAGCACTCACTTTTATGAGAAACAGATGTCCACAATGTTGGATGTTGCTGAAAAGTGTTAAGAGGCATGTCTTCTTTTATAGCCATTCTCCATCACATTGCGATAAGTTTCAATTAGGAACTAGAAACAGAGGGAGCATGCCTTTTAGAAAAAGGGGGGGGGGGGGGGGGGGGGGGGAAGCTGTTTTTTTGTATTTTCTATTTCTTCTCACTTTGCCTTTTACAGTATTCTGAACAAAATAGATCCTTAGCATTTCCGGGAAGGATGAACATGCAGTAAAGTTAAATAAACATACTTCTACGAAAGCTAGAATCCCTTAATTCTTTATGTTACCCTTCCCTAAAATTAGACAACTAGTTAAAGTAGATGATAAACCTTTTTTATATCCAAGCATTTGGTATCGAGCAATTAGTGAAACCAGACAGCCTAAGAGAAAGACCAATAATCTTCCAAAACACCACAAAATAGACAATAAATGCCATTTTAAAATTATTTTACAATACAGTAAGTTTAGTCTTTAAGGGCTAGAAGCACACAATGAGTTTTCTGTCAGATCTTCTAGAGCTTTTGACTTTCTAAGATTCTTGACTCTTTGCTCTTTACCACTATATCTTAATTACACCTGGTAAATAAAACATTGTAAGATACTTACATTCCATTGTCTCCCGTTTTGATTATGTAAACGTACTTCAGAATTCATGAAACCAGACAGCTTATTTGTATAACTACATCAAAGCTTCAGAATCAAGTTATATACTCTGCCAATGTAGGAGACAAGAATTTTAAATAGCAGGGAGAAGGTACCTGTGCCAGCTATGGCAAATGGTCTTCAATGAAACGACATCATCGGAATAAATTTCCAGAGATATACATATGTGAATAAACAATAAAGATTAAAATGAAGCTCCTCTGTGTTACTAAATAAAGAAAAGCTGAAAAAAATACCTCTTGCCTGCAACTAAGATGGACTGGAAGGAAAATTCTCATTCACCTCAACCTAAAGGATTCACATACCTCAGTGATGGTACCTATGACTTGTTTAAACACATCTCAAACTGAGCACTGAAGCATACATGATTTTGTTAGGACAACCTTTTGGCTGAGTTTTATCCAGTCAGCTGCCCAGCTGGTTATTAATGTGAATTATATTTGCACAAATCAAGTCAACCACATCTGAAGGAAATCTGAATATAATCACCTTCTTGCTTCTCACAGTACCTCTAGGCTCCCGTGTTTGTACAATTTGATTAGTTTTCTCCCTCTCCGTTTTCCCACAATGTCTGCACAGTGCACTGCTGCTCACACAGCCCTGAGAATGCGCTCCCACGGTAGTTTAGCCCAGGCTTAAGTAAAAGAGAACTCCATGGAAGACTTTCTGCAAATACACTGATGCAAAAAATAGCTGCCATATGACATCACTCCAGCTTGGCGTGGAGCTTCTTACAAGATGCAAAGTTATGTGTAATAAGAAAAAGATGTCAGACAGAGCTTTTGAACTCACTGAGAACTCACTGAACTCAGTGAGAAGAACTCATTCATTATTTTGTAGCAATAAAACCAGGTAAAGTTGTGATAATTTATTACAAAACCAGTTGTGCACGGTAGGTGGAATAGCCAGTAAACAGAATCACAAATATTGTTATGACAGAATAATTAATATTTTAATTCCAGGAGAGGGAACAACAGTTGTGGTAATGTTTCCAGGGTTAATATGGACACGGGTATTTTCAAGTTTGTTCACTGTTGTATCCCAAGAATTCTCATTTTAAAGAAACATTTCCCTCTGCTTCACAATTAATCAGCCAAAAAATTGAAAAGATGCCAGGAAAATTCAATTACTTTAGCACAATCATACTGCTATTAAAGCATAATTTGTATTCAGTCACTGGACACCTTAAAGTAATCATTGTGGTCTGTCACTAATTTGAGGACTGGCTGCTTGGGTGATAGTCTAATAACTTGGAAGGCTCAGCTCATTGTTGAGAAAGTCTTATTAATAGGTATGTGAAATCTCAGTTGAATTGTCAGAGACAGATAACAGGGGGAAAAAAAGAAAAAGACATCCATCTTTCATAACATTTCCAAAGTGCTCCATAAAGGAAAAAAAATCATGCTGACTGAGATACTTAATGTACTTTCAGAATTTCTTGTGCAGCTTGATTCAGAAAACTGGGATTGAGTCAATCATCCCAATTTTGGAGAAAGGCTTCTATTTGAGAAACTGGTGATATAATCTGCTTACCGGGTAGTAATTTAGTAATTTTACTCCTTCAAAGGAGGAACTAATATAAAAGTGTAGTAAAGAAGAACATAATTTATATCATTAACAATCATCCCTGCTATTAGATCTCTAAATATAAGGTTTGTTTTACTTTTGTATATTCAATGTGTCATGAACCTATTCATTCTGCAACCACTTAGGCAGCCCTTCCCATAGGAAAAAGAAAAAGAAAAAGAGAAAAAGGGAAAGGGAAAGGGAAAGGGAAAGGGAAAGGGGAGAGGGTAGGGGGTAGGGTAGGAGAGGAAAGGCGTGGAGAGGGGAGGGGAGGGGAGGGGAGGGGAGGGGAGGGGAGGGGAGGGGAGGGGAGGGGAGGGGAGGGGAGGGGAGGGGAGGGGAGGGGAAGGGAAGGGAAGGGAAGGGAAGGGAAGGGAAGGGAAGGGAAGGGAAGGGAAGGGAAGGGAAGGGAAGGGAAGGGAAGGGAAGGGAAGGGAAGGGAAGGGAAGGGAAGGGAAGGGAAGGGAAGGGAAGGGAAGGGAAGGGAAGGGAAGGGAAGGGAAGGGAAGGGAAGGGAAGGGAAGGGAAGGGAAGGGAAGGGAAGGGAAGGGAAGGGAAGGGAAGGGAAGGGAAGGGAAGGGAAGGGAAGGGAAGGGAAGGGAAGGGAAGGGAAGGGAAGGGAAGGGAAGGGAAGGGAAGGGAAGGGAAGGGAAGGGAAGGGAAGGGAAGGGAAGGGAAGGGAAGGGAAGGGAAGGGAAGGGAAGGGAAGGGAAGGGAAGGGAAGGGAAGGGAAGGGAAGGGAAGGGAAGGGAAGGGAAGGGAAGGGAAGGGAAGGTCTATAATGAAAACATGGAGATATTTTCCCTTAAACTCAATTCTCAAAACCATTTCAATGAATGCATTTTGTAATGGCAATGTCTATTATTAGGAACAGAGAGCCTGATATGTCAGCCTGACCCTACCCGTAGGGAGGTGTGCTGCCTCCCTGGGGCCTGGGTCAGGGATATTTCTAAAAACCTTTCTGGTCTGATCTGCCCCTCTGATTATTATCCTTTATTGATAGTTCAGGCCAGCAGTGATGAGGTCGCTGACAGAAGCCTGAGGAATATAAAAAATGATTTTAGGGGACGTGAGAAGTTAGTTGATGAAGCAGGCATACAAGTAGTATTTGCCTGTATTCCTGCAGTGGCAGGGAAGGACACTGTGATGACCAGGAAAACCCATCTCATAAACACATGGCTGAGAGGCTGGTGCAAACACAAGAATTTTGGGCTCTTTGATCATGGGGCGGTCTACTCAGTACCTGGCCTGAGGTCTGCTGATGGGTATCAAGGGGGAAATGGATCCTTGGCCAGGAGGTGGCGGGACTTATCGAGACTGCTTTAAACTAGATATGAAGGGGGAAGGGGATAAAACCAGGCCTGCTGGAGATGAGCCTGGGCGAGCGATAATGGGATTAGGAGTGAGGCGAGGGGCTCAGCTGAAGTGCGTCTACACCAGTGCACGCAGCATGGGCAACAAACAAGAAGAGTTGGAAGCCATCGTGCGGCAGGCAAGCTATGACCTAGCTGCCATTATAGAAACATGGTGGGACCGCTCCCATGACTGGAGTGCTGCAATGGATGGCTACAAACTCTTCAGGAAGGATAGGCAAGGAAGGAGGGGTGGCGGCGTGGCTCTCTATGTTAGAGAGTGCTTTGATGTTACTGAACTTATGACTGGGGATGATAAGGTTGAATCCCTTTGGGTAAAGATCAGGGGAAGGGCTGACAAGGCAGACATCCTGGTGGACGCCTGTTACAGACTGCTGAGCCAGGATGAAGAGACAGATGAGATGTTCTACAAGCAGCTGGCAGAAGCTGCATGATCGCCAGCCCTTGTCCTCATGGGGGACTTCAACTTCCCTGACATATGCTGGGAATACAACATAGCGCAGAAGAAGCAGTCTAGGAGGTTTCTGGAGAGTATGGAGGATAACTTCCTGATGCAGCTGGTGAGAGAGCCTATGAGAGGAGCTGCCCCGTTAGACCTGCTGTTCACAGACAGAGAAGGTCTGGTGGGAGATGTGGAGGTTGGGGCTGTCTTGGACAGAGCGACCACGGTAGAGTTCTTGATTTTTGGTGGAGCCAGGAGGGGGAACAGCAAAACTGCTACCTTGGACTTCCAAAGGGTGGACTTTGAATTGTTCAGAAGACAAGTAGGGGGAGTGCCCTGGGAGACAGTCTTAGAGAGTAAAGGGGTACAAGATGGCTGGTTGCTCTTCAAGAAGGAAGTCTTAAAGGCGCAGGAGCAGGCTGTCCCCCGAGCCGCAAAATGAGCCAGCAGGGAAGAAGACTGGTGTGGATGAAGAGGGAGCTATTCTTGAGGCTCCGGGAGAAAAAGAGAATCTACCTCCTGTGGATGAAGGGATGGGCAACTCAGAAAGAATGCAAAGAAGTTGTTAAGATGTGCAGGGAGAAAATCAGAAAGGCAAAAGACCAGCTTGAACTCAACCTGGCTGCTGGGGTAAAAAGGAACAAGAAACTCTTTTACAAATATATCAACAGTAAGAGGAGGACCAGGGAGAATCTCCATTCTTTATTGGATGAGGCTGGGAATGTGACCATTGAGGATAAGGAAAAGGCAGAGGTTCTGAATGCCTTCTTTATGTCTGTTTTTAAAAGTCAGACCAGTTATCCTCAGGGTACTCCACTCTCTGACCTGGTAGTCTCGGCTGGGGAACAGACTAAACCGGCTGAACATGAGCCAGCAGTGTGCCCAGGTGGCCAAGAAGGCCAATGGCATCCTGGCTTGCATCAGAAACAGTGTTGCCAGCAGGAACAGGGAAAGTAATTGTCCCCCTGTACTCAGCACTGGCAAGGCTGCACCTCACATACTGTGTTCAGTTTTGGGCCCCTCACTGCGAGAAAGACATTGAGGCCCTGGAGTGTGTTCAGAGAAGGGCAACAAAGCTGGTGAGGTGCCTGGAACACAGGCCTTACGAGGAGTGGCTGAAGGAGCTGGAGTTGTTCAGACTGGAGAAGAGGAGGCTCAGGGGAGACTTTATTGCTCTCCATAACTACCTGAAGGGAGGTTGTAGTGAGCTGGGGGTCAGCCTCTTCTCTTGTGTAACAACTGATAGGATTAGAGGGAATGGCCTCAAACTGTGCCAGGGAAGGTTCAGGCTGGACGTTAGGAAACACTACTTATCTGAAAGAGTGGTCAGGCACTGGAATGGGCTGCCCAGAGATGTGGTGGAGCCACTGACCCTGTTCACGGAACATTTGGATGTTGTGTTGAGGGACATGGTTTAGTAAGAACTATTGGTGAAAGGTGGATGGTGGGACTGGATGATCCTGTGGGTCTTTTCCAATCTTAGTGATTCTATGATTCCATGATTAAATATTTTTCATAAACTAAAGAAAAATAAAAACATTTCTATCAATGTGTAAGAGTGAAACTAGCAAGGGAATTTTAGAACAAAATTGTTAAATGTAATCAGATAGATGAGTATTGTTAATTATATTGTATCACCAAACTTGTTCATGTTAGACTTCTTTTGTTACATCAAACCACAATTTCTCATGCACAAGCATGAGATATGTGCTCAATAACAGTGATTGTGTGAGAAACACTCAGAACTAGTGCTACTGTGGAACAGTTCAGTGCCTGTAACATAACATACTTACCATCTACCATCCATTGTCATGACTGTGGCCCCTAGGATGTCAGCAGCTGGCTCATACAGCTGCAGCAGAGCATTCACTATGACACAATTACCCTTGGTGTCCGAGCGCCATTGCAGTTTTTCCTGGACATCCCTTTCTTCTCCCTATGCCTTAGTGTTGGGGCATCAATTCTCACCACCTGCCAGCCATTTTCAGGAATGTGAGATGGCTGAGCTTTTTCTGCTTGCAAATTGAGTGCATGCCTACTTTTCCATAGACTTTGGACTGCAGTTGCCAGACGTTCAGTCACTAAAAGTGCCCACCTAGACTGACTAACCAAAACACATCAATCTCCGCCATGCCCCTGCCCACTGGCAAAGCAATGCTGCCACTTTCACACGGCAAAGATACCTGTGCTGGAGGAATTAACCACTGCAGTATCTCTGGTGTTATACCGGCCACAATCAAACACGTGAGTGAGAGCTGCAGGCCTCAGCCACCTCACACCCAGTTGAGTGCCGATCCCTCAGCTCTCTCTGCCTAGGCCTCTTAAATGTCATTCCCTGCAACTCACACATACTACTGCACTTGCTAAAAAGCAAGGAGAAGAAAGAAATCGCTCCACTCACCTGTTCTTGTCATCTGTTCAGCTGATTCTTGTCATTCGCTGTTCAGACTGCAACATTTTCTACAAAGATGCTGTCACCAGTCACACAGGGGAGATCTGTTACTCCCAGCTGCTGCTGTACCACGTTCTCTGTGGCAGCAACAGCAACAGACAGCAATCCCCTAGATTTTGATGCGATCAAACCCTAGGAGAAGTGACGATAAAAAGCTGAAAAACAGCCAGATAGGAAAGCAGTGATGATCGTTTTCCTATAGAGACTGCACAGGAAGAAGTGACATTGGAAGTCACAGCCGTACAGCGTGAATTCTCTGTGTTAAACTCAAACTACACGTCCGACAGCAACAAGTTCCGCCTGGCCCCGCTCCGGCCGGGCAGCGCTTCATGGCAGCGCCCAGCCGCCAGGCGGAGCCGCTCCCTCAGCAACGCGGAGCCGTCCCGGACGCCCGGCGGGGCGGCGGTGGCAGCGCGTGCTCTCGTGAACGCTTTAAACACGCAGAACAGAGGTAACCGCGGCGCGGATCAATGGGCTAATTATGATGCAAGGGCAGAAGTCCGTGAGCAAAGGGGAAGCGGCATCCACAAACAGCCGTGCACGCTCTACGCTCCTGTCTGACGTTGTTACGTAAGCGGGACCACTAACTGCCGTGCGCTACCTAGGGAGCTGTGAGCGCAGTGCTGGGAACACCGGGCAGCAGCGCCCGGCCCGCCCGCAGAGCCGCACGGCGGGGGAGGGCTGCCTGCGGGACGCCTCTGTGCCGTTCGGCCGCAGCGGGACGTCGGTCGGCTGCCCGGGACGGCACTCAGAGAGCCGCTCGGCCCCACGTCGGAGCCCCGCCCGCAAACATGCGGCAGAACGCCCGCGGCCCCAGCACCCGAGCTGAGCTACTCGGCCGGCCGGCCGGGATCCGCCCGCCGGAGCCAGGGGCGGGCCGAGCCGGGCCGGGCCTAGAGGCGGTGGCGGCGAAGAGGAGGGCCGCGCGGAACGGGCGGAGCTGCGGCGGGGCTCGCCATGGTGCTGGTGGTCGTCATGGGCGTGAGCGGCTCCGGGAAGTAGGTACCAGGCGGCGGGGCGAGGGTCTGCGGTGCAACCGGCCTGGCGGTGGCGGCAGGGCCCGGCCGCGGCTCGGCCAGGCACAGCTTTCCTCCGCAGCCGGCCTCAGCCTCCGCACCGCGGCACGAGTGGGGAAGGGAAGGGTTCTGGTTTGGTTCTTCGAAGCATGGGCTTTTAGTCAGGCCCACTTTTGTTGTATGGCTGTAAGTAAAGATTTGTCTCCCTAAAAGGTGTAGTTCTGGGAGCCCTGTCTCTCAGAGGTGCTGGAATAATGAGCTCCTTGTGCTTCTTTGCAGAACCACGGTTGGGTCACGTTTGGCAGCAAAGGTACGGCTGCATTCTGTTCTTGTACCGGTGTTCGTCACTGCTTCTTATCTTCTCGCTCCGTCTGGCAACCCGCAGCTCTTGGACGACTGGCACTTAGTCGTGCTGCAACAGTGGCAGCTTCACAGCACAGACTGCCTGCTCACCATAGCCAGTTTGGGCAGCTATTGCCAACGCAACATCATCTAAAGGAACAGCAATTATGCGTCAACCATTGCTGTTGTTTTGCTGAGCTGGTAGTTGTGGTAAAAGTCATTGCATTAATGGTGATTCATACTGAGGTGTAAGAGGCCTCTAGATTTTAGGTGTCCTGATAAATTCTGGGATCCTTAGTAGGATCTATCCTAGTCTGATTTGATTGAATGATCTTTTTTTCTTTTTTTTCTTCTTTCTTAGCTGGGATGGAAATTCTATGATGCAGATGACTATCATTCTCCAGAGAATAAAAAGAAGATGGCAGCAGGAATACCACTAAATGATGAGGTATGAATTCTACGAATTCTGAAAGAGCAGTCATCAAGACTACTTTACCTTTGCAGCCTCTGGCAAATGATATTACAAAAAATTGTGTTTCATGTATAAACATAGATTTATTGACTAGGTCTGTAGTTTATAAGAATCACAGGACAGCAGAGGTCTAAAGGGACCTCTGGAGATCATCCAGTCCAACCCCCTGCTAAAGCGTGTACCTTTCAATAGGTTGCACAGGAAACTGTCCTGATGGGTCTTGAATACCTACAGAGAAGGAGACTCCACAACCTCTCTGGGCAGCCTATTCCAGAGCTCTGTCACCCTCTCTCTAAAGAAGTTCATTTTCATGTTCTGATGGAACTTCCTGTGCCCTGTTGCCCCTTGACCTGTCACTGGGCACCACTGAAAAGAGCCTGGCCTCATCCACTTGACTGTCCATTAGATACTTATAAGCACTGATAAGATCCTCCTTTAGTCCTCTCCAGGCTGAGCAGTCTCAGCTCTTTCAGCTTTTCCTCATAAGGGAATAAGGGAGATGCTGCAGACATCATTTCATCACCTTTGTAGCCTTCTGCTGGGCTCTCTTTCTTGAATTGAGGAGGCCAGAACTCGACACAGTACTCCAGATGGGGCCTCACCAGGGCAGAGTAGGGTGGAAGGATCATCTCCCTCAACCTGCTGGCCATGCTCTTCTTTAGGCGCCCCAGGAAGCTATTCCTCTTCATCAGTGTATGGAACTGCAACTTCAGATTACACATTTCTGCCCTGAATTACGTACATGAAGACACACAAAGGTCTTTGTGTTTTTCTATTGAAGTACATCCCTTTCAATTACTGTAGTGGTTACTCCATTATTATTATTTTAATGTGCTCTTGCTTAAAATGGGTTTTAAGAACTTTTCCTAGAAAATCTCTAGCAATATAAGGCTGAACATGGAAGTTCTTCAATGCACTGAAAAAAAACGTTCTAAATACTGATTTAAAACTTTCATCTGGCTGGAGGTTCACAGAAGCCATTAGGTCATGTAAAGCAGAACTGCATAATTGAATGATCAGCGTTCCTGGTGTGTGGTGCCAAGCAAGTATCTCTTCTGTAACATCACTGGTACAGAATTATAAAGGCCTTCTTGAATGGCAGTGGAAAGTGAATCAGCGATTATAATAACAAGAAAATGTTGCATTTATCTATCCATGTTTTCATTTGTTGCCCTCATACAGTAAGGGCTGCAGAGAAAGGTGAAATGGGATCAATAGTTTACCACTCAGCTGGTATGACAGAAGTTGCTGAGAGCTTAAGGTTTAAAAACAGATTATTTTAAGAAGCCAATCAATCACTCACACTGCCTTTGCCAAACTACTGAGCAAAGGGGGTGCAAAATTATGGCTTTGAGTGCATTTAGTTGTGGTTGCTGCTGGCATAAAAATTATATAGTTATTGCAGATAACTAAATTTAGATCTGTCTTAACACCTTGGAGTAGTTCCTGAAAGCCTCGACCTTGTAGAGAAGGGAAAAGAGATAACCATTCAAGCTATGTAAGCTGCTGTCTGAGAGCAGACTACATTTGAACTGTATTGTAGAAGCAAGAGAGAATTTATCTGTTCTTCAAAACATTTTACCTCCATAAGATACTTGCAGGTGTATGTAGTATCACAAGTAGTATCCCCCTAAAAATATCATATCAATAATATGTCTTCATTTCTTAGGATGCAGGCAGTGGTAGCAAATCTATATTAGGAAGAATGACAACGAGAAATGAACTGGCTATACATGTTAATGCTAATAAATGCTCCAAATGTTAAAGGTGATTCCTTCAAATGCATTTCACATACAATTTTGAACTAATTTATTTTGTTTCTAGGACAGGATTCCATGGCTTTGTGCATTGCATGATATACTGAGGAGGTAAGAGAACCTCTAGATTGAAGGAATTTGGGGTTAAAGACAAAATAAATAAAAAACAAAAACAGAAAAGGTTCCAAAACAGGAACGTATGCGGTAGTGTAAAAACTTTTGCAGCTAGTAAAGGCATTCAATTTTCAGTAGTCTAAGGTGCCATAATAATTCCTAAGGGTGTGATAATCCCTGAATAATAGTTTTGGGAAAATTGTTGCCAGTGATAATTTTTTTTTCTGTGGATCATTTCAAGGATAGTAAACCCAACATTATTTGCTTTAAAAGGGCATAACACAGAATACAAGCACAATAATAGTAGGATAAAAAAATTTAGAGATATTTTTATTCAGAGATCTGTCAGGTGATCAACTTTTTATTAAACTCTGGATTATAGTAATTATATACTTTCTAATCTCAAATAATACCACCTCCACTATTCAGTGACAAAGGTAATTCAAAGTTCTATTGAACTTAAAGGTGAGAATAGTAAAATGTGTAGCTTTAAACTCACTTGGCTTTAATTTCATACGTTATGCTAAACTCCTACTGCTTTGTGAAGAAGAATCAGGGGCATGGTGGCCCAGCTGGTGTTCTTAATCTTTCCAATAAAAGGCAAATGGTATAAGAAGGAAGACACTGAAATTTCATTCCTGCAATTGGTTGTGAAGCTCACAGTGGTGTTTTGGTTTTGTTGATGATGGGATCCTGCTGGATAATCAACATCTGGCTGGGAGAGTTGGATCCAGCTTGTTCAGTGAGGCAAAGCTGTCTTTGCCAGAAAGATATCTAACCTGGAAAGGTGAGCTTTAAAGCAGGAATGACAGGGGAGAGAGAGCCTCGTGAAGGATAAGGCTGACAAAAGAGGGCCTGGAGTGATGTGAGTAACTGGGAACAAAAAGCAAGCAAGATGGAGCTTGTGAGCTGGTGTCACTTCAAGCATTTGCATATAAGCAAGGAACTGTCAATAGGGAATGATTCTAAAGGAGAAAAAGAAGGGGGAAAAAAGGCAACAGACCCTTTCTGGGAAATGCTGGAGTGCCTCTGAAATGTCTGCACATTAATATGTGGGACATATGTTCCATGGGCAACATGGGGCATAAACATGGGACTTCAGAGAACTGTGTGCAGTTGCGGGGTTATGATCTTGTTGGAATCATGGAGGTTTGGTGGGGTGGCTCAAATGGCTTGAGTACTGCACTGGAGGGATTCAGGCTCTGTAGGAAGGCAAGGCCTGGAAGTCAAAGAGGAGGAGCTGCCCTTAATGTGAGGGAGCAGCTGAAGAGCATACAGGGGTTGGCTGAGGAGCCAGCTGAGAGCTTATAGGTGAGGACCGAAGAGCAAACCGGTGTTTTGGCAATGTAGAAGATGTCTGCTACAGGAACAAAACAGCTAGACATAAGCAATGCAGAATGTTCTTGGAGAGCATCAGTGACACTTTCTGACTCAAGTGACAGACAAGCCAGCAAGGGGAGATGCTTTGATGGATCTCATACATACAAACAAGGGAGGGCTTATAGGAGATGTGAAGCTCAAAGGCAGCCCTAGAAGCAATGACCACGAGATGGTGGCATTCAGGTTCCTGAGAGGGTAAAGGAGGTAAAAAGCAAGAGCACAACCCTGGAGAGCTTACTTCAAGAATCTGCTTGGAAGCATTCCATGGGATTAAGGCATTGGGGAAAGAAGGGCCCAGGAAAATGTGCTGATGTTCACAAATCACCTGTGCCAAGCCCAAGTGCATCCCATCCCAGCAAGCACAAAGGCAGCCAGAAATTCTGAGAGGCCTATGGATGAACAAGGAGCTCCTGGAAAAACAGAAGCATAATAAGGAAGCTTATACAGAGGGAGAAAGCTGAGACAAGTAACCTGGGAATAATACAGAAGCACTGTCTAAGGAATCAGAGATGCTGTTAGTAAAGATAAAACCTATTTGGAGCTGAATTTGGTGAGGAATGACAAAGGTAACAAGAAGGCCTTCTATTAGTACATAAGTAGTAAAAGAAAGACCAGGGAAAATGTGTCTGATATCAGACTGGGGCAGAGATTGTAGTGACACAGGCTGTATCTCAATCTCTCCCAATTTAGTCTTTACTAGGAAGACTGATGTTTTTTTTTTTTTTTAAACAAATCCCAGGATTTTTCCATGGATGCCTGTGGTTAAGTCTGGATCAAGGAAGATCTCCTGGTAGGAGAGGATCAGGCTAGGGAGTACTTAAGCAGAGTGGACTTAACAAGTCTACACACCCTGATGAGATGCACCCATGAACACTAAGCAAGTTGGCAGATGTCTTTTTGGTGCTACTCTCAATGATCTTTGAACAATCATAGCAACTGGGAGAGGTGCTTGATGAATGGAAGAAAGTAGATGTTATTTATATTCAAGAGGAGAGCAGAAGGGAAGACCCAGAGAACTACAGGCTGGTTAGCCTCACATTGATCTCTGGGAAGATGATGAAACTACTAGTTTTGGAAACCATTTCTAGGCATGTGAAAGACAAAAGCATCAAGAGCAGTCAGTGTGGGTGTACAAAGGTGTTGTCATGCTTGACAAACCTGATCATCTTCTATGATGAAATGACTGGCTTAGTGGATGAGGGGAAAGCAGTGGATATTGTCTACCTGAATACCTGAATGTAAGTGAGGTTTTTACACTGTTTCACATGGGATCTTCATAGAGAAGCTGATGAAGTATGGGGTGGTGAGTTGGACTGAAAATTGTCTGAGGGGCCAGGCTTAGGAGTTGGTAATCAGTGGCACAAAGTCTACTTGGATGCCAATAACTAGAAGTCTACTACATGGGTAGAGACTGAATCTGACCCTGTTCATCATCTTCATATGTGATCTGGGTCAAGAGTATACCTGGAGCAAACTTGCAGTTGACCCAACTGGGATGAGTGGCTGATACGCCAGAGTGCCAAGCTGGCATTCAGAGGAACCTACACAGTCAGGAGAAGTGAACTGACAGTTCAGTAAGGAGAAAAGTAGTCCTGTGCTTGGAAAGTAACAGTCCAAAGCACCAGGACATGCTGAGGGCTGCCCAGCTGGAAGGCAGCCTGGCAGGAAAGGCCCTGCAGATTGTGGTGGACAAAAAGCTGAACATTAACAGTGAGCTCTTGTTGCAGAGATGTCTAACAATATCCTGTGCTGCTTCAGGAGAAGTTTTGACAGCAGGTGGAGGGAGGTGGTCCTTCCCCTTAGTACTGTTGAGGCTGCACCTGGAGTAGTGTGTCCAGTTCTGGGCTTCCCAGTACAAAATAGAGCTACTGGAGAGAGCCCAGCAAAGGGCTGTGAAGATGAAGGGACGGGACTACCCCTCCTACAAGGAAAGGCTGAGAGAGTTGGGACTGTGAAGCCTAGAGGTATGGGAGGTCACTCACCAGGGTGGCCATATATTGGAAGTGGAGGTTGCAAAGAACATAGAGTCAGACTCTTCCAAGTGGTTACCAGTAATGGTTCAAGAGTCAGTGGGCATGAACTGAAGCTTGAGGTGTTTCTCCTGAACATAAGAGGAACTGTAAGGGTGACTGAGTTCTGGCAGCAAGCAGGCTGCCCACAGGCAGTGGGCTCCCGATCCATGTTCTAAAGCTGTCTGAACATGATGCTTGCTCTTGGTCTCCCTGCTTGAGCATGGGATTTTGGACCAGATGACCTCCAGAGACTCCTTCCAATCTCAACCATTTTGTGAAGCCTCAAAGAGTTCCAGAATGCTCAAATACTGATTTTTGCATTCTGTTTCCTTGGCTTTTTCTTTTTTCAGTTATCACCAGTATCAGATATCCTTTTAATTTTTCAATAACTGAGTTTCATGTGGCAGAATTCTGCTAAACCGCTGGCGCTGAACCTGTGGGGCAATTTGCTGCCTATTCAGAAGCATCTAGGGTCTGAAACATAAAGGGAGGGGGAGATTTAATCTGGCAAGGTGCCTGCTGAAAGCCATAGAGATTGGCACTTGCCACAGCTTGTCATGGTTCATTTCACCTGTTTGCACCTTTACTGCAAATGGAAAGGGTGATTGTCACAGCCAACAACTGCCCTTAACTTACAGTCTGCTGCCAGTATGCTATGTTCCTTCTTGGATCACAAAATCAGTTAGGAGTAGATGGAAGGGGAATCACTCTGTGTAACATCAGCCACTTATTTTCCAAAGCGTATGGAATTTTGCTTACATGGATCATCTCAAAAGTTATTCTTCCAAAATGTCATATCTAGACAGCTTCCTCAATCTGATCTCCCCCTAACGCTCTTCTTGCTCTAGCTTCACACAGTGGCCATTGCTTCCATGTGCACACCAAGTGATCTTGTCTTGTTAGAGCATGGGTTAATTTCCTGAGAAATTTGTCTAGATTATTATGTTGGATCCACTGTGTTTTGTAACATGCCAGCCCAAGGCCGCTGCCTAACTCCAGAAACTTCCCAAAATCAACTCAACTTAAACAATGTGTTAATTGCACTGTTGCATAATTGAAGCATAATTGCTGACACATGGAAGCACATGGCATTGGTTTGGCCTGCCAGTACTCCCAAGGCTGTCCTCTGCAAGGATACAGGGCTTGTCTCTCATGACAGTGTGTTGTTTGTTCTCCTGTTTGATAGAGAAGAATCATCTAGACAAGATGCAGTTCTGGCCTGTTCAGCACTGAAGAAAATCTATAGACATATATTAGTTAGTGGAGCATCTGCAATTGGGAACACCCAGTCAGAGAACCCAGGAGAAAATGCAGCACTGAATATCCTCTTTGTTCATCTGGATGGCCCTACAGACCTCATTGCTCGCCGCCTGGAGAAGAGGAGAGGACATTTCATGCCACTAAAACTACTCCAGTCTCAGTTTGATGCTCTGGAGCCTCCTACAGCACCAGAAAACTTTATTACTGTCAGTCTAGAAAAATCTCTTCCTGAGATAGTGCTGGAGATTGAGAAAGCCATTTTTTCAGGGTGAGGCTTTTCCAAAGTAAGTCCCTAAATCATATATGCAGAAATTCACTTAGCAATATCATGTTTACGAAGCATCATTTTAATTGTTTTTAAGTTCGTCGAAGCAACTATTTTTTCCCAATATTTAAGTGAATTACAATGTTAAGAACTGGTTTGCTACTCTTGGTATATTTGTCCTGGCTCTGTAAAAGACATACAAAATGAAGTTTTAAAAAACTGTCAGTAATTCTTAAATTCCTCACTATGTGAACATAAAATCAGTGTTAGTATCCAAACACACCCTGCTTTTGAAAATCCTATCAAGGATTATGCACAATAATTGAATTTCTTTTTCAATTTTTACTGTCAAACATGGAGACAGGCACATCTAACAAGTGATTAATTAATTTACAGCTTTGTTAAAAGCTGTATGTTTATCTTCCTGCAAGTATAAAGGACAGGAATATGCACAGTGAAGTCCCGTGCCTGACACGGTCACTGTCTCACTGACATGATTTTTAACAGTCTCTGGTTTCTGTGTTTATGTTCTTGCCAACCTCCCCAGAGCAGCGAGGCTTTACCACCTCTTTAATACTTTCACTGAACACCGAGCTAGAAGACACAAAGGGAAAAAAGGTGGTGGTGGGAGTGGTGAAGTAACATACAAAATACAACTGTATGAAAAGTTATGGAAATAAATAAAGTATCTGGGGCACCGTACTGGCTCTTAAGTAGTGTCTTTCATGTACAAAGTGTATCTTTTGATAGAGTATGCAATGAGAGAAATAGTGAAGTAGTACTGGATACAAGATTGAATGACTTTTTCTTCTTTTAAATATTTGTTCACTTCCCTTTCTCTTTTCTGGCACACTTCAGTCTCCCACCACAGGCTATGCCTACTCCAATACATTCTTATGGATAGGTTTTCACGCAACTACTTGAACACTTAGGAGCAAACAATTTCTAATATTTTCCTTTTTGTTTCTCCTTTTCAATAGGAATTTCCAAGAACAGTTACCCAACTCAACGGAATGTAAGATTAGAAGATGTAGGTGTTGTTTTGGTCTGTTTCGATTTTTAAAATAACTCTTTACGTCTTACTACACAAAAGGTACATTTTTAGCTTAACTTAATGAAAACTCCACAGGTAGTTTCTGTAGGAAAGATGCCATGAGTCAGACCTGATAGCGTCATATTCATGTGTTACTGCACATGAATTAGTCTCTGTGTCATGCAGATTTTTAGGAGGATTGATGAATTACAAACATTGTGCTTCAAAATATCTTTGGAGTTATTTTTACCTGAACAACTGGTTGAAAAGCATTTGCCTTCTCATTTTGTGTTAGTATTCAGTGCTTTGTGGTATACCAATTCACAGTCCTGTCCTTAGGTCAGTGCTATAAATGAGCACTGTGAGCTCTCAGAGGCAAAGTTACGTGCAAGAGACATCTGGGTGCCTTTTAGCAGCCTCAGACGGAGTGACCCAGAATATCAATGTTATTATGAAAATCAAAGAAATGGCACCCTCTTGTGGTACCTCTGTTTTTCACAAAGGCTGTATCTTTGCTATATGCCGTCTATTATAGATTTATGCCCACTTTTTTCCTTCCTCCCTCCCCCGCCCCCCCAGTGCAGCAGACTAGGTTCAGGACACTACAGTGCATGGGAAAGCAGTTGCATCCTGTCACAGTCATGATTTAGACTCTCAAATTAAGGAAGAAACCAGTCACTGTTTTCAAGCATGAATGCTTCAAAAGCCAGACTCCAGTTTTCACACCATGCTCACAGATTAGCTGGTACTAGCAGCAAATTGTGCTCGACACTTAGCAGGTCTCTCAGGTGTAAGCACCTTGGTTTGGAAGTCTGCTTTTTCTAAACAAAGTATGTTTTTTCTTGCAGTTCATGCTACTTCAAGTATGGCTATTTCTATCTCCAATAACAGGAGCATTTCCATTCTTTAATCCTTACTGTATTTGCCTTTAACTTAGAGGAAAACAAAGTATTTCCACAGTTCAAGTGAGACTGAAAGAGAAGGATGTTAAGAGAACTATTTAACATGCCAATTTTGTTATGAATGACAGTTGTAGATTTCACTACTGTAGCTCAGTACTTCAGCCTGTTTTGTCCTTAGCAATTTCCACCTGAATCTCTGCATTGAAATAAGACACCTCTGTACCCCATTATTCTTACCTCCACATTAACTAGAAGTTGTCAGCATCTAAAGCTAGTTACATTTCATGGAGCTAGCGTTTACAGGAACCTCACATTTCCAAGAAAAGGCAGCAGGCAGCAGCTGAAAGGAGAAAATTGTTAAAAATGCACCACCTCTTTTTTCACAGAACCCTGATCTGAAGGTAATGCCAAGCGCCTGCATTTCTCAGAATCTCAGAACAGGAGGGACTTTTCCCCCGCCAAGAAGCCATTACTTTCAGTAGGTGCTCTTTCTGCTTTCTTCTCATTTAGAAAAGGACCTTTGTTAGGCTTCTGGAAAACTTTTCATTGGCTGTATCTGATGGTTGATTTATTTTTTCCAGCAAAGGCAAGGTTTCTGTACTTTGGACCAAACTGTTGTGATACCACATTTCTTAAACCATCGTCACAGTGCTGCCTATGTATCTGAACTTTACAGTGCTAAACACTCAGTGTTTTGCAGGAGTGGTTGGCTTTTTCCCCAGTTACAGGGAAATCCTGCTGAGTTCCTGTAGGCCTGCTCACATGTGGGGTTGCAGGAATGCAGAAGCTGCTTGAAAGGAACACTGCATCACTGGACCCTTCATTTCTCAGGGCTTTCTATGGATCCCAGCTCTATTATTTGAGGATACTGCTTAAGAGATGGTTCTCAACCTGCTAAGTAGTGTGCTATCCCAGTTCGAAAGGCAAGAAAGCATTATTTCTGTTTGGTTATATTCTGTGCATCAGGGCAGGGGGAGAAGATAGCCGGTCACCTACAATGCTAACCACACACAGCAGCTCCTGTAGTTTTATTGAGGCTGTGCACATGTGCAGGGGAAGATCCCAGAACAGTCTCTGTACATAAGCTTTATTTGACTACACAAACACCTCTGCAAATATATATGTACATTTATTATTATAAATAAAATGAATTTAGCAGTATTGTAGGGATGTTCTATTCAGGCTACTTGCAATTTAGCTCAGATTATTTGGATGGAAGCTTTCCGTCCATGTTTTGAAATTAATTTAACAAAGACAGCAAAAAATGAGGAAGAAACATCTGGAAATGGAAATTGCTTCTCCTGTCTCAGCCATGAGCATAAGTTCTCTACGGAAGGTATACACAATACTTCCTGAAGAATATATACTACACATTAACATCCCATGTACCTACTGCAAGTAAAAAAATATGTGCATCTTGCAATGTTTTGTTGAAGAAAGAGAAGTGTTAGATTCCAATTGTAGGTCATCTCAAACTGCACAGGGAACTTATTAAAGGAACAGATCCAGTCGCCTGCCAGCTCAGCTCTGAAGTGAGATGGTTTTGTTACTATGCACTAACCCAAAGGAACTGGAAAACATCCTTTGCAAACTACCCATCCTGCTGTCACATTCCCAGGAATACTCTACCACTGTTGTTTAATTTGAATGTTTTGAAAAGATGTTAAATTTTTGAGATGGCATGAGATAGTTCACACTTCCATGACTTTCAGCCTTTTTCTTCTGCATGTTACCATCACCATCCCTAGCAGTGGTGTGATGATCAGCCACAGCAGTTCATGGTAGGTAGTCCCACCAGGTCTTGGTGGTTCCTTGTGGTGAGAAGAAGAAAAGCAGATACATATACCCTTTTTTTCCCAGTCCGAAAGGCTGTCAGCAGACTTCAAGATATTTAAGTGCTGAGTGAGCTATAAGACTGCTTCTTGAAGATGGGGAAGATAATTCTGAAGAGAGAATTTTAAGGCAGGACAGGAAGGTGGACAATACGTACTGGTGCAGGGGAAGTGAAAGGGAACATTGTAACACTATTTTACCTCCAAGTGTGCTCTTTCGCCTTTGAAGAGGTAATAAAATGGAACGGCTATTCTAAATCTTGTTTCATCGACTGCTATTTTGTTTTCTGACAAAAGTAGTATTGTCCCTATGCAGATGGTCACTGTTCTACTACTACTTACAAGGAAGTTACTGTTGTTACTACTTGATAATGGGTAAGTATTGACTGTACCTCAGGAAGTGAATTTAATTCAAGGAATCACTGTATAATTTAAGTCAAACTTCACCTTTTCTTCAATTCCAATAGAATTTCACTTCAAATACCAGGTCTTCGTTTGCAGGGTGCACCTCAGGTACCCGGGAGTGGTGATGGATGTTGTCTCAAGAAAATGTCCACACAATTTAGGTTCACTGGTAAAAAAAAATAAAAAAGAATAAAAAAATTTCCCTTCCCCAGCTCACCCTCACTCTTTCATTTGACAGTACCCTTTCTGACTGTTACAGATTGTGTTCTTAAAAGCATCTATCTTATGAATGATCTGCGGTCTCTGTTTTTTTTTAAGGCGAGGTCCCAGTAAGGTACAGTATAAGGTGAGGTAAAATTAAATATCCTAACCAAAAGTTATTGCGAAAATCACTGTTAAAAGGTAGCAATTAATCTACAGGAACTACTTGCAATTATTTCCCTATCACAGCCTTCTAGTCAAATGCAATGGAAGCTACCCAGTGAAGCAGAAATTACTGTGGAGGTTGGATCCCATATGGATTTATTACCACTGGTTAGGAAATAGAAGTTTAATCCCCAAAATACACATATTTGAAAAGGCTTTGGTCGCATAAAGCTCATCCTACCAGGATATTCAATATGAATTGACTGATTTATTTACTACTTTGTGCTGTTGGATTCATGAAAGTTTTATCTAAAAGCAGAGGCTGGCTAACCAATAGATTCTCTCAGTATCATGCGTCAACAGTATTTTGTCTATCTACTTACTGGCAAAACAGAAGACAAGGCTACTGGACAACAAACCTCTGTGAGTTTGAGGGGAGAGTTTGTGAGAACAGTGCAGATTCTGCCTACAAAACTACTTTGTGGAACTTTTAATGTAGGTGGAAGTGTGCTCAGCTTTTTACTTCCCATTGCAGTTTTGTTTCATTAAACTGTTTCATAGAATCATCATAGAATGGCCTGGGTTGAAAAGGGCCACAATGATCATCAAGTTTCAATCCCCCTGCTATGTGCAGGGTCACCAAACACCAGTCCAGGCTGCCCAGAGCCACATCCAGCCTGGCCTTGAATGCCTCCAGGGATGCGGCATCCACAACCTCCTTGGGCAACCTGTTCCACCTCCCCTGTCTCAGTTTAAGACCATTCCCCCTTGTTCCATCACTATCCACCCTTGTAAACAGCCATTACCACTCCTGTTTATATGCTCCCTTCAAGTACTGGAAGGCTACGAGGTCCCCCCGTAGCCTTCTCTTCTCCAATCTGAACAAACGCAGTTTCCTCAACCTCCCACCTTCATAGGAGAGGTGCTACAGCCCTCTGATCATCTTAGTGGCCCTCCTCTGGACCCACTCCAAGAGCTCTACATTTTTATTGTGCTGCAGCCCCCAGACGCAGTACTCCAGATGGGGCCTCACAAGAGCTGAACAGAGAGGGACAATCACCTCCCTCTCCCTGCTGGCCACTCCTCTTTTAATGCAGTGCAGAACACAGTTGGCCTTCCGGGCTGCAAAGCACACACTGCTCACTCATGACCAGCTTCTCGATTAGCGTCTTCATTCAAGGTAGTAATTTTAAGCCATTTGCAAGCAATGTTTTTTTAAACAAACTGGTAGTTCTTTTAAACTACCATCAAAAGATTACTCAATCCAATACTCGTAGGAGTTCAGTGACAATGCCCACAGCTACACAAATGCAAGCAAATGCTATTAGGTAACACACAGCAGTGTATTTTATTGCACTACCCCGACCTTAGGTGAAGTAGTGGTCTTCAATATCAGATGCCTTAGACTCTTCCCCTTCAGTGCATAACTCAAAGAGTTACCTACAAATCATAGCCCCAAACTGGTAAATATTCCCAGGCCAGCTGTTATGCTGTCTGTCATCTCAAATTCCAAATGATCAGCTGCAAACACAAAAACACCGAGCCAAGATGCTGAAAGATTTTTGAATTTATTTATTATCTGTGCACAGTAGAGGTTACTACCAGTAAAACCTCAGAAGATATACAGTAATTTTTACATGGAGCTTGAAAGTAATTAGAGTATCACATGACGACAATGTGTGAGACTGATGTTTCCAATTACAAAAATCAATACATGTTAGAATCTCAATGAAACAAACCAAAAGGCCTCAGAAGCTGTTTCTGAGCACAAGGCAGTACCTCTTTAATTTGCACAACAATTAAAGTAATTTACAGTTAATCTTTGTGAATACTGAGACAGTTTTACAATGCAAGTTTCTGTAGTTAGATTTAAAGAGATAACCAGAACAGTAACTGCAGTATTTTAAACGAACTTGACTAAGCTTTTTTGCTGAGATGGTTACCAAAGAGGCTGGAGAATTCTACACTGAAAACATGGCATATGACTTTCATTTTCCTGGCTTTTTTGGTTACTTATAATTTTATTGTATTGTGATGTGTAAATTTCTAGAAACGAGCTGTCTCCATTGTACATACCGTGTTTATACTTTATACAAATTAAAGCAAAAATGGTAGATTACTCAAGTGGTATAAATCTTACAGTGTTCTGCTAGCAAAAAAAAAAAAATACATGCTGAAATCACAATAAGCAGTATTGGTACCCACAAATTATAGCTTCAGTCAATTTTTTTTCCTTTTTAATTTGTACTCTACATTAAATTACTACTGAAGGCTAATGTTTAAGCAGGAAATAAACTGGACAGTTGCAAGTGATACAAAACCTGTTCACGCAACTGTGAAAGCTGATATAGTTTCAAAAAATCACAGATAATGCAAAATAGAAGATGTGTGATGCATGCAACAACTGAGAAAATTCACTGATCCCCATTGTTTGCAGAAAACTACTGCACTCCACCTTAAAACGTAGATTGATTTTAGTTGTAACAAGACAATCCCGAGAGTCAGAATGAAATAAAAGCAAGTATTTTTAAAGATTTAAGAGCTGTTATCAAAAATAAATTACATTTTTTCAAGTTAAAGAAACACTGCTATGATGGCTGAGAACCAAGGAGCCTTTCAATAGCTGCATTGATGTCTCCACCTGTTGCTATTAGCGCTTGCAGGTTCGCTTCACGGTTCAAAAAGCCCATCGCACTCAGCTGCTCCAGTTGTTGCTGAAATCTGACTTCTGGATTTTGGAACTGCTAAGAACAAAATTGCAAGTTGTAAATCCATAGTACACAATTGATAAAGTACTAGATTTAAACAGAGTGGCTTCTGCACCACTTACATGGCACTCTTAAACTACAGGAAAAGAAAAAAATAGAATTCGGTATGTTTGTGCTGTAATAACTTCTTAATACACCTACAGATACAGATTATATGCATATCTATATTTGGCCCCATTCTCCCTCCACATTATATATTGAATATTTTAACATACGTATGCATATATAATTAAATATGCATAAAATATACATAGATAATTTTAAAAATGAAATGGTTCAACCTAGTAATGTCAAACAGCAGAATTTTGATTATATTGATGCTGGCAATGATGAGTGTCTCAGGCTTTCTTTTATTAGTATGAAAGTGAACTTGCTTTCAATCTTCCAAGCATTTGTGGATTAAGTTACCCAAATTCTAACTGCTGGAAAGCTTCAGCCTAAAGCAAACTCACAGTTGCGCTTTATGAGTCGATACTGCTCATTTATAAACTCATGGCAAAATTCTCCTCATTCAAAAATGAACAGTTATATCAAAGTAATGTGCTGGAATAATACTAAGAAGTCACTTCAAATCAGTGAAATTTGAGATGTTAACATGGAACATGTGCAGCTACTGTTAATTATGCTTTTGTTCTAATTCAATGTTTCATCCATCAGGAAACTATTACCAGTAGAAGTTCCAAACACATGGCTCCAAGCCGACAGAAAGTAAAGATATTCCAACACTGAGCAAGTCCCCCACATCACTACTTGCCTCTCCCTAAGCACAACTAAGCAAAATAGTCAACTGGTACCCTGAGACTTCACAGCATAACAAAACGTACTGCAGTTTGGATGTGCAGAATGTCCATGAAGCATACAACAAATTCAGAACCCGAGTAACTGGAGTGTGGCTATTCCAAAGCACTGTACAGAGGCTGTCACAGCTACAGAGTAACAGACAGCACTGTTAACAAACATCTGTGCTTTCTGCATTTCTAAGCTCTTGCCTGAGACCACATTTCACCTGTCAGCTAACGTCATTACCTCAATTTGCTTCTTTCAAGGCATTTCAGAAATTCAAGGGTATGAAGACGAGTATACTAAAACGATTAACTGTTCAGAGGACAAATTAAATTATTTTTAGAATTTACTTGCACAGCTGCAACACCATTTATGTACTTTACCTGAGCATTTGCACCAGCAAGCGCCTGCAACATCTGCTGGACAAACTGCTGGTGACTGGGTTCAGCAGCTCCCGATGTTGGATTTGCATTGTCACTGGGAACAGAACTAGGCACAGTGGACCCTGTAGGAGCTCCAGCGCTTCCCAATCCACCTAAACCAGGATTAAATCTGCACAAGTGACAGAAACAGAAATAAGTCAGTTAAATAATAAACCCATGCTTAATTGTAACGTCTCTGCTAATCCTGTATTTTATCACCATGTAAAAATTCTGTCAAACACAGAGCAGGTGACATACTAAGACAAAGACAATAGTTGTTTTCTAAAACCGTGACACTGAGTCTTACCCCGGTATAAGTCCCGGTGCTTCTGTTGCCAGTGTCTGCAAACCCTGCTGAATCTGTAGTAAAGCCTGCATCGCTCTGGGGTTTGACATAGCTGATAATGTGTCAGGATTCTGCATCTAAGAAAATGAGAGAGACTTTGTGACTGAGTCATATACAAGCACTCAGTGTTAATTTTTAACCACCTGGTGTTTTACAGGATCTGATATGCTTTCAGAGCTTGTTCTTTAATTTCAGATTTGAATATTTACATGAAATCTTTCAGAGTCTGGGGAGTTTCTTGAGAAAACTTTCACAGGAGGTGATCAGTGAACTTCCTCTGATGTGAACAAAGCCTTTCAAATAAGGAGTATACCAAAATAATATTTTTCAGTATCGCTTCTAAAGGCTATCACATTTCAAAGCCAAGGAGTGTACTAGTCCATCACCATTCTAAAATTAGTCTCTTATGCCACACTACTGGTAAGCAACAACACTGATCATCTGTTAGTCAAGTTTCATTATATCTAATAAAAAGTTACAAAATATTTATTTCCTAGCTAAATACAGATCACTGAATTATAATCATCACAATTTGTCCATGTGTTCATATCTGTAATTCCCCTGCAGACTATAGAAATGTAAACAAATATACTACAAAACATACTAGCAAGAAAATTCACAGTATTGAAGGATCTTTACTGTGACTTCAACTAAGAAATGTTTTTTCACATCCTCAGACAACTTAAAAAGCAAATCTTTCTGATTTCTGAAGTTAAATGCTTTGAAATCAGACATCTCAGATACAAAATCAAAACAGCTTACTCTCACCTCTGCTTACAGATGCCACTCACAAGCAAAAGCTATTTGTTTCAGTTACAAGAGAGACAGTCTTAGTAGCTAGATCTAATTCTAACAGCAGACAGGCTGATAAATCTTAGGAGCCTTCACTTGGCAACTAGATCGAATTTCTTCTGTTGCAAAAACATCTGATTCACAAAGAAATGCACACTCTAAGGTCAATCTTCCTCTGGTCCAGAGCAGAACTGCAGAATAAGGCATTAAGAAGTGTGTTCTGGAATACGAGTGCACAACAAGACTTAAGCGCAGCTATCTGATAACATTCTCTGTTCATCTCTTGGATTTTTATTTTCCTGACAGTTAAAAGTTAGAGAATAACTAAATAAGTAGCTGGCAAAGTCTACTGAAATCTTGCATATCACATTGAAGGAGATCACAGGACATGTGCAAGACAACCGGGGAATCAGATTCAGCTAGCACAGGTTTGTGAAAAGCAGGTCCTGCTTGATCAACCTGTTCTCCTTCTGTGAGCAAGTGACCTGCCTGGTGCATGAGGGAAAAGCCATTGACATACTCTACCTAGACTTCAGCAAAGCCTTTGACACTGTCTCCACAATATTCTCCTGGAGAAGTTGGCAGCCTATGGCTTGGACAGGTACACTCTTTGCTGGAAAAAGAACTGGCTGGATGGCCACACCCAGAGAGCAGCGGTAAATGGAGTCACATCCAGCTGGTGACCAGTGGTGTTCCCCCGGGGGCTGTAGTGGGGCCTGACCTGTTCACTATCTTTACTGATGACCTAGATGAGGGCACTAAGTGCACCCTCAGTAAATTTGCAGACACCAAGTTGGCAGGAAGTGTCAATCTGCCCGGGGGTAGGAAGGCCCTACAGAGGGCCCTGGACAGGCAGGATATCTGGGCTGAGGCCAATGGGTCTTGTTGAACTTCATCCAAGTGCCGGGCCACACACTTGGGCCACAACAACCCCAGGCAATGCTACAGACTTGAGGCAGAGTGGCTGAAAGACTGCATAGAGAAAATGGGGGTATCGGTTGACGCTTGACTGAACGAGCCAGCAGTGTGCCCAGGTGGCCAAGAAGGCCAATGGGATCCTGGCTTGTCTCAGTAATGGTGTTACCAGCAGGAGCATGGAAGCGACCATCCTTCTGTACTCTGCACTGGTCAGGCTGCACCTCACGTACTGTGTTCAGTTTTGGGTCCCTCACTACAAGAAAGACATTGAGGCCCTGGAGTGAGTTCAGAGAAGGGCAATGAAGTTGGTGAGGGGTCTGGAGCACAAGTCTTATGAGGAGCAGCTGAGGGAGCTGGGATTATTCAGTCTGGAGAAGAGGAAGCTCAAGGGTGACCTCATCCCTCTCTACAGCCTCTTCTCCGGGTAACTAGCAACTGGACTAGTGGGAATGGCCTCATGGAGCCTAATGGGGAGGATGAGGTTGAACATGAGAAAACATTTCTCACAGAGAGTGGTCAGGCACTGGAATGGGTAATCCTGGAGGTGATCGAGAAACATTTAGATGTTGCACTGTGGGACATGATTTAGTGGGAAATAGTGGTGACAGGTAGACAGTCAGAGTAGATGATCTTAGAGGTCTCTTCCAACTCTGGTGGTTCTATGATCTTCAGAGGAAAGCATTTGGGGTTCCTCAAAGTAAGCTGCTGCAATTATTCTGTTTAAGAAAACAATCCTTAAACCGTGGCTTACTGTCCAATATTCAAAGTTGTTTTACAGAAAGTGGTGGTCCAACAATTTCTACCATATTGTTGTGACCTGAACCTTATCTTTACTAACATTACTAACTCCCTAACTCCACTGCAGAGTATCAGCAATTCTTGTTAAGTCTCATAAAAGCTGCAGATGCAGTAGCTCACTGAAGAGTTTTCTTACTTCTGCTGGATAACTGCTCTTTATTGCAAAAGATGCCTTCTGCTGTGCAGAGAAACCCTTTACAGTTTGTCACCCAATCCAACCAAATAAAGCCAAAAGATAAGTAATGAAGTATGAACTGCAATAATACCAACATTCTGAGGATAATTCAAGTGCTTTTTCACTTTACTTCACACCCTAACGCTGTAAATCATCTGACCCAACAGAGCGAAGACAGAAGCAGTTGTGTCTGCACCATAAATCCCAAGGTGATACCAACGTGAGGAAATAATCAAGGGAAAAAGATCATAGTAGTGATTCCTGCTGTGTGTTCACTAATTAGCATTTATTCACGGATTTCAAAACGTAAGTGTGGCATTAGTTCATCAAATAGAGTCATTACAAAAGACTACAGATGTTTACACAATTAAAACAATTTAAGTCATTTATTCTGAACAATTAACTTGTTACTGTAATTCCCACGTATGTTATTTCACTTGTAACATTGCTTGTCTGCAGTAAGAGTAAGCACATTTACTCAAATTTCTAGGGACAGTCTAATGATGGAAGCTATACAACTGGATTATGTTTTTAATTCCCAAAATTTTTGTATTCTCCTATTCAAAGAACACAGTACCACTACTCACAGTGACAGTTAGAATCATGCAGACACCCAAGCTACAAGCACTATGGTGCTCACAAGGAAGATAAAGCAATTCACAGGATTTGCTTCTTCAGAACACACTCTACTCTGAATTAGCTGATTTGGGTCTTTCTAGGCACACTGCAAAATGCCTTTACTCAAATATTTAAGGTGGGGTGGTTTAAGTTTAAGGAACTGGTAGGAAAAACACAGTGAAAGATTTCTCTGTTTATGGAAAAAAGTGCTAATATTTCTGCTTTATTTATGAAACAAATCACAGAGCAAACAAGTGTTCTCTGGCTATAGTGCAGTATGAATCATTCCTTCTAAGCACAGAAGCAAGAGTAAATCTAAACAGTTGTGCCAATCACAGACAAAAATATCCACCAAAAGCTTTAATTTTTTGAAAGGACGGAGGGACCAAGCAAGAATTTATTTATCATGGAACAAAATAACTTGGTGTCTAAATCTAATGAGAATGTATGTAACAGTCTAGCTTTTAATCAAACCAAGGAAAGATACCAGTTTACTGGAAAAAAGAAGTTCACTGAGGTGCAGGCATTTAATAATAGCTAGTATCTCATCTTACTTGCTGAAGGAAAGTCGGAAGCTGCTGTCTCATTTGCTCCTGAAGCTGAGGATTTCCAGCAAATAGAGGATTATTCAACATCATCTACAGGACAAAAATATTTAAATTCAAAGATCAAGCAGTAAAAAACACTGTGGGTTTAAAGGTGACTACTTAAAAAACATGAATCATAGAGAATATGATAAATAATATAATAATCATCTAGGAAAACTCAAACAACTATCTCCTTTGACTAAGAGTTATGAACCACCAGCATTAAGACATTGTAGGGTTGTTTTTTTTCTGTTAAGTGGAAAAAATTGCCAGATCCCTGCCAAGACAATCTCATTTATATTATAAGATGATGATCCACTTTTGCTCAGCCTCTGCTACACATCTAAATGATAATCTCTCCGTAAATATCATCTGCAGATGATCAGATTCAAGCCAGTGTTCAAAACAGAAAATAAAACACTATCTTGGTTTAGCATTTGACTTTGGCTATTATTTCTTTAACTGAAATGTGAAAACGCTTCTAAAGATATTACTCAGGGAACAGCAGCATCTGTAATTCTATAGCAAGCAAGAGTCACAGGTAAGCAATTAAAACCAGAATAACACCTAGAAACAGCATCAACTCTGCCCTTTCACTTCTCTCATCTCAGACTACTGTGGTTATTTATTTACAAGAAAGCAGATCTACCTTAATGTACAAACATTTGTTTTCTCTATCTGGCTCTCGTGCTAGGTCACAAGTTCAGGGTTGTACAGAACATACACAAACTTACAAGTTATTTCAGCAGAACGCCTGGCAGATGTCCAACTATAAACAGAAGAAACTCACTGCAATAGACTGTAGAAGGTAACCTGGCAATAATTTATGTGAGTCAGGCATTAACATACTTGAAAAACTGGGCAATTCACCGCAGACAAGTGTAGAATTGTTGCTCAATTACCATCATTCTGTAGTGAAAATTAAACTATCATATAAACAAATTAAAAAATAAATAAAGTCAATGCACGTAGTACATCAATACATCACTATACCAGATGCATTTACCTGTACTGCAAGATCAGGATTCTGGCTTAACGATTGCATCATGCTTCTCATATAGGGTGCTGACAACATGTTCTGCATAAGTTGTGGGTTTTCAGTTATCTGTTGCAACAAACTCTGCATTCCTGGTGTGTTGAACATACCAGCTTAAACAAAAAAAAGATCACTTTATTAGACGTCCTATTAAATGAATTAGACTGCCTAGAACTGGGATATAACCAATTGTTTTCTACATGTTTCAGTCCCTGAAATGCACTTTAATGTGGTTTTGTATACACAGACGCATCTGCCTCCTAAAAATAAGTTAAGAAAAATGTTGTATCTAACAAGTGGGCCCATTAGGCCTGTAAGTCATCAACTGTTTTCATGTTTGTCTGCAAACAGGAAAAATACCATCACTCATCTAGGGTTTTCCTACCATTGTTGTTTTAAGGCAATACTCACACAGTATCATTCTTAGTTTACTTTTCACACTTTTATAGAGGACTGTGACACTCATCAAGTACTGCATTAAAGAAATAAAAGCTCTGAATCAAAATTTCTCTTTCTAATAAATGATCATTTCAGCAGATTTCCCAAATATATACACAACTGCAATAACAAACACACCTCCCAGTCCAGGTCCCAAATTTGGTATAGTTGAGCTCTGTCCCGTACTGCCAGAGGTGTTGTTTCCAACATTATTACTGTCAACATTCTCACCACTTGTGCTGGTACTTGTTGTAGAACTCTGAGAACTGGACTGAGGAGCCCAGGGATTTGGTAAAGGATCTCTATTTTCTGTACGAGATGGCTGACTTTCCCCTCCTGATGACGCATTGCTTACTAAAGAAGCAAATGGATTACCTCCAAACTATAAAGGAAGGAAAAGCAAACATGTAACATCCACTAAAGCAAACTGTTTTTAAGTTTGCTATAAATTACAAGTTACCTCTCCAAAATTATCATGAAGATAAATGTTGATGACTCTTGATCAGTTATACTCACCATTCTAAAGTAATTTAAAAGTAAACATGGAGAAAGAAAATGTAGTCTCTCCAAATGAAGTCTCACTTCTTTTTGAAAGTAGAATTTCTACTACACTAGTATTCTGATCATGACAAGACTGTATGTTCTACAGCAGTTTACAACTGTTAAAGTCTTTTGCCATATTAGGTTACAGATTACTAAATCCACCCTTGTTAACTTACCTGGAGCTCATAGCTTCACAAGTTAAAGAAGTAAAAGAATTTAGATTATGTAGTAACTTATTAAATATAGAAATTTATCAACTCCAAAATAGCTTCTCAGACCCACAACACAATATCTGTACTTCTTCAAGCTTAAAGGAGCACAGAATATGTAAAAAAAAAAAATCTTCCCTTTCTCTCTCTCTCAGCAGAGAGAAGGCCATACTGTGAATTCAATCTCCAAGAAAACTTTGCCAAGTACACATTTGAAAAGTTACATAATTTATACTCTTTCATTTTTGAAAAATATTTATTCTCAGTGGCATCTGCAGTCTTTTCTCACCTGTTCCTGTGCTGCATTCAACATTGGCTCCTGAATATCTGTATACATACGTCGCAAAGCATTGTATCCACCTGGTATACTTTCAAGGTTGCTCAAGGCTCGGTCTTGGTTTCGCATCATTTCCTGCATCATTGCAGGGTTTCTAGCAAGTTCTATTGTCTAAGGAAGTGGAACGTTTAATCTGTATTAATAAGAAATCCATTCTAAAGTGAAAACGTCAGCATGTGACAGCATCTCTTTTACCAGCATCTAACCATGATATTGTGATTAAAGCTGAAATCAAGATGTCAGCTTAGTAGGAGCCAGCGGAATTTGATACTTAGCATGTGTTCTGTCACAGCTGTGACAATACTGGTTGGGTAACGAAGCACTGCTAAACAGAAGAAAAACCTTGAACATATTATTCTTTCTCCTCTCTTGTCCTTTTTTAAACACAATATACTGCCATTAGAAGTGTTTACTCACAATGTACTTCTAACATCATTACAGTGCACAGCTTAGAGCACAAACTTTAAATACCCTCATTTTCAGATACCTTTATTTGCTTTCTGAGATCTTTGCCACACAACATATCTTACATAACATGCAACTTTAGAAGAACCCAGGGAAGTACCCATAGTTAGGTAAACTGGAAATTAGTACAGTTTACTTAAAGTAATAATTCTCCAAAACTTGTTGGTTACACAACAGGGGATTTCAAGTGTACACAACTGTATCCAACTCTAAACTCAGAAGATATCATCATACAATCTTCAACATCTATCAAAACCATGCTGCAGATTTTCTGATTTATCTATTTCAGACTTCAACAACTATAAACATAACTATAAGTTGCCTACAGTGACATTTTACAGACTATCTAAAAAGCTCAAATTCTTCAAAAATGTTTCTCAATACTCAACAAAGGGCATCCAGTTCTCACTATGTTGTTCAGTTACAGTATAATCAAATGTCACAAACTCAGAGATCTTTCTACATACCTGCCTCATTATATCTGGATTATTCAGCATATGTCCAATCTCTGGATTTCTCTGTATCAGTTGCTGCATTTGAGGGTTAGCCATGATTAATTGCCTCATCAGGTCAGGATTTGAAAGCACATTCTGAATAAATGGATTTTCCATTATCTGAACCATCATTTCTGGGTTGGACATGAGTTGTCGTTGCATCTGACTTTGCAACTCTGAAAAGCTTGATGTATTTAAGCCCAGGCTACTCAGGCCTGCCAAGCCTCCAAGGCCACCTTTAGAGAAAGAAAGGAAATATATAATTGAATTTACATCTCTTATATCTAAACAGAACCACATCTTTTGTAAATGCAAAATAGTTGGATGTATTCCACATTTCAAAAATAACAAAATTCAGCGGGAAGCCCATCTTCGTGAGGCTGTTAAGCATTCATTAAGCCTGCTTCTTTAAACAACAAAACATCTAAAAAAGTCCAACAAATTGCTTTCAAATAGAACTTACTACAATGCTAACAACTTCTCATTTTCCACAGCTTAGAACAAGTGATGCTTCAATTTTGAGGCCTTGATTTTTTTTCCCTTCTAATACGTTCCAGTCCATGTGTGATAACCATTCATCTGTCCACTCTTATTTAGACTGTAACTGAAAGAGACCTCATAATATGATGTACATTGCCTATTCTAATTAAAAGTAGAGTTCTTCTTTTTCACGGCTGCAATGAGAACTAATAATGCTTTTACTTCCCTTCCTTTGCTGAGTCCAAATAGAAAACTTTCATATTTTAAGATGTAGTTAAGCACAGAATTGGTTACACCTAAAAAAAGCAATTGCTTAACACAGCTTTTTCAATTCTGTTTTTTTTTTTCTTTTTTCTTTTCCAAGGAAGCAAATGACATTTAAAAAATGAATTAGAAACATTTATACTGTGGAATACTGTGGAAATAGCGATTTCAAATGAACACTGCAGTCTCCCTTTTCATGAAGGAGAAAACAACATGTTTGGAAACTGAAAAAGAATAGATTTTCTTTACAATAATAACAAATATACAATAATGAATGTTAATAATAAATTTTCTTTACAGAAAGGACTGTTAAGCACTGGAATAGGCTCCCCCGGGAGGTGGTTGAGTCACCATCCTTGGATGTGTTTAAAGACCATTTGGATGTGGTGCTCAGGGACATGATTTAGCGGAGGGTTGTTAGGGTAGTGTGGTTAGGTCATGGTTGGACTTGATGATCTTTAAGGTCTTTTCCAACCTGAGTGATTCTATGATTCTATGACTGTAAGATTAGCAGCAATTCTGCTGCTTCTGTTCCAGATCCTGGCTTTGTATTACAGATCCAACTTTATCAATACTTCCCTCATGCCAATTCAGGCAGACTCTTAAGGTGAAAGATGACACTGGGAAGAGTTTAATTACCCATAGTGCCAGAATACAGCATCAGCAGCACTCTACTATTGAAAGTGAAACAGCTCGTGTCTATAGCCCCCTCCTACAACCTGTGTCATGGGTATTTGTGTTTGTTTCTGCTTTTTTTTTTTTCCTCTTTAGTATTGATTGCATTAGACTAAAGCTTTGGAGAAAATGATCTGTACCCCGTAGAAGATACCCATCAGAGAATAGTCTGGACTGGAGAGGACATTAAAGATCATCTAGTTCCAACTCCCCCTGCCATGGACAGAGTTGCAATCCACTATATCAGGCTGCCCAGGGCAATATTCAACCTGGCCCTGAGCACCTCAAGAGAAGGGGCATCCACAGCTTCTCTGGGCAGCCTGTGCCAATGCCTAACCACATTCTAAAAGAATTACCTCCTGACATCTAATCAAAATCTCCCGTTTTAGTTTAAAACCATTCTACTCTGACCTATCACTATTAGACTGTGTAAAAAGCTGGTCTTCCCCCTTTTTAGAAGTTTCCTTTAAGGAAAGACACAGTGAGGTCTCCCTGGAGCCTTCTCTTCTCCAGAGGGAAGAAGTCCAGCTTCCCTGGCCTTTCTTTGTAGGAGAGGTGCTCCACCACTCCGACCATGAGGTCTAACAGATGTTCTTACCCAAGCCAAAAGGGTTACTATTTGTTGAAGTTGGTGTTGAGGTACTACTGCTTGATGCTGATGTGGTAGCGGTACTCCCGCTGGTGTGTGTTTGCTGAGCTTGGTGATCTTGTGATCTAAAAAACAGAAGGACAGTTTCAAAATTACAAATGCAGCAGGGCAGTTTAAATAATGTCATTAAACGTAGCAAGGGTGTCATACTTGGGAATCTTAGTTTTTCGTTTTGATAATTTCTCAGAATCATATCTCTCTAGACCGTTTCCTGTAATATGTTTTTCAGACACCTGAAACATCATCTGTTCTTCAGGAGAGAAGTTTCAAACATTAAGAAAATTAATGGGCATCACTGCAGCCATTACCACCTTCTCATACAACCCCAGAGATACCTGACAGTGCACTGCTTTCTGAGTCTTTACCTTGCTTCAGGGATTCTTTGCGTTCCCCTACTGTATTTGGTAGCCATCAGACAGTAATGATTATACACTTGTGGCTTAAAGAAATAAAATCTAATAAAATCTAACGTATCCCATAAAGGATTCAGTAAGGATGGCTCATTGAATGTGAAATTCTATTATTGTCTTATTAAAAGACAAATATCAGAATCTCAATCTTCATAACCAAGAATGGAGTAAAAACCAGCTGCCTAATTCATATACTCACTACACCCGTCTCTTGCAGAGGCAAATGTATTGCTGCTGCCATATGGTGTAAGAGATCAAAGAACTCAGCTGATTCAAAGCTAACCTTGCCTCTACTCAATGAGGCAAGTTTTAGGCCCAAATCACTTGCTAAAACTGGTTCATTAAACAATTACATAAACATTTGCATTAGAAAATTACAGTGTAAAATAATTTGTAGAATGTATGCATGCAGACATTTCACAAAGACTTGAGGATTAGACAATATGCTAAATTTTACAGATCAGTTCATCTCAGTATCTTTCTCGTACAACAAAATTCTCTACTTGCTTCAATAATGCAAAGTCTAAACAAAAACAAACAAAAAACAACCCTACAAGTCTGACAGATGCCTTTAGTACAGAGGCTTCCCCTGCAGTTTCTAATTGTTCTCTGTCACTAAAATCAAAAACCAAACTGACAATGAAATGCTTTGCAAGTTCTTCCACCAGCTCATCAGTATTACCATACAAAGGATCCCATCAACACCCCTGTAAATAGATAACTAAAATGTAGCATGTCATGAACACTGAGGATACCATAGGACTTTGCAACCTCATTCAGATTGTTACTGACGTTCCAGTGTAGTGACTGAAACACTCATTTTTGTCAACAAGATCTAGCAGTTCTCCTAAAACTTCAATCCATGATGATTCATATAATTCAGTTTTGCTTATTTTTATTTGTCCTCTAGTAAGAGAATCCCAGGTCTACCAAAGCACGCACAGAATCTATTGAATGAAAACTTGTTCTAGAGGGAAGCTCCCAGAAATACACTAACAACCCAGGAAACGGGTACTTGGGCTTGTAATAAGGCTCCCTGACTGATGGCAGTGGGTAATACCCTGGGTTCCTGAGAACAATGTTGCAGAGTACTTATGCTTAAGAGCAACTGTCAACTTTGAACACAATACCAGTACAAACACAGATGAATAGAATGGCTTGGGTTGGATGGGATCTTAAATATTCTCTCGTTTCCAATCACCCCGTCATGGACAGGGCTGCCACCCACCAGATTAGGCTGCCCAGGCCCATCCAATCTGGCCCTGAACACCTCCAGGGGTGGGACGTCCTCAGCTTGTTTCGGCAACTTGAGCCAGAGCCTCACCATCCTCTGAATAAAGAATTTCCTCCTACTATCTAATCAAAACCACCCCTCTTTTATTTTAAAATCAATCTTGTTTGTCCTACCACTATTGGACCATGTAATCAGTGCAACTAGCCATGCAGTTGTAACTCCAGTCACAAAGATCATAGATTGGAAGGGTGTTTATACTTAATGTGAACTTCCTAATGAAGATACTTGGTTTTCTTAGTCTAAGAAAATACACAAATATCTTCTCTGTAAGAAAAAGGTATAATACAAGCATAGATATTTACTTGGTTCTTCAGCTATTCTGAGAAGCAACCATACCTCTCAACTGGCAGGTCTCAAAGAAAAACAGAAAACAGGACATGACTAAAAAGCATTTCAACATGCTTCTATTTGGAAATGGGGAAACGTACTGGTTAGATCTCAAGTCTTTCAGCTTCAAGCCTTTTAGTGAAAATTGTTTGAAGTCTATGTTTTAAGTCCACCATTATATTCCTTCATCAGCTTGTGAGCATCTAAAATGGTGCCTACTTGGACCTTCATATTCAGAAATTCAGTGTATCTTCACTATCTACTGCTAACCGCTATTTTGAAACTCTACTGGCCACATTAAACCAGCCAGCATAAACTACATTACATTGCAGGAGACCAGGATAAGGGGATAGGATGCAGAATATGATGTGGACAGAAATGCTGAGGACTCATGCAGGTACACCAAGCCTTTTTGAAGGCAACAAAAATCCCACGAAAAGAACAATGTGACACTGCACCTAGAACTGACCAGAGGCAAGTGTGAGAAGGAACGAGAGACTGGCACTGCTATTTCAGTACTTTGATTTAGTATGTACAACTACTGTTAGGTCCAACTTATGAACTCACAGAGGTGTGTGCAAGTCAATGATATCCTATTATCACTACTACCATGGCTTACAAAACTTCCCTATCACACTCAAGAGTCCAAATTAAAAAGAGCAGAAGTCATAACAACAGCAGAGTACTCTTTAGATACATGGAGAATAAAATTACACTGTTAGATTATACTGCATACAATATTGGTATTGCTCATCAGACCTACATTTCAGCAGGTTCCCAAAAGTCATGACAATGCTAGCGATGCCTAAGAAGGGGAAGCATATTTCTTCTTTCTGCTTATTAGTTTCATGCTCTTTCCCTTCAACATCTGACCTTTTCCCACAGAAGATCCTCACCACAAACAGGAAAGACATAAGAAGAGTAGCAAGAATGCTTTCAGACTAGAACAAACATGTTATTGACTATATAAAGTAGATTCAAATGAGGTATACCTTACCCTATTTGACCAAAATGATTTTCAGTCAACTCTTCCTTCAGAACATTTCACAGGTAATGTGAAGATGGGATAGAGCCAATTTATGCATCTTTCTCATTGTCAGTTAGAAGTAGCCTCACCAAAACAAAATCTTAAAAAAAGTAAGTCAGTCTGCTCAGGCAGATAAACTGGTTCCACTAAAGTAGTTATCTCTCAAAAACTTTCTCTCCTTTCTCTCTCCCCAAAACAGAAAGATTATTTATTTATTTATTTTTGATGTCTCAAAAGTAATGCTGCTTAACAGACATTTGTGGTCATTAAAAGCTGCTACCTTAGACAACTGTAAAAGTGCAATGCAGTCAACAGTACCATTGAAGTTAAAGAGCAAAAGCAAGAGAGCAACCTGATACAGCTGCAGGTGATCCTGTTCATTGCAAGGAAGTTGGACTAGATAACCTTAACGGGTCTCTTCCAACTCAAAAGATTTTATGATTCTATTACTTGAATTCAGAAACATGAATCTGATTAAAATATGACACAGGTCTAAGAAAAGAGCACTTTAACTTCAGACTTCTTTTGCACCACGACTAACAAGTTGACTAAAGTTGCTTAGTCAGATCTAAGTTTGACCAACAGGAAGCTGTCATATCAGAAATTATAAGTATTTTGACTTCTTAGAAGCAAAGAGACAACTGCTTATCATTAACATTACCTGTTTTGTGTTTTGATAACCAGGTGAACAGTGAGTCCATCGTGAATCCCATGCTGAGTCAAAGTATCTTGATCTTTCAATATTTTTCCAGCAAATATGAGTACAAGCTGATCGGTATGGGACTTGAAACGCTTAGAAATTTCTTCCTTAAACTAAACAAAAAAGTTAATTTTATACACTTACATAATTGTATACAGAACTACTATGTTTTTAATAATTTGTGGACTTGGTTCAAGTTTAATATACTAACCTACTTGCACTGTATTTTCCACTTCACACTATCTAGAAATAAAATACTTCATTAAAGTCACTCAACTTTCTCTCTTTTTTTTTTTTTGCACAAAGAAAGATAAACAATTAAGTCATTCCTCTTCCATGCAATAAAGATGAGAAGTGTTTCACAGTTAGTATTTCAGGCACACATCCATAACAGTAACTATGTACTAGTTTATATATATACATATATATACACACACACACAATTTACATGTTCTACTAAGTATATATAGTATTATACACACATATTACATATATATCAGTACATGTATACTAATATGTTTATATATATATACACACACACACACACACACAAAACACATAAACACTACAGAATTTATCCTTTGCTGATCAGACTGAGGATAGAATATCCCAATTACAGTGAATCTGTCTACACTTTGCCTTGAACCAATCAAAGAATTATCCTCACTCCTCAGACAGTTTTGCAGCCTTCCATGCAACAAAACTAGCACTTCTTTCCACACAGGCAAGAAAGTACTTCTCAGTTGGCTCTGCTTTCTCAGCAACTATAACATAACGAAGGGAAATAGCCCCAAGCCCAGATCATAGTGAAAAGTCACATATTTCAGCTGACCAAAAAAATCACACTCTCATTAGCACAAGAGAACATGGAATCCCATCATATATCTTTCTGCCTTCTTATCAAGTAGTAACCAGGTTACACTTTGACTGAGATTTTATTATTCTATAGAAATTTTCACAGCAAGGAAAAAAGTCACTAAAAGCAAAAAGGAAAATAGTAGGAATGACTTGATTATATCAAAGCTAGGTACATTTTTCAACAAGACTACTCAGTAGGTTAATTATTTTTGAAGGTATTCTAGTCAGTTGGGAAAAACTCCAGAAGTTCACCCTATTTGGCATTTTAAAGTTAAATTGACCATACCACCTCAGAAGAAAAATTTAAAGCATTCTAGAAATTCTCACTTCTACAGAAAACTCAAATATTAATCTTACAATTATTAATAATTACATTTCATAATTGGCAGGACTAAAAAAGAAAATCCCCTAGTATTATACTTTGAACATGAGTCTCTAATTGGAAGGGTTTATTGTACAGGAAGAGAAGAAAAAATGCAAAAAAAAGATAAGTCTTTGTCTGGTTAGGAGGCAGCCCCTGGTTTCTTAAGTCTGACCACACAGATTTAGTTCTGGTTCTTACAGAAACAGCTTCTAAGTCAGCCTTTATACAGACAATATCTACCTTTGTCAGTATTCCAGAAAGTCAGTGAGTTCATTCCTTTCCAAAGTGGCTTACTTACCTGAACTATTACTGACATGTTTATCTAGTCTGTTTTCAGAGGTCTCCAGTGATAGACTCCATTATCTTTTTTCCCAAGAAACCTACTCCAGAGCTTCACTCTCCTGTTTCTTCATTGTCCTGCCCACCATGGTCAATGCAAACAGATTGTTCTCTTTAGAATAAAGGGTTGCAGTGAAGCTAACCTTTCCTTGAGGAGTAGTGTTTTCTAATCCAATCATTCTCACTACTTTCTGAATTTTTAAATTCGGTTATGTTGTAAGCGTAACACTCAAAACAAGCTACAATATTCTACATAAATTCTTACTCACTCTTACTGAGATAGCAGGATAAACTGTACGTCTTGCAAGATACACTCCCACTTATAAGAAGCAGAAGCCCATATGGGAAAATAACAGTGTTGACTTATTTAACAACTATTAACTGTGTAGACCATTTTCTGCAGAATAACTTCATAGACGGTTGCTTCCTATTCTGCATTCTTTTCAGTTAATTATTCCCAAGAATGCACATTCCAGAGTAGCAAAACCAGGAGAAATACTCAGTTTGGTACAAAGTTAACACATAAAAATATTGTGCCAGACCAAAGAGTAATGTAACTTGCTGTCATACTTTCACAGTATGATGTGACAGGGAGCAACTCAATTATCATCATTAAGTTGATGCTGTAGTGTAAACAGCGCTAAGAGCCATGTCCTGCCACGTTTCCAGAAGCAGCTATTTATCCATGAGGAAACAAAACACCTTTTATAGAACATAGCTACACGGTACCTAGTATTACTAGTACATAGGCATCAAAGGCTATACACTTCCTTTTCCCGACTATCATGATAATGCTTTAGATGACCTGCAAAAACAACGCTAATCTAAGACATGAATGCAAAATCCAACGTACCAGAACCACAAAGAAACCTTTACAGCAATGTATGCACGCAATCCAAATGGACAAAGGACCTTTTTCCAGCCAGGAAAACAAATCTATCATAAGTACTGAGACAATTTCAGTTAAGTGAGGCATATTTATATAAATAGACTAACCACTGTGAGGGGAAAAAAAGAAAAAGAAAAAAAACAAGTCAGGTCTTATTCATCAGCCTCACGTGAATTCAGCATATTCTTGAGATTTCTGCAATGACTGAGCCATGCTTCATGTTTTATCCACAAAAGAAAACCACCTAGATGTGATGTCATGATATTCAATTTGTAAATGAGTCTGATGACTACTTTTAATAATCAAAAATAACAACATAGCAAAATAGGCCTATGAGAATAGCACAGTTTTTTTCAGAGGTAGAGGGAAGAGATCATTTTATACACCTGCAGTAAAGAACCGTACAAATTTTTTTCAGTACAAGTTTTGTTGCTGTTTTTTAATTCTCAGCATCCAATGTATGCCAGCTTTCAGAACCACATAATCTCTGCCAGTACTGTAAGATGATTAGACCTAGCTTGGAGTGTTCTCAGGAGGCTCTACCCAGAATACTGCAGTCAGGCCTCGGACACCCAACACAACGAAGACACTGAGCTGTTCAAGTGGGTCCAGAGAAGGGCCATGAAGATGATCAGAGGACACCTCTCCTGTGAAGACAGGCTACCTATGAAGACAAGCTCAGGATATGATCTTGTTTACTCTGGAGTAGAGAGAGCCCTGTGGGAGACCTCACTGTGCTTCCAGTATTTAAAGTGAGCTTACAAGAAAAATGATGAGGCATTCTTGACCAGCGTATGTAGTGACAAGACAAGGAAGAATTGTTTTAATCTGAAATAGATTTACATTAGATATTAGGAAGAAATGCTTTAATATGAAGGAAGTTACATAGCAGAACAGGCTGCCCAGAGAAACTGTGGATGTCCCACTTCTGGAGGTTTTCAAGGCTGAGCTGGATGGGTTCCTAGGCAGCCTAGGGGTTTGGAACTAGATAATCTTTAAGGCCTCTTTCAACCCAAACCATCCTATGGTAACACAAATCACTACTGTTGGCTTTGTGAAGAAGAGTTAGGGACAGTGGAATAGAGAAATTTTTCCTATCCTCTGTGGGCAAGCATCTCTCCATTTAGTCTCTACCTCTCACTGTTACTGGTAACTAAATTAAATGCAAGATCATTCTCATATAGTAAAACCCACAGTTTTCTTCAAATTCAGACAGAGTAATGACAAAATGAAGAAATGAATGACAATTGCATTCTAACTCCCACAGGCCTTTTGTACATGTAGTTTTTATAGGACTCCTCACCACTCTAACATGCAACAAATAATTAAGGAGATAAGGTGCTACAGCACTTTGGTAAGAAAAAGCAGCATCAACTCTGGAAGTTCCTCGATGCAAACAGCAAAGACAACTACATCAGTTCTCTTTTCCTAAAGAGAACTGCAAATGTCAATCTAATATGTGTCACTTCAATATCTCAAATTAAACACAATCAACAAAAGAAGGAAGTAAAGAAGAAAATGATGGGATGTATTTAGGTGTTTTTAATAAAATGAACTCTGATATCACTTAGTTTTTCCATTTCTACAATTTAACTAAGTAACACTAATGGTAAGCTACAGTTACTGTTTTAACAGGTAAGGTTGTGGATGAAGGTAAGGCTGTCGATGCGGTCTACCTGGACTTCAGTAAGGCCTTCGGCACTGCCACCCACAATATTCTCATGGAGAAGCTGGCTGCCCACGGTTTGGATGGGCATATGCTCCACTGGGTGAAACACTGGCTGGATGACCAAGCCCAAAGAGTTGTGATCAGTGGAGTCAAATCCAGTTGGCAGCTGGTCACGAGAGGTGTCCCTCAGAGCCTGGTACTGGGGCCATTCCTATTTAACTTCTTTATCTTTATCTTGACAAGGGGATTGAGTGCACCCTTAATAAGTTTGCAGATGACACTAACTTGGGAGGGAATGTTGATCTGCTAGAGGGTAGAAAAGCACTACAGAGCGAACTAGATAGACTGGATCAGTGGGCCAAGGTTAACTGTATGAGTTTCAGCAGGTCCAAGCGTCACGTCCAGCATTTTGGTTACAACAACCCCAGGAAAAACTTCTTTACAGAAAGGGTTGATAAGCACTGGAATAGGCTCCCCAGGGAGGTCGTTGAGTCACCATCCCTGGATGTGTTTAAAAACCATTTGGATGTGGTGCTCAGGGACATGATTCAGCAGAGGGTTACTAGAGTTAGGGTAGTAAGGTTAGACTGCAGTTGGAGTTGATGATCTTTAAGGCCTTTTCCAACCTGAGCTGTTCTATGATTCTATGATAAAAACACGTTGTTGCCTGGGAAAACCAAGAATGGAAGCAGTTTTAAGTCTCAGTAGCCAGATGGAAGCAATGACTTTATCTATGCAGTTCTCCCACTGCACTAACTCTTCCTTTTTACTAGCATTTAACATTACAAACAACAGTTTTAGTCAGTTTGTATTTCCACAGAAAAATTCAGTTCAAGAATGATGACTTACTTCAACATAACATTTCTAAGAATAATGATTTGCTATACTAAATGCCTAGCATTTCCACAGAAACTATTTAATTGTAGTGCTCTAGTAACTGAATACACTCAAAATAAGGTAAGAATTGAAATAACTTTTAAACCGCATTATTAGAGGAATCAGTGGAAATAAGCACGTCAGACATATGCATCAACCTGAAACACATGGCTAACATCAAGACAGAGGCCTGGCTTCCCAAGAAGAAGAAACAGAAATCATTCTTAAGTAGAATGACTTAACTCAAGGGCACAGCCTCCTCAAAGCACAGAAACTCATAGATTTGACATAAATTAGAGCAAATCTAAAGCTGGTTGTACTGAAGCACCAGGTCTGCATTCCTATTTTACCTTAACTTGTAAAATTTTTCGTGGGGTTTTTTTTTGTTTTGTTTGTTTTTGTTTGTTTGCTTTTAAAGGTAACTCTGGCATTTTTTACTCTCTCTCATTTTTTACACTCTTAGTTTCTAAATAAAATATCCTTGATTTCACAGTACTTTAAAACATAACTCAGTCCAATACTCTACTAACAGAACTCTACTCTTTGGTTCTACATTATCACAGGAACAGTCTACAGAAGTTGTTAAGGCTTCCACTACATCTGCTCTACTTGATTGCCTCTGAAGGTTTTTGCAACATACAGGTGAACACTGCTCTGCTGCTGCCCAGGCCCAAAACAACGTGAAGAGAATCCAACCTGCATAATCCTTATGTGAGCTAGTTATAGTAAAAATTTTGTCAGTGAACAAAGCACCTACGTATCTGAATACACGTGAAGAGTTGTCTATAAAAGACTTTTTTGCACAGTCACTTTGCAAGGGATACCCATACTTCAAACTTTTGTCTCTAACATTTGACCATCTGATAAACTGGCCTTGGAAGGTTCATCAAAGTTTACACCAGCTAAAGTAAAAAACTTCAAATGCAAACTGTATTTTGAGATGATATCACCTTACGATTCAAAAGTTTTTTGCTGACTCACTCTCTGCCATTTAAGACAGTGAGAACATTACCCTCCATCCACATGGATGCTGTGAACAAAGAATAAAAGGAGGAAAACAAGTAAATGAAAAAAACATTTCCCAAATTTTCTCAATATTGACTTAATGAGACATAATTAAAACTGAAATTACTGTACTAGTATGAAAGAGGCCTCAGGGAATTAACATCTAATTACCACTGAAAGTCAGTGTACAAGAGGCTCCAGAAAACTGTAACTGCTTTAAAAATACTAAAATACAACTTTATCTACATGACAATAAAAAAGCAAAGTTGCAATCTTCCCAAACCAAACTGCTCTGAACACGGTAACAAAGTGAAGGTTAATATCTATTACATGGCAGAATTGCAATTTACACTCCCAGCAGTTCCTCGAATAACAGTCCTGTTACAAAAAACACTGTAACACTACCTTGTTCACAACTGCGTTTCAAAACACATCCAGGACTATTTAAACTTCAACTGCCTTCTCCATTAAAACACATGGCTCAGCATATTAATAATACTCCAGCCTCTTACACCCACACATAGTAGATTCAACAGAGGCTAACACTGACGAGCTCTAGATACATTTCATACAATGGAATCAAAAGTCTTCCAAACCCAGGAATTGAGGAACCAAAGAACCAAACACACTCACAGCAGTACAACTGTTGATGGCTGTGGTCTCCTTTCCAGATGAATCATATCGGATAATCTCATGACTCTGAATTAAAAGCGAATCAGTGAAAATGGAGTTTTCATTGCGCAACTCTTGGAAGTTATACAGGAAGAGGGACAAGAATTTGTGGTTACAGGCAGCAAAGCACTTTTGGCATGGCTGATTTTTGCAGCAGAGAAAGCACTGCTGGAAAGTGCACCCAAAATTAGGCTGCCATACATGCTTCTTTTTGTCTGTTATGACTTGATGGAGAGTTACCATTTTCCCATACCCCTGTCAAATACACGTGCACGTTTCACAATCACGTTATTCCCCCAAACACTGCCATCAACCCAAAATGACAAAAAAGTCATTCTGAGAAACAAACTCACATTCTTGATGTGTTTACAATCCTAACAGCTCAGAAAGGAAAATCAGAGGCAGTGCCATCTAGTGGGAACATCTCAGGACTCACGTTCTAGCCAGTTTTGCACCTTCCAGGCAAACTTCAGCAAGCCATTCCACTCCTTAATGCTTTGACCTAAGAGAGATGATTAGCAGTTCCTCCCTTTTCCATAAAAGGACTCTGCAACTACTGGTGGAAAGTACTGTGCTTGCAACAGAACAGGCTTTTTCTCTAGCAAGCCAACAGGACTGAAAAAGGACATGAGAGTACTATATGCAAACAGCAATTCTTGCAGAAGAGATGCATTTTACAAAAGTATCCTACACTTTCTTTTTCACATGAAACAGCCTAAGACAGAGGATTTTTCAACTTAATGAGGAAGAGGTTGGACAATATCCATTCCTTCTGAGGAAAAACTGCTATGTGAATTACTGCCAATAGAATTATTACTCATTTGACCACCAGTTAAATATCTTTTAGTTTGATTTCAGTAAGCTTAAATTTAAAGTGATAGGGAATATACAACATGAGTGAACTACAGACAACAGTTAATATTCTTTTCAGTCTGTCAGATATAAGGAACTATTAACCTCATCAGCAACAAGACGACAGATGCTAGTTTTTTTTTAGACATGTAATCCACCACGTAGTTCACAATTTGTAAAGTAACGTCCAAACCTTACTCATATTTTTACTGACCTTCCTATATAGCCAAAGTTTATAGTCAGTAGATATAGACATTGAGTGAACTCTGAAATACCTACAACGCTTAATGTTATTTCTACGACAGGTATTAACCCACATGGGTATTTCCCCGCTGTTGTCAATTTTAAGCAGTTTACAAAACTGTCTTTTACAGTTCTGTGCTCCCCTTCCTCATCCCTTCAAGACTAAGGATGACTGAAGCTAGCAAAACGAGCTTGCAGGAAATCATAGGAAGAAGAGCAGCACTATTTGACACAGATAACTTTATAAAGAAAAAAAAAATGAAGTATCAAAATGAAGCTGCTACACTGCATAGAAGTATCTGCATACAGAATACTTCATACAATTATTCAAATATGTGTTCGTATCTTACCGTATCCACCAGTCATTTATTAGAAAACACTTGCCAAATATGGTTAGACAGAACTCAGAAGGAACACTGAACTAAGCCAACTATCAGGCAAGTCAACATACCATCTTTCTTTTTTTTTCTTTTTTCTTTTTTTAATTCTACCAAAATAACAACTCTATCAGGTTTACACAACAAGGGTTAGTTAGGTTGGAGAGTTGCAGGAGTGAGCAGCCTCTGTGAACAGAGTCCCACATCAGATCAGAGCGAGTTCCAGCTGCTACAAAAGGAACCCACCGCTGGCCAGAGCTGACTGTGTTTCTGGGACAGCAGACTGAGGAAAGGTGGGAAAGAGGAGCAAGAACATGTGAGAGAAACAATCCCACACCCAACAAGGTCAGTGCAGAAGGAGGGCAGGAGGAGCTCTAGGCACAGAGCAGAAGCTTACTCCCTGCAGCCCAGCAGTGGATGAGGCCTGAAGGAGGGACTGCTCACGGACACGCCTGCAGGAGCCCCCTGGGAAGAGCTGCAGCCCTGGAGAGCAGCCCGCTGTGGAGCAGGAGGCCTGGAGGGGAGCTGCCACCCATGCAGAGCAGCGCCTGAAGGGGGCGTCTCGTGGTACAGAGCAGCGTTGGAGCTGAGCTTGGAAAGCTGCAGCCCACACAAGACGGCAACCTGTGGGAGGGACCCCATGGGATTTCCTTGTACTGACAATGATTAAAGACACGCTGAGCACAAACAGATTTCACAGGGGAAAAAAAAACAACAAAATAAGAAAGAGACAGATGGGCAGCACTTGCAAGTGTTCAAGCAACCTTCCAAAGTGGCTTATCATTTGAAGGTTGTTTTCCATTGTAACCTGCATACTCCATGTTCTAGATGCACAACACGGGATCAGCAAATGACTCAGTTACTGAAGTTTTCAATATAGAAAGAAAACAAAACACTTTCTTACAGTAGATGGAAAGCTGCTTTACCTTGAGTTGAGTGCACATCAAGTAAGGCTTCAGACACTTACTAAATCAGGAGCATCTGCTGACTCCCTTGATGCTAGAGAGGCTTGAAAGAAAGAATGACTGATCGGAGTGTTGAACATCACAAATGATATGAAATGTAACAACAGCAAGTGCTGGATTCTGCAGTCTTGGATGTAGGTATGTATAGGATGGGGAATAAACAGCAGGAGCACAGCCCTTCAGAGAAGGATTTGAGGTTCTGGCTAATGGCTTAACTAGTGGGAGTCAACAATGTGCCCTCTGTGCCCAGAAGGGCCAACCATATCCTCAGGTGCATTAAACACTGCATAGCTAACCTGTCAGAAAAGTGACTGACCCCCCATATTCAGCACTGGTGCTGCTTCACCTCAAGACTCTGCATGCAGTTCTGGGCTCCATAGTATAAGAAGGATATAAAACTATTAGGGGTGTCCAAAGGAGATCAACGGAGATGGTGAAAAGTCTAGATGGCATGACTTACAGGGAGCAGCTGAGAATATTTGATTTGTTCAGCTTAGAGGAGGCTGAGGGGTGACCTCATTGCTGCCCACAACTTCATGAAGGGAAGCTGAGATGGAAATGGTGACATCTTCTCTCTGGCAGACATTGACAAGATAAGAAGGAATAGCTTAAAGCTGCACCAGGAAGAGTTCATGCTGGCTATCAGGAAAAGGCTCTTCACCAGAGGGTGGTGGGCACAGAACAGGCTGCTCAGGGCAGTGCGCACAGCCCCAAGCTGCCAGAGTTCAAGGAGCATTTTGGACACTGCTCTTAGACACACAGTTTGGATTTTAGGTGGTTCTGTGTGGAGCCAGGAGCTCAGCCGATAATCTTTGTGGGTCCCTTCCAGCTTGTGATGCTATATTTCTATGTTAAGAGAGCAAGAAATAAGACATATTGTATAGCCCTAGATCTGGCCCCAGTAGCTCAAAATATTTATCTAAAAGCCTAGAGTTTCGTTCTGGAAATGTTCTGAAATGACTGCAAAAAAAAAAAAATCACTGAGTCATAATATTAGCTATAGAAATATGCAACTGAATAGCTTTTACTTTACTGCATGAGTTTAGGCCTTTTTTTTCCCCGCCTGCAATATAGTAGACACAGCTGGCCGACCAATAACAAGATGACAAAACCACTTACTGATCCCAGGCACATTTGAACAGATATGCAATTTGTTTTGTATTTGAGACTAACCCATTTTCAGGGTCAGCTCTAGAAACATCACATTTTGTGCTGATGTTTATTGTTAAGAACAGTTTATTATTACAGTTTAAGAAGAACAGACTGTTAGCCACTACCAGACACTGCATTTTTTAGTGGTAGTTGTGATACAGCTTAGGACCCACAGCAAATGGTGGGCCCCCAGGGGCAATCTTACTTCAAGATATAACTGAAAATACAATCTGTACCTTTTATGTACTGTCAAATGTTTAGTGTTTAAGATAAGTGGACAACAACTACATTTCAAGCAGCATGCTCATTAACTACTTAAAACTGCATGTCTGCTTTTAAAAAACCATGTTCTTGCTAGCTTATCTAGATATTTCAGCTTTTAAGACAACTGGTCACAAAAAAAACCTGGCATCCCTACTGGCCATCATATTTAAAAAAAAAAATCATGCTAAGACAAATTTGTAGAATATCTGACCTAAAGTAAATTTGTTTACACTTCCTGAAGCATCCAAGTAAATTGCAGTTACATTGTTTTTGGTGATAGATGTTATCCTCCTGTTAGATCTGGTGCATGAATCTTAAAAAAAAAAAAAAAAAGCGCAAAGAATTTTACAGTTCCTTTATAACAGCACTGACGTTGCTTAGAAGAGCAAAAAGTGCCCCCTTCAGACACATTTCTGCAAACACTGTGAATAACATTAAAAGCAAACACAGTCATTTTACCTTTGGGAGAAACGCCTAGATTAAGTTTGCAGACGGAGGAGCAGATAGGATGCTGGAAAAAGACCACCGAAGACAGGAGAGTATCACCTCCCCAGCAGCTGGAGAGAGGACCTCAATTAAGCTTATTTCTGGGATGCTTATAAGCAAAATAATGGGAAAAATTGAAAGAAATACCAGCATTTTGTCTCCTCACAGCAACTAGGTATAACAAAAGCGTAAATTCTATCCAAGTTGCTGTTACTACACTCAGGGCTTTTACTTAACCTCCTGTATTCCCCTTAGATAACCACACAGTGTCTTCTGGTTCATCCATAACGAATGATGTCAAGCTTTGCATTTTGACAGCAGCAGTGATACCTGGCAATAAATTCAGAGCCTTCAGCAACTAATTCAAACTCCTCAGAAAACTGACATTCTCTTTAGGGAAGGCTGTTACTCCTAGATAAGCAGGACATCTGAAGCCTAAAAGCAGAGTCTAATCCCACAAGCCTTGAGGAGATATGCTGTACCCTGCTGGGTTTGATAATATAGGAACAATAACAAGGTCAACGTGCTAACGAGAAACTTAAGTAAATAGCCATGATTCTCAAAAATACTAATAATACTTTAGTTTTTGACTAAATATGGGCCTGGCCCACACAACCTTTTGCTTCGGCAACACCTCCCAATGGAACCTCACCACTACCAAATATTCCCTTGCAAGAACCCCATATTAACTCATCACATGTGTGGCATTACATTTTAATATATAAAGCAATTCTAAGAGCAGGCAGGCACTTTGTGGAAATTGTACATAAATTTACATGTTGAAGTGTGTAAGATCTGTGTGCTTTACATTCTGGGTGTGCATGCTAGGACGATCAATCCACCATGCACCCAGGGCTGTAATAAAGTAACATCAGCTTTCTAACCTGTCACTCAGGTTGTCAAGTTTCATGGCTGGATTTCTGTGACAGCAGAGCTCATATATGCACCCATGTTTTAGTCTGCAGCTACAAGTCACACATAAGAAGGTAAAAAAAAAAATAGTCAAACTGAGTCACCTCATCTGAAGATACTTCAGACAACATTTCAGACAAATCTTATGGGAAGTGAAATAAGCTCTGAATCCCCTCCAGGCAACTGCATCTTTTGGAGTATTTTAGCAAAGCAGTATCCATCTACGTCACAAACAGAAGACTGACTTTACAGACTCTACCTCTGGCTCCGACTGTAGTTTTTCTATGATTGGTGGCCCTCTAATTCAAACAAAAGTCCCCGTCAATACCTGCACAGAAAACCTCCAGGAAAAACAAGAGCATTACAGGAAATTGAAATGATGATTCACTATTTCTTTCAAGCCGAAGGCACTGGGGGGGGGGGGGGGGGGGGGAAGGGGGTACAGGCTTTCATAAGAATGTAAAAAAGACCCCAGCACATCAGTTATCAAGCAGTACCACCATGCAGTGCCCCGTATCAATACCGAACACACTGAAGCACAGCTGAAGCTACGCTTTATTTGCAGTAGAAATTTTTTACAATCTACCACAAAAGACAACTTCCCTAAAATCCAGATGCTCGCTGTGGCGTTCTTTTTTTTTTTTTCCTCTTTTTTTTTTTTTCTTTTTAAGGTACATTTTACCAAAATAACGACCGGCCCCGCAGCGCTCTTAGGAAGGTGATTGCGCACGCTCTCCGTAGCCCCGCCGGCAAGCAAGCAGCCGCCTCCCGCTGCCAGCCTGACTCAGCCCGGGCAACGCGGCAAGAGCCGGCCTTGGCCTTCTCCCTAGCCGGCACAAGACCGCGGGGAGCGAGAGGTCGGGGGGATGCGACCACCTCAGCGACCGTCCCGCAGGGAGCGGATCCCGGCCGAGCCCCGCCGCTCTCCACCCCGGCCCCGCGCAGCTCGGGCGGGCAGCAGCCGCTTCGTCACCGGCACAGGCCCCGGCCCTGCGGTGTGAGGCCGCAGACCGCGGCAGGGATCGGCTAGCGGGCCGCGCTTCCCTCACTCCCAGCCACCCCTCACCTGCCGGATGCTGCTCGTTTCGGCAACAGAGAACTCCTCTTTCTCTTTGGGAGTCTTCACCGTGACTCTGATGATCCGCGGTTCGTCGGCAGCCGAGCCCTGAGCAGGGGACTCGGGGGGGCTGCGGCGCCCCGCAGGGCTGTCTGCGCTGTCTGACATAGTGAGCGGGGCCGGGCCAGCTCCTAACGCACGGCAGCTCCGAACGAGCGCGATGCTCCCCAGCTCTCGCCTCACCCCACCAAGCTCTGCCCGCTCCCGCAGCGCCGGGCGGAAATACCCTGGCCTGGCCGCGGCGCGCGCTGATGACGCAGCACTTCGGGGAAGTTACTAGAAAGGGGCGCTGCCTGCCCGGGCGGGGGCTGGACAGGGAGTGTCTACTGTGCGCATGCGCGACGCTCGCGCAGGCGGTCACTCCCGCCCACCAGCAGGGCGGGGCCGGGCGCCTGGCTCTGCCTTTCAGTTTCTCGCTCTGCGCCTCTACTGGTTGCAAACATCGAACGTTTAGTGTTCTACAAGTAGAATTCCTGTGGCACCACTCCATAGCTGGGAGACACGTTTCCCTCAATGTTGGACAAAGTAAACTTAATCACTTATTAAATCTAGCGTCACCAAGTCAGACTCTTACCTAATTAGTGATGTTCCTAAATTCAGGATTCATGTTCCTCTTTTAGCGTGAAACACAAGCCTGGCTTTCCGTTCTACACCGAGTGCCTGCTCCTTCTCATCCTTAAATAACAACTCAGTTCCCCAAAGGACGCTGCTCAGCAGAGGAGCTGCTGTCCTGCTCTGCTGTCGGGATAATCTCTCTGTAGGATCTCCGTGTAAATCATGTTGGCTGGTATCACAACAAGGCTGTCTCCAACCCTCTAAAACTTCTATGCAATTCATTTAAAACCTGCCAAGAGGTTTTAAAACAGGGATACCAAAAGCTGGCAGAAGGCCATTCGAAGTTTTGACCAACCTAGAGAATTGGTTTTGACGAAAAAAAAAAAAATACTTTCAGGCATATTTAACTACTTAGCCTTTTCTTTGTCACACTCATTCCTTTCCCATGTTAGCATTGAATTGTGGTGCAGCAGAGCGCTTCAACACAGAACAGTGGCAGAACGACAGCCACAATGAGTCAAGTAACGCTTTGCTCAATCAAGCGGTGGTTTCAAGCAGAAATCAATGGGATCAAAGTGCAAGGTGATGTTCCTCACCCAGGGCTGCTCTTAGTTTACAATAGCTCATGCTGACTGTATGGCTTCTTGAGTACAGTTTGTACCAAAACAGCACGGCTGCTATCCACATTAGGCTAACAGAGATTTACAGTTTGGATTATTACCCATCTGTGGTGTTCTATGAGTACCCAACAGATAAGGTGTACTACATATTCATACCAAACAAGAACTTGAATTTATCAAAAGTTCCTAATTAATCAGGTCATAAAGGGATACTCTGAACAGAAAACTGATGATTCTACATCTTAATTTTGGTACAGCTAACAGACATAAGAGGGTTCATTTGCCTACATGAACGTGTGCTCACAGTAAGACAGTTCAGAATGCAACTTAGATATAATGCATGGAAAAAAGTAAAAATAATACAGCAAACAATTTTGAGTTCTTATTCTGCTTCAGGACGCCATTTTCTTAAACAGCATCATTTCTTTCCTCTTGCTTTTTTTCTTTACCACTTTCTTCTATCTGTGCTTGTTTTCCCACTTTTTTGTAAGCACTTGTGCAGTTTTTCTTCATTAATTTCTGCTCCAGTTGCAGGATTCACCTAAATTGGCTTAAACATCCTTACATTCCTTTTATTACTGAATATTAAAACAAAAATAACACATTTTTTATAACCAGGTTTTAACATATAGAAGTGAAAGAGCATAGAACTCCGTTTTTGAAGGATCTTAAAAAAAAAAACAACACAACTATCCATGTCTTAGGTTTTCCATTCTGATTTGCCAGAACAAAGGTTAGAACTGTTTGTTTAGATGCAGTTAAAGGGGTTAAACTTAACAAACAAACAAACAAAAAAACTGCATAATAAATTGCCGCTGAGTAGACAGCAATGATCTTCTACTGACCACCATATGGGCAACAAATAAACTCACTTTCAGTGTCTCACTTTCAGTGGGATTTCTCTTTAGTCTGTGGATGACATTAAAGATCTTCATGAAAGGAGCATTAGATAGAAAAAGAGCCCCAAGCTTCTGAACTGTGACTGCCAGTAAGTACACACTCAATATCTAGAAAAAAAATAATCTGTTTTATTATCCTGAGTAGTTAACAAGAATTTTCCAATTGGATCTAAGTCCCGTCCTTGCATATTTTTGTTGCTTTGCATCACAATAATATTTTCTGCTCTGTAAAATTTTTTTAGTCATATTGAACCCAGAAATTTTGCTTCTCCAGGTCTGCTCTGTACATACCCTGTACTTTGCCTTCTGTCTTTCCTCCATGCTCTTGGCCTCCTCAACCTGTTGTAGAGAGCTTTTCTTTTCTTTGGGCAAAGATACGTCAGCTTCCCCTACTCAAGACCTTTTTTTCCCTGGAATTAATTCCTAATTTCAGCATGAGAAACTTCCAGATGTAATTTTTTTTTTTTAAACACCTATCATAAAAGTAGTATAAAACCTATGCAGTGTAAGCATGTTCAAAGAACAGGAGCCTTTTTCTCTTTCTTGTACCTTTATCAGCTCACCGTTGCTTGAACTCTGAATAAGTGAAGCTATCTAATTTGAAAAATTCTACAGAAGCAAGAATTCAAACACAGGAATGCAAGAGTAAGTTTTATTGAATGATGAAAAACTAATGGCATTACAATTAAAGTTTGAGCTTTGCCAGAATACTAGTTTTCTCACTTTTCTTTAGCAGGAAGTGCAACAAATCAAGTTTTCAGAATGTTAATTAAACTAGTATTTATTAATTTTTCTTCAAAAACTGCATAGTTGAGCAGTTGTACAACAAATATATAAATTTCTGCAAAACCCTGAAGAAAGATTTCCTTTTTTTTTTTTTCTTTTTTTCTTTTTTTTGCATTGAATCTGGTGGCAAAGGAGATCACCTGTACTGGTCAGATTCTAAGTGCTTTTTCCCTCTTTTCCCACTCTGTAAGAGAATAAAAACAAACATTTAGTTAGTACTGTAGACATGACACTTTCTATCTGCAGTTGTTTTTTTATACTAAGGTAGCATCAATTAGTAGGGCAAAAAATGTAGTTTTGTTAAACTATACAAATATTATGGAACACGAACACATTTGAACACCAGATAAATAAACGAAAACAGTCAAGGTACTTAAATGATAGATAATTGACAGGTTAGGTGATAGGGACCTAGTTCAAGCCCACCTGCTGGGAAGCTAGGAACCCATCCAGCCTGCCCTTGAATGACTCCAGGGATGGGGGCATCCACAGCTTCTCTGGGCAGACAGTGCCAGAGCCTTACCACCCTCTGAGAAAAGTATTTCCAGCTTACATCTAACCTAAATCTCCCCTCTTTTAAAGTGCTCCCCCTTGTCTTACTATTATCTGCCTATATAAAAGTTGCTCTCCAAATGACCGAAGATGACAGACTGGAGTAGCACTAACATCAGCTGGCTTCTTCAGCTCCTTTACAGGCATCCAGTCCGGTCCTACAGTGCTGTGCATGTCAATTTTGTGCAAGTGAACCACAACTTATGCTTTCTATACCTTTGGTAGCACATCTTTTTTCCAAACTCTGCCAGTAGGCACACAGGCCTTTAACATCTGGTGATAAAAAAATACACTTGTTTATTTCTTATTTCTTGTTATTTTTCCTAATTTTTAACCCACACATTTTTAGTTTATTATTTTTTGAAATGTGTCCTCCTGATTCAGAACAATTTTCAGCTAAGAAAGTGGAAATAGTGTCATCAAAAGACAGTATCACAAGAATAAGTGTCATCCTGGTCTCCATGCAGAGATTACAGTGGAGAATAATGAAAACAGAAACAATCCCTGTATGGCAGATAAAACTATTTTCTTAAAAAGATGCAAAATAACAAGAAAAATGGGAAAAAAAGAAAAAAAGGAAAAAAATGATGGATAAAGAAAGAAATACAGCAATATGTGGAAAGATTAAATCATATTATAATAGAGGTGAGCAGAAATAAAGAGTGTCTGGTAAGATGATTTTGGAGTAATAACAAAGCACATAATGAAGACCACATTTTTTAGTGAAGTCTCTGCTGTTACTGTTAATCCTGCTCACTGTAAGTAATCAAAAAAATAAATTCTTACTGAAAATTGTCTGGTTACAAAATGGTTCTAAATGCAAGCAAAATACAATTGTTGGAAGAACAGCGATATGAATAAATCTGACAGTAACAAATTTATTTACTGTATCATTTTCAGTTAGCAGAATGTGCACTCAGCTTCACCATGAAGTTTGTCTGTAAGGGGCTGAAATGCCTACACTTGGCACTGCTGCAGGACAGTTGTAAAAAGGAACTTGCTTACTTGTGGTAAAGTGACAGGAGGGTGAAAAGTCAACAGAAAAAGACAGGATACCTACAAACCAACGTAATGCCAGACTATTTGTGTAATTGGAGAAGACAAGCTACTGAGGCTACAGGACTACCTTGAGAGCTTCTATCATACAGTAAATGCAGGCTGTCCCTGTAACCTACGCAAAAGGTCACAGCCAAAGAGAAATATTAAGATGTGCCAAGCCATGGCCAAATACACATCCTCAATCTCATGGGATCAAATATTTGCTTTTTTCAAAAAAAGCCAGATGTTAAGCATCATACTATTTATACAGCAGTTCACAGAAATTCACTAAACATCATATGCATTTGTTATGTTAGTTAGTTGAACGTGCACAGTCAGCAACACTAATCCTAACGCTCAATTTCAACATAACTTGGTATGAATTTCCTACAAACATTTGTCTAGAGACAGCGCTGTAATACAGAAATGAGGAAAGAATGTGGCAAAAAAGCCACATCTACGAAGCCTATAGTTAGTGCGCACAGACTAGGAAAAGAACATCTTGCTTTTGCTATTTACCAGCATAATTCTGTTTTATACTTTAGAACTTGAATTCGACTTGCCAAAACTTTGATTTGCTACTGTGTCCCTCTCGCCACCCTCAGTCCCCACCTACAGCTTGAACTACTAATTATATTTTAAATCAAAAAAATCAGAACTAACAGATTAGTTGACAGTAAATTACTTCATCACAGTCTCAGTTACATCAACAAAACAAAGTTATTAACATACTTAACTGTATGTGAAATAACAATACCTGATATTTTGTTAATTCTGCCTGCAGCAGCTTCACTTTGGACCTTTCCTGCTCTAATGCAGCATGAAGTGTAGTTACCTAAAAATGTACAGAATAGTAACTTATAAAGCATGCTTTACAATTTGAATTCAATGTAATTAAGTCACTGTGGTCCTCCATTAGTACTATGTGGACAAAATCAGTAATACATGCTGTATTTGAGGGGAAAAGCAAGTAAACATGTATGTGACTGCACATGAACTAAAGTACAAGTAAAATATTCTTTAACAACCATTATTTCCCACACAACATTAACTAGTTTACCTTCATGTTATATGAAAGCCATAAAGTCAGAAACTTTTCTGACTTTTGGACTTCGCTTTAATTTCTTCCACAGAACACTTAACTGATGCCTATGACACCGTAGCGATAAGATTAATACATCATCCTTAAAAATCAGTACCACGTTTTATAATAATGTTTACATAAGCTAAAGGCTTAGAAGTAATAGTAGCTGCAAACCAAAACTAAGCATAAAAATCTTGAGTGTTCTTCACTATGATGGCTTGCCAACAGTCATGTCTGCAAGTTATCTGTAGCTCACTTTTGTTCATAGACCAGCATTTTTCAACTAGAGAGAGCAAACAAAAGGAAAAAAAAAGGAAAAAAAAAAAAAAGAAAACAACCAGAATCAATGGCAGCAACGAAAAAATCCACTGAAACAACCATCAGGAAAAAAGCATCTTCTGAAACACCTTTCAGAACTTCCCATCTCTAGTTACAAAAGGATGATATTCCTAAAGTACTGTTGAATGCAAAATCCTTTCAGGCACGCTGATGCCTGCTGTCTTAACAGAAATACATATAGGTGAGTAACAGCAGAGATTTATAAGTCCTCTGACACATACTGAGCTGGGCTAATGAAACGTAGTATCTTCTGTTAGAGTTTTGGTTTCAGTTTCCTCCTATGATTGCCTTCAACAGCATTTTTTTTAAATGCAAAAAAAAAAAAAAAAATCTTTGCTTACCTGTAAGGTCAATTCATTTTTTATAATCTGCAATTCATCCACCTGTAGGAGTATTTCTGCTTTATCTTTCACTACAGAGAGAAAGAAACAGCATGAGAATTGTTCTGTATTTGCAGGTTTTCCTTTGTGAAAGCACTGTGATATCAAAAGTAACTATTAGTTGCCAGTGCCATTAGTAGCAGCTCGGGAAGTTCTGAAGATTAAACCCCAATCTTGCACTACTTACCCATTCTTAACTCTGTAAACAGCATGGATTTTTAGAGACATTCACTGTGAAAGAAGTCCATAAGAAAATTTAGGGATTGTAAACTTCACGTGAGCCCAGTCACAGCCACAGAAGTTTACACTAGTATTAAATATCTACTTAAGTATGGATCTCTTTAAACTAGTTAGTGCCTATGAAGTATCTGTGGATAAATTAAAATTCTCAATATGAAGAAAGAAATCTTTTTTCAGGGCTCAATTTTGCTATGGACTATCTATCCCAATGGAATATAGAACAGCCTCAGTCGATGTAAGATCAGATCTGGTAACACCACAAAATTGCTTTCTTTTATTCTATATTAATACTCCGTATACATAGAGAAAACCTTCAGAACTTCACTTCTTTACTCTCACATGATGAAGACATTTTACCTTGACTCAGAGACTAACCTGAAGTAATAAAGTCTGACTAGCTAAAATTTGCACTGTTCTATCTTCTTAACGTTTCAACCAGCTTAGCTTGCTTACAAGCACATTTTATATTAAAAAAACTAGAGCTAACTCAGATAAACCACATTCAAGAGCCAAATTAAGAAATTGAAAAGCAAACACAACTTTGTAAGAAAATTAGTATCATAAACCCAACCAAACCATCATGCAAGGTTAGGGATATTAAAGGATAATTATGCATAACAAGTATAAGTTTACTAGAATATTTACTTACATGGATCTAAGTATATATGTATGCATGTATGTGTGTGTGTGTATATATATATATATATATATATATTTTTTTTTTTTCAGTCTTTGACAGAAAATGAATTATAGGGAACTACAAACAGGGTTACAACAGAAGAGAATTACCAGAGTTTCACATACGATACTCTGGTTTACCTGTCCCTATTGAATGTATGGCAAAAGACTTGTGTCCAACAGTTTAAAGCACAGCTTGCATAGATACAAGAACTGAAGATTTACCATCATCTGAGATATGTGATGCAAGATTAGTCCGGAACAGATCAAGTCATTAGCAATACAGAGTTTAACTCATAGTGTCACTAAAACCGTAACTGAGCAGCTTAAATTTCACAGAAAAGTATCAGAATGCAACCAATTTTTTGATGGTATAACATCAGATATGCAGTATTGTGTAGTTCAAACGTGTTATTTCACTGGAGTTGCTGCAAATCAATAGCCTTCTAGTTCCTTATAGATGTCACTGTGCCCACTTATTTTTAAAAATCTGATTTCAAAGAAGTTCCTTCTAGGTTTTCAAAAGAGCTCCCAAGTTTCCTGATGAATGTCTTACTTTCACCTTCCTGCAGCATCTTCAGAAGTTGTGCATTTCTTGCTTTTACTTCTTTGTACTTCACCTGTATGAAAGAAAATAAATTACTACCTGTACACACTATAAAAAGGTGTTCTTCATGACTCAGGTTTCAGAATTGAAAATTATGACTGCTGCAGAGAACCTGATGTCTGTTTTAATTAAGCCGCAGCCAAAGTAATAAATACATGGCAGGAAAAATGGGTTAATAGCAAAGTCAATACATTAAAGCAAGCACAGGTTTTAATGAAAGTTAAAATAAGAAAGTTATGCTGCCCCTGGAAAGCAGAGTTTAGATCTGCCTAAACCTATACAGGCCCATTGCATCAGAAGCTTTAAGGCTTCTCTAATGAGAAGTACTCAAATATCACATAATTATAAAACTTTCTGGACAATATAAATAGTTTGTCATATTACTTGGTTAACAGGATAAGATCTCACTGTTCTACAGATGATTTTATAATTTACAGTCCTTAGTCACAGTTTCCTTATTAAGACCTTCCACCTCAGGAATTCCTCCCCTTCTTTTTTTTATTTATGGTTTTTAACTACACTTTTTCATAAGGCAGTCTTTTCCTTAACTGATTACTATTGCCAGTAGTAGCCATATATCTTAATTGTAAACTTACTTTTTCTGTCACAGAGCTGTTCACTATGAAGTTCTATACCCTTTTTTTTATTTTCAATAACAAATCTACCACTTCTCACTTAATATCACATCAGATCTCAAAAAAACAATCTTACTTCCCCAAAATAGTTGTTTACCTTCCAGTCAGTGGCAAACATGAAAAAAGCTATTAGTATGGGTAGTGCAGTGCCCTCTTAGTTAATGTCACGGAACCATGCACATGAGCATAAGCCTATTATGTGCAGCTCCACCAAAGTCAGTGGGTTCTTTGTTTTTGTTCCTTTTGTACATTCATTTTAAACAGAACCTTTCAATTCCAGTGTACCAAAACACTGTACCTCAGCCACAAACAATAATGAGAGTGCTTTTTAACAGATGCAGCATTTCATGTCCCAAAAACTTACACTTATTCAAGACCTTTGATGGTCACAAACAGTATCAGGGTCTCTGGACAAGTTTATACAGCTGTTTGATTTTTATAATCACCCATCACCTCACCAATATCCTTATGCATTGTGTTTATTCTGCCAAATGCAGTGAACTGCTAATAGTACTAAATCTATGAGTTTATAGCTCAAAAAATTTAATACAGGGAGTCCAACTCTAGTACATGGTGAAAACAGCTTCTAATGAAATTCATGCCTTTAATACTACAAGTAAAACTCTTCCTCTGAAGCATCAGAACACTTCCAAAATCAACCTGCTCAGTCTACCTTAAGCAATGAATACAAGTCATAATAAAATAAAAGTAATTCCATGGTGCTTTATTTTGTTACAATACCTGTCACACATGGATGTTTTGCCCTTTTTTCTCTAGACACTATCCAGACAATGCTAACATTTCCTGAAAACATGGAAGCAACTAGAGTCATTTTCCCCAGCTATTCTGACAATACTGTATAATTATTTTTTTCCTTATGTGTTTTAGCATGCACTGAATCTGACTTCAGTTTTACTTGTGTTTAATAGGAATACAGGACTTCACTCTTGCCACACTGCATCTTTAAAGGAGTCCTCTTAAACCTGACAAAATATTCACTCTTTCACTGTTGTCTTCCAGCATTTCAGGTAATGGACTGAATCTCTAAAGAAAAAAAAAATGGAAAAAAAAACCAAAAAACCAATCCTATATGTAGTTCTTAAAATACAAAGAAAGCTTAGTCTTAGATAAATATTAATTAAAAAAAAAAAAAAAGGAAAAAAGAAAAAAAACTTCTATAAATTGGAAACGACCAAAGGATATCCAACTTTCTGCTCCAAGAAGAGCTAGCTTCCAAGTAAATTATTTATTTACTTACTTACTTATTTATTTGGACAATAAACAAAACAGCAATACTAGAAAGCATCTAGTAGCAGCCAGATCAGACAGGAAGTTTGTCTGGATGCTTTGTCTTGATTCTACTAATTATTTTTAAATCCTTAACTTACCCAGAAAGACTACTTCACATGGTAGTAGAGGAAAAATTTTGCTTTGTAAAGACAATCTGTGACCAAGCTAAACTATCTCTGCAGATTATTACACACTTAGAAATGTATCATGATGTGACTGAAGTTAGATTTTGTTTACTATTTCAAGTTTACATACCTCCCACTGAGTTATTATACTTTTAAGTTGCTGAATTTCTGCATCTTTCTTTTCAAGCTCGAATTTCAGTTGTTCTGTTTTTCCATCTTTCATACCACTCTCCTGTAAACAAGGAAGCACCATTTGTTAATAATGGAGCAATTTGAATTTGAATCCTGTGAAAGGCAACTTATTTCTTTTTACTGTAAACTAGAGTCCCTGATGGAAATTAGTTAAGTATATCTGCACAAATATCAGAAGGATGAATAAGAAATGTAGGATTAGATATTGGCATGTTCTGTGGGGCAAGTATTTGGATCACATGCGCTTTAAGTATCTCTTCAGATAGACAAAAGTATCAAAAACAGTGCTGCAGGTTTTTACTATTTGGTTGCTTTTGTCTTTGTTGTTTATTTTAATTGTTGTTTATTTTAAGATTATCATGCTTTTGATTAGTGTTTTCTTCCACTTAGGTGCTCTCTTCTAATTCTTAGGCACTTCTTCACTCGAGAGCGACTCCCCTTTTACATGCCTGGTTGTGCTCATGAGATGTGCAATTATCTATTTCATTGCAATCGGTGAGCTGGTCTCTCCTTTTTTCTCTTTCAAGTATTTTATGAACATCATCTTCCAGCTTATGGAAAAATCCTCCATCGTTCATCGAAGTCTGAGAAGAGATCGGTTCCTGTTAAAAATAAGTATTGTAACAGATTTCCCTTTATACAAATTAATAATGAGGTAAAAACAATGTGCTTTAAAAATAGCTTGAGTAATGGAAAAAAAGACAACATTCTGATTTATTTATTTATTTATTTAAATCTCTTAGATCCTGAGAATACTCTGATTTTCACCTAGAGAACATGATACTAACTGAAGAGTCTAGAAATTAAAAGTCACCATTTAACTGATTACAATAAGACAGAAACATTAAATTAGAATCTGTACTTTTGCACTATGCCATCACTGATTTGTTTCATTTCACTGTCAACTATTCTTCCTGCTAGGTGTTTTTATGTTTGTGCACTGAGCCACAGCATAATAGCATTACAGTAATTTCTTACCTGATTTGCTTTCCTTTTTCTCTACAACAGTCTTTTACATTTTCAAGTTGCATCAACATTTAAGACTACTGGAAAACTAAATAAACAAGCACTAGCTCTAAGAAGGCCAATGCTACTGTTGCCAAATGCTGTACCTACAGACATATATCTCTTTTAAATCCACATCTGTAAAATTTTTCTAAATGCAAAGTAGTCAGTTTGGGACTACATAGCAGTTTAGCAATACAGAGAGTACCTGAATAATTACCTCCAAAACATAAGAATTATTCTGACTAGTTTAATTAAAAAAAAAAAGACTTACCTCATGTTTTTTAGCAACATTATCTGAAAAGAACAGAAAGAAAAAAGTACAGTAAGTCTCTCAAATCTTACACTGTTTGCTATTAAAACAAGCTGCTAAAATCAAAAGCGGCATCCCACATACATTTGCTTCAGTTAAAGTGGAAGACAATGTCTTTGGTACACAAACTTACTATTTGTTTGTTACTGTCCTTAAAGTCTATTTAGGCATGTTTCTCACTGTATATCTGACTGCCTTTCGTTCTCATGAATTAAGATATTAACGCTGTGCTATCAGTCTTTTTCCTACATTCAGAATCTCCTGAAAATACTGTAATTTAGAGAAAAATATCCTTAAGAAGAACACCTTAAAAAATAAATTACTTTCTTCCTTTTCCAGACCGTACCATTATTTCTTCACTAAAATTCACAATCTCTGCTCCATAGAAACAGATGAAAGAATTCTAAACATGTAAAAATGAGCATATACAAATACTTTTAATATTTACTAATTTGAATGAAAGACAGCATTGAAGAAAGGCAAATAGTGACTTGCTATTACTCAAATCTGAAAAACTCAGTTGCCTGAGAAGAGTAAACTCAGTAGAGCCCAGAAAAATCAAACAAAGAACAAAAACAAAACAAAAACAGTAACAGATTTATAAAGATAGTATGTGAATATATCTCCCACCCCAGGGATACATGAAATTATGTTTTTTGTAACCTCCTTTTTTTTCCTGATAATTTAACTTGCATATTATTATATAATGAACGTTTCGCTTTTAGACTTAGTAGTACATATTAGCTCCAACTTGTTTAGAGTTTGTTCAAACACTGAATGAACAAATGTTCAAACAAATTAATGAACAATGACAGAAGGGCATTTTGCTTTTAGTATACACGCTATCAAAATTCCAAGTAGAACAGCTCACTGTTACAATAAGGCATACCTATATTACTTTCTGACTGAAAATCTTTCAGGGACACAGTGAGAGGTTTGTCTTTTCCTTGCTGGTTCTTTCTTTTTTCTTTCTTATTCACAGACTTTGACTGAGGTGGAATACATTCCATGTTTTCATATTCCTAGAAGAAGAATAAAGTCCCACTGGTATAATTTTCTTCAATACTCTTTTTTTCCCCCCCCCCGAAGCATTACAAAGAAAAAATATGGTGATGATATACTAAAGGAAATTTCAGCCTGAACAGCAATTTGCAGGCTTTATATTGGTTTACGGACTCTAAGGTGCATATGAACAATTAAACATCCATTCTGCTTTCTGAAGTAGAGCACTGCTCTTCACTAAACAGCAAAAAAAATCAAATTGAGAATATAATGTAGTGAAATGCAGGAAGGCAGAATGCTAAATATACAGTGTAAGTTAGCACTTCCTTTTTTTTTTTTCAAACAAACAAAAAAACAGGTCCACTGTATCTTTATTTTATTCTCAAAATATGCTTACTCATTTAGGAGGAGTCAAGAGCTATTAGCACACAGCGATGCTCTATCAGTTGACTTTATCTCCTATTAAAATCAGGCAGGCTGTTAAATGATATCCATTTTAATCTGAACGCCACCTCCCCCCACATCTGCATTAATATTTTTAGCAAACTATCACTGTCCCAGATGTACATAAGAAAACAGCACTTTCAAGAGTGATTTACTTTACTTTTAAAACTCAATCTTCAAACTTCCAATGTTTTCAAATTAGGATGAATCCTATACATACCTTTTTGTGCTCTTCATATTCCAGTTTGCTTAGCAGCAATGCTTTTTCAAGATCAGCTTCAAACATTTCAGATGTCAGCTGAAGGAAAGAATTAACACTGTGACCAGTTGGTTAACAAAAAAAAAAAAAGCCTCTGAGACCACAAGAAAATTTCTGATATGTATTTTGCACAGCTGACAAAAAGCTTCACTGATGCAATACATGGAATTATCAACAATAAAATAACTTGCTCTGCAAAACTGCATAAAGGATGTATGCCTTGCTGTATGCTTACAAATATCTACATAATAGAGTTTCCACCCTGAAGATTTATTTATATTAGATTTCTTTAAAGTCTTTTCTGGATTTAGTCTAAAAAGAAAATCAGATGTTGTTAAGGGATGAAAAGTGTGATCATAAAAGGAAGTCTGCATTCTTTCTTTGCATAGGAAGGAGTAAGCATCCTCTATTGTTTTTGTTGTTTGAAACATAGCTCAGATAAGGTGATTTTCACCTTGAAGATGCATGTTTAACTCATTTAAATGAGAGGTCAAATTCACCAAAAATGCTAAATCGGAGAGCCATTTTTACACTTAAACTCTGGCACAATTTATCCTTTTGATTCTAACCTGACTTAGCCACCTTCTTTTGAAAAAGTAAACGATGTCCCCATAATCAGCATCCATACTTTTAAGGAACTCCTGGAATTGGTGATGATTCAGTCCCTTGAATGTTATGAAATTCACAACTTTGATGACAGTTTGCATGACACCCAGTTTTAAAACTTTCACACATAAATTTTCTTGGTGCTAGATGCAATGATATTTCATCATACATGAGTTTTGGGTTGTAATTGCATCATCTTATATTAATTTTTTAAGTCTCTCTCTCTTTTTTTTTAACCAGCCATCACTAGGGTCACCATCAGTAGCTATACCAGATAAGTTGACAAATGTTAAAGAAAATTGCTTTAATGTAATTTTTTACTGCTTCATACAAATCAAGAGATTTAGTTGTGCCTTTGAATGGCACCAAAGAAGCCATTTCTTCACTGACATAATATCTGTCATCAATAACTAATGAAAATGGTAAGTTGAGCCATATCTGTAGCATTTGTACATTCATCTGTTGCCAAATAAGATATGAAGATAGCAGTTTTACTCTCCAATTTTTTTTTTAATAAATTTTGCTATTTTTTCCAGTTTACCTGGCAGCATTCTGGTGAGAAAAACTGATTTTTAGAAAATAATTTTAAAAATGGTGGATCTATTTATTTACTTTTAATCAGGACACATTTTATCTGTCATGTATTTCACACATCGCTTACCACTCATAACAGACATCATCATCAGCAAGTGGCTCTGATTTTTTTTTTTTTTTTTTTTTTTGCAATCAGACTTGCTATCATGTAAGTAGCTTTTATAACAGAGGCCATTTGAGTTTTAACTTCTAAATAAATATTTTATTGAGGTGACAGACTTTTTTCAGTTCCAGTACTTTGTCTTTACAAAGCATTCCTTGATATGCGTCAAATCTGGCAGCATGTTTCTGGATGTAATATCTTTTCAAATTGCAATCTTTGAAAACCGACACAATTTCCTTGCCCGTTAAGCACAGTGCCATCCCCACGTCCCAGGGTCAGGCCACACAGTGGGGCAGAGCTGCTGCCATGATGACAAAGCAGCAGGGGGAGCGGCCGCAGGGGGAGCTGTGCTGGGCTGCACGCCGGCCGCAGGTTGGACGTGTCTGGTTTAAAGGGATCGCTACCGTCATCTCTGATGTGTTGCCAAATGGAGCCTCCTCACCATAGATTTCTCCTTTTTTATGTCCATAACTGAAGTGCTGTTTAATAACGACTACTCTAAACAGCTTTTTTTTTTTTCGTTCTTTGTATTTTAAATTAAGGTCCTTTACACTCACTCCAGCATAAACTATGAGAGCTGTTAGAGTGAAAAAATGACTTAATCTGTCTTAGTGTACTTCAACCAAGCTGAACCGAGTGGTGTACACTAGCTATTTAATCTATAGGAGCTTATGAGTTGTCATATGCTTAAAAGTAATTTATTTATTACACGGTGTAAGCACAGGCATTCTTTGAAAGTCTTACTTAACGATTACTACAGTCAGTCTTGTACAAGAGAAAACAGAAAACTGTCTTCTAGAGGTTTTTGTTGTTGTTGTCTTTTGTTTTTACTACCAGAATAAAATAATATCTAGAAAAAGAGACAGTTAAAGTACTCTCAGCATAAATTGTTACAAGATCTCACCCAGGCTTCAGGATGCTGTCACTCCTAACTTTGAGCCTAGTTTGTGGTTCAAGTTTAGTAACAACTGTACTGGGCCCAGCTGTGAAGATTTCAATAGTGGAGGACTTGTGAGGTGGCATGTGCAAGAGAAGGGGTGTGGGGCTGGACTGTGCCTGACACTGCAGCTGAGCCTGTCAGCCCAAGCTAGTGGTGGCTCTGAACCAGTTGGAGTTTAGCACCCTTGTGAGAACAGCTTAAAAGAGGGTGTTGAGTACTAGACAAGTAAACAAACCGGTGTCAGAGGCATAAGAGGAGGTGTGGAGTAGCAGCCTGATTGGGGGCCTACAAGTATGGTTTTCACAGGTTCTCTACAGTGAAGGAATCACCACACCATGGTCTCCTGCCTTCTGCACTGCGCATAGCCTTACCAAAGGGACTGCGTGCTGCATGCTGCAAGGAGAATGGAAAGCAAAAAGTGGGGCAGAATGAGGTTTTCTTCTGGTTTCTTTTTGAGGGTTTTTTTTTTTTTTTTTTGGAGTGAGGTATTCTGTTTGTTTGTTTAAAACTTGTCTGTTTTATTTCAATACCAGAATCAGTAAGGACAAACTCGTTAACTGACAATAAATAAATTGATTAAAATTCCTCCAAAATCTGCAGACTGCTTTTGCCCACAGGAATTGCTGGATTCAATCTGACCAGGGTAGTTATCTACCAAAAATTAGTGATTTCCTATTACACTGAAAAGATCCATAGGAGCGCAAAAAAAAAAAAGAAGAGAATGGGGATGGAAAAAAGTACCAAAAACAGAACAGTTGGCATGAAAAAAACATGGTAAGCTCACAACAAAGATGAGCTTGGCATTTATCACTTAATGTGTTTAGGTAATAATTTAGCACACGAGATCCTAAATTATCAAGCATTTGTACTACCACAGTGTTGTTACAAATATTAAACAATTGTATAGTGGAATCTCTAGTATAAAAATAATCCTATCAATTTACCTATTATTCGTTCAATTCAGGTCAGAGCTGAGTGAAGCTGGCTGTGTAACCTTTGTTACTACTTCCAAAGCTGAGGTGCAGCATAGACCTGACTTTTCTCACAGCCGGTCACCAACACCTTATAAGCACATTCAGTCTTGCTTATATATGGACAAACCGCCTCCAAATAGACAGCCCACTATAGGCCCACTATCACTCAAGCCTATCCAAAGTCCAGAAATCACATTCCTTTTCTCACGTACTCAAGAGGCACATTTGATACCCATTTCTGGGTACATGTAAAATCCCTCAAATTGAGATCAAACACACAAAGCTCTTAAAGCAACTCTCTAAAGCACTGAAGATGACAGACTAGTATTGTGGATCATATGTATGGAATAGCTCTGTGGTTCAGACAAATCTAACTTTTGACTTCATCTAGACATCTTGAAAAGGAAGGTGTCAGCAGTATGATCATTTGATCAAGTAAATATATCAAAAGGAACACTTCACACGGTAGAAGATGATCTCTGAAGAGCAGCATGCCTTTCCACAGCACCTCTATGAAAGCAGGGAGCCATGGTTTCTCATTCGGTGTTGAATATCACCTTCATTACAGTATATCATTATGAAGAATTTGAATCCATACCTCCTTGCTCTGATAAAACATGTAAACTGGAATTTGAGGCTACATGTCAATTGTGTTCTTCAATACAGAGATTTTTACCAAGTCTTATGACACAATCTGTGTAACTTCACAAAAGGTACACAAGGAAATCAAAAGCTAACAACAATAACCAACATATGATGCAAGCTCAACTAAACTAAGGTAGTTGGGCAAACAAATCTTTTTTTAAACAAGTGTTACAGATGTGCCATTTTCTTTGGGAGTTCTACATTTTTAAGTCTGCTGAACTCACTTTGTAGTCAGCATCCAGGCTTTCCCCTAATAAAATGTAGTTTTCATATGCTTCAAAACAGCTCTCATTTTCATCAACACAGCATGTGCACAGTGTTAGATTTTAATACATATAGTTATTCTAGGAATAGACAGGCACTTCATGGAAACTGTATGTAGATTCACACATTAAAACGCTTGATATCTGTGTGCTCTGCATCCTGGGTGTGCATGCTAGGACCATGTGCCCAGCTCTGCAATAAAGAAATGTCAGCTTTCTAACTTGTCAATTGGGTTGACAAGTTTTATTCCTGGATTTTGGTAGCAGTACTACTGTAGTAATTGCTCTACAGTTATTTTATAAAGAAAAAAAAACCAAGGCAACTTCACAGTAGCAGAGCTTATATGTCAGTAGGAACTAAAATGAATAACACTTGACTCTTTATAATTGAATTTGCTTTGTCTGACCATTTTGCCATCTAATAATTAGACTAATATTCTCCTTTTTAACTGAAATAATTGCTTCATAGCATGTAGAATATAAAAACATCTATTTAAGGTACAGGTTTGTTTTGTTCAGTACACAAAGTAATTCTGAAGCTAATTAGCTCTGAAAATTTTCAAAGGAAATATTAGATCATTACTCCACCAATAGGACAATCATCCGGAAGCCTGAAAAGCTAAGAACTTTACTGTATCTAAGGAAGCATCTATATCAAAGCACTAGCAACATTAAAAACAAACAAACAAAAAAACAAAAAGGACAGCATCTATGTGTCATTTTTTATCAATATAGTTCCCTACATTTTTCTCTCAACTATAATAAGAAACTGTTCAAGACAATATTTTCTGGAGAGATTTGAGCTGAAAACATCCATAAGTGAAAACAGCATCCTAGTAGCTGCTAGCGTGCCAGTGTAGAAGTTGAATAAGAAAGTTTCAAAAATGCTTTTTAATTCCAGTTTATGTCGCTTATTCGCAATTCTTAAAAGTCTGTGCAAAGCTAAATACTCTGAAGGGGAAACCAAGGAGTCAAAACTGCACTATCCACAGTGAATTGATATGTCGGAAGATTTACATAATGAATTACATTAAAAGAAAGCAAATCTACATAGCAGGCAACTTCATTGATTAACATACTTCAGGGAAGCCACAGACAGTTGAATACAGTAAGCTGTACCTGTTCATCTCTTTGCCTCCACTCTTGCCAATTTTCTTCCTGAGAGTCCTTCTGCACTGCAGCGTGCAGTTTTTGTTCATGCTGAGATAGACAACCTCCATGGGAGGATTTCTGAGGAATCTTCTTAAAAGCAAGGTTTCTGAGCTGAAAAACAAAATTCCATTTCACATTAATCAAAGTGTTACTAAGAAAGAGCCTTAACAGAATGATAAAGGTATTCAGACACAGGCCAACGGACTTACATGTGCTTTACTCTATTCTATTGCCTGGGCTACATTTTTGTTTAATCAAATACAGTACATACCATAATAATTTTTTTAGTAGTTGATTAGAAACACCAGTCACACAACATAAAATAAATATATCTTGCCAGGTGAAAATACTTTGAACAGATCTATGACATACTTCAGTTTTCATGTTGGTTCAGATACTACTGTGGGCTCACACCTGAACCAAATTATATACAATACCAATGAACATGTGGTATACAGTCCTGCTATCAACCAACAGAGGAACTAGAGGTTCTGGTAGGAAAAAGAATTAGGTAGACAGTCTTTGAAGTTTTTCAACACTCTAAAGTTGGTCCTATTTAAGAACCTATAATAAAAATTACCTTTTATTGCTGCACCACGTGGATACAACAGGTCAATGTTAATTCTTTACATAATTAAAAACTTTGATGGTGAAAACCTGTCAATTTTGGAACTCAATGACATTCACTGGTAAAAGCATAGGCATAAACAGACATGCTGGTTCCCTCTATTTCACACAAAAGCAGCACAAAAACAATCTAGTATCAATTTACAGACAGGGACTTCCTTATCCTGCTCTATAGTTTGAGCTACATTTTTCATTAATCAGACAAAGTACACACCAACTTGTATGAAGAACTATTTTGAAAAAGAAAAAAAAAAATGCAGTTTGATTCAGTAGTATTTCTTTCACAGAAAGAAAGCAAAACAGTGACTTCTCAGGGACAGAAAAAGGGGTATTTATCAAATAATAATCCTGTCCACTGCTGGAATTACAACCCTTTTACCTCATTGGCTTCACTCTGCTGCTGTTCTTTCTTTCTTCTCCTTTTCTCTCTTTTCTTCTCATTTGTAGAAGATCTACCCTCTGATGCTTGAGATTTACCAGCACCTTGGCCACTTCTGCCTTTTCCAGACTCTGAATCTGTATCACTTTCCAGTTGCAGTAAGGCAAAACGAGATGCAGTGGTAGGAACTGAACTCATTACAACAGATGCCATTGCTATGTCTGAAATCCTACTCAGCTGCTTCTCTCAGTGAAGAGTTTCCTGGGAAAGTAGCACAGAATTGAAAGTGAAAACACTGTTGATAGAACAAGTGATAATTTGATTCTGTCACCCACAGAAGTTTTGTCTCAGAAAGCACAAGACAGTGTTGGGATTAAAAAAAAAAACTCTACTACTTCTTGGTATTTTAACTACAGCATAGTTTATATCTGAAGAGCTATCTATAAAGAAAGAATAAACTATAAGGCAGATACTTTAAGCTAATGCATTTGTTCCTGAGGGACTGAATTTTAGTGGGGGGAAAAAAACCACAAGTAGTCAGCTCTAAAGAAACTGGCCTTCATGGTCCAGGAAGAAAATGACACAACAGAATAGAATAGTGTAGTGTTACAAAACCATTTCAAATTCTGTCCCTGCAGCCTGACAAACATGATTTAACAAAGTTGGTATTCTGCATATGCAGGCTCCAGTTTGAGGTAAGCCGCCTTATCTCTTCTTTTACAAGTTCAGTTTTGTTTGCAGGTCACTGGAAATTCAATAAACAGTATTCCTCACAGGAAGGTGAGCCTGACATTTTGGCCAATAATGTTCTCAAGCATTAACTTCACCTGTTTTTACACCAAAACAAAGGATGTGCTGAAGAGAGGCAGAACTAAAACACACATGCTTGCAGTTGCCACCCGTACCTATACACAACACATACATCCCCCCATGACATCATTCCAAAGCCCAAATCATGTATCTAGTATAAAAATTATAACTTTGGCATAGGAATATTTGTAAAATTGTAGTTTTCCCATGCAGAGTTTAGAAAATTAACTGAGTATTGAAAGCAGTCATATTCATCCGCAATGACAAATTACACAGAAAACAAACACTAGATATGCTGATGTATTATGATAGAGGTTTAGTAAAACACACACTTTTTGCTTATGATCAGAAGTAATCTTTGTAGTTTGACAAGTTGAATGTCTGCTTAGTTGGTCTTAACATTCTTTGATAATAGTGAAGAAGCAACCCACGTGAGAACCTACAGAAGACTCAACAGGCTCCTTCTATCAATTAACACCAGACTTTCTCAAGTACAAACTTCTATTGTAGCTCCAGTATACTCAGGTATATCAACAGGTAACAGTAACAGCCTAGCAAAAACCATTACCTAAAAGAATTATTTAAAAGGAATATGACATTTCACTTTTCAAAGATGAAGGAACCAACATGTAAGCTCATACTGCTCTGTTCAAGTTCACAGGAGTTACAGACAGCTTCTCTGACACACAAAGAATTGTATGACATACAAATCAGACATTATCCTACCGCACCTCTTTCAAAAAGAAAACAAGATAGTGAAGGCTGACATATTTTCAGAATAAAACATACTGTGCAACAAATTGTGAGTCTACCTGATGCCAACGTTCAGATTCTTTGATCAGACCACAACCACAGATCTAGGGGAAAAAAGAACAGAAATACAAAATACCCAGGTCAATAATACCTAAAGTATAATATCTTATGTTTTAAGTGACAAAACAGCATAATAAAAGCAGATTTGGGAGCACACGCATCTGTATGTGCACATACAAGTATGCAGACATTTAAGTCTATTTCAATTCTCAGTAACTGTATAGTTATCCAGCTTAGGAGGTTAGTTAGAGCTGAGAGACTGTACTCTTATTAGCTGAACATGCAGTAAATTGGAACCTCAACCTTGGAGAAGAGATTACAAATGCACCTTCATAGAAAAAAAAAAAAAGGCACCAGAGACAAGCTACACAAAAACTTACAATACTGGATGTTGCTCTTGGCACTAACCAGATAACCCTGGAAGTTTACAGACTCCCTACTGTATTTGACGCAAGAAAATAAGCTAGTGAAATAAGCTAGTGAAGTACAGTACTCTTCTCAGTAAAAGTCTTGAATTTCCAGTCCCTCTCAACTAATTGTGGTATATGTCTTTATTTCATGCAAACACTTAAATGGTACAACACATTATTACAGTTCACAGCAGCTAATGGTGCCAGATACATCTGTTTACCCATGCAGTCAAAAAACATCATATGTAGCTGGAAATCTGCACCATTCTGAAATATGACTGCAAACTCCCTTCTCCCTCATCTACAAATACAGTACAGTATGTATACCTTTGCTGTCTTCATGTAGTTGGCATGCAGTAAAAGTCCAGCTGACAAGTATATTTAATAAGTACTACCCGTGGAATTCTACTGTTACAATTCACTGAAATACAATGGCCACGACAAGATGACAAATATTTATTCCTCAATTATATTTATTCCTACAGAATAAAAATGGATAGAAATGAGTTTATGAAGGAAACAGCAAACACATGAGATCACTGTTTTTTTGTTTGTTTGTTTTTAGTTAGGACTAGAAAAGCTGTTAACATTGCTAATTTAGTTAGTAGGACATTTCAATACAACTATTCATATTACAGCAGGATCTAATTACCCCACTTCTGCAACATTTAAAGATAGATACAGTGATTCACTCCAGCCTGCCACCACGCCAGGCTTCAGATTTTAATATCACATCTGCAGATCTGATAGATAATTTGTTTTGAGTACTCAGCATTTCAGCTTCAAACTTTGTCTCCCAGTGCCCCCACCTCAGAAAACCAATGGACGGGCACCTAAAAAGCTTTCAGCTAACGACGGGCACTTGCAAGCCCACCGACATGTCTGTATGTACCCCTCTCAGTTCCTCCTCAACCCCAGAATGGAACTGTAAGTACTCTTGTTCTTCATTACTATAGACAATCAGAAAATACGTAAAAAGCACTGCATTCTTGAGACGTTGCTTAAAGAAGCTTTTAGATTGCAAAAAGAAAGTGTTCATGTATCACAGAGGGTTTTGTAATTTTAGACCAAACAAAGATTAGAAACATCCCTTTGATTTTTTACAGTGATTTCAAGTACGGGCTGTAAAGTCTGGTAAAATTTGGCAAGTAACAGTCTGTCACCCAAAGCCTGTTTATTTAATTGAAGATACTTCCTTTTCCTACTATGTAGATTACAGTGAAAATCTGCAAGAGTAGGAAAAGGAAGCAAAATGTGCTTTCAGGCGTGTGGTACTGTTTCCACTTGTGTTTTGTGCTAGCAACTGCATTGCCACGGATTTCAGAGAAGACTCCAATGTCTCACAGTAAGTAGCCCTTCATTCCTGTGCTACTAAGAGATCACTGAGCGATAGATTTCAGAAAGTTGCAACATCGTTATGGCACAGATAGACACGAAAGACCAATGAATAACTCCGTCTCAAAACCTTCTGCTTTGCGTATCACTAGCAGACTGAGTTTGTGCAGTTTGTTCCAAACTGCAGGAGCTGTGAGCACACCTCCTTAAGGCAAAAGTACCTACCATTCAGTTTCACGCGTCACAAACTGAAGGTAAGCACTATACATATATACCACATAATTTGAAGGCAACATAGAAGCATACGTTATTACTATTAACCATTAATTTGTTACTGGTTATACTCTTCAACAAATCACATCAGCCTCCGTGAACAGATTATTATTACTGTATCTAGAGTTCCAGTAACTTGGAATCCCTTATGAGTGACTCACATTAACTCATAAAGCATGCCAGACAGATTTTGAAATGCTGTAGTTTTAAGATCTCTACTGTGAGCTGCCCAGTATGCATGCTAGGACACTCTAACTCGGTTTGAACACCAGCAACTGGCTGGTCTGTGTGCAGCTCTGCACATGAATGCACACATAAGTGGCAAGGGTTTGCCCAGCACTACGAATCCAGCAGTGCACCACCATTTAGGAGACTGTAGGCCCATTTCAGTAGCACGCTTTCAAGCGCCTAGGGAATAACTGCACAGTTTTACATGTGGTGCTCTACTATTCTAAGGAAAACATGCGGAAGAGCTCAAAAACGCACAATTTCCTTTTAAACCACTTCCACCTAATAGAGACACATTTTCAGAAACTTAGAAAACAGCATCTTTCCACACACAGTCTTCCTGTTTCTACTACTAAGATAGTATTTGTGATCATCTGTAATCACGATACAGGCTTAACGAACACCTTAACTGTCGATCGATCTCAGTATTTGCTTGCAAACCTGAGACATCACTAAAATACATAGTACTCATTTGTGTGAAGGAATAAACTCATTCTCTGCTGGCACAGACCAAGCGTTGCTCTTCCTGCACCCGACCTACTGATCTTTGGCCATTGGTACATTTATCACAAGCTCTAGCTACGCCACCAGTGAGCCTGCAGGGAGTTCTGACCCGTCCAGCCAGATCATCAGCTTTCCTTTCTTCAGTTACCTTTGTCTTTTATACCAACTGACCAAAAGCTATGCAGAGACATTAAAGTGTTCTAAATCCTTGAACTTACTGAAGCCAACTCAAGCCATCCACTTGTCAGTGAGCTCCTCCAGTAACCTCAGTGCCACACACCCTGTTTCCAGAACCCACGCAAAAGCCTCAGCACCGGCACGCACAGCAGCCACCAATGCACAGCTTTCAAAAGGTAAACGGGTTATGGATGAATTTACCACCAAATTCTCAGAAAGTAAGTGATTTTGAAGGAGGAAGGACATTTTTATAAACCATCCTTTAGTCCCACTATGAAAGCGCAGGAGTGACCGGGCAAGTCTGACTTCAGCTTCCTCACAGCACGCTGGCGAGGCTTGCTCTCCACAACTTTTGCTCTCCTGTCCCCGAAAAGTTAACAGAGGGCGAGTTACCGCATTCTGACAGACGCGCGCCCTGCACCCCGCCGCACGCAGCCGGCTCACACCGCGCGGCGCGAGGAGACGGCGGCTGCTGGCAGCGCTCCGTGAAGGACGGGGCAGACGGGACGGAGCGCCGCGGAGCCGCACGGGGAGGCACAGCCGGCTGTGGGGCTGTAAACGCGGCCCGGGCCGCCCACCAGAGGCGCACGGACGGAACCCCCGAGCTGCCGCCCGACGCCGCCCTGGGACAGACGGAACGGCCTCCGCTCCACCGCCGGGACGCGGTGAGGCCCGCTCCGAAAGAGCCCGAGCGCCGGCAGCAGCTCTCCTTCCTACGGCCACTGGCCCAGCGCGGGCAGGGCAGGATAGGGCAGGGCAGGGCAGCCCCGTCTCTGGCCAGCACCGTCGCAGGCAGAGCAGGAGGGGAGGAGGGCAGGGCAGGGAGCCGACAGCCGCGGAAGCGACGGACAGGCGCGACCCGCAGGACACTCACTCCAGTCGCGGCGACACTGCGAGAGGGCAACGGAGCGGCCACAGCCCCTCGGCGGGCGGCTATAACGGCCCGGGGGGCGGCGAACGGCAGCCGGACTCGCGCGGCCAGGGGGCGGAGCGCGGCGCGGAGGGGCGGGGCGGGGCGCTGCAGCGCGGGCCGCCCGTTTGTTTATCGGCCGCGGCCGCTGGTTGGCCCGGAGCTGCGCGGCTGCGTCACGCGCGGCGGCGTTACGGCCGGGCCGGGCCGGGCCTCGCGGCGGCCGGGCGGCCTTTACGGGGTCCTGCCTGGGTCAAAATAACCGCGGGCGCGCGGCTGCCGCCGGCCGGCGCAACGACAGAGGTCGAAGGGGGAGTGGGCCCGGCCGCTAGGCTCGGCCCGGGTGACGTGGGGCGCAGGCGTGCTCCTGCCGCACGTGTGCCCGCTGCCCGCGCGGCCGCTTCTCGTGCGGCGGCAGTTGAGAGGCCTCGGCACCGGGGCTGAAGTAACGCTAACGGCAGAGAGCCTGGTAGGGGGCTCGAGTCCACTCTGGTCTTCATAAGCTACGGAGCATCTTACCTGTGCCAGCTGACGTGAAGCGGGAGTCCCGATCCTTGTCCGCTGGACAGCTCTCTCGGAGAGATGTTCTCTGTCACAGAGCGGCGCCATAACAGCGGAGTCGCAGCTGTCCCAGCAGGGCAGGTTTCAACCGCGCGCTGCGCTCTGTCGCCGCGGCATCGCGTCCGTCTGGCAAAACAAACCCACCCACCACCCGCGTCCTCCGGCTCGAACAGCCGGCGCGGCACAGCGGGCGCGCTGCCTGCGGGTACCGCGGGGTTTGCCGTCGTCTTCGGAGTTCGTTCGTTCAGTAAAAACTACGAAATAGCAGAACCCCATGAAGCGTGCGTTTGATGAAGTGAAGCCGGCACGGAATAAGCCAATTAATGAGCATTCTGAGCCTGAACAACAGAACCGACGTGCTGTTGTCTGTTGAGTAAAACTCGGTTCAGTCTGGGATCTTCAAATCACTCTGACTAAAACTCACTTTCCCGGGGTAAAAGGTCCGCACCCACATATAGCTAAAACCTGTTAAAATTCACCTTTAAGTTCCTAAGGACAACAGTTGTGACTTTTCTTTCTGTTTGTTTTCAGATTGGGTAAAACTTCACATACTGCAGGACTTGCTTCTCAAAAGTGATGCAGTTAATATTTGCACGTGTCAGAGGATTTCTGCAAATTCTCTGCATGGGATTACAACTGCCATTAATACATAGTTCATAAGTAAAAATCTGTAATGGGAATGGAAAGAGTTCATTAAAGAAATTTATTCCCCAATAATAACCTTTTGTTGACACAGTGGAAGGAAGGGATGCCATTCAGAGGGACCTCAACGGACTGGAAAGGTGGGCACAGGTGAACCTAATAAGGTTCAACACAGGAAAGTGCAAGGTTTTGTACTTGGACTGGAGGAATCCCAGTCATTTATACAGACTGGAAGGAGCAGTCCCTGAGAGCAGCCCTGCAGAGAAGGACCTGGGGGTCCTGGTGGATGACGAACTGAATGTGAGCCAGCAGTGTGCTTGTGCAGCTTGGAAAGCAAATGGTACCCTGGGCTCCATCAGAAGAGGGGTGGCCAGCAGGGACAGGGAGGTGGTTGTCCGTCTCTACTCTGCCCTTGTGAGGCCCCATCTGGATTACTGCATCCAAGTCTGGAGCCCTCAGTAAAAGAAAGAGAGCTGTTGGAGAGTGTCCAGAGGAGGGCCATGAAGATGATCAGAGGACTGGAGCACCTCCCCTACAAAGACAGGCTGAGGGAGCTGAGCCTGGAGAAGAGAAGGCTGTGGGGTCACCTAATTGCAACCTTTCAGAATATAAAGGGAGCCTACAAACAGGAGAGGAGTCAACTCTTTACAAGAGTAGATAACATCAGGACAAGGAGAAATGGTTTTAAGTTGAAGGAGGGAAGATTTAGGTTGGATATCAGGGGGAAGTTCTTTACCAAGAGAGTGGTGGGGTGCTGGAACAGACTGCCCGGAGAGGCTGTGGATGCCCCATCCCTGGAGGTGTTCAAGGCCAGGTTGGATGGGGCCCTGGGCAGCCTGGTCTAGTACTGAATGTGGAAGTTGGTGGCCCTGCGTGTGGCAGGGAGTTGGAATTCATGATCCTTGAGGTCCCTTCCAACCCAGGCCATTCTGTGATTCTGTGAAATGCAGTGAGCTGCCATCACAGTGTTCAGATAACTATAACAGAGAATTCAGGTCCTAACTTTGTATTCATGATTACTAGCTAAGCATCAGAATAGATTACTTTTTTATTATTTTTTCTGTAGTTATTTTAGCTGAGAAATAGCTGTTAATAAGTAAAAATAATGGCATGAGATCACTACAAGTCAATGTTGTCTTTATAACCATATTGCACATAAGTGAAATGTCAATGAAGGCAATAAATACTGAAGAATAACATTAAGAAAGTGTTACAAAGAGGGATAATAAGAGCCTATCAGATAAAGCCTTGGACTTAATTAGCAGAAGCAAGAGAAACTACATATTTTCAGAGAGTTAAAAAGCAAAACATTTTGTTTTAGCTCTATTAGAGTTATGTACAACAGAAAAGAGAATCGCAGAATAGTCTGGGTTGGAAAAGATTTTCAAGATCTTTAAGTCCAACCATCAACCTGACCTACAAAGTCCCATCACTAAACCATGTCCCTGAGTGCCACTTTCACTTGTCTCTTAAGTACCTCCAGGGATGGAGACTTCACCATGTCCCAGGGCCATTTTATGACCCAAGTGCAGCACCCAGTACTTATCCTTGTTGAATGTTGTGCAGTTTGAGTCAGCCCATCAATCCAGCCCATCCAGATCCTTCTGCAGTACCTTACTGCACTCAAAAAGATCAACAATCCCACCTAACTTGGTGTTGTCCACAATCTTACTGAGGGTGCACTTGATCTCCTCATCCAGATCGTTGGTAAAAACAGCCAAACTGGTACCAAGAATTGCAGCCACTGCCACGGGACGAGACTGATGCATTAGTTTCAGAAAAGCAAGGTCAGCTATCCCCCTCGTTTTATGGTTTTGCTACTCCTTTGAATATTTAATTAAAAGTAAGTTTTGCTACATATACACATTAACTGTAACTGGTACTGGTGGTACGTCAGTAGAGGTTGAATCTTCCCACCAGTATTCCATTCCGTGTTGTTACTGTACAGCAGAGGAGCAGTCTGACACAATGGCCTCTGACATGGAAGTGCATATGAAGCAAAGGGATGTCATCAAATTCCTCGATTCAGAAAGAACTGTACGCATCCATTGACTCTTGCTGAACACTTATGGGCACCAAACAATGGATGTGAGCATAGTGAGACGGAGGGTGACATGTTTTGGCAATGGTGACAGTGAGTCACTTCCACTGGTGCAGATTTTTACCTGGGCGGCATGCAGGCTTCTGTTTGTCAGCGGTGAAAATGCATAGCTCATGGTAATGAATATGTTGAAAATTAGAGTTTTGTAGCTGAGAATTTACTGTATGAAGCAGTGTTGTTGTGTTCTTTGTATCTGTTGTGCTTAGCATAGAAATAAATAGGAAGCATTACTTTTGGAACAACCTACGTGTGGCTCAAGACGATTCCTCTTCACTCAGTACAGCCCAGACAAGCCAAAAGGTGAGACACCCATGCTCTAAAGTGTCAGCAGGCATCTACTACTGATTGAACTGCACTTTCTTAAATTTACCTTTGCTTATTTTACATGCACCAAGAAGAGGCTTTTCATTTCTGGAAACTTAAAAACAAGACAAATTAATATTTATCTGTAGAGTAGTGTGAGATGTATGATAATGCACAGAATTATCCCTAAGCAGAAATGCTTTCAGTAATTCTTTCACTTAATATGGAGATGCAGTAAATAAGTATACATTTTAAACTGTATTTACTTGTTTCTGTTTATTGCTTTTTGTCTACAAACATGGAGTACAATATACACTAATATTTAACATTAGTAAGACTCTGTTGTTACTTCCATGAAAGTACAAAAAAAGGCCCCAGTCCTTATCTTACAATTGAGCAGAACAAGAGAAAATAATAATAACTGTGAATGAAGCTATCATTTGACTAGCTAAATGGTATCTAACCAATTAGAATATAATGTTTTGCAGACTACTTATAAAATTTTAAATGTGCCACAAGACAATAGGTCCATTTATCATGTTGTTAACATCTCTGTGATATGGACAAATTTGTTCTTTGCTTGCAGCATGGAAAAACGCAGTTCCTTCTTATCTATAGCCACCTCTGCTATACACAACAACAAGCCCAGACAACAGCAGAGTAAAAGTCCTTTTGCTAAATATATCTAATAATCCACAACATTTTGAACATGACCACTTGAAGTCCACTGCTGAAATAAAACTAACCTTACTTTCAGCAGTTCCTCTTTTTATGCAGCAGAAAGTTATGGACAGAAGTATTAAATTCGTTTAATTGTGGTCCTTCTGTTGTCTGCCTTCAAGTTTGTGCAGCTGTTAAGCATATACTTCTCAGTAAGCACAGTACACATACAAAAAAGATTTGCTTTTCATCCTGAGCTGCCTACCAACAACAAACCAATGGATCTGTGTAGTCCTGGCTCTGAAGCAGATAAGAAATCCAAAGATCTGTGTTCTAAATGGAAGGACACAAACAACAAGGACAAAGAAAATACTGTATTTGTCCATCTAGCTTCCCTAGAAGATGCTGAATTTGGTTATCTTTTGTTTGTTTTGTTTGTTTGTTTCATACTCTAGTAGTACAAAAACAAATGTCACATATTGAGGTTCCCAAAATTCAATTGTTTAAAAGCCACAACAAACAAAGCCATAATATGAAATAAGCAGTTCTCTTAATTTCACAAATAGGCTGTAAAAACTATTCTGCAAATAAGATATATATTTCGGGGGTGAGTAAAACTTCTAGCTCATACAATAGGACTTTTAAATAATGGTAATTAAATATCATTTAAAAGAAAATCTTTCACAATCCTTTCAAGTAACAAATTTATTTTGAGGCATCAATTTTGATCTCGGGCATGGTTTGCATGAAATGTATTTAGAAAAAGGCTTACAGAAGTCAGTCATTATCAGTACTGGGCAAGATTCTGGAAACTGTATCTTCTAGCTACATCTTGAAATAAATTAAGTAATTCCCTATTGTTTCTAACACAAGAGAGCAGAACGTTGCTCTGGGAAACCTAAATTACACATGGTGCAGTGCACTTCACAGGGCAGTTTTTGAAAAAATGTGTCTTTTTATTTTCCAAATCAGTGGGAAAAAAACCTAAAATCATATAATTTATTTAATGTTAAAAGGACTTTGAATGATATGCCCACAGATACCATGTTAGCTAAAATCTAAGAGTCACTGAAACTGTGTGAACATCACAAGTACCTACTAGCCAGAAGAACCAAAGCAGACTTACTCATTTATTTGTGGCTATTATGTAACAAGAGCATCAACACAGAAATCTAGCAACATTGCTTTATAAGCAACAGATATTAAAAACTCAATAAGGAGTAACTATGTCTTAGTGATACTACTTTTTGTCCATTTCAATGGAATCTGGAGCAATAAAACTGACACCAGCTCCAAGGCTTGAGCGCCTCAAAGATAATTCAGAGGGAGGGATATGACGTAACTCTCTCCGAGATAGTTTTACAGGGGTTACTCCTTGAAACTGTGTTACAGTCTCTCTTCTCTGGATGACAGAAGGTAGATGAGAATGAGGCTTCAAAGGCTGAGTTTCATCTTCTCCTAGTCTGTCATCAACAATGCTTGAGGAGCGCTCTTTGTTGCATCCAAATTCTGATACATCTTCTCCAAGCTGGTACGAATTCTGCTGTGTTCTTAAAGTATTTGTTCTCTCTGCTTCTTTTATTTTTCCTGCTTGACAATAGGTTTTCAACTTGAATTCTTCAGATGCAACGTCTGCTTCATCTTGACTGGATGCCTTGTCACCAGCACTGTTATCTAAAACAAAATTTATCAGGAGATATGTAAGCAAAAGTCCAACTCTTCTGAGTACCCGACATCAGGAAACATTAGAGAGCTGGTATGGTTTTACACTGTGCATAACTGTAGTGTGAAGGTCATCTAAAGTCATATTAATCTCATTTTTTTTGTCACAGAATAACAGCATTGCGAGGTGGAAGGGACCTCAAGAGATGAATGAGTCCCAACCCTCCTGCTAAAGCAGGTACCATACACAGGTCACACAGGTAGGTGTCCAGATGGGTCTTTAATATCTCTATAAAAGGAGACTCCACAACGTCTCTGGGCAACCTGTTCCTGTGCTCTGTCACCTTGCCATAAAGATGCTCTTCTGCTTGTTTGTATGGAACTTCCTATGTTCAAGTTTTAGGCCTTTGCTCCTTGTCCTATCACTACACACCACTGAGAAGAGCCTGGCCACATGTACCTGCCTCCCATCTAAATTTAGGTATCTATGAGCATTGATAAGAACCCCCCCTCAGTCTTCTCTACCCCAGGCTGAACAGACCCAGGTTATTCAGTCTTTTCTCATAGAGGAGATGCTTCAGGCCCTTTATAATCTTTGTGGCCCTCCACTGGACTCCTTCTAGGAGATCCTTGTCTTTTATGAACTACAGAGCCCAGAACTGGATGCAGTATTCTAAATGTGGCCTCACCAGGGCAGAGTAGAGGCTGGCCACCACCTGCTGGCCATGCTCTTTTTAATGTATCCCAGGAGACTATTGGCCCTCTTGGCCACAAGGGCACACTGCTGGCTTATGGCCAACCTGTTGCCCACCAGAACACCCAGGTCCTACTCAGCACATCTTAACTCCAGCAAGTCATTCCCTAGCTTGTACAGATCATGCAGTTAATGCTCCCCAGGTGCAAGACACTATACTTGCTCTTGTTAAACCTCATCTGTTCCTTTTTCTTTAAAAGCCTGTCATCTACAAAAACATCAGAGGGAATTGCTTTCCTCTCACTCTCACTTTCTCACTCGCTTTCCTCTGACTCAATGCTGTAATACAAGCTTCATGATTCTAACTTGTAACGTAGGCAGTCTTAAAACAACTCAACCACGACAGTCAAATAAAAAACTATTTGTGTTTTCAAAAGCAGTCTGCAATTACACTAATAGAACATAGAAAATATACTCTGCAAATGTGACTTTAAGGTACATGGAAGTTTTGAATTATTTTTAAAACTCACCAACAATTTTTTTAATTACATTGTATTATGGCTCAAAATGTATTCATTTGAAAAGTAACTAAAAATGATACAAAAATACAGATCACTCCTTACAAATGTTGCAAACATATGTGTTTGAAAAAGTTGGAAATTCAAAGAGATCTTCCTCTCCCTTTTGCACTTTGCTACAATTTGGCTAAGATGTGTGTTTCTCTGCAGGGAAACATGTCCATAACTACATGCTTCTTTGTGTATTAAACACAGAATGATCTTTCTCGTGCTCAACTACAATCCAGCCTCTACAATATTTGTGTTCACACCATCACAGTGTACTTCAGAGTAATTAACCTTCTCTTGCCTTGGGGGCTGAACCTGAGAGCAACACGTGTGACCAACATCTATGTGTTAGAAGACATAGCATTATCTCAAGTGGAAAGCAACAGAAACGTTAATTGAGAGGAAGAACCAGTTATACTGAGCTTTAAAAAGAAACACAGAGCCATTATGCATTTGAGGTGGTCGTGGTAACATCGTGAGGTGTGAAATATCTAAATTGAACCTTTTTTTCTCATCCTCTCAAACAATGTTATTGCTAGTTGGTTTTTTTTGTTTGTTTGTTTTTTGGTTTGGGGTTTTTTTGGACAAAGCACGGAATCACAGTAGCAAGTTATCTTTTTACTACAAATATCTTTAAGCCTTTATGAGGAGTACTTTATTAAGTTACTTTTAGTAACTGAAAGTATGGAGCTCCTCATGGACAATCTCACATTAAGTAACTTCTGTGAAATCAAGTGCTAGCAGCAGAATTACGTTAATTAAGGTTTTAAAATACTGGCATCTCAAGTGTGGTATGCTACAAAGCTGTTAATTACCACTCAGGCAGCAAAATACCATTTTCTTCATCACAACAGTGATTAATATATATTAATATATATAACTACTGAAATTGTACTAGAATACAGAGAAAAGTAAACAAGAATGTGCAACACTGATTATTAAGTACCACTGCTGCATTTACAAGCCAAAGATGTCTCTCCTTTGAAACTTGAGGAGATATAGTACATTCTTGGAGAACAGTTCAGTGAAAATACAGTTTTTATGTCTATCTGATGTTCACTACCGCTCAGATGGTCTACAGGTAGTGAACTGCCTGTTCACTACCGCTCAGATGGTCTATGGAGAATTGCAAAAGCATTTTAAGATAATGTACTTACATTTAGAGGGTGGAAGTAGTTGGTGGGATGACTCTCCAAGGAAGCTTTTCAATTTCTTCTTCAGCTCTCTGCTGGTTTTCTTGTAGAAAAATAACTCCTTTTCCAGTTGCTGGACTTTCACTTCATACTCTTTCAAGGTTTCTGCAATACCTTCACCATCTTGTTCTAGGACAAGTAAAATTAGTTTCAGAATGAAACACCTATTCCTCTGTGCCAAAAATCAAGATGCCCAGCTAGATGGAATATGTCCTGTATCTTGCTTTTTGTGTGTACATGTACATGTACACAACATGACACATGATCAAAAAGGCCACGTCAACCTCATTCGTAATTTTAATAGGAGTATTTAGAAAATAAAGATTGGTGGGAATTTCAACTTTCCAATATCAGCAAATTCAATATGAAAATATGACAATTCTGATAGTTTATTTAAAATACTGTTTTTTCTTTTATGCAGGCACCTTGTGTCAGTTCACCAGCATCCTACGTAATATCAGAATAGTAACAGCCAAAATGTATCTTTGTACCTCAGATAGGGTTTTTCTGTTGTGGTTGTTTTTTTGGTTTTTTCTTTTTTTTTCAGTTGAAATATAGCATTTCTGAATAGCAGCTAAAGATAATCCTTACTGTACCATCCCTCTTTGAAAACAAACAAACAAACAAACACACACCCTTGAAATGATGCAGTATCAACTGTAGTTTTTTCTCATGTTCTTTGTGCTGTAGGGTCAGCTGCCTATCACACTGCAACTTGATGTGTTCAAGTGCAGATTCTAATTCACGTATTATGTTTTCCTGTTCTATGACCTTCATTTCCTGTTCTTCAGTCTGCAGTTGTAACTTACGTTCAGTCTCACGCAGGCCAACAATCTAAGAAAGAAATACATTCTTTTATCTAACCATTTTAATAAAAGCATTTACAGTCCTGCTTAACAGGTTAGTGCATACAAAAGCAACTGTCTCTATGAGCTGTGAGCTTATACTGGAAACAGACTTACCTGCTACTGTGAGTTCATTCTTCAGAAAGAAGCGTGGCACATTTTGATCACATGGACCAGTGAATTTTTTAATGCTCTGTGCAGAATTTAAACTGATATAAAAATGATCTCCTCTTTCTGGAAAACTTCCAACTTGTGTACCACCCTCAGACAACTTCACAAAACTACCTAACATTCATCCAATATCACAAAGACACACCATGTCCCAGTGTATTTCACTTTATTTCCAAATATCTGATTCTTGGATCTGTGCATGTGGCTGCAAACAACATGGTGTTTGCAGAGATTTAATAACGAATTTGGAAAAAAAAAAAACATCTATCCCAAAACTAGCTCGAACTTTGTGAAGCCTACAGGTGGGAACAATTTTAATATGACACCAATATTTAAGTATATTCCTACTTGAAAAGTTAGCAATACAGAATAGTGGAAAGGAGCAAGGAAATTTTCAGATTTTAAAGACCTTTTAATCTGGTGACCTCAAAACAAGATATACAAAGTTAACACACAAGCATCCTATTTACGTTAATGTAAAGACTTGAAATACCTTGAGTTGATCATAAATGTATGTAACCTAAGCAGACTTTCATGAAAAGCTTGTTAAATTGATTTTTGCTACTTGACACCATTTCATTTCATTACCTAGAACAGTAACAGATAATCAGATAAAATATTACTCATTAGCCAAAGCATACCTTGTTAAAATATCTGAAGAGGATAGCTCTGAGTTCAGCAGCAGACAAGGCAACTAGTTTTCCTATTATGTTATCCTCACTCTGTGAAAGGATTTGTGAAGAAGATCTAAGCAAATGCTGTCGACTCTGAATACTTTCATTCTTGTAATCAATAGCAGCTTCCAGGGCTTCAATTCCTTCTTCCAGTTGGAAAAGGATACGTTCCTCCTGCAGAGAAACATAGAATTAAATCTTCTTCATAAGTAAAAATTTAATCTTTGTATACATAAGACATTAACTTTATTCTTAAAAGTGAAATTAAATTTAAGAGCAAGGCAAACCAGTAGCAGTAGTACAGAGAATGGAATGGAAAAAGTAAGACGAAGAATAGAAATCTAGAACTTGGGTTTGTGGTTTTTTTTTTGCCCTCCAGAACAAAGAATTCAAACAATTGGTTCATCATCACAAAAGCATAAGTTTTATCCTTCCTTCATTCTCCCTCTCCACAGTCTGACTTCCACTAATATTTTTTTGGTTGCACCAGTTTCCTGTCAGATTCATGAATGAATCAGATAAGTTAGGAGTTTTGTGACCATAAACTGTTCAGAGAAGTGGTAGAATTGAATGGCCTGAAGCACTGCAGAAGATTCTGTGGAGTGAGATGAGTAGGATTCTCTTTAGCACATCATCAGCTCATACACAGGCCCACTCTGCTTCTCAAGACATAAAGCAAATCTGTATATTTTATATAAATGTATGCTATACCTTCAACTTAATTATGCTGATAACTCTAGTGTGGAACATCCACACAATAAGGTTTATTTTCACTGTGATTCTATGGAGTCCTTCAGGTGAAGTTTGCTTTTTCACAAAATCCTTTTAAGTGAATCAAGAAATATCAGAACAAAATACTTTACCACAACAAAAATACTTTACTTTGTCTATGTCCTGACATTATAAAAACTGTTTAGGATAAACTGATGTATGTCCAGTTCCATTACTTCTGATTTTATAATCCTTAGGGTAGTGGAATTTATCAAAGCACTACGTAAAGTCTCTCTGAATATAAACTTTATTAATTTGTATGACAGTAGCACTACATAGCAGTATTTTAGTATTATTAAAAACTACCCAACTTCAGTCCCTTGGTTCTAGCTTACCTACTGTCAGGAGACTTAGTTCATGACTGGAATGTTTTTTTATGGCCTAAAACCTATAAATTTATTTCAGGGGTGCCTACTTACTTCAGCTGACAACACTTTACCCTCTTTCAGTTTCTCATCCACACTATTTCTTCTTGTGAGCAGCTGATCTCTTTCCTTCTGAAGAATCTGGATTTTTTCCAGAATGTCTGTCCTGTCTTCAGTAGTGCTGCCCTGAAGCTGCAAACTTTTATCACACAATTCCTGGTCCAGCATACTTAAGCGAGAAGACAATTTCATACTATCTTTATTTAAAGCCTAAAAAATACCCAGAAACAATAGGTATAACATCGAGACACTCCTTCCAGAGGAAACAAATATGGGTCACTTTCCACAGTGAAAGGCTTGCTTCTTGCAATGGGACCCCATACGAATTGAGTAGAGAGCTATCATAAAATTTACTTAGAAGATGAAAAGAAATGAAACCACTCAAATGCTCAGTTTTCTACAAACATTAAGTGAGTTTGATAATGATACTTAAATTTCTATTTCTTTTGCTACTGATAAATGAATAATGTGAAATTTATCTGCCATGTTCTCTAGCTTGCAGAAAGATTAAGTCACTTTTAGATATCGTTATTTAATGATCTGCAATAACAGTATTCCAGTATTCAATTCTTTGTTTTATTGTTGGAATCTGGGGACAAAATGTGAAAAAAAGCGATTGTTCTGTATTATTCACATGTAGAATGTTGATTTGCTCAAGTCACACCAAAACTTATGTGACTACTAGAAGCTCAAGTCACATGGCTTAAACCTCTCCTATTATCTGGTCGCCCTCCTTCTATAGTCTTTCAGTCAGCGCTACAGTTGTGATGATTTTCTTGTCTTTTTCTTGAATTACCTGGCTAGACCTCAGTTTCCTGATTTCTAGGTGGCTTTTCTCTTGCAATAATGCTTCTTTTTTGGCTACAATAGCTTCTCTTTTCTTTAAATCTTCTTCTAGTTCTGCTAATTGTCGGTGCTGTTGGAGAATTCTTTCCATTTCTTCATCCAGCCATTTCTTTTGCTCTTCTAATTTCTGTAAATTAAATAGAGATATGGAGAGTGTTAATGAGGACTTCTTGGGTCAGAATTTTATGATTCTGTTTTTTCACCTTTTAGAGTAACCAATAAACTGTATGAGAAAATGACATTCCTAATCTTAACATTAAATCTGCAACAAAATTTTGATTCTGTATAATACACAAATTGGGCTGACTTAAAAGGAGGTTCAGCAATGTTATATTGCTACACCTTATTTAAACAATTTCTTACCAGATGCCTTTAACGAAAAATACTCTTTTCCTGTGATCAGGTATATAAATAGATGCCCTAAATATAAAAGAGACCAACTAGGTCTGTAGGTACCATGAAAATTCAGCTAGTCCTTCCTCACTCCATTATAGTTGCCCCTAGGATCAATTATTTGATGAAAGACATTACGTGAAGAAACAAAAATGCTGAAAGACAGAAAAAAATGAGAGTTCTGATCCTGCTCAGAGAAGTTTCTTCTTAAGTAATAGCCTAGCAGTGGGTGTAGTACTAGTATGTCTAAAAAGCTACCATTACTTCACTGTGTTTTAAAATTTATTTTCATTTTTCTTTAAAGACTTTTGATAATTCATTAAATTCTCATGTCCCAATGTTCAGATCTGAAATAACACAGGTAGCACTGTTGCAGAGAACACCTATTATTCTACCAAAATAACTAGGGATAAATTAAGATTTTTTTTTTTTTTTTTGATTTTCAGCACCCACACAGACTTAGAAAATATTCGCTACCTCTGACTTCTGCGAAGTTCCTGCAGAGTAATTCTTCTTTTTAAATGCAGCAATCTCTTTATCTTTAAGTGTAAGAATCTTCTGTTGTTGCTCCATCTTAAGTTGCAGTTCCTACAAACAAACAAATGAAAACAAAACAAAACAAAAAAAAACACCAACAAAAAAGAACACAAAAAAAATGCTTTCTGCCTCAGTCAGGCTGTTTTTAAACACATTCTATGGCAGAATCTACAGAAGCATATAAACTGAAATATCAACCCTAAATTTACATGTAAAACTACACCTCAAGGCTAGACATCACATAATAGAATCTCTTTAAAAAAGCTGAGGAAAAAGGTGAATAGAAGATTTCTGCCAAAATATTCATACACAATTTCTTCAGTGAACTTGTCAATGAAGTGATTACATAGAACTACGTAAAATCTGGTAGCATAGTGCATTGTTTTGCGGAAAATAGAGGCAAAATTGGCTGATCTCATTGTCTGTTACACAGAAGCAGAAATAGTCCTACTTTAATTTGTCGCTGGTCTCGCTGAATCTCTGTTTCCAGTTGCTTCTTTTTTTCACTCTCCTCATGCAATCTCTTCTCTAGCAAGGTCTGCTGATGCTTCATCTGAACGATGTTCTGCTCAAGTTCTGTTGCTCGCTTTTCACTTTGGTTAGATAATGAAGCCAGTTTCTTAGAGTCTTGCTTCTTTTTCTGTAAGGCCTGAATGTTCATGGCAAATTTCATCTTAGTAGCAAGAAAACTTAAAACTATAATGTGATCCAGGTTTATTCTGTATTTCACTGAGTTCAGACAGTCAGCAAGACTTACTAAATTTTACCACAATAATCACTCATTATTTCTGTGGTTTCTAAGCCTTCGGGTAAAATCAGCAAAGGCAGAACTAATCTGAAGCAGCATGAAAAGGCACAGATACAGTTCATCCTTGGTAACACAATGAAGGTAGTGAACTCTTCCAGAAGCAACAGCTCAGGAAAATGTGCAGCGATATAAAGGTTTATCAAGGTTCTGGTCCTGAACTCAGGTAACTATGTCTTATATTATATAATTATATAATATATATAAGATTTATAAAAAATATGTATTATATGTAATTTTTTGTGCAGTGCTTGTCTGGCCCACCATTCTAGGACCAAGAGGCATGGAGTACTTAAATTGGCCCACAAGAGAACTTAAAATTAGTTACTGGAAGATATTGAACCTGGTATTACAAACACATAATCACAAACCATCATGAAGGCTTGCTTAAAGATAGAATTTATACACTATTTCCAGAAAGCAGCAATTTTATTTACAGCAGCTAATAAAATTGAAGTAATCTACTTGTGTACGCTCTTGTATGATATTACAGAGTGGTGTATTTCATACCATCCAATTTTTTTTTTTTTACCAGGAATGTATTTAACTACCTATTTGTTAAGTAGCATTAAGTATAATTGTACTAACATTTTCATTGGCTACTTCAATCCAACCAGCTTTAGCAGCGTAAGGCTGGTGAGAGTTTCACAAGCAGACAGTTAAAATTTTAAAGATGATATTTAAACAAGTGTTTGTAAATCCTAATGATCATGTCAAAAATACCTGCACTTTCAACTTAGCTGCATCCATCTTCTTCCGGAACTCTTTTTGTAACCTGGCTTTCTCTGGAATGTCTCTCAGCTCCTTACTCTCCAGCTCTTGAAGCTGCTTTTGTGTTTCAGCCAGTTCTGTTTTGGCCTGCTCAGATTCTTGCTCCAGCTTAGATATCTTCAGAGTATACTGCCTGCTTACAGACTGTGCATCCTTACCTTAAAGACAACATATCCAAATAGTTTAAAAACAGCAAGATAATCAGTTGAAATTTATTACTTAAACATGTAGTTAATCATTATTTACTTAATTCTGGCTGAACTGAAAATTTCTGAGATATTTTTTCCTATTCTAATCAAACAGTTCCTTTATAATTCTGAGACAGAGATAAACAAAGGAGTCTTAAATCTGAATTCTTCAATGAGTCGTCTGATGTCACCAAATAAAGCACCATTCAAGTGGCAAATAAAGTTCTTCTGCCTATTTCAGTCTTTGACAAAATGTCTACCCTTTATTTCATAGATCATTAATTTTCTTTTTCCCAGAAGATTATGCTGTTTATTTATTACTCAACTTCCAACCTGGTAATCAGTAAACAACTTTGGATTGTATTTCTGCCCTGTAATTTTCCCTGTTTGGGCAATCTTCCTCAGGTATTATTTTTTGGGGGTACAGAATCTTTCTGAATGCCAAAACAGCCTTGAGAGAATTTGTACACAGGAGAAGAGTGTGATTAAAAGTAGTAAGGAGAGACCTTAGGGTCATCATAATGCCAGTTTCTACCAGGACAGAGTCTCAATGACATAAGCGAAAAGGGACACTAACCTTTTCCACTTCTGACTCCTGCTTCCCTACTGCTGTGATGAGAATGCAAGCATTCCCAGCACAGCATCACATCTTCTTTCCTAGCCCAGACACCATGTAACAAACACATGTCCACAAAGCAATGAGCAACTCTAAGCATACACGGGAAATTACACTGTTAGTGGATAAACTGAATAAGCAGCAAAGCACAAACAATATTCAACAAACACATCTGCATATCATAGCAGAGTAGGCCATAATAAAAATTTACAGCCTTCAGTGCAGTCATAGCAAGTAGTCTATGTAAGTTATGAATCTTCAAGATACAACAAGTATTCTTGCATAGGAAAATTACATAAAAACTATGACATACAGGATGTCAGAATTTTTTCTTCTTTTCTCTTTTTTATTTCTGAATGTCTTCATTTCAATTTGTCCATCAGTAGCCACTTACCTGTTCTTACCAATTCCTTAATAAGTTCCTCCTTCATTTTTATATTAAGTGCAAGTTCTCTCATTTTCTGCTGGGCCTCAGTGAGTCTTAACTCTGAATTCTTTAACTTCTGCATGTTAAAAACATGACTTTTCTGGAGGCTGTCAATCTCTTCATCTTAAAATAAACAAAGCAATGTGGAGATGAAGGAAGAAATGGAACACACTATTTTTCAAAAAGAGAATGCTTTGGAATACTGCGTGTGTAGACATCTAGCATATGAAGTGAAAGAACCAAATGGAAAGAACAGTGCAAATAGCCTTTTTCCTGCCATAGCTCTAAACAGAGAAAGAAACAATAGGATGCATTAGCATTTCAAGACCATGAGTAGGAAGTAAAACAGTATCTAAACCTTTTCAGTGCATCTCTGATAAAATAAGAGCATCCATTTCCTATCCTTGAATGAGCACTAGAGATTTATATCTAAAAGCTCTTGATATGTAAAGCATTTTCTGACTGTTAAGAATTATTCAAGCATTAAGGTGACTGATGTCATTTTCAAAAGGAAAAAAAAAATCTCAAAATATGTTTATTTTGAGCTATAACAAAGAATATTTGCATCAGACAGATGTTTTATGGGAAAAATAATTAAATGTGATAAACACAATTTTGCATATTACAGTATTATAATATCTAATTTTATTTACTCTCATAACTTCCATTTTACCTGTGGCTGTGTCATTCTGTAGTGCAGATCTGTTGGACAAACTGGAATTTTCTACTTGACATTTCATGTCCGTTAGCTCAAAGGGTAAGCACAGAGACGATTGTTTCCGTGTCCATGTGCGGTTTATTGAATGCCTAAGGAAGAATGGAAAACATGCTGCATTTCAAACACAAAGGAATATTTTTTTCTGTTAGCTTCATGCTAAGTACCCGATCTTCAAAGAGAACACCAAACTGAGAAAGCTCACGTAACTATTTGTATTTTCCTCCCCCTCTAGATATTCTTGGTGGATTCAGGCCCCGAAAGAAGGATCATGCAATCTTTATTACATTAAAAAAATACATATATTTGTTAAACTAATCTTTGTAATGTGCCCAGCTCATCCCGTAAGTTTGCTTTAAGTAGTCTCAAAGATGGCCTCACATTCTAGTAGGATTAGACAGCAGCATTTCATTTGTTATGTAGGGGTCTGTAGCAAAAAATATAAGACAAAAAATTACTTAAATGAGCTTTTCTTTTTACTGTGTGTATTTTCTTCCTCTCCATCGCTGTCATCAGAGAGGTGGCAGTGAAGGACTTCATCTTGATCTTCTATGCAGCTCAGTATCATCTGGCTGCGAGCACGGAATCCCGCCATCATCCGAGCCAGGGAGAAGGCAGGGGGACTGGTATATACCTGCCAAAAATCACCCAGGAAATACTTGTAATAATTTAGTAACTCTTTACTGATATTCCAGTAGTATTTCATTTTGGCAGTCTCTCACTGCCTGAGCTTGTAAGCAAGATTATAGACATTTTCAATAATATTTTTGAAATCCTTTTTAATAGAAGTTTCTTTAAGTATTTAGAAAAATTGCTCTAAATGCAGAAGAAGGTGCCAATATCAACTAATTACCCCAAATATTCAATGAATCAATACAGAGTAATCATTCAATTTTGGTTATGTTTTATATGTGAAGCCTCAAAAATCCCAAGAAAAGACCAGAAAAGACTACAGGTTTATCACTCTGATAAATTTTAAAAGTTTTCAAAATCCATTTAGATGGGCTCTGAGCAACCTGATGTTCTGAAAGACGTCCCTGCCAACAGCAGGAGGTTGGACTAGGTGATTTTTAAAGGTCCCTTTCAACTCTAGCCATTCATGATTCTAAATGCTAGCCCATACATTTTGGACAACTGTGGCATACAACCTGTTGCAACATTAAAGCAGTTGTTGAGAGTCTTCACTTTAGGAAACTGAACTGCAGCTGACTGCAATATGTTATGTCTAATCTAACTACTGAACTATAGCCATTAAAAAAAGAATGTAACATTTAGGCAGATTTTACCTTTCGGGTCTCTGTCCCTGAAGGTGGGTGAAGTGAGTGTAGCAGACTCTTTGTAAGTGGGACACTGTATGGCCTCCTTGCAGATGCCACAACAGCAGGCTCATCTTCACAAGCACTTGTGATGTCCAGCATTTTCACAACTGTAAACCTCTCCAGTTTTTCTTTTAGCTGATCAATAAGGATTTGCTGTTCCACCATTTTCTCATTCTCATTACAAAATAAAAGCAAACAAACAACGACAAAGAAAAGAAAAACTGTTGAGCTGTTGCTGATCATCTGGTCTACATCATACTCACCTTTTCAAGATTCATCACCAAGGTCAAGAATCCTGTAAATCGTTCATTGATCTTAAACTTTTCCACAGTGCATAGGCAGATTCTGGAACAAGCTGAAAATTATCTGGCATATCATTAATCTTACCTGTTCCCAAACTCCAGTAAATGCTGTTAGAGACATTTTTGTTCAGAAGGACATATTCTAGGTAGGTTAAGTTAGCTTACCCAGTCATCTAGTGGGAAGGTGATGACATACTTATTAGTCCCAGATTGCTTTATTAATGTGTTTATGAAGAAATAAAATGGTAATTCAAGAAACATGCTCAAAAGAAACATATGGTTCAAGTTCAAATAATTAATTGTGCACAGGCTTCCTCTTCAAGCAGCCTTACTTTAAAGATTATTTGTATTAATAAACAAAAACATGCATAACCCCAAGAGACCTTGTACCAACTACTTCATTCTTTCCTACTCAGCCTCAAATGCTTGCTAATGCTAGTTTGAAAAACTTACTCATCTGCCTTTCCTACAGCAGTATCTGCACATTCTTCAAAATCACTTATCTCCACTGAACTAATTCATCCAATAAGGCCAAGATTGCATTGATTTTCAACTCCCTTTATTCCTTTTAGAATACCTGTAAGATCTGGCCTACCAAAAACAGGGAATCCAAAGAGCAGCTGGTGATAGTTAACCAAATGTATGCATTCTTCTACTTTGAATCATATATTTGTTGTATTATCCTTTATATCTGGTTGTCTTGGACTGCAAGCTCTTTCCACACACACAAACAATACAAGTTGACATTGGAATACAATATATAATATTCTTCTGTCATAAAAAATAGAATATACATATGAATACCACACATTTTATGATTCTGGATGAAGTAAAGGCCAATTCCACCTTGCAGAGTTTTTTGTTTGTTTGTTTGTTTTTAACTCTTTCAAGATTCTTATCCCTGCTACGCTTGTACCCTCTCAGCACATCACATGTTACATAAACACATATGTGTATGAACATTTACTACGTGCTACATTCAGTTCTTACTCCATGTATCACTAAAATGCACGTTCCTGTGAATGCAACTTTAAACCATTTGCCACAAACATTTGCTTTTAATTATAACACTGTTTGTTTTTTTTTGTTTGGTTTTTTTTTTTTGGGGGGGGGGGGGGAAGGGTATGTTTTTAACTAAATATATCAGTTTAGTGGATTAAATAAAACTGGTGGCTGGAAGTTCTCAGTGTCGCTCTTGTCTCTAGTACTGAACCAGTTGCAATTTTTTGCCTAAAATGCAGCAGTTCCTATTCAGAAATTCTATCTTGCATAATTGAGATTAATATTATAAGCATTGACTTGGTGTAATACACAGACACTATGTTGAGTGGGTTAAAAAAAAAACCCAACAAACCTATTCAGAGATGACAGAACATAAAAGCAACAAATGGTAGAAAAAGATGACTATTAGTATACTTACCTTTCATTAATCTACTCTCCCCAAGCCATCAGTAAAGAAGAGGGAAAAGGAGAAAAAGAAGAGTAAGGAGAAGGGTACTAACTAGCCATATTTATGTTGTTCCCTTTCAAAAAGTCAAATCTATCATCCACATGACAGGCAACGCTAAAAGAATATCAAATGTCCTTTTCATGGTCTCCTAGATCTTGAAATACTCTAAACTTCCTACCCATTACAATTTCTTTAGCAGTAATATCAAAAGAGGGAAAGAGGAAAGCAGAGTTTTCACTATGTTTCTCAGTTGTCTATAATAGTAAACTCAGAAAATAAGGATGAAATTCTATCTCAGTAAGTAAAAAGGCAATGATACTTTACTCTGACACCTAAAGACATAGCAAAATATGTTTCTATACAACCTTTCAATTGAAGCATTCAGTAGGTGCTTTATAAGTCTTTTTCATATTCTAAAGTATTTTTGAAGGTCTTTCAGAACCTATTCCATTAATTGCCCTGAAACAACTTATCAGCAATACACGCCTGGAGAAAGATGTATGTGGTATGTTTTAAGAAGCACAGAGAAAGTAAATGATTAATGTAAGGTTGTACAGAAAGGCTGTGGCACAGCTAGGCTGATATATAAACTTTAGGAATCACAATATTGGGTTTCATTCACTAGATGACTTGCCTCATTAAGGGATACAGGTCTGATTCAAACAAAATGCTCCTAAGATTTGTAGACATATATGCCCCCAGAATATCCTGAAGGGTTTGTCTTAAAATAATAATTCATTCATACTGTGGAAAGATGGATCACTATGGATATACGTAACATGTACCAGAGGAAAAATACCTGTAATCTTTGTGTTTCTTCAGCCTTCTTTAAAGATTCCAGGTGCTCTTCATTTTCCTGTATTAATGCCTTTATCTGATTCTGTAGCATCATCAGTTCATGGTCCTTCTGGCTAAATAATTCTTCATCCATGACTAAAGCCTGCTGGATAATAAAAGGAAAGTTCAGCTCGGAAAAAGGGAACATTGTTATTCTTGATGCTGGAAAATGAAAAATATATACATTTTCATTTTTTGTTCAAAAATGTGATTAGAACTGCAAAGTTTTGATGTATGTATAGGAAATTCTCCAATCACAGGATCACAGACTGATTAAGGTTGGCAGAGACCTCTGGAGCCCATCTGGTCCAGCCTCTCTGCCCAAGTAGAGAGGCCCAGAGTAGGGAGCCCAGGCCCATATTAAGGCAGTTTTTGAAGATCTCCAAGAAGACTCCACAACTTTCCTAAGCAACTTGTGCCAGTTCTCTGTCACCAGCACAGTACAGAAGTGCTTCCTGGTGTACAGAGGGATTGTCCCACCAGTTTGTGCCCACTGCCTCTCATCCTGGCACTGGGCACCACTGAAAGGAGCCTGGCTCCATGTCCTTTGCATCTTTCTTTCAGGTATTTATAGACATTGATGAGATCCCCCTCAGCTTCCTCTTTTCTAGGCTGAAAAGTCCCATCTCTCTCAGCCTCTCCTCAGAGAAGAGGTAGGTGTTCCAGTACTTCCATCATCTATGTGTTCCTACATTGGACTCCTTCCAGTAGCTCCATGTCTCTCAAGCACTGGTGGCCTCAGAACTGAACAGAATAGAAGAGAAAATGAACAGAACAGAATGGAAGAGAACAGTTCATTTGGAAGGGACCTTCAAAGATCTAGTCCAACTGCCTGAACGCCACAGGGCTAACCAACAGTTAAAGCATATTATTGAGGGACTTATCCAAACACTTCCTGAACCCTACCCCATAGGACATGAGCCATCTCTCTTGGAATCCTGTGACAGTGTTTGACCACCTTCACAGTACAGAAATGTTTCCTAATGTCCAGACTGGGCCTCTCTTTCCACCGCTTTGTGCTGCTTCCACATTCTGCCACGGGTTCCCAGAAGCAGAGCCCGGCACATCCCTCTGCCTCTCCTCCTCAGAGAGCTGCAGAGAGCCATGCAGTCACCTCCTGCCCTCCTCTTCTCCAGGCTGGACAGCCCTCTACCTTCAGTCATCACAGGATACATCTCCCAGCCTTGTTACCAGCTGTGTTGCCCTCCTCTAGATACCTGCAAGGACCTTAACATCCTTTTTATATTAAGAGGCCCAGGACTGCATACAACATTCACAGTGAGGCTGCATGAACACTACATGTAGCAAGAGAATCACCTCTTTTAACTGTCTGGCTACGCTGTGTTTAATGAACCCCACGATATGGCTTGCAACAACTAAACACAGTATTCCAGATACAGCCCCAACAATAAGGATCACTTCTCCTGACATGCTGGCAATGCAGGCAAGAATACCACTGGTTTTCTTAGCAACAAAGGCACACTGCTGGCTTATGTTCACAGGTATCCACCAGGAGCCCCAGCTTCTTTTCTGCAGAGCTGCTTTTCTGCAGAACAGCTGTCAAGATCCCTCTGGTTATAATACCATGGCCCTCTGGTGAAAAAGCTGCTCACCTCTGGCATGTGTGTTTTCTACAAACTATTTTATCGCTTCTGTTTCATATCTATTGATTTTCTGCAGACAAATTTATTTCTCCCAAAGGAAATAAGGTACCAATAATCCAACTACAATCCAACTATTTTCTTCAGTGCGCTGTGAGATGTGACCACAAAGTCTCAGCATCAGCCAAAGATTAGTATGTTTCTTGAATGACAAAATAAGGACGGCCTTCCTCATTCTTATACTCAGATATCTGCCTACAGATTAAAGAAACTAAAAGAATATTCCTGCAGGTGTTTTTATGAGAAAATAATTTAATAGCGATTGAAGGAGAGCTCTAATGTAGTTAGTCCACCAGAAAACTTGCAGAAACTAAAGACAAAGTACGGAAACATCATATCTCACCATTCTAAAACTGGATACTTCTGCACAACTAGCTTACCTACATCTTTCTTTCACAAAAAGACAACTCTCTTTTTAAGAGCTTTTTAAGTCCTAAGAAAGCACTGAAGAACGTGATGTCTCTTTAGAGTATAGAACTTTTTCCAAAGTACATGTACAATACAAATATTTCTACCAAACTCAGTTGACAAGTGTATCCTGTCTGACAATGGGGCTGTATCATTATTCAAAGATGAGACAACTACAGAAGGAGAAATTAACAGGTAGTAGTAAAGAAGATTATACAGATGCTAGCATGGTAAGAGCAGGGCAGGATGAAATGCTGGAAAAGAAGGCAGTTGTTGTGGTTTAACACCGGCAGTACCATGTGACTGCTCTCTCACTCCCCCTCCTCCAAAGGATGGTGGGATAGAAAATGAAGTGGACGAAAACTTGCAGGGTTGTCTTGTTTGTTTGTTTTGTGCGTGTTTTGTTGTTGTTGTTGTTAAGATAGAAGCAGTTCAGTGAAAGAATAGCAAAGGCCAAATGCAGAAGGAAAAAGAGAAAAAAATATTCTCTAATTCCCATCAGCAAGTAGTGTTCAGCCACCTCCTAGAAAGCAAGGCCTCGATTCATGAAGCAGTTGCTCCAAAAGACAGATGCTTTCATAATTATTTGCCCCTCTTCTCCTTCTACTCCCCCTCCACCCAGCTTTTAATGCTTATATGACATCATATGGTGTGGCATATCCCTTTGGTTGGTTTAGGTCAGCCTCTCCTCATCTCTTGCCCATCCCCAGCCTACTGGCCTTGGGCAAGGGGGGAAGTGGAAACAGCCTTAATGGTGGGTGAGTGCTGCCTAGCAAATAGCCAAAACACTGGTGCTGTTCAATGCTGTTATAGCTACAAGTGCAAAGCACAGCACTACAAGGGCTGCCGTGGGGAAAGTTGATTCCATCCCAGCGAAAGGAAGTACAGTGGCACAATTTCCATTTATTTACTTTCTACCTTACACATTTGACTGCCAGAAAGTAGTATATCTGCATGCAATATATGGCATTACGCAAAGCGCATGACAGTGATCTTAAACAAGGAAGGTGGATTCACCTACAGCCTTTGTCATGCCCAAACATTTAGAGTAATTTCTGATGGAGAAAAACATACTTGCATTCCAGGGCACAGCTGAGTCTGCTGTTTACTGAGCTGCTGTCATCTCTGTGATTACGTATTTAAAAAGAGGGAAAGAAGATCAAGGAATAAAATGAAGTAAGAAAGACCAGAAGAAACAGCAGGGTCAGAGAAAGAGGTGCTCCATGACAAAGTTGATAACTGAACCATACTGCAGCACAGGAAAGACCCATGCCAGAGCAAGTGGATATTCCTGGAAGAACTTTTGCCTATGGAGAACCCATGCCCAAATCAGATGGTGTGAACAGGAGTAGCGGAGAAAAACTGCTGTGTACTGACCATAAACCACCCCTCAATACCCTAGCACCACTCAGCAGTGTGACAGAGAAATCTGGAGAAAAGGCAAAGTTGAACCTAGAAAAGGGTGGGGGAAAGGTACTTTTTTAATATTTATCTTTTTGTTCCCAATTTTCAAATGAGGAATCAAATGTTTGTTTACAATAAATTATATTTTCTTGTCTGTTTGGTAAGCAATCTTCTTGTCTTTATGCCAAGCCTCTTCATTCCTGTTTTTGCTATTTTTTCTTCCCTAGTCCTACTGATGGAGTAGGTGTGAGTGCAAGGTTGGGTGTGAGTTTGGTTGTTACCTGAGGCTACAAGAGCACATTAATTTTGCTCAGCATTATCCCGGCAGTCACATCTGTTAGCAGATAAATACATTTGCACACACAAGAATAGGTTGACTGTTTGCTACTAAATCAGATGATCCAAAGGAAAGCCTAAGTCAAGAGTCCTTCCTGTCTGTTTATTTTAGCTTCTCTCTAACCATCTCCTCTAAGCTGCAGATGGCACGTTCACCTGTGTGCCCTTCAGTTTCAATCCAGCTCTTATGCTGTTTTGAACATGGGAATCAGAGGTTTGAAATAAGCTACAGAAGAAATAAAACAGCTGTAAGTTAGAATGATGGGAGCCAACAGAAGACAGAATTGTTTGGCAGATAACAATCTACAGGCTTACCAGAGCACAGCGTGAAAACTGTGAGTGTGTTGATTTTATAAAATTCTAACTTCTTGGAGCACCATCTCCTTTTACGAGACAGAATCAAATCATCTTTTCAGATCTGTTCAAAAGGAGCTCACCTTAGAACTTCACTCTGTTTCAAATTAGTGTACAGATATTTTAAGTCACAAAATTAATTTTCAGTTAAGGCTCTAGATACTCCTCGTATCTGCATCATTTAAAATGTTTTACTATTCACAGTTAACATTTTAACTCAGTACATCCAAAATACACACTTCCTGAATGTATATAGGGATGTTAAAATATTATTTTTGTTTGATCATTTGTCAGTTCTGTGAGGAGACACTATCATGTCTGAGAAGGATCAAAGTTCTTCTCCATTACATCATCACCTGGAGCTGCTGAGAAAGAACTATTCAGAGGTACCAGTGTGACAGGATCCTCATGAGATATCTGCAAGATATCCCTTATCATGCTCTGGAACTCTCAGTTCAGACAGAAAACTGTAAAGAACTATGTCACCTAAAAACAAGAAGTGGGTAGCAGCAAGTGTAAGAAAATGATAAGAAAGGGAAACCTGTAAATTTTTCAGAAACACAGTAAACTAAAGGCCTAATAATGAAACTTAAAGGAAGGAGTTCTAGTTAAGAAGATTGCTGAATGTTAGAAAATGATTTAATAACGCCAGAAAAGATACTTTGCAACTTCATAGTATCAGCTATACTAGTATACTACATACATAGCATCAAGTAGAATTACATAGAAGTTATGAAATTTAGCCCCAGTGTTATCTCTAAGTACTTAGGTATTTGTCAGAATGTCTGCATTCTGTTTGTAATGCTTCTGATAGACCCACTGTTCAGCATTACTTAAACAATTTCTAGGGTACAGGACAACTAAAATTATCGTAGCTAAAACCAAGAATCTAACAGATAAAATAACCCAACCTCATAGAATTATCTTACAACTGATTAGCCAGAATATAGTATTACCTTACCTAGCTCTATCAGGATGAAGATGACAGTCCATTCAATTATCCATTAAAACTGTGTTCCAGAGGATTAGATAAATAAATTGGGAATATATAGTCAAAATTAAATACACATTAGGTGTAATTCATGTTTAACAGCTTTACACCTTTCAAAACTGAATTCAAGTTTTAGCAGACCTCTCATAGTTACAAAATAATCAGCTTAAGTACCTGGCATTTCTTGAGTTCCCGCTTTAGCTGAAGGACTGTGATATGATGAGGTTCATGGCTGGTCTCAGTCCTGGTGTCAGCTTGCTGCATGGTGAGAACTTCTTTCCTTACTTCTTGCACCATGGTGATCCAACTCTGCAACCTGTCTCGCTGACTTTTTTTTAAGCTAACATCATCATTCAAGTCAACCAAGAATGGGAAGGCTTCATCTATGCAGTTTCTATAACTGAAGCACTGAACTTGAAGCTGCGTGAGCTGCTCTTCTAGCGAACTGATTCGACTTCTTTCTTGATTTAAGTCATGTGAACACTGATTACTGACTTGCTGGTTCTGCAAAGCTTCTCGGAGCAATCTGATTTCAAGTTCCATTTCATCAATCCGGTCTTGATCAGGGTTGTAGTTTACAACTGGTTTATTTCTAATGTTTTTGGCTCTGTTGGCGTATTTGAGTGAATTTAAAGATTCATCAAAATCAGATGAGGATGGACTTATACATGTTATCATGACAGTCTTGGCATTTCCTCCTAGGGAGTCTTTCAGAATACGAGTGATTTTAGCATCCCTGTATGGAATATGTACACTTTTCCTTTTTGGATCTCCAAGAGCACTGATGACATTTCCCAAGGCTAGCAAACCACTATTGATCTGAATTGATTCTTTGAACCGTTCACCAGTATTTCCAGTCTTTGTCACTCTCTCTGATCCTGCCAAATCCACAAAATGGAACTTGGAAGCAATCATTCTGACTGATTTCCAAGATGGATCCTGAGGAACATCAGTATTTTTCTGAGTCTCTGCAGACTGTTTCTGACAAATACTGATGGTAAAAATGGCGTGAGATCGACTAGAGTGCTCATTCATTTGTGTTGTGCCTGTGTGACGAGCTGCATTGCCACTTTCCAACAGGCTCATTACTTCATCGGCACATTCTACTTGGAATTCCTTAGCACCAACAATCACTTAAACACCAAACAAAAGGAAATAAGAATAATTAAATTATTTTCAGCAACAGTTCATGGCAATCTATAAACACAAATGGAAGAAACATACAAGCCTGCATTATTATAAGGTCACAGCACACAGTTAAAGAAAATAGAATGTAGAAACCAAGAAGTACAGCACATCTGAAGGCCACAGAAATTTAAAGTGTGGGTGTATTGTGTCATAGCATTTGTAACAGTATCCTAAACAGAACACACACCTTCAGGCATTTACACACAGACATACGCAATTTTAAGTGAGCAATCTCAGCTCAAAGGTTAGTTTGTGAGTTAAAAAAAGACAAAAAAAAAAGTTTGTAGTAGAAATGATTCCCAGCCTATGTTAAGAGCAGCATTTCCATTCTGCATAGATCAGGTAGCTGAGCCTTTTAGAGAAATATCTACTGTTTGTGTAATCTTACAACGCAGAAGTGGTAGTAAGTGTTCCTACCAGCTTATTTTTTATCTTTTGTTTTAGTATAGGCTGTAAAATACCATAGCAGGTACATGATCAACTAAAGCTGACTCAAATGGTCCTGATGCAGTAGTTTAAATACTACTATGTTTAAATATTACAACAGTATCATATATATATATATATGGGGATGTGTATCATACCACTATGCATACTACTATGCTATGATGATATATATGATTATATATGATTATATATATGATACGCATCCCCATATATATATATATCATATCATATATATGTGTATATATATATATATATATATATATATATATGATACTGTTGTAGTATTTAAACACAGTAGTATTTAAACTACTGCATCAGGACCATATATATATATACGGTGTGTGAAGCAGTGACTGTGTAGACTAAGCTTTGTACTAACTGCTTGTGCATGTAGTGCCTTCTTCCAGCTACAGAGAAGAAAACCATACTAGCTCAAAGCAACAGTAATAATAATATTGTAAAGAATACAGAAATGAGAATATAAGGAATAAAGGAAAAAAAAAACCCCACAAATTACGCAGTTTCAGAATAAAAAGACTCTGTAGTGGATTCTTCTAGCATCTTCCAGTAGAGACAGGAGAACTATGGGATGTTTATTTCAGAGCTCCTAAAAATATCAGATGATACCATTCTTTGTCCCACTCATCTCAGAGTGAAATGGGTGCTGATATTTACAGTGTAAGTAGCTTAACAAATATAACCTTAAAGTAAGAAGGCTTAATTTTAAAATACTTACTCAACGGAATAACCAGGCACCATTGCGTTTCTAGGCAGAATTTGTAGAAGCAGTAACTGTGTTTCTACCTCAACACCTGATGCTATTTCTCTCTTTTCAAGATGGAAAGAATAATTTGGGCACACAACTGAAAGCATGTGTATCAAATTTTAGATCCAAAATCCTACCTGTATTCCCCTTTTCATCTTCTCGGATATGCAAATCTTTCACAGAGGTCTCCAACTCCAGTAGATCACGAAGTTCTTCCTTGTAGACCTCTATATAAGATACTTTCACATGGAAGTCAATGTTATGGTTTTCAGAAATATGCTGAAATAATTCCTGGATAGCCCGTGGTATTATGCCCTTTTCATCCTCTGCAATTGAGGCTAAAATACAAAGAAAGGTGTCACAGATACTTGTAGTCATTCTGCTGCGTAAACTACAAAGACTGAAGCTAATGAGAAGTCTGTGAGATTTACTACTTGATGGACTAAAGCAATCTGAAATACTGGAGAACACTGAGCTCTTATGTAAGTACTTGCTTTTCTGTCGATCAGAATATTTGTTTTAATCCATTAATAGGACTTAAAATTAAGTTCTGAATTATTCCTGAAACTTCAGCCTAGAGTAGGCTTCAGGGAGACCTTATAGCAGCTTTCCAGTATTCAAAGGGAGCCTAGAAGAAAAATGGGGAGGAATGCTGTTGGGAGAGTATAGTGGTAGGACAAGGGGGAATGGTTTTAAATTAAAAGAGGAGAGGTTTAGGTCAGATGTTAGGAGGAAATAGTGTGGTGAGGCACTGGCACAGGCTGCCCAGAGGAGCTGTGGGTGCCCCATCCCTGGAGATGTTAAAGGCCAAGTGGGAAGGGGTCCTGGGCAGCCTGACCTGGTGGGTGGCAGCCCTGTCCATGGCAAGGAGTTGAAACCGAGTGGACTCAGCGTCCCTTCCTAACCAAACCATCTTGTGATTTTATGAATTCATTCTATGAAACTTAAACATGAAATTAATACCTTCACTAGACTCTCAAAAGAAGCCAATAGAGAGTAAGCAAGCTATTGCCTAAAGCAGATATTTTCTCAGTAGGGTAAAAGTATTGAGAATTTCTAAAGCACTGCATGTAGTAGTAGTTTTCAGAAAGGAGTTACAGTTCAATTTGCATGTTAAAATGAAAAAAACAAAACAAAACAAAAAAACAAATTGTTTCTCTCTCCAATACTTTTCTTACAGCTTAATGTATGAAGAATTTACATTTAGAACATTTCAACTGCTCCATACACTTTTGACATTTTTGTGCTTTCTTTTTTTCTCTATTATATCTATTTTCATGACCCCTTCATTCTCCAGCTCCATCTGCTATGCATTAAATACTTAATTTGCACAACTACATCTTACACAAGTAAAAAAATGAAGCAGAACAAGACCTGTAACATACCAATGTGACCACCTCCAATGGTGTAAGTTTTCCCAGAGCCTGTCTGTCCATATGCAAATACTGTAGCATTGTATCCCTCAGTTAAAGACAGTAGAAGAGGCTTAATGCAAACTGTGTAAACTTCTCCTTGGGTTGAGTTTTTGCCAAATACGAAATCAAAAGTGAAGGCACGGTCTTTTCCAATGATAATTTGTTGTGTATTTGGAACTAATCTCACACACACTTGGTGGTTATGAAGTACTTCCTTGGAAAGCAGAGGTCTGATCCTTACTGCAACTTTAACCGGGATTTCCTCCATGCCAGCCTCCATCTCTGTGATCCCCAGTTGGTATTCACGTAGTTGCTGGAGATGTTACAGTTCCAGTGCTCGTCTCATTCACAATTTTCTGCAACTAAAAAAAATGTTATCCCAGTTATTTAATAAGAATTAATTCCCTACTGAGGTTGAAGGTCAAAGGGTTTCCTAATGAATACAAGGCACCTTTAAATGCTGAAAAGTAACTGTGATAGAAAAGCAGCAATATTAATAACTGTTAAATGTATTCATACCTTAATTTTGTTATTATTAGTTTCTAAGCTAGCAGACATAAGCCTGAAAGTTGCCTGACTTTCTCCATGAATTTAATACAGCCATTTGAAGGAAAAGTATTGCAAGGCGTTGTTCACAAACTTATTGATAAAGCACATCCTTATGAGGAATCTTACTTTCCTACTGCTACAGTCCTGCCGCATAGGCAACAGAAATTAGTCAAACAAACCCTTTTCCTCCTAAAGACACACATATATACACATATATGTGTGTATATATATACACATATATGTACACACCTTAGAGCCCTCTTCCACTTAAGAAGGGCCACGCATTTATAACCTGAGAAATGCAGAGCAGGCTGCTGTGCTGCCTGCAAGGCAGGGATGGTTTCACACATAGTCAATTACTACATACAAAGCATTCACCTGATCTTAATCTGCCTATATGTAATTAACTTCTACTAATTATATATTTCAGCATGTATGCTTCCTGTTACTGTCCCTTGCACGCTCATTCTTAACACATCAGCACTGCAGAGCAGCACAAAGAAAAGCATCAACGAACAGCATTTCCTTACAGCTGTCAGTTGGGAACATTGCTGGATCCTCAGCCAGTTGGCTCAAGCCAGTTCTCAGCAGCTCTATGGAGCGAGGAAAACTCGCAGAGCTCCTGCCTAGCAGAACTCATCTGCTAAGCACATGAAACTCAGGTTTGCTGAAAATATTTATGTATGAGTTTTAGCGACACGGTCTTTTGTGGTTGCAAGAGGAGCTTTTGCACCTCACTCAGTCCCATTTAGTTTGGAGCTGAGGAACTGTGTCTGGGGGCTGAAGAAAAGCCCCATTTTGTTAATCTGGGCAGCTGGAAGTCAAACAGGCAAAGCTGGGGTTGGAACCATCCTCGAATCACAAAGGACAGGGCAACCAGGAGTGAACCTATGACTTACTGCACACGGATCCAACCCACACATTGGCCTACGTCTGCTTTTAATTACCTGAGGGCCCTCTCTTCATCCCCAGCAAGGACAGCCGCAAAAAGCTGCCACTCCCCCCCTTTAAAGTTATACTAAAAAAAAAAAAAAAAAAAAAAAAAAGTAGTAAATAAAAGAGGTAACCGAAAGAGAAAAAGAGAGACAGAGATCTTACGCACTGCTCCCTAACAACACGCGAATGTCGGAAGGCGCTGCACGTCAAACCACGGAACGCCGCGGTGCCGGGAAGCAGCGCTGTGGAGCGGCCCGGCCTCTTTCCAAACCTGCTGAGCTCGGGACCGGCCGCCTCCAGGAGCTCTCACTACCGAAGAACCGGGCGGCGCCGCGCAGCCCGGCGATACCGCCAAGCGGAGGAGAAGAAAGGAGGGCGGGCGGCGCGGCCGGGGGGCGGGGAGAGCCCGCCAGCTCCCGTTGCTGCCGCCGCGCCCGCTGTTGACAGTGCCTCGCTAGGCAACGGCAGCAACGTCCGGCGGCGGCCCCACGGCACCACCCCCGCCGCACGCAGCGCCCCCCTCCGGCGGGAGGCGCGGCGGCCCCGCAGCACCCCGGAAGAACGGAGGCGGCGCCCGCTGATGCTCTGCACACTTTATTACGAGAGTTGCGCCGATCACTTAATAATAAAGCTTAGGAGCGTAAGGCGAGCTTTCCCCAGATAAAAGGAAGGACGGGTCACTTCAGTGTAGGGCTGGCAAAGTACACGCAGGCATAGCATCACCGCCAACCCATGCGCCCATGTTTGTGTACAGGGTTGCTCCAAAAGCAACACATCCTGTTTTATTACGTTGGCCCAGGATATCAGAGGTGAATGCTGGTGGTACAACAGGAGAAGCTGAACCTTCCCCCCAACATTCCATTCCATTTTGCTGGTCTGCAACAGATAGGAGCAGAGGGGCAGCCTGACAGAACGGTGTCTGACACAGAAGCACATATTAAGCAGAGGGATGGAAATGAATTCCTCCATGCAGAAAAAGTGGAACCCACTGACATTCACCAACACTTGCTGAGCATTTCTGGAGGCCAAACCATGAACGTGGGCACAGTGAGGTGGTGGGTGGTGCATTCCGTCAGTAAGGGCAGTGCCAGTGGGCCACGTCCCCTGGTGCAGAGTTTTACAGGCATGGCATGCTGATTTGTTCATTGCTGGCAAAATGTATAGCTACCTGTGGCCACCTTCTGGAAAAAAATAGTACTTTGTTGCTGAGAATCTGCTCTGTCAAACAGTGTTGCTGTGCTCTTTGTACCTGTAGCAGTTTTCATGGAAATAAATAGGAGGCATTACTTTCAGAGCAACCTATACATGTACATATACATGACTGTATGTATGCAGATACGTGTATATACCCATACACACAACTCAAAGCAAGAGTAATAAAATCCGTATCACTATAAATTTACAAATTTTCCAGCAATTTTACATTATTAACTCCAGTCTCAATCAGTATGTGATTCAAAGAAATCAAGCAAGTTACTCATATGTCATCAGAAAGTGTTTGTTTGATTTAGCAAGTTCCAAACCAGTATATGACAAATCACTGTATGAAAAAAAGGAACTGTAATTGAAAAGGAAACACAACAATACAGTAGCAATCTTGCTGGACTTAGTAATATATACACCGTACTCGGTGAAATGGAATATCTTTCATATCTTCCCTGTGGTCCCTGGCATAGTCCCAGAGATAGTAATCAAGTAAAACTGCATTGATCTGATCACGCATGTCTTGACCCTTCTTCTCATAGAGGTCCAGCAGATGTTTGCAGATTAGTGTGCAACACCAAATCGAACAACCACGGATCTCCACCTCCTCTCTGTCTCCAGACTTGAAAACAGTTCCTGTAGGACAAGAGACAGCAACTCAGTTACGTTCAGGAGACAGAATCCCCAGATATCCAGGATTTTCTATTTCTGTTTCACGTTTAAGCTATTCCAGGACCACAATTTCCACCCCTTATACAGTAACTACTTACTATGTTACTGTACATTTTCTGTGGATTACTGTACATAATTGTTAAGTTTGCCTCCTTTTCATTTAAGAAGCCATCCTTTATTCTAAGAGACTGGGCTTGGGGTGAGAACAGGTGGCTGGGCTATACAGTATATGACTATTTTGTTTCTGGAGTCAAAAGGGATACTCAAACATAATTCCAATTGGCTATTTTCTGCAAGGGGTAATTCTACTCTTCACTAAGATCAAAGATCAAGCAGATCACAACATTTCATGATGCATTTACCACCACAGAACACTTTATCTTTTCCATGAATCTTGGTATGGTCATTTCCACCACAGCCATTCAAACATACGGGTCATTTGATTATCTTGCTGTGAAACTAGAAAATCACTAACAGTAGTCCTACCTATAAACACAGTCATTGTGCAGTGCGAAAAGGATTGGTTTATGTTTTCATTCATTCAAGCTCCTAGTTAATAAGTACTGTAAGATGGAACCAGACCTGTGCAATTATCTTCTTTAAAAGCAATGGCATGTTTTCTTACAGTGGATGTTTATCTTATTACCTTGTTTGTCGCTCTTACAAATAGCAAGTCCTGTTGACTACTGACAAACAAGAATCCCCATGCTTTTCCACGTTCTTTGAACTAATGAAGAAATGGCTGTTTCTACTATCTAAATCTCAAAATCACAACCACAATCATACTGGAAAGTGCTGCCATCAACACTGGCTGTTTTGAAACTCTGAAATCAACCCTTAAGAGTCTCTTTACCCATACCTTGCCAGGGTTTAATCCCAGGAACAGACAGATTCAAAACAAAAGAATACTTTACAATAGTAAGGAAGGAACAAACCTTCGCGTAGCTTCTTCATTAGATCTTCAGAATATTTCATGGCTTTTAAATGAACAAGAACTTGAGGAATTCTGTAGTCAGCAAATATAGTCAGGCTAGAAATGTCTCCAAAAAAGCCATCTCCCTTGCCTTCCAATACACTCCATGTGTCAGCCACAAGTATTTGTGCCCGTTTGTAGAAAGACACCTTCTTTTTCTGATGAAAAAAATTCAGAGAGTTTAAGTGCTAGGGATGCTTCAATAAATACAGAAAATGAAAACAGAGAAAGACAGGTAAGTTATGTTGCCCTAGAAAACACAACAAGAGATGTATCTTGTTAAGCAAATATTAACTGAAACAATAAATAAAAGCGCAACTCTAAAAGTACCTTAAAATCTAAATACTGAACTGCACACAAATATAAAGTGCAATCCTCATTAAAAAGAGCAGTGGAATAAAAAATCACTTATATTGAAAAAATGCTCAGAAAACAGAAAACATTAATGCTGGTTTACTTCCACTTCACAAACAGCAGTCAAAGTCCTGCAAACACTCTTTCTGAAGCCCTAGAGCCCATAGAACATCCAAGCTAAGTAGCACGAATCAAACAGTTAACACATTTCATGAATTTCCCTTAAGAAAGCTTAATGTTGAGGAAAAAGAATTTTGCTGAAAACTGCAACACATGATTCTCAGTGTTGTCTAGTGTATACTGCTTATTGAAGACCACAGAGAAGAAAATGATTTCAGTAATTGTTGTATTCACAAGTATAAGGTCTTCTTAAACACTGCCTGGGTCTACTACTGTTACATTTTTTGTGTGTGCTGGTGTAAACCCTGCAAAAATTTACATACAAAAGGTACGTGATTACATACAAAAAGTATATGATTACTCACAAGGGAAAAAACTAACAATGTGCTAAAATCTGTGTGGGGTTGAGATTTCTATGACAAAATGCCCAGCTTCAGGGAAAAAATTCTCATAGTTTTTTGTTTTCGTCATTTTACAGACCAAATTTCCAGCTTTGGAGATATGTTTAACAACGTGATGTAACTGAAACAGTTAAGCAGAAACATAGATAGATGGGGATTCTGCTTACTTGAAGTTCTGTTCTAGCGCTCCTCATATAGCCAAAATTTCTAAGTGGCATTTCTGAAGGGTATTTCATTTTATATTACTGCTCAGATTTTACAGTCCATTCCTCGTAGCAGTTCATTCTTTTGCCATGAAATGCCATTGTACAAAAACACTGAAAACAAGATCTTCAACAACATTTCAGAGAACACCTCCTGCAAATATTCTGAAAACAAACTTCCTCTCTGCTTCATTCCCCACTCGACACAGACGCACACGTTTCCTTCTACAGAATTATACATTTCCTCTATTCAATAATGAAACAATGAAATACTGCTCAAAACTCTCCAGGGCAAATACATAAAATAATAATACACCAAATTCCATCACAGCTCCCAGTATCCTGAAGCTAATGAAAACCAAGGTCATTGCTCTTTTAGTAGCGTTAAGATCTTTCCAATGTAGTAAGCAACAGCACCATAGTAAGCAACAGCACCACATCATTCTGCAAGAGCAGTATGGAAGAGAGACTTTAAATTGAACTTTTCATCTCACGCTGCAGTTTGGAAGAAAAATACTGTCTGGGACTTCTCATGGATTTATAAGCTCATTGTTTCGGTTGGTAGTTTTTATGATGCACAGATCTGAAGTTTGAGAAGATTTTCTATATGGGAAAGACAATCAAGCTTTTATAGCAAATTTTCCCACCGTTCTTTGCTTGATAAAAAGCACTGTTGCTTTTTATCAGAAAGCAAGAAAAGCTCTGGATGAATGGTATTACCTCTCAAAGACCGTGTAATTTCTCCAAAAACTGAATATTTTACCTGATGGTGACAAACCTACACTTATTTTCCACAACTCTTCTGCCCTTGCACTCCAAGAAAAGCTACCACTTCTCCTCACTTACCACTCTACTACCTTTACTTTGAGAAGTATCAAGAGACAGAGCTAATTCAGGCCTATGGATATTCAAAGAAAGAAGGGATATTGCATTGGTAAATATATAAACGTGATAGCACAGCTAGAAAGAAAAGCAGAAAATAGCAAGAGACACAAATCTAACCACCTCTGTAAAAAATGATGGGAAACAAAAAGGTACACACATGCAGCATTGATGACTGGAAGCTTGGAAGGATTCAACTGTATGTGAGAACATGAAAATCCTGATAAGTAATTCAGTTTTTAAAGTTCTGCCAGTATTCAAAGTCAGCACAATGCCTAAATACGAAATACCCATACTAGGACAAAAAGACTTCAGGGGTTTTGGTTTGCACTTCACTGCATGGAAGCAAAAGAACACAGGCAATATGTAACTACATTCAGTAATGTGTAACTATGACAGATTTTTAGCATACAATTTGGAAAGACATGCAGCCTAAGAATTGTCTTAGTTTTACAAGTTCCTCAGGGACGTTAAATCATAGGAAAGCTGTAGCAGTTAGTGACAGTATGATTTACTGCAGTACAGAATTTATTCCCATACACGTTTCTATTACAGAAAGTAAATGAAAAACACCAGTATGTTGTCAGATACCTATGCCTCGTTCTCTTTTTAATGAAGGCAAATCTTTACTTGTGAGATCTCAACTGGCTGCACAGAAATGGTGTTGACAATATGATCCATGTCACTCTGTATTATGTTTTCTTAAAAAATATATATTTCAGAACAAATAAGGTGCAAACCTCATCTGCATTGTTTCACCCACTTTCAAAATACACAGCTTGCCTAGTGAAAGTAGAAAAACAGCTTCTGTGTTTATGCAATAGACTTCACTACTATGTCAGTACCTATGGACTGGGATCATTTTTGGAACAGCTTTTCATTCTGTAGTCTGCTGCTGCTTTTAGGGAGCCTTGCTTTATAAAGCACTCAGCACCATCTAATGAAAGACATTACATCAGTGAATACAGTCACTATAAAGATAAGAAAATATTTATCACTTGAAAAATGCCTGCTTTTTTGATCACAAAAGTCATCATAAAATGACCACTTACGTAAGAGTCCCAGTAAATTAAACCAGTAACATCAATGATAACTTACAGAGAACCTCTGATTTTTGAAGTTACTGAAGATAACAGTATCTTCATTGTAGGAGACAAAGAAGTAGAAAATGATGTCATCTACTCAGCATCACAGGTAAGTGAAAAATGCAGTTGGTTCAGAGGCCCAACGAACACTGTTGCAGGGCACTTCTTCCAAAGGCCTGTACAAGCTACTACTTAGCATAGGCTGCACTGGAGATAAAATAAGGTGTTCTGGTGATGTAACGTCTGAATAGTACCGCAGATGGTACAGAGCACACGTCACCAAGGCTTAAAAAAAAGGTGCTTGTTTAGGGACGACTGCAGAACACCAAACATGCTCTATTTACTTCCCATCAGTTTCTTTCAGAGAAACTGCTGCAAAAAGCTTATGTACTGTGTCAACTCTGACGTAAGTGGTGCGACACTTAGGGTTAGTTCTGGCCTGGAGCCATTCCTGCAAGGTCTATTGAACTAACGGCAGTTACAGATTCCTAGTAGTCAGTTGTTCTTTATACTACTGGAGTCTCATCTCCTTCATTAGATGCAAAGATCCTCATGGTAAATGAAAAAAAGAGAGTGAGAGGTACAAATTTTGGGAAAAAAAAAAAGACAAGAAAAATGAAGATTCTGATTTGTCAGGCAGAAATTATCTTACATGTTACACATTTATAAGACACAGAGTTGTGGTCAAACTTGGAGTACATCAGAGTAGATTACAACAGAGTGAAGAACACAGACAACCCACAAAAAAAAAAAAAAAAAAAAGTTCTCCACTAGGGATAGAAAAACAACAAAAAAGACTTATAATTATCACAAGATATATGTTCCTAGTCAGTTCAGCACTTCAGATGATGGATATTCATTTAGAGTTAATAAATGGTGTGATTTCGTTTTCAGAGGCTTAGACTGATAGAGAAATGAAATCTCAATACCTTTACCCTATGTTAAAGAAAACATATACTTTGGCCCAAGAGTATTTCAAAACCTAACTTCCCCATCTGTATTACTCATAACAATTTACATAATTAGATAACTCGCTTCAAAGTCTGATTTTCATTATACAGACTAATCCCATTACTGATTTGAAGTGGAATATTAAAATAATGCTATATTTCCCTTCAAATTCCTTTGAATTTTACTTCTGAGTTCCACAGAAATCATTATAGAATCAGAGAATTATAGAATTGCTCAGGCTGGAAAAGATGTTAAAGATCATCAAATCCAACCACAACCTAACCATATTACCCTAACTCTAACAACTCATCACAAAATCATGTCCCTGAGCACCACATCCAAATGGTTTTTCAGCACCTCCAGGGATGGCGACTCAACCACCTCCCTGGGGAGCCTATTCCAGAGCTTAACAACCCTTTCTGTAAAGAAGCTCTTCCTGATATCCAACCTAAACTTACCCTGGTGGTGAGGCCATTTCCCCTCATCCTGTCACCTGTCACCAGTGAGAAGGGAGAGAAGGGAGCAACCCTCTCTCCCTGCAATCATGTTTCAGGTATTTGAAAAGAGCAGTAAGGTCTGCCCTCAGCCTCCTCCTCCCGAGACTGAACAGCCCCAGGTCCTTCAGTTGCTCCTCATAGGGCATATTCTCCAAGCCCTTCACTAGCCTTGTGGCCCTTCTTTGGACCTTATGTTCAGTTTCCCTTCTTCTGTATTAAAAGCTGTGACAAATACACAAATTTTACACCAATTCTGAACTGACCGCCGCTCCAGGAAAAATAAATTAATAATAATAATAAAAAAATCACAATCTATCTTTTAAAGCCACAATCAGTAGTAAGTTCATAAAAAAATTCAGTGCCCCAACTAACTCACCTCAAAAACAGCTTCATCTCTGTAAGAAGGAAAGTTTTCCACCACAAGACGTAGTAGTTTCTGAGCGCTGTTCTCACTCATTTTAACACAGGTGAGGAAGGAGCCTCCAAACTTCTCCAACAGAACCGTTCCGCTTTCATTCAGCACCCGGTGCCTCTCTTCAAGCAGAGGCATGGGCACCTCTGTGTCGGAGCGGAACACTTGTCTGACCTGGTCCAGCGTCATGGTGGCATAGTACGATGCACTGGTAATGGGTATTCCTTCAGAAGAGTAAAAGCAAGATGTTAGGCTGCTGCGTCACACCCAGAGACCTCACACACGGACCCACCGCAACGGTAAGACTCAGAGAGCCTCTCAGCTCTTAAATCTGACACTGTCCAGTGAAGATCACACTCAAACAGCTGCTTAACACCACACGCGCTTGGTTGGTGTGATCCCTGCTCGGGCAGGAACTCCTGACATGCAGGATGGTGTGTTTCTTACTTTCTCCATGTGACTTTCCCCCACCGGTTTGTTTCCATCGTTCAGCATGGTGTACACACTGTCCTCCAGCCACACATAGCCATTACTATCAGTTTTTTTTGCCCGAGCTCCTCACTGTTACGTGTTTACAAGAAGGACTGTACTGCAAGCTCTCCTTTAACTCAAAAGGAAAGAAGGAGAAATTTTACTAAAGTCTCCCCCTGCAACATTCGAACACTTTTTTTTCTTCCAACGCGCGCACCCAGACGAGGCGGAAGGTCGGAACGCCGCCGCGCAGGCACGTGCTTTTCAGACGGCTGTCAGCTTGGCGCGGCCTTCTCGTTCGCCATGGAAACACCCGAAGTCACAAAGCGCTGACGGCAGACAGCCTGAAGCCGTTTTTACAAGACGGGGGACCTCCCTTCCCCCCGCGGCAGCCGCCCACCCACGGACAGCCCCGCACGGCCTCCGCTCGCGGCCCGCCCCGCCCCGCCCGCACTGACCGTCATCCAGCGCGCGGTTGACGGCGGCGCAGAGCGCCCAGTAGCCGCTGTACGCCTTCCCCTTGTAGCGCACCAGGCACTTCTGCTCGGCACTCTCGGACCAGAAGGAGAAGTTGAGGGTGTCCACCAGGAACACCCAGCTCACCGCCTCCTCGCTGGCGGCTCGCGGGTTCAGCTCGTGCAGCGACTTCCATCCCGACAGGCCGAACGCCGCCTCCGACGCTTTATCGAACAGCGACTCGGCCACCTTTCTCGCTCCCTCCTCGTCCACCGACACGTCTCGGCTGCGGCCCGCGATGAACCGGGCGGACTCCAGCGGGGACGGGAGCGCCTCCATGCCGCCGCCTCCCGCGGGTAGGAGACGCGGGCGTTTTCCGGCCGCCACGCCCCGGCGGGCCCCACCTCGGGCGCTGCCGGCCCTCCGGCGGCGGAGCGCCACTTCCCGCCTCACACTGCGCAGGCGCGAGGCGGGCAGCGCGGGTTGGGGCCGCCCCCAGTGAGGCGAGCGGCGCGCGGCGGAGCGGCGTCGTGGCCCGCGTGGCTGAACGCACGCACAAAAAAAATATGAGACCGAGGCGTCGTGCTTCCCTCACCCTTTGTTATCGGAAAGCCAGCCTCGTTTCCCTGAACACGAAGCAGCTCGGTAGCTGTCTTTATTGTCTTTAAAGGACCGGCTCCCATGCCGGGCCCACGACCCCTCCCATCCTACCAAGGCAGGAATTACCCCCACCCCGATAAAAAAGGGGAAGCAAAGCGTCCTACCTGCTGCTAAGGGGAAACAAAGAATGCACTCATACGTGTATGCAAGTCGGTTTGCAGTTTTTAATTTATTTTTGTTTTTTATTTAGGAAGTGAAATTTAAGACTCAAACTATAAATACAAATGCAAAGGTAATTACACATGAGATATTCAGGAGGCTTTTCTTTTTTTTTTTCTTTTTTCTTTTTTTTTTTTTATTTCTCACATATTTCCTATGGCATTAAACATACAGCAGGGAAATCAAACAGGGTTAAGTCTTGTATACAACAAAAACAGGTTACAGTTATATACTGTCAATTTGCCAATTCTTAAGAATGCCTACCTCATACAAATGAAAGCTCTGAGAACAGCTAACCAACTGCCATTTCTAAGTGTTATTTGCATTAAGCGAGCTGTCTAGAACCAGTGTGCTTTACCACTGCTTACTCAGTGACATCACAAAGTTTTTAAATATTTTATTTATATACTGTCACCAATATATAGAGGTACTGCGAAGAGGGCCAAACACTTGCAGAAAGTCATTTTACACTAAGTTCACATGAACATTTTTGCATTTTCTCCCCAAATAGCAAAGCTGAGCCATTGCTTTCACACATTTTGTCGTTAAAAAAAAAAAATCCCACATTGCTCCATCTATATCAAAGAAGCATAAAAGCAAGCTTAACAGCAAATTTCACTTATGCATTTTCTCGTGGGGGGGGGAAAAAAAGGGTGTACTGATTTTAGATGTTACCTTATTTATATCTAAAGAGAGATGACCACCAAGAATAGGTTCACTAAATTTATTGAAAAAATCAAAAATGTTTCTTACAAAAGACCATTACATTCTGCACACTGCTCTCAAAGGATGCCAAGGACACGTGGACTACCAGTATTCTCCCCCTTCAAAAGGTACAGTGTACATAAAAGCAGGGTGTTCACAACAGTTACAAAGAAACATTACAATTTACCACCAACAGTGAACAAAAATGATATTCACTCTCTCTGCTGTTTCAAAATTTCAATGTTAGTCTCGCGCGCCCTTTCCCTCCCCCAGAATATTTGTAAGGAACTAAAACATTACATCTGGTGGACAGCAAAGATTCCACTACACCTCAAATGCAGAACACCTATGAAGCAGAGGAATGTTGGCTTTTTAAACAGAAGCAGATAAAAAAAAAAGGTTGCAGGACTCCTTCAGTTCTTCACTAGTCTTAGAAAAACTTTCCAGAATACTGCTTCACACTATAAAAAAGAAAAAATAATCTTGCATTAGAATCCTTCAACATCTGCATACTGCTTCACACTATAAAAGAAAAAGAAAAAAGCATGTATTAGAATGATTGACCATACATCTTGCATCAACATTAACAATGACATTCTTAGAACACGTTACATTTCAAAAACTTGTAATACATTTAAAAATAGTTACAAAAGATTAAATGCTAGTAAATAAATATATAAATATACACATACGAATATTTTAGGCACACTTAGGTATTAATGATCGGAAGCAGAGCACTGAAGTTAAACATTAAAATCTGCTACGATAGCTACCGTGTTAATAAAGCGAAACTTAGCAAGTTATATCTGAAGCAGTTATTTGTATGTGGCAGAAATTACAAAGTAACGCTATAGCAAGGTGTGAAATGCTGCTTAACAGCACCAAATTGTCCTGATTGCAACTTGTCCTGTAGAGGCATGATCTGTGCCATATGGCAGACTGTGATTTGTTGTCAATTTAATTATCTAAAAACAACAAAATCACTAGTCTTCCACACAGAACTAGACCAACATCCACTGAAATCTTCTACATTTTCTACAGGCTCTATGTAATTTATTACAAGTAGTTTGGGTTTTTTTGTTTGTTTGTTTGTTTTTGCAGCAGTTTTCACCAGAGAAATGAGAGGACTGCTTGGTTAAAGTGTCTTCCAGCAAATTAGTTTTGAGAGTGTCTTCATTTTAGTTAGAATGGAAAACGGAGAAGAATCAAGACAGAACTACCACTGGAGAAGTTAGGTTCAAACAGTTACTTAAAACCTGCCTTCCAAAAACCTCTATTACAGAGAAGAAACTTAGAACGCACCAGAAAAAAAAATCAATTTAAAACTGACAGTGAGAACAACATTAAACTTCAACTTGCCTGTTCTGCAGTAAATATTGTGCATTTTGTATCTGGTCCTGTGTTCCCGTAATAGTGATAATCCGATCTTCTGAGCCTTCTAGTGGTTCATCAATTTTGATTGAAGCTCCAGACTCATGTCTTATTTGTTTGATTCTCTGGCCTCCCTTTCCAATAATAGATCCTGCCAGCTAAGGGAGAAAGCAAAGCATTCATTTACTTATTTATCTTGACATAACTATTCAAGAAGTTCCAGCAGTGTTTGAGCATGAGTTTAATTTTAGGAGCTGCAATGGCAGCTTCCTCCTTTACAGTCTCAAAACATCTCCCTTCCCAATACCAAGTACAGAAACGCAGGTGGGATAAAATTGGGAGAACTGGCTCATCATTTTAAAAAAGGAGTTACATGGACCACTGTTATTATTCAATATTAACTATTAAAATTGTTCTGAGTATCTCTGTGACTTTATCTTAAAGAAACAAGCTAAAAGCAAGATCACTTTACTTACATCTTTGGGAATTGTTACTTGTGTTGTGATGATAGGTCCTCCAAGATCTCCATATGAACCACGACCCCCTGCATAAGAATAGTCTGATTTAAACGTATGTACCAAGCCCTTTGATAACTTCATAATTAGTTATGTATCAAGGTTCTGTATAAAAACTTACCATATCCAGAGCCACCCTCAAACTGTAACAGAAAGAGGAAAACACATAAGTAGTGAATAGCCATGCTTCATTAACATGTTTACGTTTTAAGTAACACACTGCTAACTCTGAGCCTATTTTATGCAGAAATCTCAACGCCCCACATTACTAGCAATATAAAAGTGCAAAAATATACCAGGTACCTCTCCCCAGTAAACCTCTCACGGCAAGATGAAACAAATGGGGTGCAAATATTAACCTCTTGTCCTGCCTTGTCAAAACCTCAAGGAGGCAAGACAGAAAATGACATTAACAATCCAGACATAGCAGTTTACCAAGGAATCTTATTAATTCAGCTGCTGGTAGACAGCTTGATGGTTGCCTACTACTAACTTTCAAATCAAGAGATTTGAGAACAGCTTCATTAATACTATCAATATAGCTCAGAAGAGACAAAAGCCTCATTTTGGTGACCAAACATTTACCAGTGACTGTCAACCCTCCTACTCCATTCACCTATATCTTAAAACAAAGCTCAACTCTAAATATAGCTCTGTAACTTGTCTCTCAATTATGTGATAGTCCTTTCTTTCTTAAAACAGATAGTCATGACACGAGTTACTTCTGTTCTGCTAAAACAGCTAGCTCCAAAACAGACCCACTGCTGGCAAAAGCAGATTCTGTAGTACTTCTGTGATACCATGTTTAAGAAAGGGAAATAGGTAAATAAATAAATGCCATGTAACAGCTGTGGGAGAGGAATAAGAAAGGAAAGATGCAAGAGAGAGAATACCGCAGACACCAAGGACATAAGGACTACAGTACAGCGGTGTGGGCAGGAAGTGCTCCAGACCATGAGAGCAGATTCCTCTGCAGTCTGTGAAGGAGATCATCATTTGCTTCACTACAGTCTACAGAGGATCACGTGAGAGCCAATATCCACACTGCAGTTTGTGGAGGATACCATGCCACAGCAGGCAGACATGCCCTGAAGGAAAGTGCAGGCCACAGAGAGCCTATAACATAATTTTTCCCAGACTGGGTGACAGCACTTGGTAATTTGTCTCCTTGTCTTTATCTCATACCATGAGCTTTTTAATCTTATCTTCTGCCTTCGTCTTGTTGAGGAGGGAAAGCAAGAGCACAGCTGAGACAAAGCCTAGCAGCCAGGTAAGGTCAACAGATCACACCTACAAGACTAAGGAAGTACTAATGCAACAACTTTTCTCAGAAAACTCTTTTATCTTCTACTTTCTTGGGACATTAAAATTGAAATTCTTGAGCTTATCACAGAATGGTTGAGGTTGGCAGGGACCTCTGAGTCCATCAGTGCCAACCCTTGCCCAAGCAGGAACACCCAGAGTAGGGTGCCAAGGAACACATCCAAGCAGCTTCTGAAGATCTCCAAGGAGACTACACATTTTCTCTGGGCAACCTGTGCCAATGCTCTGTCACCAGCACAGTAAAGAAGTGTTGCCTGGTGTTCAGAGGAAACCTCTTGTGTTCCAGATTTTGTCCACTGTCTCTTGTAACGGCTCTGGGTACCTTTGCAAAGTACCTGGCTTCATCCTCTACACAACTTCCCTTTAAGTATTTACATACATCGATGAGATTCCTCCCAAGCCAGTTCAAACAGTCTTACTTCTCTCACCTCTTCTTTAATTGTTTTAGAGTACTCTATATATAGTGTAATCATACTGCTTAGCAGCATGGATTATAATACAGCATAATAAAGCTTGTAATACGAGTACAATATGTAAGAAAAAAAAGGGCACTGCTTAAGACTTAATTCAGAGAGCGATCAGAGTAGCATACTGCAGATTTACAAACACATCTCTGCCGCTGTTTACTTACAGAAGCCCTTTTTTAGGCTAAACTGTTATAAAGAACAATCCATTATCATTTCCACTACTCCCCCCAAGACTACAGGACAGCAAATGAATTTGACAGCAGTTAAGTAATACAGTTGCAGTGTTTGTGTGAGGTTAAGAACTGATGTTTAATGTCTGCCATGGCTTTTGACAACTTCTAGACAGCGCAAATACTTAATGAACCCTGCCAGAACTTCCGTTCCTAAAACCTGTTGTTCAAACTGAATAATCTCAAATGCACCAACAGTAGGAGGCAACTTTTAATATTTGCTATTTGATACGGGAGAAAGCAACATAATGGAATCAATACAAAATACATATCCTAAATATTTGCAATTATAATTTACTGGTTATGGATTAAACATTACTGTTTAAAACACTGAAACAGGTTATAAAAGATACAATGGAAAAAAAAATTCCTCTCTTCAGGCTGTATTGCTACATACTTTCATACTTCTATTAGCAGAACATGTACATGACACACTGTTAGGACAAGTTGCCAGAAAGTTCTGAGTCAGAAGGTTTACTTTTTTCAACAGATGAAAGCTGCCACTTACTATATTCAAGTTGAAGAAAAACCTTTATCACTTAACCAATTCAATGAAAGTTCTTGGAAAAGAAGATCAGGGACACTTACCAGCTCTGGTGGCTGCATGTCATCACAGGCATCCACATGACACTGCATCATCTTCCAGACAAAACATAAGAGGAAGAAAAGAACAGGTATAAGTCCATGTCTTAGAGACTTAAAGGTTAGTTGCAAACAAACCCAATATAAACTTTTCCGAACTACCTGTAGTATAACAGAGACAAAAAGTACAAGGCTTAGACAAATTACAAGACTTGTTACCTTTTACTTTCAACTTAAGGGAACTGTATCTGGTCACTCTCACTTCTACTGCAGTGTAACCTGTTTTCCTCTAACTTAAGTAGACAGACAACTAACAGCAAAGCATGAACAGACTTATTTTTTTTCTTTTTTAAACCTCTTCTTAAAGTACTAAATTTATACATGAAAAAAGTATTATTCTGATATGAAAGTAACATTTATCCTGTATGTTTTTAAAAAATGTTTATTAATGCTAACCTATCAGGGATCACCTTGGTGCCAGGAGCAGATTAAGGACACTGCTTCTCATGTCCTACTAAATTATTTCTGTCTACCTAATATAACCAATATATGAGCAATATATTGCTTCCTATCTACACTGGAAATTTAATTATGTTTTTACAGCACACAATATATAGTGCTTTCAGAATTCTATAGGAAGCACTGAAAAACAGGAGATTATAAAAATATAGTTTCCCAAATACTATTAAGGCATAGACCTTTGCAGGGTTAAAAATGATCTGTAACATAGGACACAAACAGCACAGAGACTGAAAGTTCACCTGCACAATTTAAAAACAGCTTGTAAAACCCTAGCTGCAAAGTATCTTAAGACACATAACCAAATCCTCTAATCTATAGACTCACTGGTGCTAACCACTACTGGTACTAGAATGGAAATCAGATGAAACACTGGCTGGGTAAGGCAGTGTAAGTGCAATATGAATAATAATGTATTAACTTTTATTGCTTATTATAGAAGATGCATACGGTCCTCATCTATGTCAAAACCTGTTATTCTGTTACCCATCCTAGAAATTTCCATTTCTTCCCTACTTAGGTAAATAAAAGAGATGTAAAAATTAGTAAAGGAAGAGTATTTGACATGGTTTGCGTCAAATGTCTGAAACATTAATGGTATTTGCGTTCAGAAGCGTATGAACTCTTACCGCACTGTTTATACAGGAATGTATGTATATACATATGCGTAAGTTAAAAAAAAAAGTAGGAATCATCTGAAGGAGCAAATTACCTCAACAATGGAGATACACCAACAATGGAGATACACTCCATGAAAGTTTCTGAAGATGCAGCCCATTTAAGAGATGTATTTCATTTTAATTCTCTATAAACCTCAATTTTATCACGTTTACTACTATAAAATTTTTATCAATTAAGCTAAAATAAGGGGAGGGGGAAGGAGAGTAAAAAAAAATAGCTTTTTATGTTTATCCATTTTTTCTACCATTTTGAATTGAGATGGAGCTAATTTTCTTCACAGTAGCTTGTATGATACTAAACTTCAGGTTTACGCATTAGGTTTGTGATAAGAACAACCTGATGACTCTATTTTTTAGTTACTAATGAGCAGCACTTAGAGAGTCAAGGTTTTCTCTGATTTTCACACTCCTCCAGCGAGCAGGCTGGAAGTACACAAGTAGTTGAAATGCAGCAAAACCAAACTGACCAAATGGAAGGATATTCCGCACTATACTATACTGCGCTCAGCAACAAAAGCTGTGAGTGAATGGAGGGAAAAGGAGCATTTCATAAAGTCCTCCTACACGTCTGTCTTCCCAAGAAACCATTAGTTGTGATGGAATTCTGCTTTCCTGGAAATGGCTGAACATCTGCCAGCCATTGGGAAGCAGTGATTGAATTCCTTGTTTTGCTTTTGCTGTGTGCAGTTTTTGCCTTACCTACTAAGCTATCTTTATCTTCATCCACAAGTTCACAATTTCACCCTCCCAATTCTCCACCTATCCACAGCAGAATGGAAATGAGTGAATGGCTGAGTGGTGCTTCCCTGCCTACTGCGGGTCCATCCACAACCACTGCTGATAGGTTTGTGTGCATTTATGTATTTGAAAGAGCCATGGGACTAGGGACGTTAAAAAAGAAAGAACATATTCAATTTTTTTCCAGTTCTCAGAATAGTTTTCATGGTCCACGGGCCTTTGATCTGGAGTAGTTACAAGACTGACAAGTATAATTTTTTAAAAGAAACAGTACAAACCGGTCCTTCAGAAAAAACCTTCAGAACAGAGATAGTATGTCAAATGAACCCTTGCAAAAGCAGCACACAATTACAGCTGCAAGCCAGGCTACCACAGACAAGGAAAATTAACATTCTATTAAAATGTAAGTTATTTTCATCTCAGAATTTACAAGGCTATCAATGTCTTCTCTCAGCATCCCAAAAATTCATGGTTCAACATTCAGTCTTAATGGTCTTTTAACTACTGCAAATTTGTTCCTTTACTAAAAGACAGAACTGGCAAATTATGACTCTTTACCATCTCTTAAGATTTTGGAGGCGTCTGCCTGAGAAGAGCATCTACTATTGCCTTTTTGCTTTATCTACACAATACACAAAGCAGTTTTTGATCTTTGAAAATAAATAAATGTGATTACACTTTCCTATGGACACTCAAGTCAAGAAAGTAAAGGTCAATTTTCAGATTAACAGACCGAACAGGAATCCATACAGTTTTTCTATTCTATCTCAAAGGGAACAAAGCTAGAACACATTACCACTTGGGAATAAACCTAAGCAAGACTGTGCTGAACCAGCTACCCAAGAAAGGCCAAGCTGCCATATTTATATGTATTTGTGATGACCTTCTCAAACTGTAAATATGAAAACAAAAACTCAGCTTTGACAACCTATGAATACATATAAATAATTATTTTTGTATATTTCTTGATTCTTCTGGTTTATTAGGACGTTAAGTAGTATAGGCAACACTTTTTAGTATATCTTAAGTGCAAGACTTTAATTTCATGACTTCTAGTGAGCATCCAGCATTCTTGTAATACGTACTTCCAGTAACTCTTACTCCCAGAAGGAAGAGATGTGTAAAACCCATTTATTGATACTTCCTCTTTATTTCTTCTTCATTCATTAATTTAAAGAATATTTTATAAAAACCTGAAAAAAATCTCATCTCATCTGTCATTTTAAAAAAGGTACCCAACAAAGCTGAAGTAAAAAAAAAAATGTTACCACAGATAGCTGTGGTTTTTCTTCCTATTACAAGTACAGGAATCTATTACAACTACAGATGATTGCTGGAGAAGATGCGTGTCAGGGTAGTTCTTACAGTTTCCATAAACTATGATTCCACCCTCCTTCCCCTTTCTTCCCCACCCCCCCCCCCCCCAAGCAGATACTAGCACTAATATGGTTAAATGTACTTAATTCAGTGTCACAAAGTTTAGTAAACAAAATATAAAATACTATTGATCTTTAGTTGTCTTTTTTAATGTGTGTTAAGACTGCTTCCACGAATAAAATAAGGTGAAAAGCCTAGCATCTCCTATTTCTGTGATTTTCTCTAAAAAGAAAATCTAAAAGAATGTCAGTGTACAAAAACTTGCAGGATAAAGCACAGTAGAACTTGTTGTGACACTGATGGCAGAGAGTGGCAGCAGGGGAAGTTAAGGTTCTTGTCCTACAAAATCCTTATTTCCTAAACACTCCTTTGGAGGAGGGACTGCTTTTACAGAGGAAACACTATGCAAGTGCTTGTGTTCAGCAACAAGTACCTTCAGACAACCATGTGCTGAACTGTGCTTATAAAATGCAACAGTGTGAATTCTAAACTCCTACCATTCCATCGTAACGGTCTCCTGGTCTGCCTCTTCTGTCATAAGACATCAGATCTCTGAAATGAAAAAACATCACATAAATTGCATCATGAACAGGTTTCCTACATTCTCATTCAAATTTTCACACTCATGATTTTCATACACCTTAAACCGTAACTAGTTTAGCCAGGTAGAGAATGACATAAAGAACCCTACAATGGCCCCAGTTCTAGCAGGCTGCATGCTACAGTACAGAAAATAAATTCCAATACATTTCAAAGTGCTTCAGAGGAATATATACACAATCTTCTGTAATCACTACCAGCATGGAAGTGTGAAGCAAACACTGGGAACGTGAACACAATTCAATGCAACTTAAGCTTTATACAATGCATTTATGCAACAACTCACCCGCCACGAGGAGGTGGTGGAGGAGGAAGAGGAAGATTACGAGCTCTGCTGCCGCCTCTGCCACCACGACCTGGTGGAGGTGGTGGAGGTCCTCTACGAGGGCTCATATCATCATAATCTCTTCTTGATGGAGGCATAGGTCGTCCACCACGGCCAGGTGGCATTCGATCAAAACCTCCTCTCCCACGCATAGGAAAGCCTACTGGACGTCCCCTTCTGTCATCAAACATAGTGAAGCCACCGTAGTCATATGTTTCATCATAGAAGTTGGGATCATAAGGCTGGGCCCGTCCTTTTATTGGAGACTAAAATGAACAAACAAGAAATTAGCACCATTATAATTAGCATATTTAAATATATTACACGTACAGAAGTGAATTTATGCATTTAGATCTTACTTTTGATTTCACAATGCTTGTAAGAAAGGAAGAGGTGATGAGTTTCCTGTAAACTTAATAATGATAGAGGAACTGCTATTACTTATCAGTTGCCTTGATCTTCAATTTTTGCATTAACATTAAGTGAAGCATGAATAATGTCCCACTAGTATAAAAATTGCTTCAGTGCATCCTGATTCTGGAAAACAGCAACTACTTCAACACCTCGGATTCCAGCACTTTGCTACTGGAAAAGTAGGAGGTACTGAATTCAGAACAGAAACTTAAAGATGTAATGTTCCAACCAAGTGATTCCTATTGTTCAGGACCGCCCAAAAAAGGAATAAAATCAAATGTAATGAACTTTACCTCAGAGATAAGATCCAAAATAATCTTGATACATTCAACAACTCTATCAGGTTTTCCACCAATAAGCACCACTCTGTCAGTTGAATGAGGACAACATTCTTGGAAGAGCTTAATGGTGGTCTGAGTGTTCTATTGAAAAGAAAATACAAGATTCTGAAATATTATTATTACAAACAGCTTTATAAACTCATTGAAAATAAAATGGGTAGAATGCCCACTAAACATCTTTTAAATAAACAATTCCAAAGTCAATTGAATTTCCAGTTATTTTAAGTACTTTCTTACTTTTGAGATCTTGCAATAATTTTAATTTTAGGAATGTATACTTTAAAGCTCTATAATCATATATTTTTATTTCAAGAGGAAAAAAAGTTCATTTCTTCCTCTGTTATTTATGGCTAATGTATGCCATTATTAAACTAAATACTAACAAAGACCTTACATCCATTGCAAGTGGGTTTTATTAACTTTCACTTGTCAGGAAAACATCCTTTGGATACAAGATAGCGATGTTGCTAGGATTACATGCCTAGCCACCTTGCCTTTTTCAGCATACAGAGTTATCAGGTTATATACGAACTGATCTGAAACTGCCTCTCACACAATACAAAGAAAGGACAGAGAACAAAGGTCTGTACGTTCACAGAGACCATTAGCTGTTTTGAACAAAACCTTCATCCCTTCACTGAAGGAAAACAATGGTCTTCAAGTTTCAGATAGATATTCAAACATCTTCTGCATTATCATCATGAGAGTGTGTGGAAATGGATTCACCTGAAATCATTTTGCATGTCCAGCCCTCACTCCAAGGAACCTAGCCTATACAGTAGATCCTTCCAGGAGTGACGAGATTTTTAAATTTTAGAAGTATCCTTTATAAACACTACTCCACCAGTAACGTTGTTTGAAAGCTTGAAGAGAAGAACTAGGCTCTACTATTAATCATCTCTTTATTTATGAGTGTTTCCAATAAAAATTCATCCCAGGATACAGAAATCACACACAGTGTGGTAGTAAGGAGCTATCAAACTGAGAATACTTACATTTACTCTTTATGAACACAAAACACACAGAACAAAACCCAAGTCTTGGAAGAACAGGAAACAGTACCTCTCTGAGTTCTTTGATTTTAGCACCCTTGACACCAATAATTCCTCCTGCCAAACTCTGGTGAATAAGAAGTCTTAACTCGCAGTCAAAGTCGCTGCCTTTGTAGTGTTGATACTGTCAGAAATACACGTTAAAGAAGGAAATAAGAGACAATTTTTTTTTCTCCAAAGATGGTAGCATGATTTTAGACAACTGCAGAATTGTAACCCTTTATTTTCTTTGATATGATAGTATCTTCCCTCAGCATGAACTGATGTCAAGATCATCTTCATTACTTCTTTCACGACACTGCACAACTTTCTGTAATAATTTCAGAAGATAGCAAACAGTGCGACCAGTTTAAAAAACCAAGGCAGGGTACAAATGAGAACACTAGTACTTCAAACTGGAAACTAAAAAAGTTAGGAGGCAAGTGTTATGAAAGCAGGAGGAAGGGGAAGGATGCTCCAAATACTCATTGAGTGTTTAGAGACCACTCTTTCTGTCACATGTCAAAAAAAAAAAAAAGATGCCAACACGCAGTTTGAAGGTCATATTCCTTCTTTAAAAGGCTTTTGTTTTGTATTTCTTAATTTAATGTATTAAAAAGCAGCAAATCACCTAGAATTATCTCATTTTAAAAGCAAACCTTGTGGGTCTAAAGAATAAAAATGTTAAGAAGCTTACCTCTTCTAAAGTAGGGATAATCTTCTTCAAGATTTCTCCAATTGTCTCTATATCTGCACTTATACTCAAGATGCTGTCAGAACCCACAGTGCCAGACAACATGGAGAAGGTGAAAAGAAGAAGCAGAAGTAAATTTTTTATTCATAATGATACTTAAATTCTAACAAGATTTACTGCACTGAAGAACTTAGTCAGTATTCCCCAAATAAAGTAAACCTGTTTTCTGAATTCAGACCACATGCATCTTTGTTTATAGCCAATACATATGCATGATAAATTTAAGATTAGGTAGGTCTTGCAGAGAGACAGAGAGAGATAGAAAGAGAGAGAGAATGGGCTTTTGGAAGGGCTCAGATTAAGTGGGCAAGAAATTGACGCAGAACTGAAAGCAGAAGTGAATATTCATGTTCCCCGCCACCACTAATTTAGGATACCCTCGCTGTTACATTGGTAAAACTGGCACACCTTCTCGTAGTATAAGTGGGGATATGCAAGTGGTGAACACTGTATCTGGAGTAAGGTTATGATACCAGTTAGAAATTAGATTACTAATGGGCTCTGCAAGAAAACAAATACAAATGCAAGACAAAAAAAGGACAATACAAATGAGAAGTGAAGGAAAGTGAACCAGAGTTAGCATTTCATCGGAAATAATTATGAACAGGCAATGTTGAGGGAGCAAGGTGGGCCACAAAGACAGAGCGAGAGACTACTTTGAAACAATTTGATTTACAATGCAGCGAATATGCAACACTTGAAGCTGTGCTCCTTCCATTGAAATAAAATTAGTGGATTGTTTGGGTGGGCAACTCACGTAAAAGTTCAGTGACAAAAAGACTTAATGGGGAAAATAAGACAGAAAACTTGAAAAAAAACAATACACCGTCTATAAGGGGATACTATTTAATTATATAAAGGCAGGTAATAAAATACATTTCTCTCTTTCTAATCAGGCAGTGAGGCATAAACTGTTGGGACATACCGCTCGGGGCCACTGCTGTCTGGGACTGAAACACTGGCATTGTACTGCATTGGTCATTGGCGTTCGTGGATGTTGGCATTGGGCATGGGTATTCAATCGGAAGTTGTCAAGTATGGTACCCGTTTGGCAACGAGCACATTTTTGGGCATAGCCAACCAGGGTTTTCACATGGGCGTTCAGGGGCGGATGGGCCAACGTCATGGTGGGCAACGCAGGGGCAAGACGATCCAGTACATGGGCAACGGAGATATATGGCCAAAAAAACAAGGAGAGGGAAAAGGGGGAAAAGCAATAAATTTTAATTTAATACAAACTATACTCATTACTCTCAATTAATGAAACAAGCTTACGTTGTTCTGAAGGCTAGCACAATAACGGACTGCTACATTGACTGTGGCTTATCAGTGTGGACCTTAAAAATGAGTCACTCTGACTGACTGAACTAACTTTTTACATATGGCGCTTGAGTAGTAGGCTGGCTCATGAGGGTAGACACAAAACCTGTCAAGACTGATACTACGAAGACCTTGGGCTAGTAGGGAATGTTAGTTTTCCAGACCAGTCTAAATTATCTGGACTTAGGTGATGTACTAATTATTAAAAAAAAAAGAAAAAATAAACAAAAAAGAAAAATAAAAATACGAGAAAACCACTAGCTGCCAAAGAGAGCGTATGTATGATTCCTGACCATTTCAGCTTAAACCTACTTGCTGTATTTATGACCTTAGGTGGAACAGATTTGCACTGAGACATTGCCAAACGCTGTGTTGAACAGAGTTTTGCTTGAAAAAATTGCTGAAATCGTAGTTGATGTTAAGTACAGGAGTGTAAACAAACAGAATTTAAGAAGCGTTGCCAAGTTTTATAAATACATAACATTAATGCTGAACATGTGTCTAATCATAAGAGTCAACCCACTATAAAATGTGAATAAGCATGTAAGCCGTGACTGTTGAAAAGTGTTTCCAAGTAATAGAATTGTGTTTCTCTACTGTTCTATGCCCATATTTTAATCAAGTAAGCCTAACACTAATGCTTTTGTGTTTCATGTGCAAGCTGTAAAGGAATGGACAGACCATTTTCCTGTTTTGTCGTGCGTGTTTGTTCTTGTTTTTTTGAAGGAAGTTAAAGAACTCCTCTATCACTGGGTTATGCCAGCCACCTGCAATGGTTTCAGCAGCACTGCAATTGATTCACACATATGGGAAATGGTACAATTAAGGGCTTTAAGCTTCATCAGTATTTCTCATTAGGATGTTAACTCATTTGAAGTGTGTAATTTAGTGGAATTCTATTCAAAACAAAGAGGTTTTAATATAAACCTCTTCTCCCACGAGTCAAGCTGGGCTTTAATTACTAAGTTTCCTACTCTAACAATCTACAGATAGATTGTAGCTAGACTACTGGTGTCTAGAGTTGAATGGCTCCCATTTCTAAATATGAATGCAACCAAGCTTTCGATGTAGTGCTCTGAAAGAATTGGTGTTAAATTAGTTCAAACTCATATATACTCACGTCTGTACGAAGTGCCTTAATGTTTTTGCCACCTTTTCCAATCACTGCTCCAGCGTTCTAAAAAAAGAGTTTTCAGAAGTCACATTTTGGCAACAATTCTGAACTTCAGAATAAGAATCGTGTATCTGCTTTCATACTACCCTGTTGGCAGGGGGTGAAAGAGCAGGAGGGTACTTGGGTTTGCTTTTGAAAGGTTTGGATCAAATAGAAACAAACTAATAAGGCCTGTCCATAGGAAAAATACCAACAACTCTAACTTATTCTAAGGGAGGGGCATTTTGTTTTACAATTAATATTATTTTAATTCCAAATTTGAGTTTCTTGATAATTCTGCATATTTTAGAGCTATCTCACAGTTAAGACTAAAAATTTAAAATTTAAAAAAGGGGATTCCATGAACATCAGCAATTTCCCTAATTTAACCTTTTTTGGGTTGTTTTTATGTAATGTTTGCAAATTTTACACTCTGAACCATTCTTGGTAATTATAAGGGTTTCCTTTGGTTTACATCTATTTAAGTCAACTGACTTTTCAGAGTAGTACATTTGGCAAAAAGCATACAAACATTAACAATCACTAACTTTCTGAAGGCTTCTAAAGAAACAACGGAAGTAAACTAGCAGAGTTCAAAGAAGAGCAATTGAAAAACTACATTTTATTTTATTTTTAACAGGTTATTTCAAGGACTACATGCAGTTCATACCTGAGGCTAACAGCACACAAACATTTCCACGTAACTTGATTACTGGTCAGAAATGCTGCACGGATTTCAGATACTTCTCCGTGCCAACACAAAAGACTGAGATGCTTCAGACAACATAAATTATCCTTAACAACTGTAAGTGGTAAAGGAAATTCATACATAGCAAGTTTACAGCAACAATTTACACTAGTGCATGAAGCTATTGCAACCCCTAAAGCATTATTCCCACATTTTTTCCTGCTTGTGCATTTGAACAGATTTAGGAAATTTGTCAGTGAAAGTTACTAAAATCCCAATAAGTTCTCATCTCAACTCCCACACATAATTAACAATCACTGGCTGACCATTCTCTGAACTGCTTCCTTTCTGAAGGCTAACGCGCAGTCACATACCCCTTTTCCCCTCCTCTGCTCCAAAATAACAATCCACTAAACATAAGAAAAACAGCTGTTCATTGCTATTGCTCTATTTCAGAATTTGTGTCTTCTATAAATAAACTAGCAGATTCTCAAGAACTTATCCTTTGAAAGAATTACTGAAAAAAATTCCACCGCAATAGCCTTACTACTATCCGTGCACACTCAGAATATGTCTACTTACTTTATATTTAATAAAGTATGTTCTTTATAAACCTATGTCCCAACTTACACTTTGTCAAAGCTGTATTGTACAACGCTATAAGCAACAACAAAGTGATAACAAAAAGACGGCATACTTTGCTTTGAAGCAGGATACGTAGTTCAACCATCTCATCTGTATTCCGAGATCTCTTGAAGGCCTGTTCTTCCTCCATATCTTCTGCAGGACGTTTGCCTGTAGAAAGGTCCATAGGGGGGAAATACAAACATTTATTTAACTTTCTAAGTCAAAACAAAATGAAACAAATTTCAAGATAAGCCTCTTTCTATCACATCATTTCCTATCAGCCCAACACTAATTATTGACATCCAATCTCAGTATCCATAGCAAGCCAACAGATTTTTACATTATCAGCCTGCATCAGTTATTGAGATCCCATTTAAGAACCTAGGAATCATGACTTAAATGGCAATATTACACACTTGGTTGGTGACAAATTAGCAACTTGCTGTTTAAAACAACACCAGATCACCTACCCAGTATTTCCTCTTACAATTTAAAACTAGGAAAAACCTGCCAACCAAAAAGTTCAAAGGTAGCTTGCCCAACAGTGAAACAATAGTGAAGTAACAGGAAAGCAGCGTTTCAAACGTTGTTTGGAAAAACTGGCATGAATCAACTCAGCAATACCTCCCTAACTTCCTGCAATGCAAAAATACTGTTAAGAAATATTACTGATATTTTTATGTAGTTCCAGCCGTTTAGGCAATTCCTAAAACATCCAAAGAAAAATTATGCTTTGATGCTTCAAAATTAAGTCAGAAAGGGCAAAGAAATGGAAAGATTTAATGCAGAATGCAAAACTGGAGCTGATAAATGCTTATTTCATACAATTAAAGCATTGCAAGATGTTTAGAAACAATGAAATTATAAAAGGTTAATTCAGATAAAAAAAAGTAGTCCTTTAAAAAATTTACCATTTGTCTCTGTGTTGGTGAAGGTCTCCTCCTGTTGTTCAGTCTCCATTACCTTTTTTTCTTAGGTTGGCAGACAAAACCTGTTGAAGAAGAAAAGAACTAGCATACCTATTTCATAAGAAAGTGAAATGCGCATTACACTGAAGACAAAAAGAAAAGATAAATGCCTGCTTCTGGAACTTACCGCTGCTATATATCCTTGTGGAGAAAAACCTCAATTATTCTGGGCGGGGTCAAAATCCAACAGCCTATCACTTCCAAAACCTATGAAAACAGCACAGTTGAGTCGTGACTCTGCTCACTTCCAGCTACGATTCTCACTACAGCCAGAAAAACAGTCTGACCCAAGTTTTTTCTGTAAAGCTCTTCTTTATAAATGAGAAAATGTATGAAGGCCAAAGACACCACTAAGAGGTGATATTAAACAGATCTGTAACCTTACAAATAAACAATTATAGTCTTAAGTATCATAGTTTCCAAGCATTTGGTCATTTTAGGTAATTACTGTTATTAACTGTGATTTTCAGATACTTAGAAGAGAAGAATACAATTCCTCTGCTCCTAGTTTTTAGTTCTGAACAATTTCAAATAAAAAAAAAACAGTAAGTTTTTTGTAACTGTTAACATTATTTTTTTATAAATCTCGTGTCATCTAACTAGCAGGCATTTTAACATATCTTCTTTCATTAAGTCCGTCTGGAAATACTTGCAAGACCAGACAGGAATAATTTTGCAACTTAATTTCTTCCAAAATATAATTTCTACAGATAGCACCACCACACAATCCACTCGTCTCCCTGGTAACTTATTGTTTAATTTCCAGTGAATGTCAGACAGTCTGGTTTCCACAAAGGAAAGAAGGGAGGCGAGCCGAACTTTTTAAAGGTACTTCCAGCCTACAGTCGCGCTGTATGGGACAGGCGGCAGCAGTGGAGCAGCGCCTACCCGAGAGAGGTTGGCCTTTGCCTTGCATGAGCTAACGACTATCAACCAGACATTGCCAAAACGCTATGTGCGGCAAAAGAAATTTTTACAAGGTTCAGTCAGCCCATGTGAACACCGGTTATTCTACTTCCGACCATCCCAAGAACTTCAGCACCGCAGGGAAGGGAATGAAATATAATATCGTGGTTCAGGGCTTAATCACCCGCGGCTTCCTGTACTGAGCGCCCACACCAAATCTCCCCCGTCACGTGTACTTAAGGTGCCCTCCGTTACAGTGCCTGCCCTGTAAATCGAGCCGGTGGCATTAATGTGACGAACGCAACGTTCGTATAAGCAGCAGGAGGATTAAGCGTCCACGAGCGGCCGCAATTGCGACCGCAGTCCCGAGAACAGGCCGACGCGGTTCCGTCCCGCTCTTCCCTCGCCGCCCGCTTCCCGGGCAGCCGCCGTTACGTAACCCGCAGCCCGAGCCGCGGCTCCCGGCGGCGGCGGAGCGCAGCAGAAATGGCGGCGGCTGCAATGGCGCCTGCCCGCTGCTAGGCGGAGCCGACGGCGGAGGAACCTCCACCATGCGGCCGCACGGAGATCGCCCCCCTCCCGCTCGGGGGAACACAAAGAAGGCGGCCGGCGGCTCTCGCCTCGCCGGTCGGGACGACCTGGCGGCAAGAGGGGCTCTGGAAAGAGGCAGGCGGCGGCGCGGGGCGCACCGCCCCGTGCCGGCGAGGCCTCTCGGCGCAGGCCGCGGCCGCCAGCGCCCTCCCCCCGCCGCCATAACTGCCGACAACTCGCCCCGGGCGCGGAGTTACCAAGGGCGGGCGCAGAGAGGAGGCGGCGGCCGCTCCCCCGCCCTCCACAGCAGCCGCTGCAACGCCGCCAGCCTCGGCCGCACCGCTCGTACGGGGCCCCTACCGCCCTTCGCATCCTCCTCTCCTCGCCGGGGCCGACCCGCTCTCCTCCTCCTCCTCCTCCACACCGCCTCACCGAGGTCCCCGCGGGACCCTCCTAAGTGCCGCGGTCCGCCCGGGCCTTTCGCCTCGCTGTGTCACGGAGGGGCGCGGCGCGGCCCCGCTCCTCCCGGTATAGCCCGGCCTCCCCGCGCCCACCTCCCCAAGCCCAGAGGGCACGCTACGCCCCCCGCCGCATCTCGCCGGGGGCCGACGTTACCTGCAGCCGCCGCCGGCCCCCGCGCGCACAGCAGAGAAAGGGGAGCAGCCCCCAACGCCAACGCGCACCTCCGCCACCGCCGCCGCCCAGCGATTGGTCCCGCCGCGCACCCCCCGCGCGGCTCCGCCACCGCCTCGTTGGGGGAGAGCGCTGCCCGTCAGCGCGGCGGGCGGCCCCCGCTCCGCCCTCCGAGTGCTCCACGGCGAGGTCGGCCCGGCAGCTTTCGGGAGGCCGCTGCCGGCCGCCCCGCGCCACCCCGCCGCGCCCGGCTGGTGCTCCTACCTGCCGGGCGGAAAGCCGCCCCGGTAGCGGCGGTGGCGACGGAGACGGCGGGAAACGGTGAAGGAGACCGACGGCACCCTAGTCGCGCGCGGAGAAAATGGCGCCTAAGAAAACCCCGCCTGGCGCCTGCTGCCCGGCGCCGGGGGGGCGGGGCTCTCGCGAGGCCTAAAACGGCATCTGGACCGCGGCTGTGATTGGCTGCCGCGGCGCGCGGGCTCGGAGTAATCCCTCAGCTCGGGCTGGGGCTGCAGCTGTGGTAAGTGCGGGGCGCGTCGGAGGCGCCCTGAGGCCTTCCTACGCCCGCTGGGAGCCCTGGAGCCCGGCCTAGGCGGTTGCACGTTGGTGGTGCTGTGGTGGGGCCTTAGGTAGCGTTGGGGCCGGTGTACGTTTATATTGCTGTAGGGTATAGCGGCCAAAACCAGGCGTTGTGTATCTTGAGTGCTCTGACAGCTGGGTTTCACTGTGTAGCTCCTTTGTCGCCCTTTCTTGGGGATGAAGTATTTGCGGGCACGCTCATGCAGCCTGAATACTCACAACTACTCCCTAAGCTCAGCAGAAGCTGCGGCCTTTTAGCCACCGGTGATCGTCAGGTGCTGACTGCCGTGAGGTGTTGCCGTCAAGCCCTGCCCTGAGGCTCGAAATAGCAGAGGCATTTCACACTGTCCTGTTGTCAGGCCTGAAGCTCTCAGCTCCAGTGCCACAGGAGTGAGCAGATCTGTGTTGTGGAGGGGACCTTCTGCTCTGTTCATGAATGGGAGAAAGTCATCTCAGATCAGTTCCTGAAGTAAATTCAACATTAATAGCAGCACCCAAGAGAAAGCAAAAAATAAGTAGGAGAACCATTTTTGTACGTAGCTCTGGTCATGAAATTTAAGTTGTTTTGGTCTGATCTTTCCATGCACAGCAAGAGGGAAGCAGTTGCATGTTCCTGATTAAATCACCAGGAAAGAAGGACTTGCCAAGAGGAATTGGGTGTTGAAGTCTAAATACTGATCCTCCATGAGCAAACTGCACAGGTTGCTGATGCCAGCTGAAACTTACTTCTTTTAATGTTGGAATTGCATATTTATTTTTAGTATCCGAGGAAGTGTTTCTAGTTGAAGATGCTTCTATGTTGTCACACTTAGAATAGCTGGGATTCTAAATGAGACCAAATTGCTGTATTATAGAAGTGAAAGATATGTCATAAATTCAGCTGTTGTCAGAAGTGTAAATATGTCTTTCTGGATTTTGTTTTAGCTTGAAAGAAAATGTCTACACCTAACGTCACAGCAAGAGTGGAAACCTGGCTTTCATCCACATGGCACGTTAAAGTTCCTTTGACATGGCTGGAAGCATGTATTAATTGGATTCAGGAAGAAAATGGTGGTGGTAACTTAAGTCAAGCTCAAATTAACAGGCAGGTGTTTGAGCAATGGCTGCTTACCGATCTAAGAGATTTGGAATATCCAATTTTGCCGGATGGCATCTTAGATGCCCCCAAAGGAGAGCTGTCTGGCTTTTACTCCTTGCAGATCGATTCATTGCTTGATGTTAGCCAACCAGCATATTCCCAGTTGCAGAAGATCAGAGGGAAAAGTACTGTAAATGAAGAAGTAACAGCCAATACTCAGGCATTCCAGAAGCCCTGGGAAGCAAAGCCTACCCGAATGCTGATGCTGCAGCTAACTGATGGGATACATCAAATCCAGGGCATGGAGTATCAACCAGTGCCTGTCCTCCATAGCAACCTTCCACCTGGAACAAAAATCACCGTGCATGGTAATGTTGCATATCGTCTTGGAGTCCTTTTGCTTAAACCAGAAAACGTAAAACTGTTGGGTGGTGAGGTGGATGCTCTTCTGGAGGAGTATTCTCAGGAAAGGGTCCTTGCTAGATTACTTGGAGAAGCTGAGAACCCTGATTCTGTTCGACAGCCTGGTCATGAACAAATTGTTCCAGGTCCTGTGGATGAATTAGGACAAACTCTAGGCCCTTCAGATGAAGAGCTCTTGGCCAGTCTTGATGAAAATAATGACTTTATTTTAAACAATGAAACATCTTTAGAAAGTGGGTACTGCAGTAGAAGCAACAATTTTAGTGCCACCTCGTGTTCACTCACTACATACAATGAAAATACAACAGGATTCCCTTTACAACAGGAATCAGTAAATCTTTTGCCTCGTTCAGATGAACAAACTCCACCTTCTGTGGAGTACAATGATGCCTTTTTAAATGACTTTCCTTTGGAAGATGACATTCTTCTGGAAGAAGAAATCCAAAGAGAGCTGGAAGAAGTGCCATCAGTTGCCAGGAATGGAAATGTAAATTTAAGTACTGAGAGAATTCCACATACATACCGAAGCTCCTGTGGCTCATCTTTAAATGAAACTTCTGAAAAAGATGATGGATGTGGAAGTGAGAAGCCTGTAGAAGTTACCAGCAAGCAAAAGAATCTGGCAAGAACAGTATCTACTGGAGATGGAACTAGTACTGGTGGCTCTTTACAGTGTAACAGTGTATCTCAGGCCTGCAGCTCGGCAATTGTTCTTTTGAAAAATCCTCATGAAGAAAGACGGAATGATTTGGGCCCAGATGAGAGCAGCTGTCAATCCCGTCATGCTCCTGACAGCAGGCAGTTGAACAAGGATCCTGTATCCTCCTCAAAAACTGATCCAGAAGCAGATCAGCAGGCCATTCTTTGCAGACCGGGAAATGCATGTGATCTTGATTTAGATTCTCCGCCTTTCACATACATTTCCCTTCTCCTTGCAAAAAAGCCAGAAACTATTACACTTGTGAAAGTGAAGTGTTTTATTGTAACTCTTACTGGAAACCTCACAAGCAGTAACGGGTCCTGGGGTATAAAAGCTAAAGTTTCTGATGGTTCTGCATACCTTGAAGTAGATTTTGCTGACGATATTCTAACAAGTTTGATAGGATTTTCAGTGCCTGAAATGCATACGTTGAGAAAAGATCCAGCTTTACAACCAAAGCTTAAGGATGGTTTAGAAAGATGTCAGAAACAATTGATAGATCTCTGTTGTTTGATGACTATAGAGTTTAATCCATTTCAGTCTAAAGCCACTGTCTTAATTCTACAGGATACTGATGCAAGACATCTAGAACAACTTAAGAAACGTTTAAATAAATAACATGTGTAAAGCTGCTGATCTAACAGAAACATTTAAGTTAGTATTTCCTCCAAGAGGCTGTTGAAAGTTTAACATTTTGAAGTTAAGTGGTATGGCTTTTCTTTCTGGGAAAGTAGTGGAAAAATGAGACAGGGGGATGAACTGGTGGAAAGAAATTTAGCAATGTGCTTCATAGGTGACAGCACTGCAAAACGTTTTCAAATAGTTCTGGCTTGATTTGAAATGTTCACGTATCATTCTAATTCAGCAAAATCTTCTGTATTCTTGACTAGTATTCTATAGGAGCAGATACTGTCAGGAAATGAATAATGAAGAACAAACCTGCTGGTTCTTACTCTTCCTCAAGGATAAATTCTTACCTGATATTTAAAAGGTAGCTGTAGAGGAAAGCAGTTGAGTAAATTGAGATGGAATTATTGTTTAGGCGTGGTCACTTCTGGAGATGTCAGCTTGAAAACTTGAGTGTGTAGTATTTGTGCAAGAGCCAGAAGTATAGAGAAGTGGAAGATTTTCTTCTGAATACTCAGGTGTAGAAAACCCCAAAAAACCTACATATGCATAAATGGGATTAAAAAAACTCTACTTAAAATATCTGGCAGTTTAAAAATATATTTTATTAGCAGAAAAGAATTATTTTAACAAATAAAGAATCTATGTTTTGGCATGTTAATCATTGCTAATATTTTTGAACCCAGGCAAACTTATTCATTAGCTCTTACAGTGTTTACTAGTCTAATCTATCCACAGAGTTGTTAAATACTTGTGCTACAAATCTCCTGTATACTAAATATTGGCCTTAATTTTTGTTTTATATTTCTGCTTTTAGAGTGTATAAAAGTAAACATTAAACTTTTTGTATAAACTTTGGTGAAAGCTGTTCTGTCACCTTCAGAGAAAAATATAAGTCTTTTTGAGTGTATGGAGAGTGAGAAATATTTTTTTATTGTTTTTGTTCTTCCCTTTTCTTCTTCCCACCCTTTAACCTTCAGTTTGCTGTTTGAAATGAATTCCACATTTTTCCGGAAGTAGAGTGATGACAGCAGAAGACTGTGCAGCGTTGAGAGTGCTTGTGGAGAATGTAAAATCAGTAGTGAGGAGAGGGATTTTTCATTTGGATTGTCATTATCTAACTTTTTCATAACCTTTTCTCTTCCTAAACCACGGCTGCTAGAACTTTGATAGCTGCTTTGAGACTGTCAGTATTGCTTCCCTGCCTTGCCCTCTGTTGAGAGGTTTTCTTTGAGACTCCAAGGGACATAAGGAAAAGTAGAGGTAATTTGCTAAATAAGTTAAAGATGGCTGCAGGTGGAGAAAGGGAAAGCTTTGTGAGGTGTAGGCCTTTTTATGCTTTGTTTCCAACAGCTTAGAAATTTATGAATTCCCATGTTGCTTTTTACTTCCTTTCCTTCCCTTTCTCTCTTCACTGTTAGAGAGTCTGTTTGTTGTCTGTTTTTTATCTTCTGGTCTGCTGGGAGCTGTGCATCATTTAGAGTTGTAATAGCAAAAATCTAGATTGCTATGAGGAATCTGAAGCTCCAGCATTATACTGTGCTTGTTAATAGGGAACTGACCAAGATTCACCTCAGGTAATCCCCTTAAAATGTAATGCTGATGGCTAATATTCTGGGGTAGTTTTATGGAAAATTTTTACATTTCTTGGAGTTGTGGAAATTACTTAATTTCATTTGAGATGTTAACTATATTATGAAGAATAGAAGTCCTTTAGGTTTGAGCTAAACAAACAGTCCATGCATATTCTACCAGTGAAAAGCAAGAGCAAACCATTCAAAGCACTTAACCAAAATAAGTGTTATCATTGTCTTAGCTGATCACCTCAAGTCACACTTTCACTCTTCCTGCATTTGCATATTTTTTTCTGCTGAAAGAAGTTCATATGCTTTCCCTCTTTGCTTGGCCTTCTCCCTGCTGGAAAGGGACAATGTTACTTGTCAGATCTGTTCCCTCCCATCTCCTGCCCCACGCAGAAGTCTTCAATTTCTGAATGTTCTTTTCCTGGAAGGCTTCTGTGCATGTTGTCAAGTGTATGCAATAACGTATATCTCAGTACTGCTGTCTGTTCAGTGCTTCACTGCTCATTAGATATTTCAGTACAGTTTTCTGGCATGTGTTGATTCCAGATCTGTGTTTAAGAATTAATGACAAATATTATGTATTTTTTTCAGATAAGAAAAGAAATAAAATTTCAGCGTACTTAATTAACAGCAACATATCAAACAAGCAGTGATATAACTGGCTGTGTGTACCAGTAGTTGGTTCGTGCACAATTCACTTTACTGGTGATCAGAACCAACTTTGCTATTTCTGATCATGATGCTTATGTGCTGTGAGTACATATGATGTATGTATATTGCCCTTGCAAGCCAAGCACTGATGCATGTCTGTCTTTCAGATAATCAGAATTCTTACAGGTCAAATAAGGAAACAGGCTGCAACCTCTCCTGTCTGTGTTAGTGATTGAGAGGAGAGGTGTGAATGCACTTTGCTTGGAAGTGGTTCAGAATTCCCTTACAAGCTGATGAAGATGATAGTCAATATAACTCAAGAGCTGCATGTAGCATTCTATCAGAAAGCAGCTCCTGCTCTTTCTGTCCTCTCTTTTCCTTCACTCTTCCTTAACTGTGCCCTACTTTCTTTAAGGGTATTTACTCTCATGGTAGAAGAAAGCAGTAGCTAGACCAAAGGATGTGGAAGATTTCCAAATAGGCTAGGCTGCAAAAACACTTTGGGGACTAGCCTAATCCTATTGGTTACAAGTTTTTCCACAATGATGCATGTCGTTGTAACCTGACAATGTGGTCTTGTTGAATGAAGGCAGCATCCTAAGGAAGGAAGTAACAGCTAGTTGTGGTAATATCATCTTAAAGTGCCAGTTAGTTATGGTAAAGCACTTCTGAAAGGATGCACAGTACTGAGTCCATCAAAGAGCATTTCAGTGACTTCATGCTGAAAGAATGATATTTCAGGTCATATCAGTAGGAGAAGTTCTCATAAAAATGAAGTGGGGAATCCTAACATTTGGTACTAGGTATATTTCTCAGTGTCTTGCAACAGTAATGCCAAGAATTTCTGTTTAGAATAAAAACCTAGTAACTTCAAATCTTTTTTTGTAGGTAGAAAAGGGAGAATTACAGTACAGTGTTTCTGAGTTATCATAGTGGCTAGCAAACTTTAATGTATTTACCTGGGAGAAAAGGGCAAAAAGGACTTTAAAACGTAAATAGTACTTTTGATTTCAGATCCAATTCTCTGCATTATAGTCCCTGAAGGAATGAAACAGCACAACAGCAATGACAGAAATGGGAGGTAAGGGCAGCCTGACACTGCAACTTTATTAAGCTCCATAAAAGTGGCATAAGTTTCCTATAAATCAGCTTCTGCTATACACGTACCAGACTTCTATATCAGTGTGTTCCTATTTAATCCTTTTTCCTTGAGGGTATGTTTTTTTTCTGCTTATACTGAGTTTTCCAGCAGGGCAAAACTGTACTGTGTTCCTGTCAGAATCTGTCCTGCTTTTGTTTCTTAGACTGAACAAACTCACTTATCCTCTCCAGGGAGTGATTTGTGCTCCAGTCCCCCGACCACCTTGGCAGCCTACTGCTGGACATGCTCCAGTGGTTTTCTTATGCTAGTGAGCTCAAAATAGAATACAATGCTCCAAATATGGTCTCACAAAGCACTGAAAACAGGAAGGATTGCTTTTTTGATGCTGCTTGCTGCTGTCCAGTAAAGCTTGGTATATGACTAGTTACCTTCACTGCAAAGACACTGTGCTCCTCATCTGTCTTGTCTCCTGTAGTGCGCAGTGCTGCCTTTCTGCAGATCCTGATAATAGAACTTGGGAAATGCGAGGCCAGGAAGCAGACTTTAACACTTGAGAAACAAGACTTAAGGTGAACAAACAACAACAACAAACACCGAATACCTCAGTCTTTCCCATGTAATTTGTCACTAGGTCCTCTCTTATTCGATAGTGAGCTCCCATTTTTCACTATCTCTGGATATACTTATGAAAATCCTTGCTGCCATGCTTATCCATGTGTGCTTTCCTAGTGTCCCTACAGTCTTCCAAAAGTTCCTTCCATGTGCTCCCTTAGTCACACTGAGCTCAGGCAGGGTCTGCCTGCTCAGCCCTCTGTGGCACCTGCTTGGTGTTTGGTGCTTTTCCAGGCCTGCTTCAGAGGCATTGTCTTAGGGATGCAGCTAAGCATCCCTAAGAGATGCCCTAAGAGAGCAGGGGGCAGTCTCTCACTGGGTCCTAGTAGATCCCTAAGTGAGCTTCAACCTGATTTCCAGAAGCTCAGAGTTGTAACTCTGTCACCTTGCTCACTACTTGAATCATTTTAAACCACACAATCTCAGGATCACTCAGCCGGGCCTGCCCTCAGCTGTGACACCTTGAGGTCTTGTCTATGAGGCTCAGGTCCCTCAGAACATTGCCTGTCATCCACTCATTGCTCACCTGCCTCTTTGTACCTGCATGGCTGATGTAAGCTGTAAGCTATTTAGGGGAAGGTTTTGTATTGTAACACAAATCATCATAATGATGGATTTAAAGTAGCTTTTGTAGCGTGAGTAATGGAAGAACCTACCACTGAACAGCAAAAGAAGTTACTTAAAAGACAATGGCAGTATGCAGCCTATTGTTTAGGGCTAGATGAATTTTTAGAAAATGTAACTTTTCCACTATTTTCAAGGACTGTCACCGATTTCAATAAAATTTTGAGAATATGAAAAAGGTCAGGATGCAGGCAAATACCATTGCAACAATAATGCAGCCTGACTGGATGAGCAGCTGGAAAAGAAGTTTGCAGGAGGAATGACAGGCTTGAGACTTTCACAGACGAAGGAATTTCCCTAGTTCCTGAGGAATCTCTCACAAGTCCATTTACCAAAGAAAAGACATCTTCCTCAACTTGGTGGCTACTCAAGGAGTGGTAGGAGTTTGAATCTGAGTAGCTGAAAACATTTCAGCTCTTAAGCACCTTATCTGTAATTGGGGTGAGAATTTGGAGATATTTGGTATTTAGTGCTATCTAAATGAGCATCCATGCCTGGTTCAGAAGCACCTAACTCTTTGAAAAGGTTCTGCTGAGAGATTGTGCAGTTAACCCAGCTGGCACAGACCACCCTGACATGTTACACAAATTCTTTGTGTCTCTCGTTGGAATTTTGTCCTTGGATGAGAAGAGCCTTCCTTGGGGGGGGGGGGGGGGGAAGCAGGTTATTATTTCTGTGTAACAGGTCAAGGGCTTTTTTAATGATGTTGATAATTACAGGACAACAATGAGGCAGTAGATAGCAGCCTGATCTTAAAGTACTGGCAGAATCATAGCCTTTACAAAGCATCCATTTAGATTTAAAAAAAATCCTAAAACATTGAGGTGAACATATGTACATATAACAGAATCTGTGACAGGAAGGAGTGTGATTTATGGTCATTATGAGAAAATGTTCTACACCAGCAGCACTGAGGAAATAACTGCAATTACAAGCTAAATGTTCACAACTGACTTTTCTGCATGTAAGTCAATTTCATTTAATATTTTCCATTACAGTACAATCATCATTTAACAAATGTATAGTGTGTATAAAGTATAGGCAAGAATTATTACTATTTAAGTACAAGTCTGGCATTTGTTTTACAGAAAAACAGACCAGTGCTGCTGGCTACCTAAGCAGATACTTAGATAATCTACCTCCAGTTAGAAGTATTAATATAGTTATCCTCACACAGATTCTAACAAGAAAACATTATTAAATAGAAAGAGTAAATTGAGATCTACTTGTAACTTAAAGCATTTAGAAATCATCCAGTTGATACATACTGTGAAATGATGTGCTTTTCCCTTTAGCTCGCAGATCAATCGTTCTTGAGTACAAAAAGTGATGAAAAATACCCTTGAGGTGCCAAGAGTTGCCAGGGTATGTGCAGCAAGAACGTATGTTTAAAAAAATAAGAAATAAAAAAATCTTAAAAGCATGTTGAACTGTGCAAGGATGCTGAAGGAAGATTTACTTTTTATTTTAGCAGTCACTAGGAAAGCATACGTTTAGCTACAAAGCTAATAGGCACGAACTGTTAAATACTGTAATGTGATCATGTTTGTTAATGAAGGCAAAGACAATACAGGAGGAAAACAGATGTTTTAGCTATAGAGTGTGCTGCTATTTGTGAAGGGAAATGAGTTTGATATTACATGATGTTTTTAATAACTACCTTAGCTTTTATTTATAACTTTATTTTCTAATACAAGCATTGTAGAGCAAAAATTGTATTTAACATAAAGTAAGACAGAACAGCGTGAAACAGTCCCCTTTCTCCAGCAAACTACTATATCTGCGATGGTTGTTGGTATTGGTTATGGTAGATGACTAATCACAAGGCAGAAAAGAATCTGGTATCAGCAGGTGTAAGACAACCAGTTGGGCGAATATTACTTTCCTGATTCCATTTTAAACTCCTAATTTAGTTATCATTCTTCAACTTCTGCTATTTGCAGGCAGAACTGGGAGTTAGTTTGATCTCATGATATTTTCATACTGGCCTTTGTGAAGTTAATGAGCAATATATTAGTCCCTGCAAAAATCAAGATGTGAAATAATTTTGAATATTCACAGCTAAGTATTATTTATCCATATGTAAGCATAGTAATCAGAGAGTTGCAGGTCAACAAAGTGAAGCGTGACTGTGTTTATCTACTATTACATATCTTTTTTCATATTTTCCTGATAGTAGTTTATTCTTGTGCTAAAGACTGTTCTGCTTCAACAGTACAGTCTAAACCAAATCCACTTTTTTGTAGGCATGAATTAACTATTATTGCTATCTCTTTATGGAAGAAAGTGATCTTTGATTTTTTTTTTTTAATTTTTATTTATTTATCTGTAGGTCAATGCATGAAAATGTGTGGTAAGAAAAGATATAAGTCTTTTGGATAGTTTTAAGCTGATTTAAATGCTCAACATTCTTCATGAGGACTCTCTATTCTGTGAAATGATTAGTTTTTAATCTAAAAATCCAATATTATATTTCCATTTTAATTTACTGATTTAGGTCGTCCTGAGGCAGTAGGTTTGTTTGCTTTGTATTCTACTGGGGTTTTCAAGCTTCAGGAAAGATATTCTGTCATGGAAGGAAGCAAACCAAATTTTTATTGAAATGGAGATGATAGTATTTTGCATTCTAATATTTTGTCAGCTAAGGTTTTGTATGCTGGAAAATTGGATGTCTGTGTTCCCAAATTCATTTAGGAAGTTTAAGAGCTTGTTAGTAGTAAAAAGGGATGTGATTGGTGAGAATGTCTGTTATCTCAAAGGAAGTGTATTTTAGCAGGATGTTTCTTTAATTTCTTTAGTTACATAGAAAACAAAAAGCAAAAGATTTTCAAAAAGCAACCTTAGAAGAACATTCTCCTAAGCATTATTTGCTTGTTTTAGTTTAATTTGATACCTGTATATTTAAACTAAGTTTGCTGATCAGGGCAAGGAAGTAATGTTTTTTACTGGTACAGCATTGAAAATACTGTGTTAGTGACATCCACAGAGCCACCATCAGTAGCAAAATTTGTGTTGGACTTGCTCGCAGCAGAATATAAGTTCAGCAAGTACTCCTACATATTTTTATAGTGCTTATAAGCTTTGTCTGTCAAAACTTAAAAGATACTGTGGGATTTGTTTTTTACTGAGGGTAGTGTCTCACCCAGCATGTTTGAAACGTAAATGTTGATTCTATGGGGGAAGCCTGCAAAGCAGTCAGCTGCCTGGGGTAACCTGATGCCATTCAGTCACTGAAACTGGATTGGTTTGTTTTCTGTGGGGGATGGTTTCAGTGCAACCGCATTATTTGCGGTATTGTCATAGACCGACAAAATCAGCAGGTATTATTTTTTCTGTATAAAGATGCTTAGGCTGCTAACATTTGCGCCAGTTTGCAGAACCCTAGTTGATAAATTTCCTTTAAGATTTAAGTGGAATTTAGCTCACTGAAAAAAAATAAATGAGGAACTGATAATTTGACGTGATATTTCTGCATTTGCTTTAGATTTATTTGAGCCAGTACAACTACTAAAAGAAGCTGTTAGACCTCTATGTCCCTGTTTTCATATTTGTACACCATCCTCTTTATCCTGGGTTGAAAACAAGGAAAAATCATTGCAATGCTGCTGCGTTTAAAAACAACCTTTGATTCCTGTTGCTGGGTTGGATTTTAGCCTGTATCAGCCCCATGAGGCACAAGGAAGTAAATGATGCAAGGTTTGGAAGAAGCAGGGTGAGGGAGAGCTGCATGGGCTGATTCAGGGTTTATGAAACTCTGGCCACAAGCACAATCTAGCTGATCGATAGCAACAGGCATCCTTGTAACCAGGTGGAGGAAAATAGGATGAAAATATAGGAAGGGGCCAAGTAAAGAACACAAGGAAGCTAAGAAGCTCTGAACATAATAGTGAGAGAAAAAGCACAGTATGTCCTCTGTTTTCCTCCCCGAATCAAACAATGGTTTTATTAGGAGTAGTAAAGAATAATAAACAAAAGAGGATAGGGGGTGGGGAAAGGGAAATTCTAAGCTCTCTGAGGCACTAAAGAAATAAGTGACTGTAGAATGCCCGATTTGGCTGCAGAAAAAGCAGAAGAAGAAAATCATGTATATTTATACTGATCAAAGTTGCCAATGAAGATATTCAACATAACTGGAAGAAATTGCTTAATTAGTTATCTACACTGTGTTTCCTATTGGGATTTTCTAGTCAAAAAAGAAAGGAAGGCACAGTGGATCACTGTTTTCCCATAAGTATGTCATTGAACTTTTATGTTTTCAGATGTAAAAAAACTAAAATATGGACTGCACTTCTGTGAACGCATGCACAGATAATGTCTGCATACTAACGTCTCTTCCTCTCTCAGAGTCAGCAGCATGTTAACGTTATTTAAGCAGACTGAGTGGTAGGAGTAACTTCATTTTTAGTGGCAGAATTTGAGAAGGTAAAGAATGCAGGTATTTCTCATGCAAAAGGATTTGTAGGTTTAGATTTTGTGTTTTTCTTGTTTGTTTGTGTTTATTTATTGCTTTATTTTCCTCACAATAAAAGCTGTGTGTCTCAGCAGATGCTGAGATCCATCCCTGCGTGCTGTATTGCTGTACTACATGCCATGCAGTGCGTGCAGCACAAATGGTGGCAACTCATCCATTTCTGCGTGGTATAGGACTGTACCTTTCTCCTGATTATTAACATGCTAACTTCTGTAAGCTGCATTTATACAGAACCCGCTGCTTATTTTTGGTGGACTCCTTAAAATATTGGTTGACTGCATTGAATTTTGTAGCATTATTTACAACTGTGAATAGTAGCTGGGGAAAGGGAAGGAAGGATGCTCAGTGCTGAGTGTTCCCCTGATGCATTTTAAATGATGCATTTATCTGCTCTTCATTTTTCTAAGTATCTTCTCCAGCTGTGCAGCTGTAATTCAGCACTATGATGTACTGTCACTTCTGCATTAGTAAATACTTAGGACCTGCTGAGTAATTATGAAATAACCTCATAATGAAATGCAGCAAAGAGTTCTAATTAAATTTTAAAGTTGCTTAACAACAATTCTACTTCAAATGAAAATTTTCCAGCCACGTATTCTAATGAGTTCTCAGAATACATTACTATAAATATATAAACAGTATGGTAAACACAAACTGATTTTCGAGACCTCTGCCATGTGGAAAACCATTTGTAAGAAACTTTAATAAATTTTAGTTTTATAAACAAAAATACAAGAAGCCTGTATAGGCGAGCACCAAAGGCTTGTGTAGTTCAGTGTCCCTGAAAAGCTCTTTTAATGCATATTTAGAGTAACATGACAGGCATATAGCCTCTTTCCTTGTTTCTTTCAGCAGTCCCTGGTGTATGGATCCCCTAAGCCTTTGCTATTAATATGTTCCTTGATGGAAATTAAGAAAATGCAGTAATTGAACTAGATCCACACTAGAAGGATTTCAGAATATAAAACACTGGCTAAAAAGATAACTGTTGCTTTCTATTTTCCATTCAGGGGCTGCTAGAATTATATTTGAACAAATATTCTGCCCCTATAATCTGTGTTCCAAGTTTGTTGACATTGCTGTCTCATTCTCCTACTACACAGGTTCTTTAATAGTTATAGAATCATAGAATCATAGAATTGCTCAGCTTGGAAAAGACCTTAAAGATCATTGAGTCCAACCATGACCTAACCATACTACCCTAACTCTGACAAACTTCTGCTAAATCATGTCCCTGAGCACCACATCCAAACAATTTCTAAACACATTCAGGGATGGTGACTCAACCACATCCCTGGGAGTCTATTCCAGTGCTTAAGAACCCTTTCTGTAAAGAAGTGTTTCTTAATATCCAACCTAAACCTCCCCTGGTGCAACTTGAGGCCATTTCTCCTCATCCTGTCACCAGAGAGAAAAGACCAACCCCACTCTTGCTTCAATCAAGGTCTCCACTCAGCCTCCTCTTCCCCAGACTAATCAGCCCCAGTTCCTTTAATTGCTCCTGATAGGGCATATTCTCCAAGCCCTTCACAAACCTTGTTGCCCTTTTTTGGACCTGCTCCAGCACCTCAATGTCCTTTCTGTACTGAGGTCTCCAAAACTGAACACAGTACTCGAGGTGAGGCCTCACCAGTGCCGAGTACAGGGGCAAGATGACTTCCCTAGTCCTGCTCACCACATTCCTGATACAAGCCAGGATGCTATTGGCCTTCTTGGCCACCTGCGCACACTACTGGCTCATATTCAGCCAACTGTCCATGAGTACACCAAGGTTCCAAGTTTCCTCTCCATCAGGCAGCTTTCCAGCCACTCCTCCCCAAACCTGTAAGGTTGCCTAGGGTTGTTATGACCAAAATGCAGGACCCGACACTTGGCCCTATTGAAACTCATACAGTTTTACTTAGCCCATTGATCCAGTCTAACCAGGTCTCTCTGTAGTGTCCTTCTCCCCTCTGGCAGATGAACACTCCCTCCCAACTTCTTGTCATCTGCAAACTTACTGAGGGTGCGCTCAATCCCCTCATCAAGATGTTTGATAAAGATGTTGAATAAGAGTGGTCCCGGTACTGAGCCCTGGGGACACCACTCGTGACTGTCTGCCAACTGCATTTAACTCTACTGACCACAACTCTTTGGGCCTGGCTGTCCAGCCAGTGTTTCACCCAGAATCCCAGTATGCCCATCCAAACTATGGGCAGCCAGCTTCTCCGTGAGGATGTTGTGGGAGACAGTGTCAAAGGCCTTACTAAGGCCATTGTCAAAGGCTTTACAGGTAGACCACATCAACAGCCTTACCCTCATCTACTAAGCGGGTCACCTTGTCAGAGAATGAAATCAGGTTTGTCAGGCAGGATCTACCACTCATAAACGCATGCTGACTGGGCCTGATCCCCTGGTTGGCCTTTAACTGGTCCGTGATGCTTCCTGAGATTATCCATTCCATAAGCTTCTCTGGCACTGAGGTGAGACTGATAGTTCTGTAGCTACCAGGATCATCTTTTTAGACTTTTCTGAAGATGGGCGTCATATTTGCCAGTCTCCAGTCCACTGGGATATCCTCGGTTGGCCAGAGTTGTTGAAGAATGATGTAGAGTGGCTTGGTAACCACAACCACCAACTCCCTCAGCACTCTAGGGTGCAGTCCATCTGGTCCCACGGACTTGTGTGTGTCCAGCTTTTGGAACATGTCCAAAACCATCTCATTGTGGATTATACAGGGCCCATTCTGTTCCCCATCCCTATATTCCAGTGCAAGGGGCTATGTGCTCAGGGAGCAACTAGTCTTACTATTTAAGACTGAGGTAAAGAAGGCAATAAGTACCTCAGCCTTATCCTGATCCTTGGTCACCGTCTTGCCCTCTGCATCCAACAGGGGATGAAGATTCTCCCTAGACTTCCTCTTACTGTTGCTGTATTTATAGATATATTTATTGTTGTCTCTCACCACTTTCATCACATTTTCATTTTCACCATTTTCATCACATAAGATGTGATACGTGCACAAATATTAGTAGAAGTGCAGCTAACGCCATCATCCACCTGTGTTCCTGTATAAATAGCTCATTTTAAGTCTTAGAAAAACACAAGAAAGAAAATAAGTTAATCTATCTAAGCACAAAACCCAGCCAATTTAGAAGGCTAAGTGGAAGTTGAAATGAGGGATTAGATTAATCATGATAATATGAATTTATACTTATTTGGGAATCATAGCAATGCTATATGAAGTTGTAAGGACAGTGTTCTTCTGAAAGGACTTCTTGAGAAGTGTTAACTTCAGTGATGGTAAACAGAGACCTTTGAAGGAAAATCTCCATTAGATTTAAAACAACAACAACAACCAAAAAAACAAAACAAGAAACAACAACAACAAACCTGAAATAGTTATTTTGCTAGAATCAAGTACTTCAATCACAGAACCTTACTGAGAATTTAGTCTTCTCTGATTTCTCATTTTCTTGTTGTGTATCTTGTTAATAGATTTTTTTCCCCTTTATGCTTTGTTAGCTTAAACCATAAATTCATTAGGATTTATACTATCTTTTTTAATCATATGTTAACTGAAGTGTTTGATGCTGTTTGTCTTGTTCTCATTTGGAACATCATAGTACAAAACATAAACTGATGTTTTACCTGTAGTTCCCTCAGTTCCTTCTATACTCTGCTATTTCAGATCCAAAAAACCAAGCTGAATTACTTCTCAGGTCAGAAAAAGTTTTTTTCCTTTTTTTTCCTTTTTTTTTTCCTGCCATTTATTTACAATGCTGAAAACAGTGGGGCCTGCTAATTTCACAAGATGGGGATTATCAGAACATGCTCCCTCCTTGCTCCAGGCTTTTGAATGACAAATGAGAAGATGATGGGAAGACAATAATGGAAGCAAAGTAGGGATTTCTACTCTAAAAACATGACTGGCATAACTGTACTATTTACGCATGTCAAAAGTATTGAGGCTTTTGTGTGTACTTCCTGATACTCATGCCTGAGGATTCATACTATCAGACCTCCCTCCACAATCACTTCCCTCAACAATCAGGAGTTATCCTGTTTTGCTAGATGGTGTGACAGAAAGGGACAGGTGGATGGGTGGTGGGTATTGTGCTTATGAGCATGAAGATATGGCAGCTGGGATTGTATTAGTATTATTAAATCACCCTTTGAAACACTGGCAGAATAGCATGTTTTTTCCATCATCTTCTCAGAAATGACTCAACCATTCCTGCTAAAATTTCTCTCAGTTTCACCTGCTGTAGGAGAAAAGCTTGAATGGTTAAAGTACAATTCAAAATGATCCTGGCAAATTGGATAGCTAGTTTAAAGACATTAAAAAGGCCAAAAATAGCCCCACAGAAAATCAGTAAGAACAAGTATAAGATACTATCCATCAGGAGGAGCAATCAACTGCACAAGTTTGATACAGACAGTAACTGCTTAGGTGGCAGTTCTTCAGGAAAGCAATTATGGGTTGCAGTGGATCAGAGAGTGAGAGAGCCTCAGTCTCAGGTGGCTGTGAAAAACACAGATGTCAGACAGGGAAATATGTAAAGGACTGTAACCTGAAATACGCATGTGGCAAGTGGGCCTTCACAGGCAGCTGAGCCCACACAGCCACTCGTTCCTTCCCTGCAGGATGGAGAGAAAGCTGGAATATAGAAGGATGAGGTCTCATGGGTCACAATGAAGACAGATCACCGTGCAAAGCAAAACAAGGAATTAATTCACTATTTCTCATGGGCAGGCAGATGTTCAGCCACTTCTAGGAAGGCAGCTACCTGGGAACATTCCCCTCCTCACTGACAGGGCAGCACAAGAAACAGGAGACCTTCCTGCTGTGTAAGCACCACTCTGCAACATTGAAGGTGTCTGTGTACTGTTGCTGTTTTCACCACACATCTGAAAGACAGCACAGCAACAGGAGGTTGCTGTGAAGAAAGCTAACTCCATCCTAGCCAAAACCAGTACAATGCACAAAATAGTTTTCCACCAGCCAGCACTGCTGAATTTATGCAGGTTTAATCTGTCCAGCTTCAGGAAGCATGACACAGAGGAGTTGTGGACCAGACTGAAAATCCAAAGAGCAGGAAAGTTTGTCAGCAGAGAGGGTCAGAGGAAATTGAGATGTTTACCTCAAGGAAGACTGGAGGGAGCAGTGGGAAAACATGATAGTCTTCAAATGAGTGTAGGATTATTAAGGACAGACAGCAATTAATCTGTTCTTCCTTTCTGCAACAGGACAAGAAACAACAGGCTTAAATTACTGCAGAAAAGACTCAGGTTAGATATGAGGAAAATATTAGTGAAGGTACTACCTGCAGAGATCTCAAGTAAGTCTGTTATAAGCACAGGGAGGTGGCAGGGCTCAGTGGCCATGAGGCCGTTAGGAACAGGTTAGACCAGATTGGTCAGGAGTGCCTTGAATATTTATGTGGTTTGAAGGGAGAAAATAGTGTCAGGCAACATGGAGTCTCTTTAAATGTGTTCTCCCATGACCATAGAAATTTTATGCATCTGAGAAATTTTTCTAGGATTAAAGTTCAGAGTGTTTCTCATTTGAATACCGATACTTGAAATATTCCTGAAGTTGTTCCAGTGTTGAATGCAGCTATAGCTAGAAATAGTAGGCTTATCCAAAAGGCTTGTTTTTATCCAAATAAAAGCAAACTGTGCTCTGAAATGTGTCATCTTCTCTGCACAGCCCCTGCTGTACATTCCTTTCTGCTTCTGCCATTTCAAGTTGTCAGTGCCATTTTGCCAGTGGAGTGCTATTTGTACGAGGGACTTCCGCTGGCACAGCCCTTGTTGCTCAGCAATTTTACCTCTTCACCGCTTGCAAGCACCCTGATATAAGCCTGGCTTATTTGGGTAATTGTAACCGTAGGATTACCGCCTGTGCTGCAAGAGCAATTAGCCAGAAGCGGTAAAGAAGAAATGGTCCCTGTACCTGAACAGGAAAATGCTGTGACATCCTGTGCTGAATCCACAAAGAAGCTGACTGCTGATGACTAACCTCGGGAGTGGAAAACTTTGATTATCACATTCTGTTTAAAAACAAATAAACAAAATCCTTTTAACATTTGCCAAAGTTGCTTCTTCAGTGAACTGTTAAAAAGTAGGCAAAATGGTTACTTGAACCACACTGTGCAATCGTATCTGGCACCTTCCTTAACAGAATTCCTTATGCACCTTTAAAGCAAAGTCTGCTCTTGCTTAAGGATTTTAGGTTAATACTAAGTAAATATGTGTGTCTGATTCCCTTACCGGTTTTGCTGATATATATCAGATTTTGATCTAACCAAGACAGTGAAGTTATGCTGCTACAGCAGAGTTTGAAAAGAAGATTAGTAAACCATTATTTTAGGACATAGCTGTCTCTACTCAATATCAAACATTTGCTGGGAAGGCTGTCATAAAAAAAAAAAAGTCAAAGAAAAAGGCTTTCCAAAGGAACTGTCAGGCAAAGAATCATACCCTTCTTTGCCCACATTCCACTTCTCAACTGAGTGGCAGAGCTGGCCTGCAGCAAGGCTCTCAGGCAGAAGTTGGCTATAACAGCCCACGCTTGTTCTCTTCCTGCTGCTTTAGCAGGACTTTGTGAGCATTTTATCATATATCCCCTGCTTCACTGGAGAAGCACATCAGCTTTGCACTGTAGATTGAACTAGCTCTAGAGATAAGCCATGTTCTTTGCAAGGCTGAGTTTCTTACATCATTTCATCTAACCCTTTGCTAAGTCCTATGTCTGTAGTGGTACTGCAGTACATACTGCAGGCAGGCTATGACTACTGACCCATTCTGAAGATGCTAATTCTTTTAAACTATGATGTCTCATCTTTATTAGTGTGAATGTTATATTCGTTAGAATGTAAATTACATACATCTGTAAGTGTTACTTTTTCTGCACTGTCTCTACCAGATTGCTCTGAAGTTTGTTTTAAAAGCCCAGATAGTGCTGAAAAATGGTAAATATTGCAATGCAAATATATCCATGCTAGCCCTGATGTTACGAGGTCTAAATAGTACATTTAAACCCATGGTTACACAAGTGGTAGATATTTAACATTGTCTTAAATTACTACCGTTAATATTGTTAATACAGTTTCCAGGTAAAGTCAAGTTTTGCTAATTATGTTTTAAAGCAGAGCATTAACAATGAGAATGTTTTTAGCTGTATTAAAGCGCTACAAGTACTGCCCCCTAAAAAACTTTAAAAAGTAGTTTTTAAAAACTCTTTAAAAAGTTTTAAAAAACTTTTAAAAAACTTTAAAAAACACCTTTAAAAAAATAAGCTGTTCTTCTGTTTTCCTTTTACTGATCATTCTTGTGCTGCAACAAAAGCTGTAGCAGTTGTTAGCATTATGGGGGCTTCTGTATGTGTATATGTGTACGCAATGAGTGTATGCAATGCAGAATTAGAGCACTTGTCCCAGAGTCATCCCTTTAATTTGGCTTTTCTGTAGCATAGAAGACATTTTGGAGTAATAGTATCTAAACACTTTGTACTTATTTAACGCATTTCCCCCATGGGTCAGGAGGCACTGTAGGCATATTTCACTCTATTAGGAAACTCTCTCTGTAACTTGACAATCTCAATGGTGTATGACCTGTCAGAGTAGTTTTCACTTATGGCATTCTTTTTAATGCATTTCCAGTAATGACAGGAACAGTCCTTAAAGAAAATATCTGGAATGCAAAGCTAATTATTCCTTATACACTGACTTGCTATGATAAGTGGAGCTAAGGATACACCTCTCTTTTTTTCTCTCCAGCTACAGTATGTTGTCTATTTTCATGTGAAGTGTACGAAAAAAAGTCCTATCTTGAGTTAAATAGGATCTGTCCATTTCATATGTTGGTTTCCCATTATAAATAAATGATTCTCAAAACAAATTTCTCAGTAGCTGGGCAACCACAGGGTGAGTATTGAGAAGAGAAGAGTCACTAGATTCTCATGCTAGAGGAAATAGAGGAAATGTTCTTTTCTGCTCCAGAAGATGGGGATTTATTAGACCTTTTAACAAATAATTTGGTTTTACAATACATTACCAGGAATTAGTGAGATTGGTTATGTCCGTAATTATGTTTGGTTTTTTTTTTTAAATGTCCTTGGTCTACTTCAAAAAATTTTGAAGAGGACCTTTATTATAGTTACAAAATCATACAAAAGAGCAATGCCCTCTTAAAATGAGGGTCACAGGTGGAATGTAGCAAGGCTAATATGAAAAGTAATGGAAAAATTCACTACTTGTGTTCACTACTTAAATTACATGGTTGGGTAAATGGATTTCTCTACTTCCTAGTAGTGTGCTTCTACATTAGTCTAGCAGCAATTAGAGAAAAGAGGATTCTCTGCAAATTGGCTCCATGAACCATGCCGTTCATGTTTTTATTGTGTAAAACATAAAAAATTACTCCTAATCAATCCACTTCACCTTTCAGTCTAAAAATTTATTTATCATCCCTTTTAGCCTGGGGCACTTCTAAAATGTTTTCCTGAAATTAACAAAAAGGAGATGGTGTTTGTATCAGTAAGCAGATTATGGCTGTGTGAAGTAAATCTTACTGTGGTAGCAACAAAGAGACTACATTATTACTGGAGAGTTCTTAACAAATTGATTAATGCTTTTAGAATAATTAGTCCACATTTCAGATGTAATAGCACTCTCTTATTTAATAATTGAATGATGCATTGCTTGATGGCCATAATACTGAAGTGCCTCTTTTTTTTTTTTTTTTTTGAAACAGAAGATGAATTATTTCCAACTTTCCATTTTATTTTATTTTATTTTATTTTATTTTATTTTATTTTATTTTATTTTATTTTACTTTATTTATTTTTTACAGTTAGGAGTTGCTTATTAACCATAGCTTGACTCTTATTTCTAGAATTTTTCTCCCCTGAGACCTATGGAGTAATTTCTGCTTTTCCGGACTAACTTTTCTGATTGTGGCTTAACAATTATCCATAGTTCCCACGAGTTCACCGTGTTCAGATAATAGGACCGAATGTCAGGAGGTAAATTTTCCACAGCAGGTTGAGAACAGGAAATTATTTAACCTCTGTGCTGTGTTCTCTATAATGTGTAGGCATAATGTACATGACTGGAACACAGCCAGGCTTAATTAATTAACCGTTGAGATCATCTGATCATCTAAAAAGTATTATCTGGAAGAATATTTTGACTTCAGGCTTGTAATCTTCTGGAAAGCAAAATGTTAATGCAAAATGTTATTGGTTATTAGAGTTGGTGAAAGATTATTCAATTTCATTATAATACTCAAGCTTTTGAACTTCTAAGGTGTTTTCACAAGTAAAACTGCATTGAAATATCCAGAAATGCTAGATAAAATATTCAGGTTTTCAATTTTATTCTTGTAGACCTCAAATAACTGTCTGACTTAGGATGCTGTAAAACCTTCCCTCCTAAGAGTCCATAGAGCCAAGTTAGTTCCTTTTATATGTTTCGACCTGGACAATCAGGTGTTCTCATGAAAATTTGTTTTCAAAGCATTGCAATCAGATTTACTAATCAGTGGTTAAAGGAAGCACTATTCTATTTGTAGCATACCTGCACACATCCCTAAAGAAGCTATGATATAAGGTTATTTAATTATGGCTTCAGTGTCCATTTCTAATTTTTGCTGAAAGAGTAAATCAAGCTGTCACAGTGCTCCAATTCTTTGCAATAATAATAATGGTTAAAAGTTAAAAGTCTCTTGAGATAGATATATGTTTTCTGTAATTGTTAAGCATATTAATTGTACATTAATACGATCATATTTTATAGCAGGTGTGAAAATTATTTGCATGGTCTTTAATGTCTGCAGAAGCTTATTGTACCTGTCATTGGAGAACCAAGCAGTTCTACTATGACTCACAAAACAATATGGGCAAGCAGAGTTTGCATCTTTGTTGCATAGAGTGTCAGGTTTTGTTTGATTTGTTAACTTGGTTTAGTTGTGGGTTATTTTCTCTTTTCCTTTGTGTGTGTATGTGTGTGTGTGTTCCCAACAGAGAATAAGAATTCACAACTTCTAGGTTGAATTAATCAGGCTCAAATGTAGAAATTGTAAGTCACTGAGACTCAGTTAAAAAACAAACAAACAAACAAAAAAACTCTGTGCTGAAATTTTTATAGGGTAGATTTCTGGTTGGCCTGCAACTTTATCGTGAGTTAGTCTTTTTAAATGAATGTGTCCCAGAACAGTAGGAATTATTTCGATACACTTTGAAACTTCTCTTCACAGCCATTGAAAACTGTGTTGTGAAAAAAGCAGATTCTGAGCTATGGAGTTCTCACATCTAACGCTGACAAAACTCACCATTATTGCTCTACAGAACTGTACAGAGATTGGTTCTGGTCAGAGAACACATCTGTCTGGTTTCCCAGGACTCCAGGACAGGGATGTGGGATGAGAAATCAATTGTGATGCTCACTGATTTAATCACACAAACTCCAAATTTGGGTCAAAACACCAAATAAGAAAGACTGTTTTTGTCCTTAAATGAGTGTGCACTTGCAGCTCCAAGTGTTGTAGGTGACTGTGGAAAGGGATTTTGCCAGAAATTTGAGGGGGCAAATTACACCTCTGTGGGTGCTTACTAGAGGCCAGGGAGATCAGGGGGAAGAAGCTGATGAGGCCTTCTGCAGCCAGCTGGAAGTAACCATGATCACAAACACTTGTTCTTTTGGGAGACTTCAACCACCCTGTTACCTGTTGGAAAAGCAACACTACCAGGCACACACACAGACTGGGATGTTTCTGTAGTGTGTGGAAAGTAACTTTATGACACAGGTGGTGGAGCAGCCAGTGCAGAGAGGTGAACTGCTGGACTTTGTTCCTAAAAACAAGGAAGGACTGCTTGGGAATGTAAAGGCTGGGACAGCCTTGGATGCTGTGACAATGAGTTCAGGGTCTTACACAGAAGAAATAAGGTAATAAGGACTTCAGGAGAGCAAACTTTGACTTCTTCAAGGACCTACTGTGAGGTATCCTATGGGTTAGAGCACTGAAAAGTAAGTGAGCCAAGAGAACTGATAGACATTTAAGCACCCATTCTTCCAAGATCAAGATCAGTGCATCCCTAAGAGTAAAAAATCAGGCAGAGATGGCAGGAGACCTGCATGGATGAGCAAGGAGCTTGTGGAAAAGCTGAAACAGAATAAGAAGGTCTACAGAATGTGAAAAAGGCATCTGGCCATTTGAGAAGAATATAGGGGTGTTGTCAGGGCAAGGCTCACTTAGAATTAAACCTGGAGAGGGAGATCAAGGACAACAAGAAAGGCTTCTTCAAGTATGTCAGCAGCAAAAAGAAGACTAGGGAAAACATGGGCCTGGTGATGAAGGTGTTAGGTGCCCTGTTAACTGAAGACACTGGGAAGGCAGAGTTACTGAATGCTTTCTTTGCTTTAGTCTTTAAAGCTGCCCCCCTGACTGCCCCTCAGAAATCCCAGGCCCTGGAATTAAGAGTATGGGGAAAGGAAGACTTCCCTTTGGCTGAGGAGAATCTCGTCAGAGAGCATCTAGGCAAAATAATGCACACAGATCTATGGGACCTGATGGGATGCACCAATGACTGCTGAAGGAGCTGGCAGAAATAATTGCTGAACTGCTCTCTGTCATCTTCAAGTGGTCATGGGAAATGAGAGAGGTGCCTGAGGGTTGGAGGAAAGTCAGTGTCACTCCAGTCTTGAAAAAGCAAGGAGGAGCCAGGAAACTACAGGTTAGTCAGACTTCCCTCTGTCTTTTGTAAGGTGATGGAACAGCTTATTCTGGGTGTCATCTCCAAGCAAGTGGAAGAGGGTGTTATCAAGAGTAATCAACATAGATTCACCAAGGGAAGATCATGCTTGACCAATCAGGTAGCCTTCTCTGATGTTAAACTGACTGAATAGATGAGGGGAGAACAGTGGATGTTGTGCACTTTGATTTCAGCAAAGCTTTTGTTGCTGTCTCCCATAACATCCTCATAGGTAAGTTTAGGAAATGTAGAACAGGTAAGTGAGCAATGAGGTAGATTGAGAACTGGCTATGCTCAGAGGATGCAGAATAGAGCCTAGCTGACGGCCTGTAGCTAACAGTGTTCCTAAGGGGCCGGTATTCAATTTGATCTTTTTCAACATGTTCATTAATGATCTGGGTGAAAGGATAGAGTTCACCCTCAGCAAGTTTGCTGATGATTTGAAGCTAACAGGAGTTGCTGACACACTAGGTAGCTGTGCAGCCATTCAGCAAGACCTGGACAGGCTGGAGAGTTGGGAGGAAAGGAACCTGATGAGGTTCAACAGGGGCAAGTACGGAGTCCTACACCTTCGGAGGAATAGCTGCACACATCAATACATGTTAGGGGATGACCTGCTGGAAAGGAGCTCTGTGGAGAATGGTCTGATTGTCTTGTTGGACAGCAGGTTGACCATGAGCCAGCAGTGTGTCCTTGTGGCCAAGAAGGCCAGCGGTATCCTGGGGTGCATTAAAAAAAACGTGGCCAACAGGTCGATAGAGGAGATCCTCCCCCCCGATCTGCCCTGGTGAGGCCACGTCTGGAGGACTGTGTCCCGTTCTGAGCTCTTCAGTTCAAGCAAGACAGGGAACTTCTAGAGAAGGAGGGTTGCAAAGATGACTGGGGGCCTGGAGCATCTCCCTTATGAGGAAAGGCTGGGAGACCTAGTACTGTTCAGCCTGGAGAAAGAGAAGACTGGGGAGGGTTGGAATCTCATCAATGCTTATGAATATCTAAAGGGTAGGAGTCAAGCTGGAACATAGAAAGTTCCATATGGACATGAGAAATAACTTCTTTGCTGTGAGGATGGCAGAGCACTGGAACAGGCTGCCCTGAGGTGTTGTGAAGTTTCATTCTCTGATGATACTCAAGACCCATCTGGATGCTTTCCTGTGCAACCTGCTGTAGGGAACCTTCTTTATCAGGGAGCTTAACTAGGTGATCTCCAGAGATCATTTCCAAATCCTATGATTCTGTGATTATGAGCTAGCTCAAGAAAAAACAAGGAGGTACGTAGAAGAAAAGATTTAGTGCCAGTATAATAGGGACTTTGATGAGTTTTACTTTCTTTTTTTGCAGCTCATGCTGAATAGGGATTTAGGCTTAACTTAGCTGCCATGATATTTATCAGCATATATGTATTTCTATATATAAAAATATGTATAATATGTATGTATATAGGTGTGTGCATCTTTATATGAGTGTAGGTGTGTATATTTTGTTCAGTTCATTTCAGTAAAAAAGGAAAGTAATGGAATAAAATTCTTAAGCTGTTTGTTGATGTGTGGTTACCAGCTTCTGGGAAGGAGGAAATGTTTGTTTTCATGGAAAACTCAACCACAATTTGAGAGAAGTATTACCTTGTATTATCTTTTCATGAGTTTCAGTATACTGTGCTTGAAACAAACAAATCTTTTCTGTGGCAGGACCATACAATATGCTACTCCCTTACAGTTGGGAAAAATCAAGCATTTGCTATTATCATAACCTGTCTTTGAGTGTTTCAAACTTCTTTTCCTCAGAAGTGATGGCAGATGTGGTTTTGTGCCAACGAAGTAAGGATTGACTCTGAGACTCAAGCTTGAATGGGCTGGCAATTGAACAGCAACCACACTCCAGTCACACCAGACTCACAGGCAGGAGAAGTATAGGATGACCTGTCAGATCTATGTCTCAGTATGATTCCCTGAAAGAATAAGACTTAGAAAGTAATGTGTTTTGCTCTTCTCTTATGCAGAGGATAAGGGAAGGAGCATGTTAGTGAATATAGCCATATGAAATCAGTTTAGTCAACAGACCTTTTTGACAGAAGATCTATGTCTGGAATATGTATGTATATATTTGTGAACAATTCCTTTTCTGAAACGGAGATAAATATTTCTGCTGGTGTCCAGGCAGCAGAAGCTTTTGACACATCTTTGATGAGGAGTTTAGATACTGATTGAATTTGTTAGTTCTTAAAGATCTTACTGTGCTTTTCTTTATCAACATCTGCCCAGTAGGAATTTACTGGCTATTAAAAGCTGTTGTTGTCTTGTGAGATGGATGCTGCCTGGAATATTTCAGATAGTTTTTAAAATGCCTTTTTACTCTCTCAAATATAAATATTATTGAGATTATGTATTCAATAATTTCAAAAGAGAGAAGAGGAACATTTAAAAATCCAGGAAAATCTCATCTGGTTTGCGTGGTGAAATCATGAAAAATTTTGATAGCAAAAAAGTGAAGAATTCAGAATATAGATTTAAAGTTATTTTTTGTATGTTTTTTTTTTTTAATTAGGAATTTTTAGTTTTATCATAAGACCTCACTCCATTTCCAGAGCCATGAAGACACCTTAGTGCCCTGAGGGGGGAAGTACAAATCTTAACAAACTATGGTAAAATACAGCGCTAGGAAATAACTGGGGATGCCAGAGATACCTAGACAATTTATTCTTAGGTTTTTAGTTTTTTCAGAGTTTTGCATTTTAGGTTCAGTGTTCATCACGGTGAGACTTCTCTGAATTCAGTCCCTGAAATTAGCCAGCCTTTAGCATGAGCAGGTGACTGTGACATTGGGCACTGCGCTTCCGACTGTGTATTGGTTCTGGTGGTAAGCACTACCGAATAGCTAGCAGGTGTGGTAAGATGCAGTGGTCTGAAATTGGCCATGTAATTTTCTTGGCAATCCCTTAGAATAAATATAGCCTAATATGGCATCAGAATATTCCAGTGTGATGTAATTTTTGATGGGCAGTCAGGTATATAGACTGTAGGTGCAAAGTAGGTACACAGGTAATGTCTGGATGCAGTGAGAATACTCCCTGACAGTTAGCTGCATGATGCTAAAATGCTTTTCTGGCTAAGAGACTTGGTGGCAGGCAGTACTGGAAATACTGGATGCTTCATTAATGGAAAAATACATATTACTGTGACCATGATGACCAGGCTAAGAATGGCCTTTGTCTTCAATTCCTCTGACCAGCTGAGAAGCGGTTGATCTGTTTGTAAAATATTTAGTGTTTTCAAATTCAGTGTCCCCAGCTTGGAAGTTTTGGCAGTTTACTTGAGCGAGCATCAAATGAGCCAGAGACCTTGACTCAGGCATTGCTCCAGAGGGAGCAGGCAGCTTCCAGGCCAGGCTGGAGGCTGTCCCTGGGCTAGGGCAGGAGATAGAGTCTCACAGGAAGGGAAAGCTGGCCACGAGCTGGGCTGCCAGCTGAAGGAGCTAAGTGAGCAGACTGCTCAGCAGCAGGGAAGACAAACAGAAAACCGAAAAAAGTAAGTAAAACCGATGAGATCTTCACAGAGACTCTGTTGAGAACAGATCCTGCTCCGAAAGAGAGGCAGCCAGAGACTATGGCTGACAGAGTGAATAAAGACTCCTCTGATGGGGACGGGCTGCCAGACTTGACCTCTGGCAAGTATACAGCTGGTGCTCCACCTGCAGATCTGCAGCTGCATAGCAGGGGTAAGGCTCTGGTAGAGGGCAGGAGAGGAGCAAGAAACCCCGTCTGGCAAAGCATCGGAACAGTCTGAGCCCTGATTCTGCTAGACCACCAAGAGGAATTGGCAAATGATCACGAGTTACTCTAGAGGCCCTCACCTGCTGACCCGACTTGCTGTCTAGGGAATTTTGCTGCTTGCAGTGGGGTTAGATCCGGGATGCTTTGAAGAGACTGCTGAGTCTTGCTCACCCCTTGGACTCTTGTATCCCATGGCATGTCCCTTGTGAGCACCAACAACATGGCCGTGGCTTACCCTGACCATATTGAGAAGGACTGCAAGCTCTGGAGAGGAAGGTTGAGGGCATTCTGAGGTTCAGTACCTACCCTAGTGGTGAAGGCAGAAGTATTGCAGGGGAGCTGATGGATTCTGAAGGTCAATGCCTCATTGCTCAGCTAGTGTTATGGAGGGGAGTTTGGCTTTTTTTTTTTTTCCCCACATGGCCGACTGTGTGAACTGAGAACTGCTAGGAAGAGATGGAATCCAATCAGAGAATGGGGAAAGAGCATCTTTGTCAGCAGACTGGCCAACTTCAAGAGAAGAGGTTCAAATAAGGAATGTTGGAGAAAAGAGGTAGTGATTCACAATTAAAGGAGATGAGGCTGGAGAGCATAGAAAGCAACAAGTGCAGGGTGAGAAAAACAAGAAAAACTTCAGAAATGGTAAAAGGGTGAAGGGCCATAAATCTCAAGTGCACAAAGCACATATACATGCAGCCTGAGAGACAAATAGGAGGAACCTGATTTGATCTCATGTGCAGTCACAAAAATATGGCATTGTTGAAATCGTGTAGAGGAGGTAGAAAAGCGCACACAACCAGAGTGCTGTAGTGGACAAACTCAAACATTTCAGGTCATGCAGGCAGGGAAAATAGAGAGTGTCCTCTGTGAGGTATGTGTGGCATAGAAGGCAGGTGGGAGAGAGTTTGTGGGCCAGGTTTTGAGGAGAGGCCAGTAAAGCTGCAGTGTAGTGGAAATGAATTACAGAACAAGTGGTGCAGCCGAGGAACTGAGGCAGTCCTGCTTTAAACAAGTTGAGGAGATCTCTGTGAGACAGACCCTGGTTCTTCCAGTGGCCTCGAGTCTCCCTAACATCTACTTGAAGGACTGTACCAGGACACTAGCAATGAAGATTTCTGCAGAATGTCAAAGGTAACTTCCTGATAGGGGTTCTGGATGCACCATGCAGGGGTTGTGCACAGCTGGATCAGCTATTTACTTACAATGAAGCACTGGTTGGAGATCTGGTAATCACTGTAATCACAATCCAGTGGATGTGAAATAGTAGACTTCAGAATCCTGAGAGGAGTGAGGAAGGTGAGAAGCAGAGCACAGACCTTGGACTTCAGAAGAGAAATTTTTGGCTTATTTAGAAACACAAGAGTAATCCATGTCAACTCAGGATATCGAGTAAATGTACTGGGAGACCAGCTTGCCTAAGCAGGTAGCCCATGGCACTGCTCACTTCAGAAAGGCAACATGCAGGAGAAGGAAGAAGGGCAAGGCTACTGTCATGTTTTAAACCTGGTAGGCAACTGAGCCCACACAGCCGCTTGCTCACTGCCACCCAGTGGGACAGAGGAAGAATCAGAAAACTGGAAGTGAGAAAACTCATGTGTTGGTATAAAGACAGTTTACTGAGCAAGGCAAAACTGCATGCAAGCAAAGCAAAACAAGGAATTCATTCTCTGCTTCTCACAGGTAGACAGATATTCATCCACTCCCAGGAAAGCATGGCTCATCACATGCAATTGTTACCTAAGAAGATAAACGCTGTGATTCTGAGCATTCCTCTTTTCCTCCTTCTTTTCTCTGGCTTTTATTGCTGAGCACAGGCTCAAAAGGTATGAGGTAACCCTCTGGTCACTGTTGTTGGTTGTCCGGGCTGTATTTCTGGCCCAGTGGTGCACCTCCAGCCTCTTTGCTGACAGGGCAGCACAAGAGACAGAGACCTTGGCACTGTATAAGCACCACCATGCAGAAGATAAAACAGTGGTGTGCTATCACCACAGTTTTCACCACAAGTCCAAAACACAGCACTGTAGGGGTTGTTTTGAAGAAAGCTAACTCCATCCCAGAAAAAAATTGTATAGCTACAATGTGAGGATTTAAGAAATGTCACCTACGCAGGTGGGATGTTTACAGAAAAGCCAAAGCTCAACACAGGTGAACCTTGCAACAGGTGTCAAGGACAACAGGAAGAGCTTCTATCACTACATTTGCAATGAAAAGACTGAACAAGGAAGATGTGGGACTGCTGCTGACTGAAAAGGTGGTGATAATTTATTAACAGGGTACATAGGTAGAGCTTGTGACTTTCATCTTACCAGAAGAGCTCAGCCAGACTTCTATTCTTAGTGGCAGAGCTGAAGGAGAAAGAAGATACCTGGAGAGATAAGCTCTGAATCAGAACTGTTGTCAGACATCAGCTCACAGGAGTCAACGAGACCCAGTGTATTGCACTCAAGAGTGCTTAAGGAGATGGCCAAAGTCCTTGAAAAGTTTCTCTCTGTCACCTTTGAAATGTCAGAGAGATTAGGAAAGGTTCCTCCCACACAGAGGAAGGTAAATGACAGAAAACATGCCCATATTCAAAAAATGTCAAAAGTGAATCAAGGGAACTATGAAGTGATTACTCTCGGGTAGATCCCTGGAAAGGTCTCAGAGTTAAGTCTTAGAGCACATTCTGAAGCAAATGAAAGGAAAGAAACTGGGAGCAGTCAATATGAATTTACCAAGAATATATCATGCTTGACCAACCTTTGCCTTTGATCATAAAACAATTGGATCTGAGGACAAATGAAAAGCTGTGGAGGTCATTTACCTTTAACAGTGTTTTTGTCAGCGTGTCCCACAGTGTTCCTATATTCAAGTTAGGACAGCAGAGTGGACAATCAGATGGCCAAAAACTGCTTAAATAACTGGTAGTAACTCAAGGATCTTAGACTACATAGAGGCTGGTAAAAAGCGGTGCAATGCTCCAGGTCAGACCTGGAGCAGGCGATGGTGGACACTCTTGTGCATGGCACCTAATCTGCGGGGGGAACTAGCTAAATAAGCTCAATGAAACAGCTACCATTCAGATGGACTTAGAAAGGCTGCATGAACTGGTGAAGGGAAACTTGCTGAAACACAGTAGAAACAAATGCTGAGTTGTGAGAGACCCTGATAATGAAGGGAAGATGCTCTGTGGAGATAACCTGGAGCATCTCATACAGTGAGCCAAGCAATGTCAATCATGTATCTTGACAGCAGTGAGGGCCAGAAGCATTTAGGCCTGTGGGGACAGGAGCATTTCCAGGAGGCTACAGGGGGGTGATCATTTTCTGCTACTCAGAGCTTGGTAGGCCATACCTAGCTGCTGCAACTAATCTGGAGGGTCCATAAACAGCAAAGACGTTGATAAACTGGAGGGAGCTGAGAAGTAGGCCAAGATGACTGGGGAGGCTGGAGCATAGGCCCTTCAAAGAGAAGCTGCAGGACTGGAGTTAGTTCAAGCTGGAGAAGGGACAGCTGCCAGGGACACCTAGCAGCAGCCTTGTGGCACCTGTGGGGTGGTCACTGAGAAAATGGAGCCAAGTTCCTTACAGTTTTCCATGAAGAAGGGACAGCAATAGCAAGCATAGATTGAAATGGGAGGTTCAGACTGGCTATAATGAGAAACAGTTTCTCCATAAGGAGAGCCAAGCAGTGGAGAAGAGACCCGAAGAGACTGATCCATCTTCATCATGGAATACCTTCAAGTCCTGAATGGATAACAGCCTAAGTAGTTCTGTATGATGTCAAATCCAGCTCTGCTCTGGAGTGGGGACCTTGTGCCTTCCAACATAGATTACCTCATGCTCTCAAAAACCTCACCACCTACCTCTTCCCCTGCAGATCAACATCAATCTGTGCAATATCCCTTCTTCTTTTCCCTTTACATCTATTCGTAGTTCTGACAAGACACTGCTTCTACAAGCAAGAAAAACCCAAATCATTTGTGAGCTTTGTATCTTCTAATGCATTTCTTTTTGTTTGGGTGTTTCAGATGCCTGAAACTGTAATTCAGTTTACAGAGACATTGGAATAGAATTCTGTCATATGTATAGCTGACTTTTGTTGTTAAGCACTTCGCTAGCACAAGGATACAAGAACTGTTTTGAAAAAGGAAATATATTAGCATTTATAATTTGATTACCTTGCCCTTTTTGAGAAGCATGTCTTTTGAATGTCACTGTGAGAAGAAAATCTTTTGATGTCATGATTAGGAAAGAATTAATAAAACTAGGGCCTTAATGGGTATACTTCTATTGAAAAGAGGGAGTGCAGCTACAATAGACAAAATGTTAGTGCACACAGTAGTAAAGTGTTTCCTCCTATAGGAGCATGCTGTTTACATAATCAAGAAAAGGTGTACTTTTCAATGATTTGGTTGGTACTTGAAAGACAGAAATTGCTGTGGCAACACTGATACAAACAAGAAGGAATTGTTCTGCTCCCAGTTGTGACATTAATCAGATGATACTGTACATTTCAGATTCCTCTTCCATTAAAAGAAATCTGAATTTATGTTCATTTCTTTAATTGATACTCTAGGACTAGTAATGCACCTTAAGGCTGAGAAAATGCCTTCAGTAAGCACTGAGGTTTTTCTCTTATGCGGTTATAAAATTCTATTATCTTCACGTTAGCATCAGATTAAAAAGAAACTGTTGGAAATCAAACATGTCTTATTTGTGGCACTGTAACCATTGTGTAACTGAACTTGCATTTTATTTTAAATGTTCTGGACTCAGGCAGACAGTTGTGCTAACATGTATTTATACTTGTTTTATGTATCTACCCTGCTTAGAGCAGCTCAGCACAGTGTTACGTGGAATAGATAATTCAGAGCTCTGAATATCTCCTTGAGTGGAGTATCCTGAGCTTGTTTCAGTGGAAGTAGGCAGGCCCAGTAGTGAATAGAATGATGTTCTTTCAAGCCTTATTAAAAGGAGAACTTGAAAAAAATAGTGGAATAGGAAGTACATTTATATAAAGTGTTGGGAGTGTAGGACTTGTTTTAGAATAGGATGTGTCCTGAAGGACACACCTGAGATGGAAGAAAAGCAAAGCCTGACAGGGTTGGTGACAAATAATAAGAAGTTCTAAAAAGGTGAAGAGCATTATTACTCAAAAGAAAATAAATCTTGCAGTATAATGCAAAGATAAAAAGAAAATAGGAATGAAAGAGCCTATCAAAAGAATGCAAGCAATGCTAATCAAAGGTGGAAATGTAGTAACTTCTCAGGAGTATGAAGTTCTCTAAATGGAAGCACCTGTTTTGAGAAGCCACTGTAAATGAGGTACGCAATAATTATCTATTGATGAGAATGTTGGCAGAAGAGTCTGGTCTCTGCTTTGCTTTTGTCAGTAGAAGAAACCTACACTGAGTTTCCTGCTGTTTCTTTCTCATGCAGCTTCATCAGCAGAATCTTCAAAATCTACTTTCCTGATATAGGCCTTGGCTTTGCAGTATTCTCACAACACTGTGAAATCACTGACCCAGTCACTCCAATGACTGATGGAGAATTTACCTTGAGGCCCTGCTTTTCTACCAAAGTGGACATAGGGCCATGTTAGCAAGGAGACTCTGCACCAGTGGGAGAGCCAGCACCAAGAGAATAAGGGATAGATTTCAGCACAGCCATAGGCAGAAACAACCCTGCCTCTCTCCAGCAGGTGCCCCACTGCCACATTTATTGCATTTGGCACACACTGCTTTCCTACACAAACCATCTGCCTCAGCTTCTTGCTTTGAGGTCTTGCACAATGGCCCTCATAGCACACCTTAGCAACCAGAGCTCTCACGTGTGCTCAGTGGTTTTATCAGCTTTGCTGGTGCTCAGTGCAGTTAAGTGCTCACATCTGTTGTTCTTCTGGGTTCTCTCTTGTCCTCTCCTGTTAACCAGCAGCAGCTTAACAGTGCAGCAGCGCTATGTCATTAACCACCTAACTGCACGTAAATAAATCAGGCAGTAAGTAAAGTATTTGAGTATGTAAGAGGGAAATGACTCTATCTCAGTTCTTCTCTGCCCCTGCTCCACCTTCCTTGGCACTGGGAAGGCTACTTACCTACTGGCACAACTCTGTCTCAAACGCTTCTTCTCTGTCTTTTACTTAAAAATGGTGCTGTGTAACAAGCTGCTCCTTTCTGCTGCCAGATTCAGCCTGTTTCAGTCGATTTCTTCTCTGCTTAGGCAATTTGTAAAAGCAAGTGAACTCCCAGCTGACAGCATGACTCTACATGCATCTACACTGGTTTAAATGCTGGTGCTTATCTTTCAGTGCTGATAACTTTTCACTAAATCAAACATAAGAGAAGCTACTACAGTTTTCTCTGAGTCTATATCTCTAGCTGCTGTGTATAGTCACTGCTAATAGAGAAAATGACAACTGCTCTTGAACTAATGCCAAATATACTTAAGTGTAGATCATCTAAAGCCTTAATACTCTTACATTAAAAAAAATATATATATAGGATGTGATGTTATCTTAACATAGAACTTCTGTCCATTTAGATGATCCTAGAAGATTAAAAACTCTTTGCAAAACATTGGCATGTTGTTTAGCAAGCAATTCATACTTATGCATATCAATGAATATTCAGGATAAGGTTAACAAATTCTAAATAATGATAGTGGTTCAAAATGAGTTCTGTCACTGACATTAAAAGATGAAAAAAATTGTTCTCTTATTGCCCAAATGTAGAAAACTTATTTGGAATATAGTTTAATGCGCTGTACTTCATATCTACTGAGATATTTTCAAGAATTCTGGAAGACCATACATTCACATTTTAAAAATGTTCAGTCTCACTTGTATGATTTTTTGTAATAGTTATTCCTAGTCAACATTAGAAAGGCACAAATTTGGAAAATGTGATCACTGAGATGTCATTTTTAAGCACTACTTCAGCAAACAGATGAACCTGCAGTCTGCCACTTCCCATTTTGTTTTTGTATGGTTCTAGTAGCTACACGCCCAGTCTGGACCTCAATGCCCAAAAACTAACATAGTATGTGTAAGAGATGACTGCAAGCAAATCTGGCACTTTTGAAGCGCAGTTACAAGACAGTAGTATTTACAGAGACTAAAAAAAAGTTATTCCTGTCTGCCTCTCAACACTTGGATGGTCATCAGTACTTTCACTAAATGAATGTATACCAACTTGCTCAGGGATGTTGCCTCTGGGAGCCCTTGGAGAATCACACTGGTTTATCCAAGTGCAAAATTTGGCTCACTGAGCCACACCAAAGGCTTTTTTCTTATTTGATTGGTATAACCCAAAGCAACCATCTTTATTTGGCTGTCCTTAGGTGAATCTGAGAATATTAACACCCAGCAAGCATGTTTAAGTTTAGGGGAACTGTTTCTGCAAATTTGTATGTCAGTCTACAGAAAATTTCTTCCTACAGATTTCCAGGTATCTGAGAATACATTTATTTTTAATGTCTGTATCCTGAAGAGGTACATTGCAGAGCTAATCTTTGCTAGTCTTGTTTTGCCTTCACATAAAGGCAAACACAGTCTCTTGGTGTGTTCTTCTTTGTGGTCCCCAGTTCTAATGCCACTTTAAGATGCAGCATTGCACTTCTTCCACTGACAAAAGAATCTGCAAAAAACTGCTGGGACAGTATATGCCCAAAAACTAATTTCAGGCAGACACTATCAGTCTACAAGACATTCAGTACCATTTAAATACTGAAGTATTGTTAAACATATATTAAGTCCAGCTGAGTAACTGAACAGATGTTAATAAAATAGGTTTATTTAAAGGTTACTATCTCAGGAACATGCATTGATATCAAAGCCATAAAATGCCAATGTATATGTGTTTGAGTTATCAGTAGAAGCTGTGATTTACATGGATAATAAAACTTGACATATTTGTATTTGTTATTTTGTCCTAGCTTTAAACGGATAAATCAACCATGCATGTCAAGCAAGTGTATGTCTAACGACAGCAGCTATTGCTACTGTCTCTTTAAAAGACAGTACTTTCAAAAGACAGACTCAAAGCCTACTATAAGAAAAACACTTTGTCTAGTGAAAAATAGTAAGGCTTTCTTATTCTGAGTTGCAGGCTCCTGCAGTCTGTTTTGTGGTGGGTGAGCATTTGGCTGATAGGTCAGGCTAAAAAGGCTATAGTAAATGGGGTTACATTAGGCTGGTGGCCATCACCAGTCACATGAAATTTAACAAGAGCAAGTACCTGGGAAGGGGCAATGCTGGATATATGTACAAACTGGAGGATGAGAGGCTGGACAGCAGACACACTGAAATGGATCTGGAGGTCTTGGTCAACAGCAAGTGGAACATGAGCCAGCAGTGTGCCCTGGCAGCCCAAAGGGCCAACCAAATCTGGGGTGCACCAGCACAGGCCCAGCACTGCCAGTGGTTGAGGAGAGGGGCTGTCTGGTCTGCAAGAACATAAAACAATTAGAGAATGTCCAGAAGATATCTACAAAGATGGTGAAGGCCTTGAGGGGATGACATGTGAGGAGAGGCTGAATTCCCCTGTTTCGTTCAGTCCAGAGAAGAGAAGTAAGAGAGGATCTCACTGTGGGCTACAGCTCCTCATGAGGGGAGTGGAGGGGCAGTGCTGCTCTCTTCTCTCTGGTGACCAGCGATGGAATCCAAGGGAATGGCATGGAGCTGTGACAGGGGAAGATCAAATTGGTTACCAGGTAAATATTCTTCACTGAGAGTGTGGTTAGGCATGGGAATAGCCTCCCTGAGGAAGTGCTCATGGAGTGCAACAAGTGTCTGCACAAAGATCTCAGACATATGGTGTGATTTTTGGGTGATCCTGTGTGGATCCAGGAGTTGGGCTTAATGGTCCTTGTGTGTCCCTTCCAATTTGGGATATCCAATGATTCTATGATTCCACGAGTCTATATTCAGCCAGAAGCACTGACATGGATTTCTGCCCTTACTTCCCGCATTGCTGTGCCTGGTTGCATAGTTCTGTGAATCCTGTGGATCAGAGAGACAGGGTAGAATGAGAGGCAGGGGCAGGAAGGAAGAATATGAGATGGTGTGTAAATGCAGAGCTGTGTTGTTGAACTGGTACATTTTCTGAGCTGGAATAGCATCAGTACTTCCAGTGCATTGTTGCACTTTTAGCAAACAGTGTTCCTTAACAATAAACTCAGAGTAACAAATCTTGGTCCAGCATCAGAAGACCAGTGTATGGAAATCAGCTGAAATATCCTCATGTATGACAAACTATGCAGGTTGCACTGAAAAACTCCAAACTGTGTTCTCACTACATCATTTTATGAGGTGTTTATTATACCAAACATTTTGTTGTTTAGTGTTTGATGGTTTTCTATTCCTACTCTACTAACACATTGGACAGTTTATGCTTTTTTTTTGCAACCAATCCTTAACACTTCTTTCACTGTATTTTATTGCCATTCTTTAACAAGCTCTTTCTTTTTCTCCTCACTGTTCTACCTTTTCCCTCTGGAAAAGCATTTGGAGTTACTCTGGTCAAAAGATCAATGCTTCTTGATAAATATATCAACTTATTGGAATCTGAAGGTCATATTGTTGTTAGCATAAACAGTGAAGAAATTCATTCAGTGCTCAGAAAAATTGACACCTGCACACATTCAAGAAAAACGATCCACTCCTTTGCGCATAAATCCTCCTTTATGCCGTGAAGAACAGCCAAATCTAAAATTAATGTTTTCACCCGTTCTGTTTGTTATGCTCAAAGTTCTAGCTGTGAATTTCCAGAGCTTCAGATGTCTGCTTTCAACAAACATTTCATTCCCCTTATTTTTGTTCAACATATCTTTTTGATAAGCTGTTGCTGATTGCCAAGCCTGATGTATTCATGTGTTTGTTTACAGTTTCTATACTGTGCATAAAAATGGAAAGCGATACACCTGGAGACAAAATCAGAGGGATCTATATTTAATAGTAGTCAGTCAAACATTACCAAGCTTTCATATCTGCAATTTAAAGAATACTTTAAAAAAAAATTCTGTCTGAACATCCAGTTGATTTGGCTCTATTGGATAATCAGCTAGACAAAACAAAATGGTCTTTGTCTGGCTATGCTAAACTGCAGTGTTACCCCTTCTCGACCTATCTCCTTCCTATTTTGCACACTTGAAATAACTGATCTTTCACAATCCTTGTTAGTCTTATTGCAGCTCTAAGAGAAGCCTCATATAAGCGATATTTAAGAAAAGGCATGTAACCCGTAATCTTTAAAGTTAACATTTTAATCTATATATCTTAATATTAAGTAAAATTATTTTTTGTTTTGTACTTTTGTCTCCTCTGAAAGGGTGAAATCGGTGTGATTTCTGGTTACTGCTAGATATCAACATTAATACTGATGGAAAGAAGACACCCATCTCACTTTCCCCATGCCAGGTGTTCATTAATTGTAAAATTGAATAATGGATACTAACACATCCTAGCGTGTTTATCAATCTACATATCTTTTTAAAATGGAAAAGAGGTCATCTGAGACTCCGTAGGTTTTTTTCATCTCTTTCTATTCATTAACAGGGAGCTGCCTGCAAAGGCTGCTGAGCAAAAAAGAGGCCACATTATCTCTGGCCTTAATAAACAACAATGGAGTGCCACACCACATGCAATAGTAATTAGGTTTGACCAAGGCCAGGATACAGTTGCTATAATCAGTATCACTCGGAATCAACTTCACACTTATGAAAGGATACAAGGTGAGATTGATTTAATAGTCACCAAAGCTACTGTTTTCCCATGAACTCCAAACAATTGAAAGATGATGGAAAAAAGAATATATATACAGATGATTATCATGCTATTAGCACCAGAGTTAGCAGTCTTGTCCCCTTAAATGAACAACAAAAACCATAATGCACAGCCATTTTAATGAGCTCTAAGGGAATAGCTAGTATATTCTAGGGTTAGTATATTCTGAACACACAGATCACTACATTGCCTATTAGGTTCTTAAGGGTGAAAACAAAGTTAAAACACTAAAAATAATATTTTTAATCCCTTCAGGAGCTTTGTGGAGAGAACGAGAGTAATGTCACAAGAAACAGTGTTCTGATTCTTAAATAAATATAGTACAGCAGCACCATAAACAAAGAGGGGAGGGAGTTTAATCTGAAAATAGTTGACAGGCAGTTAAGCTACTCATCTTACTTTGTTTGCTTCAAATGAGTGAATTTCCCACAGCAAAGCAGATCTCCATCACTGTTCAATGACTTTGTATGCCTTCCTATCCTTGGTTTTCCACTGAAAGAAAAATAACATTCATGTTCTTCATGGAAAAACAGCTGCACAGCAATGTTGTTGTAGATCTAAAAAAGATCCTAGTGGGAAACAGTGGATATTAAAAATTTCTGACCGAAGGCTAAGGAGAGTTTACATGAGAGAGATGGTACGATGAAGCATATTTTGGCTTTAAGCATGAAACTATTATATCAAGTGTCATGGTACACCTGTCTCTTTTCTTTCTGTTTTTTCAATCTCCCTGCCAAATGGCTGCTAATAAATAGATTTAACCTGCGCCATCTGCTCTTATACTATAGATCCATTCACAGGAGCCTCCTGTTTACTATAGCATTACATTTAATCAGGTTTCTTTTGCCAATGACATTTTAAAAAATACGCACACCCAGGTGAACCAGACAGTTTCAAATCACTGTTAAGATGCAGAGAGCACCTCCTCATGCATATGTTATACAGCATACTCTTTCATTAACTAGTTCTAGTCAGTCTTGGAGTACATCTTAGCTGTATTTGTTTAAGGGGGGATATTTGTTAATATAACTTTCTGAAAATGGCACAGAAAACCCTATATGTTATATTATATAGCTGACAAAGTAATTGAAGATTAAATCATGATGCTTGCTGCTTTGATTTTCTTCCAGGATCAGATTTCTTCCTTGTTTTGCAGCAATTCTATTTACCGGGGGCAAAATAGTGCTTTCACTTCTGTTTATGACAAAATAATAATGACATCAATGAAAACAGAACATGTAGCACTGAACTTTATTTTGCTGAGCAGAACAGTATAATGTAGCTCTGACACAACCTTTCGTGGTGGGAGCAGGAGCCTTTTAAATAGCTGTTGTTTATTAAAGGTGATGTACAAGCCCTGGAAGTGGGCTTGTCTTGTTCTTATACACACAGAGGTTGGTCACGAATGAGTGAATGTGATTTATCTATTTATATTTCACCAAAGAGAAACAAAACTCCTTTTCAAAACTATGTCTATCTGTATGAGAAAACACAGCTATATTCTTGTCCGATAATAGACTAAATACAGTAAATAAACAATTTGTGCTAGTTACTGCCATTATGACTTGAAATAGTTCTACATCATTTTGATAATGTGATACTGTTTTCTAAACTGGTGTTTTATTTTCAGTCCTGCTATTAAAATAATCGACTTGATGTGGTCAGTGGCTTTAAACTTGGCTGAGTGAAATGTGATTAAATACTTCTTTTTTTCCTCCACCCCCCACTCCCATATCTCCAAAGGAAACTGGAGTTAGTCTGGATTTAAGAGGTCCTAAGATCACACAGGTATCAGTGAACTCAAAGTAAGCTGCAAGTGCTTAGCCCTTTTACACAAAGAACATCAAAGAGATAGCAAACATGGTTTCCCCACCTTTTGGAGGGAAATCTCTTAAAGAAGCAATGCTTCCTAACTGCTCATCTGAGGGATGAAGACTGACCACAGAGATTTGGCAAAGAATCTTGAAAGCAGGAGGTGAGAATGAGTAATAACCTTATGCAGTAGCAGATTTTACTGTGGTTGTCCTTATGCATATCTGTAGCCATAGAAATGCAGAAGCTCTTTAGGTATAATGTTATTTAACTGTTAAATAATGAGCATATTCTTCTGTTAAATGTATGCTTCTCTAAAAAAAGATATATATATTTTTAGATAATCAGAAAATAACATTTCCAAAGTCAGTAACATCAATTCAATATGACAGCTTGTAGCTAATGCCTGCATAATGAAGTATAAATTGGTAGTTAAAAACATATGCAAAAAACCAAGTTATATCAGCAAAGTATAACAAAGCAAGTAAAAAATGAACAAACAAAACAAGTATATCGGTTTAAACAGAGATACCTGTATATTGTATTCCCTGGATTCTAATCTTTAATGTCAATGTGACCTGGCTAGCATTTATCATCAATTCTCTTAAGAGGAACATAATACTCAACTTATCTTTCTATTTACTGCACTTTATTTAATACAGAATTATGAGGACAGATAGTATTATTTATTTATTTATGGCAGTGTTCTACTGGTAAATGGTGACTTTACAAAGATCTAAATGGCACACAAACTCAGAAGTACATTTAATGCCCTAACCTTTAAAATTTGAGAAGTATAAAGAACAGTAAGATAAAAACAATATAGACTGAGCTTGTAAAAAAAAATTAAAGAAACATAAAGAGATCATGACAGTGGACACCAGGACAGGACCCTGGATTACTAGATCCTGAAGTACCTACTTGCTTATAAACACTTCTGTACCAAAAGGAGTTTGTTGCCAACTGAAATCTAGGGACTAGAATTTCTTGACCTAAAGATTTGAAAAAATGGAGAATTGACTACATTTATAGATTTCAGATGTACAGTATTGTCTTTAGCCTTTCTAAAAATCTTGCCTGGTGGCCTACTGTCACTTTAACTTAGTTTTCACTGGTAGGACTGGTCTTCAAGGACCCCAGTCCCCCGAGACTTGTAAGAAAGTCTGGAGCAAAGAGGATAAACTCTTGGTGAAGGAAGACTGAAAATTTTAACAAGTTGGATGTGCACAGGTCCATGGAGCTTCGTGTGATGCACCCACGACTCCTGAGAGAGATAGTCGATGTCATTGTGAGGCCTCTCTTCATAAAGTCATAGATGGCTTGGGCTAGAAGAGACCTTTAAAGACCATCTAGTTCAATCTCCCTGCCACAGCCAGGGCTGCAACATGCCAGATCAGGTTGCACAAAGGTTATGGCAAGAGGGAGCTGTTGCTGAGCACTGGAAGAGAGCAAATGTCATTTCTGTCCTCAGAAAGGGCAGGAAGGTGGACTCAGGTTCTATGGAACAGTGATCCTCACCGCAATCCCTAGAAAGATGATGGAAGTACTAATCCTGAAAATCATTTCTAAGCGTACAAAGGAGAAGAAGATGTTTGGGAGTAGCCAATATGAATTTATGAAGAAAAATATTCATCAGATTTTGAAGTAGCTGCACCAAACACTGATGCATCCTTACAATGCTAGTTTGACATGGGCCTGAGGTAGTGATGTAATGTACATGCCTTACAGTGATCCTCCACATCTTGGAAAATACAATCCAACACACCCATACTTTAGCTTTGTCTTGAACTTCTCTCTTGCCTATTATCATGACCAAATGGTGCCAGCTGGAGAAGAACCTGAAAGTAATTATAGGCTCTGAACTCTGCTTCCTGCTTATTACCTTGAAAATAGTACCTCATACAGGAAATTCTAGGATAACATTACTAACCACCCTTTCACCTTCATTGTTTCTTGCCTATGCAAACACAAAGCTTCAAAAAAGAGCATTGTTAACGTAATCACTTAGCCATTTCTGGCCAACAAACAGCACTTCAGAAAAAAAAGTCTATATCTACCCATACGAACTAACTGAACCATAATTGACTACGGAGCTTGTTGATCCTTTCTCTGACGTCATCAAAAATAAAGATAACCTAATTGAAACCTAGGAAAGTAAGCAAATCCATCTTAATAAAGGAGACAAAACTTCTTTCAGGTCCCTTTTTTTCCTGAAAGCTGTGCTTTCTTCAGTACTTACGATACATGGCACTTGAACAAGGTACTAACATGAAAATGTGCAAATGAATACTTTTGAAGGGCATTGATTTACTGAGTCAAAGACTGACATCAAATACAGATGCATGCAGAAAAAGGATACATTCCTTTCTGAGCTAGTCTTTTCCCCTTTGTCATCACCCTGTGATATAAAGTGAGGATTTGACACATCTGGAGGCTTTGTTACCACGGCAATTTCTTACACTCACAAATGTTTATGCATGGAAGAAGTGGATAGATCTGCCATGTGGTGATATGATGCAGAACTGCTCATCTCCATATAAGTGAGATGGACTCAGCCCAGGCTATCTGGAGCCTAGGTTGTGGGTGGCTGTCTAATGGCAAAGACTAAAGCAGTTTTCTCTTAACAGACGAACTTTTTAGAAGTAACAAGCCATCATCGCCAGAGTTGTCATTGGCTATCTAAGCTAAGAATTGTTCTTCAACAAGGCTGGAGGAGAATGAAAGAGTGAGCAAGTTGGTGCAGGGAAATTCAACACGAGGAAACTCAACACGAATGGCTCAACAATTAAAGTATTAATAGGAGAACTGTTTAATAAGAGGGAATGAGAAGGAAAATACAGATATTGAATAAATCTTACATGCCTTCAAATGTTATGTTCATGTGGCATCACACAGAGCCCTAATGGATTTTTCCACAGTACACTGCATAGAAGCAGATCCTGCCCATGCAGAGAAACTCTCCCTTTTTAATTACTTAAGGTGGCATATGACTTCCGTACATAAATATACTCTGTTCCTAAAACACGTTCTCGTAAGAGCTTTTTGTGCACAGTTATATAAATCCAAAGCCATACAGGTGCTGGTGCCACGTGGGAGCAGGCTGCAGGCTCCTCTGGCAGAGTGGTAGTCTGCTCTGCAGCTATGGGATCCATATGGTACAGCATGGTTTGGAAGGCAACACTGTACCTGCACTGAGCAGCCCAGGGCTACTCAGATTGCTGCTGGGGAGTGGTCACCCCTGGAAGTGCAATAGTTTCATGATCAGAATCAATACAAGAACCAAAAAATCTAGGAGGACAAGCATAAACTCTTCCCTGCAAAAGTCTGGCACTCTGGCATGTTTCAAGAACAGTACATTTACTGTAAATAAAACAGTTTATTCTGGGAAAACTCTTCTGATAACAGTGGAGAGTAGTGGTGAATTTTTTGTTTCCCTGGGTCACTGTTCACCTTACAACCTCAGAGCTCTAAACAAATGTTTAAATTTCGAGGGGGCGGGGAATAGAAGTGAGGTGATTTCCCTTCAATACCGCTTGTTTCTTAGAGATCTCTAAATCATACTTATTTTAGTAGATAATTTATCTGTACTTTTACTAATGAATAGAGAGCAGGTTTTGCTTGGAGGAATCATGATTCGCCCCCTAATTTCAGCTGAACAATTTCAGGAGGAGGGACTGCAAAACATCCGTGCAGTGAGGCCCCCATGCCACGGCTGGGTGTGACAAGAGCTCCATATAGTCTTGGGAATTTTGCCTGTGCCACTCTGCATTACCAGGCACAGCATCCAGGGCTCTGGGTGGGACATTTCAGTCCTACCCAGATAACTGCACAGAATTGCTGAGGTGGAAAGATGAGAGGCCTTCCTGACCACAAAACCTCAGCAATGTCGTGCTGAAATGGCCACTCAGGTTGACGTCTCTCCTTTCTCTGATACCGGCCAGCTGGGCGTGAAGCTGTCTCTGTGACATATAGAAGAAATGGCTACTGGAAACAGGCTCAGATAACTGCCAGAGTTAGTGATTCCTACATTTCAGCATTATAATTTTTAAGTTCTGGGAATGATATTAAAAATACTTAAGTGCATTATGGATTTTTTCCGTCCTGCTGTTATCAAGTCTTCCCTGGGGTGTGAATGATTAATAATACACCAGAACCATCCCTACTTTTTTTTTCCAAATCAATATTGTATCACTGAAATGTGTTCTGAAGCAGGGGGAAAAAATCTATCACTGTTACAATGAACTAAGATGAAGCTGCTAAATATTGCCAGCAATCAACATCAGGCCTTTTTTTGTTTTTGTTTTTAAAGATAAAACTCCACTTCATTTCTAATTATGATTCCTGATGCAAAATCACTGTGCTGACATTCAAATTTCCATATCTCTTACATGTAACATACAAATTTGTTAGCATAAAAAAAAAAAAGAAAACAAAACCAGTTGGTTATCCCGTGTTTGAATTTCTAAGAGTAAGATGTAATTCTTATTGCATTCTAAGAATAATTTGCATTTTACATAAAACACAAGGCAGTCATTTTAATTCTAGCAGACAAACCAATGGTAATTAAAAGACAATGTTCTAATTAAATTACAAATCCTGCATTTAAAGACCTTACTTAATAATTGTAATATTCATCTTCCAAGGCAATTTGTTATACAAAAATGTAACTGGGAACAGTCAATGTCAGAATCATTAATGCTGCAGTTCAGCATTACAGCTTTGAGCTTCTGAAGATGTTTGCTTTACTTTCTTTAGAGAAATCCTTGTTGCATGGTATGGGCAGACCCAAGAGTCTGCATGCATAGGCTCATCTTTTTGGAGAGGAATATCATCAGTGTATGCTGTGAGTAGAGGTAGGGATGGAGAAATCTAGCAGCCCTCTGTACCTAAAGAGGCTCAAGGATCATGGAGTCAGAGAACAAACAAGGCTGGAAAAGTCCTCTAAGATCATCTAGTCCTACCACTCAACTACAACCAATATTTCCCCACTAATCCATGTTCCTTAGCACCACATTTAAATGTCTCTTGAATGCTTCCAGAGATGGTGACTCAACAACCTCCCTATGCAGCCTGCACCAATGCCTGACTATTCTTTCAGAGAATAAATTTTTTCTAATATCCAAATTGAACTTTCATGGCACAACTTCAGGCCGTTCTCTCTAGTTCAATCCCTAGTTATGTGAGAGAGGAGGCCAACCCCCATCTCGTCATGACTTCCTTTCAGGCATTCGTTACAGAATGATAAAGTTCCTCCCCCTGCCCCTCCCCACTAGCCCCTGGAACCTCCTCCAGGCTAAACAATCCCAGTTCCGTCAACCACTCCTTATAAGTCTTGCGCGCCAAAGCTCGCACCCACCAGCTTTGTTGCCCTTCTCTGGACACACTCCAGAGCCTCCATGTCTTTCTTGTAGTGAGGGGCCCAGAACCAAACAAACACACTACTCAAGGTGTGGCCTCACCAGAGCTGAGTACAGGGGGAGGATCACCTCCCTGCTCCTGCTGACAGCACTGTTTCTGTTACAAGCCAGGATGCCATTGGCATTCTTGGCCACTTTGGCACACTGCTGGCTCATGTTCAGTAGTGTCTTGACCAACACACCCAGGTCCATTTCCTCCACAGTCTTCCAGCCACTCTTTCCCAAGCCTGTAGCTTTGCCTGGGGTTGCGACCACAAGTCACAATACTGGTCTTGTTGAACTTCACCCCATTGGCCTCAGCCTAGTGACCCAGCCTGTCCAGATCTCTCTGAATGACCTCCCTACCCCAGGTAAATCAATACTTCCTCCCAGCTTGGTGTCATCTGCAAACTTACTGAGGGTACAGCTGGCAACCTTTGTTGTGTTGTGCTTCAGTATGCTTAGTTGCCACTGTATTAACACATTCCTTATGGATCGGTGCAATATCCTGAAAAGAACTGCTTCACTAGAATTAATTTCCCTCATTTTTCCCATGCTTTATTCCTGCTACAGTCTATGCTGAGGAAGGATACAACTATTATAACATATCAGTAGTTGAAAAATGAAATGTTCATGGATATTACAAATTCTCTGAATTTGAAAATAATTTGTTTCTTCTAGAATTTTCAAAGCTCTCCTAAATACTAAGTACACTAAATACAACAAGAGTGTATGAATCTCACTTAAAAGATGTTTAACAGCAATTCAGAAGGGCTCTTCACTGAGTGGGCAGTGGGCATGGAACAGTCACCCCAGAGCTGTGATCCTGGCCCCAGGCTGCTGGATTTCAAGGAATGTTTGGGCAGTGCTCTCAGTTATGTGGTCTGATTTTTGGGTGGTGTTGGATGGAGCCAAGTGTTGGACTCAATGAACCCTGTGGGTCTCTTCCAACTGAGGATATTCTGTGGCTCTATGATTCAGGTTTTTGTTTTTGTTTTTTTGTTTGTTTTTTCACAGATCAGAAAAGCTCCAGGATTGGATTTGTGTATATTGAAAGCTAAACAACAATAAGGCTGTGTTTGTCATTAATGTTTACCTATTCAATGTCAGTTCATCTGGAAAAATAAACCATGTCTCACTTTCATTACAGTTCGTGATACATCAACTTTGGGTCTCCTGACATCATGTTATGTACAAAATATAAATGTTCTTGCAGTGTACTATAATCATCTGCAGGTGATTTTTGTCTTTCTTTTTACGGAAGAGAAATTAAGAGCCAATGAATGATTACACCTTCAGATGATCTCATCACATGAACCTGCCTTTGTCTGAATGTACAATATAAAACTTTAATTAATACATATTTGGGTGAATATTTTGTATATATGTAGCTACTTGCATATTCATATAAAAATTACTGGTTGCATTCATTGTATTTCTTCATTTTATGCTAACAGTTGACCAGCAAGTTGCTAAACAAGATCCTGGCAGTGTAGGACACCTCTTTCCTTTTGGCAACTTTGGTCTCACTCATTTTCCACTGTTTGACTTGGAATGACAAACTGGCAAGTAAAACCCATGTGACTAGGTAAGTTTTACCAGTTTGGCCTGTCAAACCAGGTAAGTAAAGCAGGTAAGTAAAAATCAAACACAAAAAGGAAATATACAGAGAGTAGAAGCGAGACAGGTAACCAAGAGGGAATACAGACATTGTCCAAACGCCTGGGGGTGAAGTTAGGAAAGCTAAAGCCCAAGTGGAATTCAGTCTGACCAGGGATGTCAAAGACAACAAGAAAGGCATAGGTAAGTGCATTGATGATGAAAGGGAGAGTAAAAGAAATGCAAGCGCTCTGCTGAAAGAAATAGAAGGTCTAACTACACAGGACAATAAGATAGAGGTACTTCAGAGATATAAATCATAAAGAACTCATGGTTATATAAATGTTTTTTTCTTCTTCTTTCCAATCTAAAAAGCAAAGGAAATAAATGAGCATACAATTTTAATTTGGGAGATTTACCTTGCTTTTCCCAATAAAAGTTCTTATTTTATATTTTAGAACCAAAAGTAAAGTCAAATAGTTTGATTTGGCAGATTTTAACAAGTTCTGAGGCTGAGATTAGTTCAAAACCTGTAGAAATTAATGGCTGAAGTAAGACACAAGAACAGGTTAGCCCACTGGCCACCATGCAGTGCCCTCACTATTGTGTTTGATGTTGAGCCACCCTGCATTTCTCTCTTGGTGAACAAACACTTGATGGTGCATTACAAACATAAAACCTCCTAAAAAGAAGTTTTCTGGGAGGGAGATTATATTACTACTACTCTCTTAGAATGTACGAGCTGGTGGAAAATGCACTTCATAAGCTGAAGACCTGAAAGTCAAGCTCTCTTTTCTAACAACTGCACTTATTTCATGGAAGGACTTTTCAATATAGTAGCATTTATTATGTGCCTTTGGCTTGTCAATTTGCCATCTAATCCCACTAATACCTACTACCTGTATAGATTGCAGAGTGACTATTTTAGAAAGACAATTTATTTTGTGGCTTAATCCTTGGGTAGTAAATATTAATTAGGTACTTAAATTATTGGTTTTTAAATAGTTTTTTGTGATATGCAGGGCATGTTTTTCTGTCAGTTGCTGAACATTTATTTTAAACATATTAAACTACCACAAGAATATTCAGTGCACGAAAACCTTTTCATGTTTGAGTGGATTAAATTTACAAGTCCAAATTGATGATATAAATTACATTTACATAAATCATTCTTCACAAAGGGGAATTTGTTTTGCATGTGTAGCTGTTAATATATGCAATTGAAGATGAAAACATAGCACACTATTGTTTCCCACACTGCTAATTTGGACTAAACAGAGTTTATAGGCCATTCCAGCTCCATACCTGCTTAGCTGCTGTATTCTTCTTTCAGTAGCTATGTTTCACAATTAAGTAGCATGTACATGTGTTTTCAAATAAACAAGGCTTTGCTAGGTAAACTCAGTAGGCCTTGCTTTGGCTCTTAAGAACATAATATTCTTAAAAAGCTAGTATTAGTATTATATTTATTAGCCTAAATAAGAAAAGGCAACGGGGGAGAAGCAAAATAGTTGAGCAAAAGACTAGACACTAATGTTTTTCTTTTTTGATATCAAACATCTGGGAGAAAAACTAAATATTATTTAGTAATAGAATTTGGTTCAAAATGACAAAAATTTTGCAAAGTTATACAGAGTATCTAGCCAACCAGCTAACACTGAATTTAGTAGAAGTTCTGTGGCAAATCCCTCTGCCATTTTGAAGCCCCAAATCCCACTGTAATTTTCAGCACCTGAAACCACTTGTACATTTGGCATGGCTCATCTTAGCAATTTGTTTTGCAAAATCAGATCTCCTTATTACCTTAATACTTGCTTTTAGAAAACATGCCTTGTACCATACTAACAACCAATGATGTTCCTAAGAGCAATATACAGGCACTTTATATGATATTTGAAGGCCTGATCGTTAGTGATTTGTGTTTGTTTAGATGTGCTCAAGAAATCACCTTCATTTTTCCCTTGTCAACCACTATTATCTTTATCTATCAACAGAAACACTAAAATTGCCTCCTCCTTTCCGTCTTTAATCTGTTTGTTTATTAGGGAGGAAGAGAAACCAAACCCAAAGATGCCTACAAGCAGATAAAACAGTGGCAGGTCAGGCATTTTTTGAGCATCTGAAAATGGTCATTAAGCTGAGGCATATTTTTATCCCTTTGTTGACCTCTGTCTCTTTCAACACAACATATATATGCAAATTTAATAATTTAAATATAAAATTATGCCATGTTCTTACATTTTTTTTTTTACTATTAACTCAGATAAATCAAACCATTGTTTAAAATGTGTATAGACAAAAGTTCTTGAACTATAATTATTACTACTACTATTATTTGTTACTCCAGTAGCTCTTTCTAGAACTTTCAGTCTCCTGTATTTCATTGTTCCCATGGTGGCACAGGTTTTATTACTAGTGCTACATCTTCATCTCTAATTTCAGATTTCAGATTTTCAAAAACTACCCAAAACTCCACTCCCCTCAACAGACAAAAAAAAAAAAAAGCCACAATCATCTATGAAAACATAATAAAAGTGAACAAAATTAGACAAACTCATTGCTACCATTGCTCTATCCATTCTCAAATGTAAGTGAACTAAAACTACTGCAGGCTTATCAGGGTATAAGCTAAATGAACATCTTCCATGGATCACCAGTCTAACCAGCATGAAGAACAGTGAGAATTCAGGTTTGCACCTTGATGCAAAAGTTTTCATCCTTGAATGTTCTTCTACAGTGTCTGAAGAAGTCAGGTCACCACTGTCCTTCCTTGCTGCCTTCTTTATACACCAGTCCCAATGGGGAATTATTCTCAGGTTTCTGCATGTACTTCCACCCATGGCCTTGCAGGGTCTCCAGTAAGGAGCGGTATTTTCTGGAAAATAGCCATAATGTTGACATTAATGAAGTGTGCTGATGTTTGCAGTTTAAGAGCATCTCAAAACGGACACTATGTTAAATAGAAAGTAGATGTATTTATATTCTAGAATGTTTGGCAGGGTCTGTCTTAAGAAGGAGTCTGTATCCTCAAAAAAAAAAAAAAAAAAAAGACATAGTGAAAGATCATTCAGACCTTTCCAGGTCTGGAGGAACGATTATCAGTGCACCTTGTCAGAGCACATTTCGGTTTAGATGATGAGCTGATGAGTTCTACCTGAGGGTATTTGTGTTTTTGTGTTAAGTTCCTCCAGTGCACTCCCGCTGTGGTACTACTGGTAGTCCTGTGTGAGCACAGTATAGATTTTATGGTGTTGGATCTTGGACCTTTGGCTGCTTTGCCAGAACTTGTGCCATGGCTTCTGGAAGAATCAAGGCACCTTTGTACTGCCGTCTATTTCTCTTAGTCCTGGAAGAAGTGATGTCATTTGTCTTTCAAACAGAAATCATGGCTATGGAAATCCAGTCAAGGAAAAACATCCTGGAGAGTGCAGACAGAACCACCAGTAATGTTAATTTTCTTAATAGCAGCCTGCATGCTGGTGTGTTTTGTATTTGTGACCAAAACAGTGCATGCAGTACACCAATGGTTTAGCTGCCACTGAACAGTGTATGTGCATAATCCTGTTTCTTACTCTGCTGCCTCAGAGAGTAGATATGGAAGCATGCTAGAGTTTGGGAGGAACACAACCAGGCAGGTGATTTATGCTAACTATTCACTGCCTGGGACAGGTGGTGAATGATTGCCTTTGTATCACTTGTTTTGTTTTGTTTGCTTTCTCTTTTCTTTCACTTTTCCTTAGTGTTTTCAAATCTTTTTTATCTTGACTTAAGAGGTTTTTTTGCTTGTACTCTTCTAATCCCTGATCCCACTAAGATAGGTGAAGAGAGGGGATGTGAATGACTGTCTGTATGGTGCTTAGCTGACAGCCAGGAATAATGATTCAATGAAATTCAGCAATGTATGGTATTAAAAAGGTGAAATTTTTGTTGTTACTGAGTGGAGTACAGTTATGAGAAAAACAGACTTTAAACTCTTCATCATGCATGATTCTATTCATATCCTGCTTTTTTTCCTGTTAATTACATAGAAATCATCATCAAGTGTTGCTTATAAATAGTTGTAGTCTGAGTGTACAAGTGCAGCCTGCTGTTTTTGAAGATTTTAAGGATGTTCATTAATATAATTTTATAATAAATAATTTTCAAGTAATGACTATAGGAGAGTTGCAGTACGACTTGTTCTGTAAGGGTTTCCTCCGGTGATATGCAGAGCTGTGTGGAAGTTTCTGAGATGAGAGCAAACTTAGGAATTCTAGATGATAATGTCAAGAGGAGCACCCTCTCTGCAGAGTAAAGTCGGATCTTTTGCACTTGAATTTGAGCATGCAGTTCAGCCTAACCCAGGCATGAGCAGTAAGCCTGCTGCTAATGTGGTGGCTGGTGTGTGCTGCTTAAATGTAGAGACAGACTCATCCTGGTGTCTTCATAACCTCAGAAGTTCTGTGAGTCCTCCATACTGCCTCACACATGAGCATATTTCTTTGGGCATGAGATGGGAAGCGCTAGACATGGCACTAGACAACTCATGGTTGAGGCTGCAATTTCACTGCAAAGTGGAGGACTTACAGAATGACTCAAAACTTGGCTGAAGGATTTTCAGCGGTCCTAGATAGCAAGATAGCTGAGTAAGAAGGCTTTAGCTAATGAACAAGAAGAAAGAGGATTTATATCAAGTGTGTAGTAGATGCCCTGTTTAACTCTGAAGTAAACTCCAGGGATACAGTCAGGTTGGAAGTTTTCCTCCAGTTCAGCTGAAGGTATGTGAACTCAGAAAGTATTTCTGAGTCAGTAAATGTGAAGTACTATGAGCATGTTTTAGTAATACCAGGGAAAGCGCTGACATTAGGCTATCACACAGTACAAAGTAATCCTTCATACTGTATTTTCTCACTGGGAATATCTGAAAAGTCCTTCTCTTTCACTCCTGTCTTGAAGGACAGATTGACTCAAACTGGAGCCATTCAAGCTTTTATTTAACAAGCTGTAAATAATAAGCACATCCTTTACATGTTTAGAGCTTAAAAAGAGCCCACTGGACACAAGCTGGTTATTGTAGAAATTACATTTTTGTACAACTTTTGCTCTCTCTCAAACCATACTGAAAATATAGGCTGTGCTCTGAACGCCATTCAGTGCTGTGGTCCCCTGCATTCTGCTGATGCCTTCTTTATGTGAGCTGAAATATCAGATGGATCCCACTCTCAGTAAAACTGCTGGCAGTTGGCCATTTGGAACTGACAACAACAATGAGCAAACAGAGGCTTGTCATTAAATGGATTTCACTGCACAAACAGTGATCAAAATCTGGAACTTTCCTGGGTAGTGGAGTGTTTTAAAGAGGTGCCCTTGTTTTGGGACAATGCTATTTGCTGAATAATCCTTACATCTCTCAGTCCCACCTCAGTGTTAATTTGCTAAAATAGAGCTGCCACTGTGCCACGATTGCATTAAAGTGCTCAGACTTCAGCCGGAATGCTCCTGCTGTCTGGCAAATGAGCACATACTAAAAGGATGCACTATCAGTCTCACAGTGTTCATAATGCAATGTGAACAATGCCAGTACTGGCACTGGAGACTCTTTAGAGAACCATATGAAGGAGAAAAGGAGCGAGTTTATAAACACTGTGCCCTATGGAGAAAATTGGAGATTTGCCCTCTGATCTGTGTAGGGACAGCCTGCATTGCTTAGAAGCACACAAGTAAACCCACCAAGAAAAAGTGAATTCAGGATAAGGGCTACTTAAATAACTGATAAAGAAACCTCAGCTACAAAAGTTGGTGGAAAGTTTGCGTTAGGGTGAAACGAGTATTCAGCTGCAGAAGTGTGGATTTCCCAAACTTAATCACCCAGTTCAGCCCAGCAAAGAACAGTGTTCAGAAGGGACGCAGATGAATGAACCTGTCACCAGCAGACCTGATTCGAGGTATGGTCACTCTCATTCTTAAGGCCATGTCTTTCTTTTCAGTTTCCAAGCATAGGGACCAGTTCTACTCTTCAAACACTCTATCTCACAGATCTGTGAATTTACCCAGGGTAAAGAAGCCTGACTATGAAAAAAGAAAAGACCTAACCTGGATCTCCAGAACCTCTCAACTTCTCAGAAAAGACATTTTTTTTTCTTAATTATTATAATTATTATTATTACGGGGAACGGTGGAGAGAAGAAAGTCTTTTCATTTCAAGAGCTGTACTCATGTTAAGAGGATAATCTAAATAAGCAAGGCATGTGTTTTTTTATCCTTCTACTTATAATTTTTTTCAACAAAGCCATTTTTCCTTTTTTTTTTTTTGTTTGTTTTTCTGAGATGTGGATCAGCTCTCTTTTAGAAGCTCCTATGAGATCTGTTGCTCTTATATAGCAAGAGAAAGGGAACGCTGGGGCTCAAAAGCCTAAAGAGAAGTGTCCAACAACCTGAAGTTTTATTTAAGATAGATAAACTAAAGGAGCTGGACTTTGGCAAAAACAGAGGTGTTACTCTGGTGTACTACAAATATAAAGAGGAAGGCTTTATGAAAGGATTTTGCTAAAATAATATTGTTCTAACAAATGATTTTGTGAGTCTACAGCTATGTTTCCCTTGCTCTGCTACTGTTGAACATCATCAGTGTTCCAAAACCCTCATCTCCTCCATCTGATCCTGACATCCTTTAATCCTAGAGCTCTCACCGAAGAACCTCTCTTGTTCTCTCCTTAGCACGGTCTAGTGACAACAACAGTAGCATTTTCTATTTCTCTCCTTGTACTGCAGCCAAAGCGCGAGGAGCTGACAGCATTTCCTTTTATTTCAAAGTGCTGTGTTTGTGCAGAACAAGTGAGAGAAGCAACATGCCGCAGAATTACTTAAAATTTACAGAGCATTCCCAGGCTCTGGTACTGTATTTTAAGTGCTTTTAGTTCCTGAGATGCAAGTTGTTATAGAAATGATAACTATTATTGATCCATCTCTAATTGCAGTTTGTGAAAAATCAAACCTTGAGACAGACACGTTATTATAGCAGAGCAGCAAATCTTCCATTTTACAGCTTTTACAGAGAAATAAATGATCCCTAGCCCCAATACAGAGTAAGTTTTACATTATAATTTAAGGGAACAACACTGGAAAATGGGGTATAGGCAAGGAAAAATATCTGGAATGTATGCTTAGAAGTAATAAAATAAGTTCAGTTTAAATCCAGGACAATGGAAAGTAACTTTAAACAAACAAAAATATAAAGCCTTCAGGCAGCTCAGTTAAGTTATATGCTTGGAAAATGACTACTCTGATACACTTAAAAAAAAAATAATGGATTCCTTAACAACCTCCAAATGCCCAAATGCACAGATACACAAAGGGGTATCTCATAAAAAGCAATCTTTGAGGAGGCCATTAATTCACTGAATAATGGAAAAACAGCTGGCTTGGATGGTTTTCCAATAAATTCTATAAAGCTTTTAAAGGAACTTGGGGTTCATTTTGTGCAAAACATTCAGCATGACCTTTGAGAACAGTGAAGAGCCGAGGCATCTGGCAGAATTCTTCTTCAGCCTGTGCATATCCAGAGGACTTTCATCTATTTGAAAAGGCTTTTCCAAAAGGCTTAAGTCTATTTTTCCACTACAGAAAATCATATTCAGATAAAATTTGTCAAAGGAGATTATTTGATTATTAGTAACTTATTTATGGCTTTATCATATTAATCAGAGAAAGTAACAGAAGGACCGTTACTCATTAAATATATAGAGGATTTTGTTGCCTTGTATTTTAAATAATACTAATAGGCCTTTACATCTATAGCAGCAAATCACATTAGTATTTTTAAAGGGAATGTTGTTCCCAATGATCAGAGAAATAGGAAATAGCTGAAGTACCTTTTTTCTGTCCTAAAAAGCTAATTTCTCAAATTAATAATAAAATTGCTAGAAAAGCATTTCTTTCAACAAATTCCCATGCTTGAAAAAGTGTTTGACAGTTTCAAAATCATCAAAATAACCTGTCCAAAATGCAAAATCCAGTTTTTTTTTGTTTTTTGTTTTCCTCCCCCCCACTAGAGTACAAAATACAGGATATTTACAGTGGCAGTTTTTATAGACAGTTCAAGCATGCCACAGAAACACTTTAACTGACCTGAACCAAATTTTCTCTGGCTGAAGGACAGAACACTCAAATCCTTTCACTGTGTTTTTCCATTACATTTTTACAAACATGTTCCTTATACCCTAGGACAATCAGCTCCTTCTGGTCTTCTTACAAGGACCGAGAACCATATTCACGCACGGCCCATCACAAGGGACTAAAGATTTTCTTGAAATATGTGTCCCAAGGTCTTCTTGCCTGGACCATCTGCTCTTCTTTTGTCTGATTTTTTTCCTCACATGGAAATACAACAGCAACAAGAGATTAATGCATCGGAAATAACACTTCTTCAATCTTTCTGTTGCTCCAACTGCTTTGATTTTTCTTTCTCTTTTCAGTTCCTTCTTCCTGCTTATTGTCTTTTCTCTCATTTCTTTTATCCCCTTCTGTTTCTCCTTGTCACTCTTCTCTTCCTTGACTCCCAGACTTTTCTGCTTGTATATTCTAAATTAACTTCTTGCGTCGTGCTCCTGCTCAGTTTTCTTTTCTCTCCACACACTCCTGTATAATTCTCTCTTGATAAGATATAAAGCTGCACAGAAGTCATCCTTTTGTTGCCATTTATTTTCCCCTCTCGTTACGAGTGTATCACAAGAGGAGTGAAATTATAAGTGACAAATACCTGTATGTTTCACATACTTTTAATATAGTTTTTCTTTTAATATTATCTGTAGCTATTTTTCTTTTTAATAGTACCTGATATGTACTGATATGTAGCAACATAAATTGCTTGAAGAAGACTTGTGCCCTGGAGTATGAACGCCACATAAATGCTGAAAAAAGGTATAATCTATATAATTATGGAGAAAGCTTTGCAACTACCTGCTGAATTGAGCCAGTGCCGCAAGGTCAACCTGTACCAGCAGATAGCATGGAACAGGCACTATGTGTTTGTTTGTGAGCTCCGATGCCTGAAGGAAATTATTTGTACCATTATCATTAATTTTTTATTTTATTTATTTATTTTTTACTGACTGTTTCAGAAGGAATGTTCTGTTAGCATCCTTTCTCTACAGATAAAAATGCTGCGCATATCACATTAGGACATTTTCTGTTCTTTGCCCTAAAAAATCCTTTAGATTCCTTGACAAACCAAATAGAAAATAAAAGCAGGCGGAGCAAAAACAAATTACAGTAACGACTGAATTGGACTGTGGAGAATATACATAAAGCACATGCTAGAGGGAAGAAGGACCAGTATATATTTTTTAAACATGAGAAAAGACACCAATCCATGAACTGTACCACCGGGAATGCTAGCTGTACACAGCACAGCCTCTCAGGATTTTACAGTGTGGCACACCACTCAAGAGTCACCTTTCTGGTTACCATGTCATCAAATCCTCAGTATGCTTCTGCACTGCTATAGCTCCCAGTGACAGTTTTTATCTTTTAATAAAATATGACTGACAGTTGAAAAGTTACATTTGGAAAACATGGAGAGTACTCCTTACTTATACCCCCAAAGCCTAGTTTTTTCTGAGTTTGATATCATTTTCTGAGTATTCAGGAAAAGATAACAGAAATGTAAGATTTTATTTATAATTTTAGACACAGATTGATTAACAGAAAATGTTAGTTTCTTAGTCCTGTATAAAAACACATTTACTGTTAGTATTTCAAGATTTCCCTTTAGAGACTTCAAAATGGCCAAGTCAAACATTTAAGCTCACACTATGCCTGTTGCACATCAACTTGTTCCTTTCAGATTTCCCTGACAGTGACATCTCCAGCATCTTTATAATTTATACAATTTCTGCTCATGTTCTTGCGGCATTATAAACAACAGACAAGTAAATCAATGTTCTGCATATACAAATCTATTACTTCATCATCTTACAAGTACTCATCACATCCAAAGTACAGATTTAACCCAAAAGCTTAGCAGAACTGATGGGTTTTCATCTTCTTACTCCACTTGGCTTTGAAACAAACTCTACCTTTTGGTGACTCTGACAGAGCAGTAGACTGGAAAAGTTAGTAATGCTCAGTATGATCTGCACCCTTCCCTCCTCCCCTTTTATTGACAGGTAGCAGATACATAAACTTTTAATCATATATTTACATGGGAACTAAACAAATACTCCCTATTCAACAGCATTTAATAGAAGGAAAGAAGAGGGAGGAGGAAATTGAGCACTGAGCTGAGGAAAGCTCACCACCAAGAGACAAATGTGTCTGTGTGGCCATTATAAGGTCAGCTGAGGAAGGACTGATGCCTATTAAATTGTCCAAAAGGTTGAGTTGTTAACTGGACTGTGAGAAGAATACAGAATGCAATGAATCTAGTGGGCTCAGAAAAAGTAGCGAGCCATAGAAAGAACACTTAGATGGAGGACAAAAGTGGAGCGACAACTTGGAGCTTATCAGAGAAGTGGGATAGGAGGGGATAGGTAAAAGAAAGAAGTTTCAGAAGGTGACAGGAGTTTCTAAAGTGGTGAATTTTGCATCATTTTCAGAGAGTGAAATGGATGGAGATGAGTTTTGAGTCAGCCAGAGAAGACAAAGTAACAACAGACCATGGAAGCTTCTATGAAAGTCTAGACAAGTCAGAAAGCCTATTTAGCTGCTATTGAAGCTGGCAGTTTTCTAGTTATGAGTGTTTTCAATGACATCTCTCTTTGGGTTCAAGAATGATTACAGCAGCAAACCTATCTGATGAAAAATGAGTGCACTTAATATTCTATCACTTTCTCTCAGATGTTGTAATTTTCAAATCTCTGGTGGTTAGAGAGTCTGAGCTTGGAAAGTTAACAGTGAAATACCAGGAAGTAAAAAGTGGGTTCAATCTCACAGAGCTCACTGTCTCAAGCATTTCTAGGGCATTCCTCATCACAAATAGCTGTATGAAGAGATGTTGTGACAGACCAAAAGAAAATTCTGTAAAATAAAATTGTTCAAAGTGGAAAAATGAATTCTACCTCTGAAGAGCATTCCCTGTAGTATCTCTGTTTTTCTTGTAAGAATGATATTTTTGAAACTAGACAACAGTAGAACTTGGGAAAAATATCAGGCAACAAACTTAAATTTATACAGGCATAAGAGATTCACAATGAGGAATGAAGGAAATTTTCAACATTTGTGTGAATTGTATCATTTTTTATTACAAATGCACCATTAAAATTGCCTGAAATCTAATTTTAAAATAAAAATTTGGGCTTTTTTTTTGCATAATGAAAAAGACACAATTTTAAATAAATTAAATTTGATAATTATCAGCACTCTGTTTTAACCCCTGGGAAAAGGCACAGCCCCAAAGAACCACTCATTCCCCACCACCTGAGGTATATTGGAGGGAGTAAGAGAGGTATAAGTGAGAAAAATCATGTGGCAAGATACAAAAAAGGTAAAACAAAAGCTGTACACACAAGCTCAGTACTTTCCATGGACAGGCAGATTTTTAACTATTTTCAAGAAAGTAGAGCTCGTCATTCATGTCTATTATTTGGAAAGGGAAATGCTGTAAGTCTGAACATCTACAACCCCTTCTCTTTCTTTCTCTCCACCTTTATTGCTGAACATTACATCATATAATTTGAGATACCCCTTTGGTTCATTTGGGTCAGCTGTCCAGGCTGTATCCCCTTGCAGACACTTGTGCACACCCAGTCTCCTTTTTTGTGGCGCAGTGTGAGAAACAGAGAAGACCTTGACTCTGTGCAAGCACTTCTAGGCAACAACTAAAACAACAGTATGCAGTCATCCCTGTTCTTATCACAAATCTAAAAGATCAGAGAGTCATAGAATCATAGAATGGCTTTGGTTGGAAGGAAACTTAAAGATCATTGAGATCCAGCTTATCATCCATGAACAGGATTGTCAGTCACTACATCACGCTGCCCAGAGCCCAGTCCAGCCTGGCCTTGAATACTTCCAGGGATGGGGAATCCACAGCCTCACTGGGAGGTCTGTGCCAGTGCCTCACCACTGTTTGAGTAAAGAATTTCTTCCTAACAGCTAACGTAAATCTACCCTCTTTTAGTTTGAAGCCATTCCTCCTTGCCCTATCACAACTGGACTGTGTAAAATGTTACTCCCATTCCTGCTTATAAGCTCCCTTCAAGTATTGGAAGGCCTCAGTGAAGTCTTCCTGGAGCTTTCTCTTTTCAAAGTTAAAAAAGCCCAACTCCCTCGGCCTTTCTCCATAGGAGAGAAGCTGCAGCCCTTTGATCATCTTTGTGGCCTTCTTCTGGACCTGCTCCAACAGTTCTTTCTTGTGCTGGGGGCCCAAGGCTTGGATGTGATACTCCAAATGGAGCCTCACAAGGGCAGAGTAGAGGGGCACAATCCCCTCCCTTTCCGTGCTGGCCACCTCTCTTTTGCTGCAGCTCAGGAATCAGTTGGCCTTCCAGGTTGCAAGTGCACACTGCTGGCTCATGTCCAGAACATGCAAGTCTTTCTCTACAGAGCTGCTGCTCACTGGGATGAGTTCTTCTTCCGGTCAGTATTCATGTCAGGGATCATCCCACCCCAGGTTCAGCACCTTGCATTTGGCCTTGTTGAACTGCATAGGTACTCATGGGCCCCCTAAGATCGCAAACACTATAGAGGTTGCTATGAAGAAAATTGACTCTATATCATCCCAGACAAGTTTTACTTCCACTCCTTATTCCATATCAACTTCTTAATATTTGGTTTGCACACTATCCAGTATATCCTCATTTATAACCCCCCGTCCTGTTCTATCATTTGTACAAATAACCTTACTCTGTGGACCACCCTTGTTAAATGTCCTGAAGATTTAAGTCATATATGTGATCTATGTGTATTTCTTAACATTAGGAACTGCAAACTAAGAATGACATGTGAAGATTTGTGTGGCCAGAGCTTAATAAGAATTGAAGCTGGCCAGTATTATAGAGGACAAACCAAAAGTTCTTTTAAATAGAGTTAACAGCAAAAGGAACACCAGAGGTAGTCTGGTCTATTACTTGATGAGGATGGCCACCTCATAGACAGGAACAAATCAAAGAAAAGACATTTCTTTCTTTCTTAACTTCTTATCTTCCACAGCCCTGGAACATCTGGAGCACAGAGCTGCAGGTGTATGGGTCTAGTAATCATAAACTCCAAGACAGTGAGATTTGCTGCTCCAGCTGGATGTGTGTAAGTCCACTGGGTCAAAGATGACTCATCCCAGGGAAATGCTGGCTGCAGAGACTACCATGGCTCACTGGCCTATATATTCTGCAGAATCTGATCTGAAGAGCCTACCATTAGCTGGTATATATTCAATTTCAAAGGGGTTCAGTTCCCATTTCAACATCAGAAAAGGAGCAAATTCTTAAAATGTTTAAAGTTCTGGATGTTGATCTCTCTGGATATTTTGGCTATGTGTACCAGGACACAAACAACTTAATGCCGAGCACATAAAGGCTCTCTGTGATTCTATGATTAGGTTACATAACTTATACCTTCTTTCACTCTTTAACATTATAAAGCTGACTATTTGTAAGCTCAGCAAGCAAAACATATGAACTAACAAAGTTGCTATTTTTACAAAATTTTCATGTGTGAATAAACTGTGATTGTTGCCCTTTTTACTTCCAGTACCAACCATATGCATTTTCAGCCTTAGTCTGTTTAGGTTTGTGATGAAGAAGCTGACATTAACAATAGTTAAAACAAAAGCTCCTCTAAACCGTTCTTACTGATGCTAAAATGATTGAAGAGTCAGTTCAGGAAACTCTATAAACTCTACAAACTCCGATGCCAAACCACTGAGAGGCAGTTGGATGCCTGTGGCAGAAACAAAGCCTGATGGGCTCATCTGTGACACCAAATGAGAACTTTGGCTCCTATTGTTGTCCAGTGGTGTAGCCAACAAGCACAGACCTTGCCATGGTATAATAAACATGGATCACAGCAGCAAAAGGGAGAGATCACCTGATTGATTTGCATTGTTTTATGTGTAGTGGAGGGCCATACTACAAGAAAAGTGCAGTACATTTACACTCTTGTCTAGGAAAACAACTAGATTTATTTGGATTTGCTCTATACTACATCATTAACAGCTCATTAGTTCACACTGCCTTTATTTTATCCAAGATAGCACTACCCTGATTACTGTTCTGTGCAGCAGTTTCTGTTTTTGCCTTGATTTCTATTGTTCTTCTATTTCATAAAAAAAATATGAATCAGAAGCCTTCTGTAGATGCTTAGGCTACTTATTTGTACGGAGATACATATATCATATACACATTGTATAGAGGATAAAATAGAGATTAATGCCTTTCAAGGTCCTATGAAACTAATCAGATGTATACCTACTGTTTTTCTGGATATTCTCTGCTACAGTTGGTGTGTCAAGTAAGGCAGTCATTTTGTCAAAAGCAGGAAAAGACTTCTAGCAGCAATTTGTTCTGGGGCACGCTAATGTAAGAGGCTTTTCCAAGAATCTTAAATGAAGTAATTTTTTGAGAAACAACAGCAAAAATTTACATTACCAGAAGAGTTCCTGGGTCAATTGTACCAAGATCTCAAGATCCAGCCTTGTCTCTCTGGAATGTCCATGTAGGTAAAGGTAATCTACAAGGGGAAGGCCTTTTATCTTTTGAAAAACAGTGTTCTCAGTGTCCTCTCTTGAAATAGATAAGGGAAAGATTTGCCATTTTCCCCTGCTTTGGGCAGTCCTAGAGGCCAGTCTCAGCTGGTACTTTCTTTGGTAGATTGAAACTTGTAAGATTAGTTTTTTTCTTCATTGTTATTGCTGCAAAGGCACATAGGTCCTAGGAATTAAGCTGGTTCTCTGTTCAGTGGTTAACAAGTTAACCTGACTGGATATGCACACAACTATAACTAGAACATGTGAACAATTATGAGACAGAAAAGAAATCAAGTTCACTCTCTGTCAGTGCCACAAGCAGTTCTAGTGGGAATCAAATACACTGAAGAATATTTTTGTCATAGAATTAAGCACATATACGTGAGCATATACAAAGTGCAGAAGCCATTTTTTCCAGATACCACCATCAATGGATTTTTCTGGTGTAGAATTACAGATGTTTACAGAGACGAAATTCCTTGTCTTAGAGAAGAAACAAATCTAGATGTAGCTGAAAGCAGCTTTTGGTTGCTATTGTAGGGACTGTTTAAGAGTAAGAAGGTTCTGAGGGTGACCCCTAATTATTGACCTCGCAAAATCTCATTAGGAAAAATGAAGAAAAGCTGATGTAAGAAAGTCAAAATCTAACTGATCTTGTCTGAACAGCATGTTATCTCCACCTTTGAGCCTTTCAGGTTTTTCAGGAGTGTTCTCAGAGTGGTTCAGTTCATGTTTCTGAAGGATGGGTGATCACAACCCCTTGCCTTTCCTGAATGTTCCTGTTAAGTCACAGCTCTGAGAGTTAGCCCAAAGTAGGTAGCATGTGCTTTGCCTCATATTATTTGATAAAACATTTCTCAACTGGATTGAAAATAATGGAGAAACCATCCTCGTTTGGATTTTGAGAAGACTATATCCATCCAGCCTCTTTTAAAGAGCTTTTAAAATACGATATAGGCTCTTTAAATTCACTGTGAACAGTTTACTGCTCTACAAAGCGGATTGCTTCTTCATTTTTAGCAATAAATTTTAAGTTCTTGAGTAGCGTTTTTAATATTTGGAAGGCAAGGAAGGCTTTTTGTGCTTTCCTACTCCCTGTAAATAAGAGTGTGCCAGACACTGCAACCAACAACACTTCAGAAACAGTCACCCACCTGAGTTACATCTCTTAAGAATGAATCTTATCATTTCTTTCTCCACAAAATAACATTTCTCTCTCCTATCCAAGAGCATGGTTTTCTAGGGCTGCTAATAATGGAAAATGTTATTATGTTTTTTCTTTACTCACTTTAGAATAGCGAACTGACTTCTGCTCCCCCTCACCACCACAGTGCATCTAAGGAAAACTCCACCAGAGTGTGAGGTCAGTTCACGAGCATCAAAGAAGATGACACGCTGAGAGCTGGGCTCCTGGTGGAGATAAAAGTAAAACAGACTTTGATACTGTTACTTTGATACTGGTGCTGATATTCAGGGTTATGTATGAGCTGCTTAGCATACATAACTCAGAAACCTTTAGTCCCTGTATTACTTGTAGCCAAGTAGTACAGGGTTAGTGTGGAAGTGTGCACAACGTTCTCCCAAAAACACCACCTGCTGCAGCATCTATGTCTATGTTTACTGACAGAATTGCAGAATGGTTGAGATTGGAAAGGACCTCTGAAGATTATCTTGTTCAACCTCCTGCCCAAGCAGGGACTCACAGAACATATTACCCAGGATTATGTACCAGTGGTTTCTGAGTATCTCCAAGCAAGAAGATCCCACAGCCTCTCTGGGCAGCCTGTTCCAGTACTTCCTCATCCTCAAAGGAAAGAATTTTTTTCTCACAAACAGTCAGGTCTTCTTGTATTTCATTTTGGGCCTGTTGCTTCTTGTCCTATCACTGGGTACCACTGAGAAGAGTCTAGATTTGTACTGTTGACATCCTCCCTTCAGATACCTTAATGCATTCATCAAATCCCTCCAAGCCTTCTCTTCTTCAGGACAAATAGGCCCAGTTCCCTCAGTCTTTCCTCATAGGAGAGATGCTTCAGTCCCTTCATCATTTCAGTAGCTCTTTGATGGATCCTCACTAGGAACTCCATGTCTGTCTTGTATCGGGCAGTCCAGCAATGGATCCAGTACTCCTGATGTAGCCTCACCAGGGCAAAGTAGAGGGGAAGGATCACCTCCCTCAACCTGTTTGCCATGCTCTATTTAATGCAACCCAGGATGCTGCTGGCCTTTCTGACCACAAGGGCACACTGCTGGCTCATGGACAACTTGTACACAGAACACCCAGGTCCTTCTCTGTAGTGACCATCTCCCCAATGTGTATGGATGCATGCAGTTATTCCTTCCCAGGTACAGGACCCTGCACATGCCTTTGCTGTACATCAAAATGTTCCTCTATGCCAGTCTCCCTGGACTGTCAAGATCCCTCTTAATGGCACTCTAGAATTTTAGCCACACATCCCAGCATATTATTCCATAATTCATTCTTTTACTACTTTTACTATTGTTATTATTAACAGGCAGTAACACCTTTCATCACCGTCTACAGAGATAACAAGTGATTTGGGGGAATCAGTGGACAGCATTTTATGAAAATATTGTTTTCAAAGTTATCCAAGGTGCCCATGGCATTTGAACTAAAACAAACTATATTAGCCAAAGAGTCATATTTTTACATTACCTGGAAATTGAAGGCAACTAGTAAAGATATTTAACCCACCATTTCGTGCAAGAAACAATAAATATACTGCATATATCCAAATGAAAATGCTAGATACTTTTATCCCTATAAGTTTTTTGTTGTTGTTGTTTTCTTTTCTGAACGGCTTTTGCTGATTGTGTTCTGCCACCTAGGGATCTGAAAAGGATAAAACTCAAGAATCCTCTGGTTATGTTGGAAGTACAAAGAGAGAATACCTAATTTTACTTCAGGTGAGTTGTTCACAAGAATGGTGTTTAACTTCAGGGATGACTTCTTTTTCTCCTCTCCTCTCCTCTCCTCTCCTCTCCTCTCCTCTCCTCTCCTCTCCTCTCCTCTCCTCTCCTCTCCTCTCCTCTCCTCTCCTCTCCTCTCCTCTCCTCTCCTCTCCTCTCCTCTCCTCTCCTCTCCTCTCCTCTCCTCTCCTCTCCTCTCCTCTCCTCTCCTCTCCTCTCCTCTCCTCTCCTCTCCTCTCCTCTCCTCTCCTCTCCTCTCCCTTCCCCTTCTTTCCTCATTCCCTTTATTTCTCTTTTCATAACTCTTTGACTTCCTCATTTACTTTAACCAGAGCTGTTCAGTTTAGGAAAAGCATCAGGATGATGGGGTTGTAGTTGTTTTGAACCGTATGTAAGAACCTCTGACAGAAAGTAGTCAAGTCAGTGCGTAGTTTCTCATTACTTCCTAATATAGAATTGAGCTGGAGGGAGATTATGGGTGTGTTGTCCCACAGCTGCAAAGACCTGGTTCTCCAATTTCTGCTGTCAAACTACTTTTTACTATATTGTGTTTGCTAAGAGCATCCCTAGGCTTCTGCTTTGTTTTGCATATAAGGAGCAGGGATATCACAGAGTCACAGGGAAAATTCCAAAGGATATATGGAGTGTGTGGAGAACTAGCAGCTGGACACAAGTCCATGTTTATTCCTCTAAGCACAGATCTGCTCTCCCTAACAGTGGGGCTTCAAACATTGTTATGCAATCACAGCTGAGGTAGGAACACTTCGCTAGCACATGGAAAACAAACAACAGCACTCAGGTGTAATATTTCTTAAGTATAGTTAATCCCAGCAACATGCACGGTTATGTAAGTAAACACACGAGATTTTCCCATTTCACCTGACCTAACCTGGAGTTGAGCTCCAGTCTACACTTGCCAACAGTGCACATGCTCACACCTTGCTGACATTGCTAGCCACCTGATTACAAAGGCAGTAATCAGTATACATAAAAGAAAGTATATGTTTTCACAATGGCAACCCATCCATTCTGATCAATGCCTTTTGAGTTAACGCACTGGTTGCTATAGTGAATCTCTGTGCCCTAGCAACAAGAAAATGCTTTAAACCATCACAAAGTAGTTTTAAGTTGGTTTTTACCAATATGTTTTCATGCATATTCTCAGGTTTCTGATTCAGATCTCCAGTGGGCAAACCAAAAACTTGTGTACTGACCACTATCACAGTGTTGTCATAATTAAAATCCTTCCATTAGCTCATGAGCTGATATGACTTTATAACTAGCTCAAAATCAGAATAAAATCCCAGGAAACAAGTTCTTGTCTTGGTTATCTTTATTTAAATGTGTAACAATTCAAATTTCAGAGATCATCCCCTGAGCGTAGACTGATATAAATGAGAAAATATTTTGATACAAAATTTCAAACATTAAGTATTTGTAGGCTCTCACTTCTTTTCATGTTTCAAATCAGGTAATGGCTGAGGATGCTAGCAGCCTTATTCTGCAAACCTAATTGAAAAGAAAGGATAGTGCCACACGCGTGAACAGTGCCCTAAGCCCTCAGTGAATATGGGGACAACTGCCAGCTGTCTCTGTGCATATCTGTCTGTGCTGCTAGCTGACAGGCAGTGCTCTGTGCCCTCTGTACTAAGCACCCCACCAGGAGAGGAAGCAACCTTTGCTTTGGACACAGCTTTGTCTTCAGCCATTGCTGGTGGGGCTGAGATTCAGAGCTACCTTACTGACAGTAGCCCATGCTAAACAGTGTAAGTTGCTTGAGAGATTTTGAAGCTGTCTGGGTCAAGGCCAAATGCGAGGGTTTTGCACTGATCCACAGACTCACGTGATGGGGGAACCATGGATTTGTTGAACTGCATTCTGAAAAGCAGCCTAACATAGCAGTCTGCATAGCAAAATCTGTTTCAGGCAGTGATGAAATTCCAGTTCGAATTGGTAGGGACCTTAAATATCATTTGGTACCATGCAAGCTGTCATGAGCAAGCCGCTGGACCAGGCTGCCCAGGGCCCCATCAAACCTGGCCTTGAGCACCTTCAGGGATGGGGCATACACAGCTTCTCTGGGCAGCCTCTGCCACTGTATCTCCTCCACATCCATAGATTATATCTTTTCTACACCAAAACTGTTACACCTTGTCCTATTACTACACACCCTTGTAAAAAGTACCCCCTCATCATTCCTGTAGCCTCCCTTTAAGTACTGGTAGGCCACTACAAGTTCTCCCCAGTGCTCTCTTCTCCAGGCTGAACAATCTGAACTCTCACAGCCACAGGAGAGATGCTCCAGCCCTATGATAATCTTTATGGCCCTCCTCTGGATCTGTCCAACAGCTCTACATGTTGTGCTGAGAGCTCCAGACCTGGATTCAGATTGGGTGTTACAATGGCTGAGAAGGAGGGTACAAACTTCATCCTGCTGGTCAAACTTCTTTTGATGCAGTTTAGGATACTGTTGGTTATCCAGGCTTCAAGCTTGTACTGCAGGCTCATGTCAAGTTTCTCAGCTACTAGGTAGCCACTTAGGTATCCCTAAGTCCTTCTCTGCAGAGCTGCACTCAATCCATCTGTCAGTCAGTCTGTACTGATGTTTAGAACTGCCTTGACCCATGCAAAGGACCTTGCACTTGGCTTTGCTGAACTTCATGAAGTTTGCATGAGCCCAACTCCCGAGCCCAACTCCCAAGCCCATGAAGGTCACTCTGCATGGTTTCCCTTCCCAGTAAGTTATCAGCTGGAACACTCACCTTGATGTTATCCACAAACTTAGTGAGGGTGACCTCATTCTGCAGAATAGAGGAATTAATATTAATATTCTGCCTCTTTAGCAGACTTCCCCCTCTCTACTCATGAATTTTCTCAGAAAGAGGTGATAATAATGTTGGACCTCTTTTGGAGAAGACTTGATAGTCTCCATTACTTCCTGCAATTGTGACTTGCCTCTTTGACACGTAGGATTCATAGGATCACAAAGGTATGCAAGTTTCAATGGCTGTTTTGAGGTGTTAGAATTGGAAAAAAAAAACTGTTGTTCTTAAAAGTGTTATTTTTTTTTTCCAACAGCCTTTCAGTCAGTTAAAATAGAAATATTCCTGTTCCCTACCATTTTCCCTCATTTGCTTATTTCAATGCTTTTCTAGTTTGAGGCCGGAGAAAAGCTGTCTTATATTTAGGATTTGATAGAATATGCTTTCAGCATAATAAAGGCTGCATTTTACATTTCCTAGAATTGTTGTACACCTATGTAAAATGCTTCCTGGAATTGTGATTTTTAGTGACTAGATAACACCCTCTAAATGTTTCAGCACAGAGCTTCACAAGGCTTTCGGACTGATAGTGACATCCAGTGGATAGTTTGTGAAGGTGACAGATAGAGGCAGCTATGCGTTTGTTTGCATCTGCCTTGGCTACAAGGCAGTGTACGCTGCCAGGCCAGTAGCTGCAAAGTAGGTAAAGCTCTCCCTTTTTTTTTTGCAGGACCTTTGAAACTGTGATATGATTACACAGGCTTTGCCCATTGCTTAACCCTAAAAGTTTGTGAAGTTTGAATCTATACAAGAATGGAGTGCTAGCAAGCATTTGATTAAGCAGGATGCCTTTGTAGCTTGGCATTCCATGTTCATTGTTATTGGCAATTGTGTTGCTGGAAATGTGTTCCTGGGCTCTTATAGCCCTGGGCCCAAGCTGCCAGGTTAACTCAAAACATATGAGATACATGGCTCACTTTTTGTGTTGACAGAGCCTGCATTCCTAACACCATCACAAAGAAGGGGGGAAAATATTCCCCTGGAAGCGTGGTGGTACTCAGCAGTCTTTCCAGCTCTCCCTGCTTCAGTTGTTACATTTAGGATGCAATGCACCATCTGTATCACCTTTTGACTGAGCCAGCAGCAAAACCATCGGACAATCTGTTTGACAGAGTTATTGTTTCTGATTCATTTCTCTTGAAAATATATAATTCTGTATTTCACATCAGCTAACTCAGAACTTATCTGAAAGCTACACTGTGCTACAGTGATAGTGGCCACTAAAAACTGTGCACCAAACTCACTCAGTTTTAATCTTCAAGACACATTTTCACCAAGCATTTGAGTGTGATTTGCAATTAACAGGATTAGGAACACGCTTTAAGAGCACTTCACTTGTGGCAGGTAACACCTCATCCACCAGACAGATCTCAAAAAGATACATAAATTTTATTATGAAAATTCGTATTTGTTTACCTAAATGTAGGTAGACTTCTTTTGATTACATTTACGCACACAAACAGTGTTCTGCATGGGGAGAGGTAAGGCAGGCAGTACAGCTGTTTAAAGGCAATAATAAAGGAATATAACAAGTAAATCTTACATCCTAGAATAAAAAAAAGAAAAAAAAGGAATATAAAAAATAAATCTTATGTTCCTTTTACGTGCTGGGAACCTTGCTTTTAGGCAGCATCAAACAGACCCCTGAAGGTTGAGAACTGCACAGATCTCTGTGGGAAAACTCAGTCCTGCATGAAACCAGGATTCCTGGCATCTGAAAGTATGACAAATTTACTCACTACCAAAATTTCTGTTTTTTGTTTGTTTGTTTGTTTGTTTGTTTTGTTTAGTTTCTCTATCTTATTAAAACATCTGTTCCATTATGCAACTTAATACAGGGCTTGTCTCACTGAAATTTGGGAATAATCCTGCACCTTCTACCCTGGAGTAGAAAACATAACCAGAGGAAATAAAATACATTCTTTTGTTTGACATTTTTTGTTTGATACCACATCCTTCTATTTAATGCCTGGTACTTGAGATCCACCAGTGTTGCTTTCACAGAGAGCTGGATTCTGACTTGATCTTATTCACATTCTGTTGATGCTCTGTTGATTCTGTCGGGAATATGACAGTGAGTACCCACTTGGTGAATGTGGGATCAACCTTCGGCAACAAAGGTTGAGACGAATTGATGTGGGAAACTTCCTTTGGGATTTGGACCTTTCCAAGTATGTGAGTTACCTCTAAGCAGGAATCAGCCTCCTGAATCCAGACACAGACAGTATGCCTCCTACCTTCAGCTGAGGGCGGAAAGAGGGGAACTGGGGCACACAGTGGCTAGTCCTTGGTTTGGATACTTTGGTGACCAAGGGGATGAGGTGCACCCCATGCTAGAAGCTCAGTTCACACGTAGCCATAGTTACCAGAAGAAATGTACAGAGATTTCCGAGAAGAGAGTCATTTACCTTGGTGCAATGAAACCACTTCTGAAGTATAAAAAGAGCAGAAAGGATGGTAATTCTAAAAATATAATTTGGAGTTCAGAGCTTTCTGTAATTGCAAGTCAGAGCATGATTTTCTTCTTGCCTAGAGTAGTTTTGTGCAACAGATTCATCCGTTTCAGGGTAGAAATGAAATCAGAAAAGTTCTTCTCCTTTTCTGATGTGTAATGGGAAAAGAGATCTGTAGCAGGAGGTCTCCCGCTTTCATCCCAGTTTAATTTTGGAACTAATTCTATGCATGTCGTAAGAAGTAGGCTTGCAGGAGATAGGAAATAAAGGTTTGTATTATTCACAGTTGCGGAAAAGGAAGCTTTCTACTGCCTTTCTGCCAACAAACACGGCTCTTAGTTATGAATATCCCACTCCAGGCTAAGGCTTAATTCAAGTGCAATTCAAAGTTGTTCGATTCAGTATTTGGCAACATTTTTTCCAGAAATTCAGGGTGTAGTTTCCTCCAGGGAAGTTCTCCAGTGAACTGTTTGCACTAGGGAAGAAGGGAAAAACAGAAATCAGATTTACTCCTCTTTTGTGTGTGTGTACACACACACATACACGTGGACACGTAATTTTTAAAAAGTGACTGTGTGCTGAAAGTGTCATGACTCAAAAGTTTAAAAAGTACAAGTTCATAAAAAGGAGGTGAAAGAGAAAACAGAATTAAAATAATTTAGATAGCCTGCTAGAAAAGATAAAGAGCTGCCTGTTAATAAGAGCAGAGCTGCTGAATGAGACCCTGGCCCACCTGGGCCTTGGCAGTGGGACAGAGGGTCTCATCACCACACGCTCCTTTTGCCTGCAGCTCTCTCCCAACCTCAACTCCACCAGGCTTGTGGCTGGGAGATAGGAGTGGCCTGAGGAAGGGGACAGGGAGTGCTGACAGGCAGGACTGGTTGGCCCAGCCCCCTACCCATGTGCTCCCTCCAGCTGGTGTAGGACTGAAGTAGGGTGAGGAACACCTGCAGCAGAGCCTGCCCTACTTGTGGAGGACACTCGGCCCTCATTACCTGGTGAAGGTCTGCTGGCAGCATTTGACCAGCTCTGTGCTGTTGGCTGGGGAACTTGTAGAGTTGAAGGCATTTTGTGATAAAATGTGGCAGGGAACTTCCACGTCAGGGACGGCCAGCATTCCTGTTAAGTAAGGAACAATTCTGGTAATTGTAAGATTAGGGACTGTCAGTTGCTGGAGCAAGGTTGGACAAAATGTTCTGGCCAATTTGAAATCATCCCCTGAGACAGTTCCATAAAATGTTGCAAGTTTAAAACCCACAAATCTTAGAATTTTTCAAAAAATTTACAGAACTGGATTAAGGAATCACATTTTTTTTTTTTTTTTACCTATAGAAATTAAACTGTGGTGACCCATTGCACTAAGAACATTTGGGCTTTTTATGCTTCTTCTTGCTCCTAAAAATGTGTGCTAGTGCTGGGCCAGAGTGCTTTCAATAAATAAAATGGAGCTATGCTACATTTATAGCAGCGCAAGTATACACACAAGCTTTTCTTTTGTTTTAAAAGAATGTGTATGGTTTATCTACCTGCTTTGCTAGATGTTCTCCAAAACTACAAATAGTAACATCCAATGTAGGGATGCAGACACAAAAATGTGAAAATAACAGTTCCTCCTTCTACTCCAGTGCTGTGAAACATGGCCATGTTTTTAATATGTTATCTTACATGGGACAGTAGAAATTCTTTGACTCTTTTGCCTTCTGGGTATAATGAAAGCATTTGCCATGTCAGAAGTGGGTAGAATGTAATTTTCTTTCCATGGCAGATTTTTGTTTTTTGGAAAGATTACCCAGCAACTGTTCACAACTTTATTCTTAAGGCCAAGTTTGTGAAACGACAGCTTTCAGTGAGACCTCCTGATTCCTCAGTTATATGCAGGAGTGTCATGTATTAAAACATTATGGGGGCAGTGTGCCTAATGAAATTTCAGGTACTCTAGTTCCATAACCTTCAGAAAATAGAGCTGAATTATCCTTACAACTTGTATGTTTTTGCTGCTGCTGTGATCACAAAGGGACAAGAAAGCTCTGGTTCCTACAGATTTCCTTTTCAGCTAAGTAAAAAACAATTTTATTCTTCGTTGGATAAATACCAGTGCTTATCACATGCCCCAAAAAGAAAGCTGTGAAATGCAGTTTTGCCTGCTGAATCATACCTGGGCATATCTCCTGAGAGACTAACATGTTCCTTTTCATCTCCTCCCTAAGGTGGCTGTTTCCTTGCGATTCCTTCACTCAGTATGAATGTGAGAATTTGAAAACAAGGATCTCCTCTTGAGTCCCACCTTAAGACAGTTTTGTTAACTTAAATGCACAGTGGGAATACTACTAGCCTCAAACATCCTTTTAGCATTAGGATAAAAATTTTGCAGCTTCTTGCACTTCTCTCTTGCATTCTACTTCCCATCTAATTCTATGTTTCTGCTCCATAATTACTTCTTTATTTCTATAGACAGCAGCGTAAAGGAGAGATTTTATCTTAACTATAACTTGCCAACATCTTTTTTTCTTGTTGGGTATTACACAGAGACTAACAAAAAAGTTAAAACTGAAGAAACAGATATTTCATATACTCCACTTTTCAGAGGCTTTTAATTCAACATTGACTTTTAATCTCATGAAAAAAAAAAAAAATACTAGTTTTAAGTAACAGGAACTCCCCTCCCTATTTTATTACGCTGATGCACTGCCACCCTGTGGTCACTTTCACCAAATGTACCAAACTCGTGTACAGTACCTGCAATGCATGCTGTCATGAAACAGGCAACAGTTCCAGCAATCATTGCTCTGAAAGCACCATTAGCGATTTCCTTTTTTTTAGAGGGAGCCATGCTTGCTAGGAAGAAAAGTAAAGTGTGCATAAAGAAGAAGGTTGGATATCAGGAAAAAAACTCTTCACTGAGAGAGTAGTCAAGCACTGGAACAGTTGGACTAGGTGATCTCTGGAGGTCCTGTCCAACCCCTACAGTTCTGTGATTCTCTAATAAATACATGTAGATACGAAGAAAATTAACCTGCTAGCTTTCCCTTCATGTGAGGAAAGCTCCACCCACTGTGGCTCTAACCAGAAGAAATCAGGAAGGAAAATAAGATATGTTTAGTGGGACATTGAAAAGCCCCATGGCAAGGTTTGCTTACACTGTTAAGAAGCTGGCTTGAGCATAAAAAGGCAAATTATGTTTGCTTTGGAAATTTGCACATCTCTGCCAGCCAACAGCTGCTTTTAGAAGTGAACCTCGGTCACTGTACTGGGATCTGGCCCCACGTGTGTATCCTGCTCTTACACACTGCCCTGATGCTGGCACTGCAGAGCCCACCTGGGCTCCATGGTAAAGGGATCTAATAGCAATTCTGGTTCTCAGTGAGAAAGCTAGATGAATTTTATTTTTTTTATTTTTATTTTTTAATTGTCCTAGAGTTCTGAAAAGTCTGTGCTTTTTTTTTTTTTTTTCTTTCCCTTTAAGTCAGTTGGATATATGTAACGAGTTCTTGACAGGGAGACGTGTGGTTAGGGCTTGGTCCCCTCCCCTTGTTCCCAGCTCATTTCCTGTACCTCATCATCTATATCCCTTGGGGAGCCCTCCCATGCCCAGCTGGATACTGGTTCTTTAAAGAGAGATACTTAGCCGGTAAAGCTGCCAAGCTTCACCCACAGCCTATCCCTCTGGGTGTTTCCTTGGTATTTGCAAGCTAAATAAATAATCTATGAATGGTATTCTTACTTAGACTTCCTATTACCATTCCCAGGGAGCCAAAGTTGGCAAATCCACAAAGAGCATAGGTGGCAATGGTTTCAGAACGGACCTGGAAAACAAACAGATACTCAGTTGAATGAATCAAGACAGCTCATACTGATTTAGAAATCTGAAAGTATGGCATTGTGGCCCAGGGCTCCGAGAACTGAAATCACATTATTAAATTTCACGTGGTTGCTATCCCAGTGTGTGACTTGCAACATGGTTAGCTCATTCTCTTCCTGCAAGTGTGCAGGCTTTCATATCTGAGGACTCACAGGCCATGTGGTGGATTTATTCTTCATGTATATTGATGAGTACAAGTAATTAAAGACAAAAATTATTCTTAACTCATAGTGACAATTTATATATTATTTTTTTAGAGTGTCACAGACTCACAGACTCATAGAATGGTGTGGTTTGAAAGAGACCTCAAAGCCCAGCCAGTTCCAACCTCTCTGCCATGGTCAGGGCTGCCACTCACTAGATCAGACTGCTGAGGGCCCCATCCAACCTGGCCTTGAATGCCTCCAGAGATCACAAGTTCTCTGAGTAGTCTGTTCCCATCTCATACCACCCTCTGAGTAAAGAGTTTCCTCCTGATATGTAACTTAAATCTCCCTCTTCTAGTTCAAAATTGTTCCTCTTGTCCTATCACTATCAGACCATTTAAAAAGTCAGTCCACATCTTTTTTATAAGCCCTGTTTTTTTTATTGGAGGGCTGCAGTGAGGTCTCCTTGGGGCCTTTTCTATGTCAAAAAGAGTCCAGCTCCCTCTGCCTGAATTTGGAGAGGTGCTCCAGCCCTCTGATCAACTTTTTGGCCTGCCTCTGGACCTGCTCCAACAGCTCCACATCCTTCTTGTGCCAGGGGCCCCAGGCTTGGATGTATTATTCTGGATGCAGCCTCCCAAGGGCAGAATAGAGGGGGATAATTCCCTCCCTGTCCCTGCTGGCTACCCGTCTTCTGCTGCAGCCTAGGAGATGGGTGGCCTTCCACGTTGCAAGAACGAACTGCTGGCTCATGACCAGTTTTTCATTCACCAAGTTTTTTCCTGCAGGGCTGCTCACTGAGATGAGTTCTCCCAGACTGTACACATGTTTGGGATTGCCCTGATCCAAGTGCAACACCTTTCGCTTGGCCTTGTTGAACCTCATATCATGAGTCAGAGAGCTTTAATTCATCTTGCCATTCATAGCTGGCCTGCCTTTGTAACACTGCTGAAATCTCAAATTTCGTATGTTGTCCCTACCAAGCAGAGAGAGCTTCATGAGCCCAGCTGCTCTGTGTACACTCCACCCTGTGTATGGAAGAAGAGAACGGAAATGCGTTTCCTTCAGAGTGGGTGCTTTGATGTGATAACAGGCCAATGAATGTTATGATTTATGAATCCCTATTAGTAATTTATTTGCTTCCTTACTCTAGCGATCTTCCTTCCCTTGGGCAGCACACAGGTATGGGTTGCCCTTTGCCTACATGGAGGGATGCTTCAGAGGACACAGAATGACTTTGGCTGGAATTGAGATAGAAACTTCTAGACAAACATAGTTCCAACACTTTGGGAAAAAATGCAGCATTTCTCAGCAAATAGACTTTTGCCCCCAGGCAGCCCTGAACTCCTATTTACTGGGTTTTATGTGCAAGACAGCTGAATGAGTGCTCTAGTGGGTTTCCTATTTATTAGAAAGTTTCTCTATTTCCCTTCCTGCTTTACGAAAACCAATTCGTAGAAAATTTGAATCAGTCTGCACATATGCGGGAAAATGTGTTTCAAGTGCACATTCTACCTGCTTTTCCTAGAAAAGGCTTTGTGTACTATGATTTCCCTGCTATCACCTGCATTCTCCCAGCTTAAAAAACTGGAAGCTTTTTTATTACTTACTCAGATGAGGCAGTAAAAAAGACTGCTTGTTTGCTTTCTCTGCCTGAATACCTGTGACTGGATATACTAGAGAGTATTTATGTGGAACAGAAATTAGAACTGGAAGCTATGCTACTGTCGGATGAACGGTTGCATCAATTAAAATGATCACTTGGTCATTTTTACAAGTGTTATGAATCAAAATTGCTTTTACATCTCAGAGATTTTAATTTTGGAAGCTAATACAGCCCTTTGAAGGTATTAAATGTGAACAAAGAAGTCTTACACTGCATTTTACTGAATAGAAAGGGAAAAGAAAAGAAAAGAAGGTAAAATATAAGTGATGGGATCCAAATCAGGCTAAATCTAAGCATTCATTGAATGCCATTTTTCCCTTGTAGAACATAGCATGACTATAGCAAGGCTGATCAAAGGTCCATCTAGCTCAGAGATCTTCCTCCAGGACCACTGATAATGGAAACATGGGCAAGAGTGTGAGAATTTGATCAGACTAACTGGCTTTATACCTCAATTTCTGAAATATGTTCCAGGAATAAGGAATGCAAGTGGTCAAGAACAAGGTTTTGGTTTTGAATCAAGATAGGTAACCAAAGTATCATACTAAAGACAATGAAAATTAAAGCCTGTACCTAAGTAAGCTTCCTCACTAAGGTCCTCTACACCGACAGCTTATCTTGATTGGAATAGCAAGGACCAGTGGAGGTGGCAAAGCTCACCAAGTGGGGATGCTAGAGTCACAGCTGCAAAAATCAGACTTGGACGCTGTGTTCTTTGCCCCTGTGCAAATAAGTGCAAATTATATGGCATAAAAATACATGGTGTATGCCATATAATATGCCTTGTACTACTGCCTTCTGCATGAGGATAGTAACCTCCAGCAGAGGTGTGGCACGGACAACAGGATAATAATATTTTAAATGCTATGAGGTAGAGCTTCTTGAATTCCTCTCCTGAAGAATAATGCTTGAGTAAATCTTTATGGATAGGAATATCCTCCAGTTCTTGCCCAGAATTTCCCTAGGAGAGTATCTCATAGGGAAGTGCTACCTAAGAATGAAGTAAGAAAAAAGTTGCTTTGAAGACAGCCTTGGTCTTTAGGAAGGTGTTCTGTGGGACATGGCATATTCCTTAAAACTTCCCTACCCACACACTATACGTTTCTTTACTATGCTTGTCTGAGATATAGTGTGATAACAGTCATGGCAGACTCACAAGACAATGCTGTATTTTAATAATTATAATCTGTTGCTGATAAACAAATATGTCACCATTGTCCCTATGAGGCCATACTAAAAGATAAGTTGTGTTGCAACAAAAAAAGAATTAGATCAAACAAATATCTATAAAAGAAAATGTTACTTACAGTCATATATTGTTTCACACCATTTACGTACATGCTCCCACCCTTTTCTCGATTGTGGATCAGTTTTGAGAGACGTTCATAAGCCACAAATTCATTGAAGAAAGTTTTGTAACCTAGGAGTCCACCAACAATAAAACTGTCTTCCCAGTCTACTCCCATCATAAAGGAGAATGGCATAAAGACATATGCACAAATGTTCTGCAAAATATGTAAGACAAAACTGGTCAAAAGTGATAACTGGCCAAAGAACAATGACATCTGAGAAGTTCTATAAACTGAAAGTTAAGGTGGGTTTATTTCAGCATAGGAACATTGGTCTTCTTACTGCCAGCACATCTGAGAAAATGGGAATTACTGAATAATTTTTAAAAGACCAACCCCAAATTTAGATTTAACAAAGTAATTGGATATATCCTTAGTTTTACACTTAAAATAAGTCTCTGTGCCTTTTCTTTCCCCAACAATGACTTCAGAATGGACAGAGTGTTTGAAGAAAATAAAGAGGGTTGAGTTAAAAGTGTTAACAAAAGAATAGATAAGTCTAGTTCATACGCTGATTAAATCAAGTGTTTTAATGAACAGGCTTTACTAATCAGGTTATTGAACTCCAGCTGGTATAAACAAAGGGCTTTTTTCTGCATAAAAGCTGTACTCCTGACATAATTAGAGCAATACCTATTTTTCATAGCATAAAAACTATGCAAGGAAAAATGAGTCTTATATTCCAGTATAGCTTATTTTTGCAAGTGAAAGAAAAGAGGTCCAGCAGTGAAAGCATTTGACCAGATTGTCTTTTGTAAACCTGAGTTGTTTAAGCAGTTACTGCTCTTACACTTCTCTCTGCCCCCCCCCAAAGAATGTCTTCACACCAACATCTTCCTTTTCCATTCAAAACAGAAATGCACAGCTAGCCCGTATGTCCACAGCACAGTCCCACTGGGCTTACAGTCCTAACTAGACCTTCTTCAAGAGCGGAACAGAACACAACAGAAGTTAGTGACTCTCAAAAGGAATGGCTGAAAGAAAATGTGTTTGTGTATTGCATCTTCTTATGATTTATCCATTCATCCAAATCCTGCTCCACTCAGTAGTTACTGAAACACCACCCTTGCAATGAACATGGCTGAGGTATGCGTATACATGACTTTCCTCTGCTGTGGTTGTCTGTGTGGTGGGATAATCTGTGAAAGTTCTGTAGGGTAGCATCTTAATATTGATAAAGCCAGTATGAGTGCCTATCCACTTGTTCAGCACCTGTATCACAGTGCTATATCCATATTTCACACTGCCACTGTATCAGGAATTTGGAAAACAGAAAGCCCAAATCCATCGAATCGTTATTCTGTTGGGTCAAAAATTATGTATCATCCTAAGCTAAAAAAAACACCTCAAAAGCTAAGTCCTATTTAAAGTTTGTTTTCTCAGCTGATTGATTCGGGTTTAGTTTTACAGTTGCTCTGGTAATGAGTCCAGCCTTATTAGGTGTACTTATTTAGGTGAAGTTAGTGAGCATTAAGGACTTACTGTGGCTATCAAAGACAAAAGAGACTTCAATGTTTGTCTGCAGGAGATGTTAATGGTTTGGCAAGTACACAGCGAAGCCAGAGGAGGCAGGTATTAGCACACAGTGCTCAATAAAGTGCACAGCTGCTTACCAGAAACAATCCAGTAGTCCAATTTAATGGACTAATGGACAGAAATATTTACATGGCAACAATTTCCCGTTGATAGTACAGACATTGTTGAAGAATATGTGTGCGAAAATATAAATTAAAAAAAAAACAACAACACAACAACAAACTATACAGATGCATGATTCAAGAAAGGCAAATTATGTACACATATAAGCAGTATTAGGGACTTGAAGACCATACCTCAAAATTGAGCTGTGGATAGTCAAACAGATTGCCCACCCAAGAGAGGGCTGAATCGATGAAAGCCAGCAGGGCAAGGAATGAGATGAGATTCACAGCGATGTTTGCCACCAACAGGATAGAGCTGGATGCACCTTGACTGGCTGCCTCCAGCAGGTTATTTGATTCACTTTATCAGTGAAAAACAAACAACAACAACAACAACAACAACAAGAAACCAGAGTGTGAACATTTCGTAACTCAAGAAAAATCACAGACCTAAAAGTTGCATGAGTGTAATTAGGAATCAACTCATGGAGCTGTCTGTGCAGTCACAGGGAAATAACAGTCAGGTGAAGCGGGTTTGTGCCTTGGATCCTCTTGGGAGGTACTGGGAGGTTGTCTTGGGTACCCCGAGGACAAATTCTGGCATGGTTGAGAGTAGGAGTGTTTTGGAATTAGAGGTTGGGCAAGCTCTGTATCATATCGCAGTGCTGTGACTGCTTGAGACACTGCTGCAATGAGGGAATGGGCACTGATCTTTTTGCAAGCAGCCCTTGCAGAGATGCTTGTTCTGTTCAGAAGCAGCTCCTTCCAAGACTTCCTGCTTTGTCTATCATTCCTGAGGCAAGTGAGTCTCCCTGCAGATGGGCAAAAAGTTTTCTGCTGCTGCTGTCGCTGAAATGGTTGCTCTACCTTTGTTTCTATTTGCTTGTATTTATATATTTATTGCAAAGAAAAGAGCAAATGGGAAAATCTTTTGGTGATTCATATTGGACAGGCATTTCAGTCTCTTTGACAGCTGTCAAGCTCAGGTCCATGGCAGCTCTGCACCTGTCCTTGTGAGTGGTGGTACCTCAGACAGTTACAGTTGGACACGCTGCACTTGAATTCAGAAACTGTTAGCTTGGCATATAGCGGCATCTACTTGATTTATTGCCTGCCCACTCATCATGTGCTGCCCCTAAATCTTATGTGTAAGGAGTTAATTACTTTTCTGAATTGTGTCTTCACAAGATTATTACTGTTAACCTAGAACATTGATGAGCTTACCCCTTTGCCATTTTTAGGCCACTCTTCAAAGTTACTTCAGGCTTTTCAGTTTCAGGCCAGAACAGTTTGGAGGTTGCTAATGATGCTGGTGCAGACATGACAGAAGCAGTCAGTAGGTGGGAGGCAGAAACCTAGAATTTTGAGTGACAGAAAATATGCTTTGATAACTGCATCACGAACATCATAAACAAACATGTAGAAAGCAATTAAAACCATTAGATGGCTGGATAATTTTTCTACAGGGAGTCATTAAAAATATCACATTACTTATAGGGAAAGAAAGAAAATTGGAGAAAGCTAATTGTAGACAGGGGAAGCCTAAGAAGTAAAAAGTACAAAGTAATCTTTCCCTGAGGAGAGCTGCTTCTCTCCTATCCAGACCAAAAATCAAAGGAAAGAAAGAAACAAACAAAAAAGCCAGATGCATGGCAGACCAAAACCAAATCCATGTCCTGGATGTAGCAGTAGAAGAACAGAGTAGAGAGAGCTAGCTTCTGTAACGCTACATGTATGTTCCTTGATAGCCAAGCATTGTTTCTGTCCCTTGAAAGTGCAATTAAAAAAAATTACATGGCTCAATTTCTCTGTTACCATTTCACCACTTCTTTCACAGATTTCTACACAAAAAACTTCCTCTTTGCTAGCTTTTACAGTATTTCTATCTCTTCCTCTCTTTGCTTCTTTGTCTTTTCAGCCAATCCTCCCTTCTTGTCTCTGTCTCTTCACTGTATTTTATTCAGATATGGAACATATTTATCATCCATTTCCTGATGACTTTGATAGAAAATCACATCTTCAGCCTTGTTTTTCTGTCTAACCTTGTGCTGCTAGCCTCATGGCAGACAAGGCATTCACTACCCGTGTTTATACAGCATTACTAGAACCTTGGTCACAAATGGAGTCTTTAGGATCGTATGGCTAGCAGCCACTCCCAAAGGACTTCATCTGTGTCACTGCAGCAGCCATTGACCAGCTGGCATATTCTGTGTTAGTTCATCTGGACTGTAGAAATGTACAGAAATCAGCAATTTCCTTGCAGCAATTGCAGGAAGACACTCTGTACACCTAAGGTGTATTACTCTACTTAAGATCAGAACATGTTATCTTCTTCAACCATCAGGAGACAAGAAATTTTCTGTGATTACTCCTATCAGAAAGAAAAAAAAAAAAAAGGAGGTAGAGGAATAACTCGGGTGTACTTCCCAATATTTTAGCTGTGCTTCTATACTTAAACGATTTAAGCTAAACCAAATGTTTTCAGTTCTTCCTCCATCACTTACCCCAAAAGAAATATATGCTCCTAAGACACTTCCAGCAATGGTTGAGAATCCTGCTGTCATGACTGCGTGGAGTTCAGATTTGGTGATGTATGGTAAGTATGGCCGTACCAAGAGAGGAGACTCTGTCTGGAATTGAAAAACAAACAACAAATTCAGAACTTCCTAATAAATTCTCAGAAATTTCTCACTAAATGGGCAGGAAAATCACTGACTGCATTGCACTTTCCTTTGTGTTTTCCACTAGTCAATCTTTGTGCTAATGAGTGCTCTGAGTATGAATAAGTTGGTTTTTTTTCTTGAGGAGGGAAAATTTTGCCAGCATGTCTCTTGCTGATGATTCTTGCAGATTTTAACTCTCCTCCAAAGGCCAAGTGAAATTGCCAACAAATCCAAATCCAGTTCTTAGTGAGCTAGAAACAGTCATGGGTCTGAGCTGCAGGTAGGGTTGTGCATCGTGTGATACATACATACCAGCCAGTATTTATGGGCAGGTGCTTGCAGTCCTTCTGGCATGAGTGTGAACATATCCTGAGGGTAGTGTTAAATGGACAAACTAGAAGTATGAAAGAGTAAGGCACTGTTGCAAAATAACTATGGATGTGTTAAGTGTTTTTGTGGGATTGGACAGTGATCTTTTCACTCTTCTCTAAAGACTTTGACAGATATTGCTGTAGCGTTACTTTACTAGATTTTCCATTAAGCCAACTATGTGCTATGCCTTCTTCGCTAGGGCCTTGTGCAGATGAGCCAGGATCCCATTCTCCCTATCACTATCTGCCTCATATGCCCCCTTTTCATCCCATTTTTCTTCTCTTCTTAATTTAAGGAAAAAAAAATGGCCTTGGAGTAGTCTCATAAGGGAAATCTATCACCTACATTTATATCTGATTTTCTTTTGGGAAAAGATGTGTTTCTTAAAACATGTCCTGTTGTGTGTCACAGCCAGCATACAAACTTAGCAGAATTCTGTCTTCCAGGAAATCAACCACCAGACTTTCTGTACTACTGTCCTTACTTCATATGAATTGAGGATTATTTTTATACACAGATGCTCACAGACGAGATTCAGTAATCTCATTTTAGTGTTTTTTTCCATGCTTAAACTCACCTGTCCCACAAATATGTTACCAGCAGCTACAAGAGACTCAACGGGAGTTGTCCCCATAAAAATTTGCATTATCCATCCAACCTAAAGTGAAGAAAAACGAATAAAAGAAAAAACAAACAAACACATTGGTGTGCCTGATCCATTAACTTATTGAATTAATCATGTCAGTATCAGGGCTCTAAGACTCCGTAAATATTTAATATTAATGACTTCAACATCAAACTAACGTTGTTCATTTAGAAGTGGCATGCTTAAATAGGACAAGGAGGAATAATTTAACAGAATTGAGAGTAAAATGCTGAAAGACCTCAGGCTCCTCCTGGGCACTAACTGCTGAACTAAATTAACTGAAGTAGATATTTTGATATGTCATTATTATTTACACACCTTTCCAAAGCGACTTTGGCCATATGTAGGGGAAAAAAAGTGCAGAATTTTATTACAGCTAAAAATTTTAGTACACAGTATTTCATCTTGGTGAGGTTTGTAGTTAGTATGTAATAATCCTGTCAATGTGAACGACAAAGGACTTTACATGTTTTACCAGAAATAAGCTTTAACTGTCAGCCATAAAAAGATCTTCTCCCTCATCTGATAAATTCACCAGGCATATAGGTAGAAAGACTAATTGTAGACTTTCTAGCAGACTTTCCAGACTGGACACTGGACCTATGACCTGACAACAACGAAGACTTAAAGTATGAGGTAAGGAAACAGTCTCCAATCTTTGACTTTGGGGTGGTACTGTGTGGATCCAGGAGTTGGACTTGATCCTTGTGGTCCCTTCCAACTCAGAATGTTCTGTTATTCTGTGATTCCATAATCTTATTCATAGAGACAAGTTCCCTAGGGAGCCTGTGTTTGGGTGGTGTTCGCAATCCCTCCTGCAGTACTTTGCAGTAGGCAGCAATCCACTGGCTGTGATGTAGTCTTAATCCTGCATTTTGTGGGATGGACAATGGACATGGGACAGGTGGAAAGGAAGATTTAGCTAAATATGGCATCTGAGGGACACTGAAGCAGCCATGCAAAGCCATTAGCTACTGTGGTATTAACAGTACAGTCTGGGGAGGAAAGCATGGTTGGTGATGTCAGTTAGGATTTTGTAGTGGTAACATTCAAAACTATTGCCAGGTTAAAAACAAACTACTTTCCATATGTCTCTCCCTGAAAAAATAGGCATTAAAGAGGTGTCTCATGTTAGGCAAACAGGAACCTACTGTCAGCAATACCTACCTTTCCAACGAGCCACTGCATGAATCCAATGTGATAAAGCATAGACATTACTGTGCTGAAGAAAACCACAATTGGCAGGACCTGATTGGGAAGGATAAGATCATTAAACTTCTAGAATGGTTTTCCTGTCCATGATTCTGTAGGCCATTTAATTTTAGAAAGAAAAAAGGCTCATGTTTTTCGAGATACACTTAGAAGTCATGAAAACTAATCATTAAGTTTACATTTATGCTGTAAAACTTTTAACCTTCTTGAATTGTTGTGTGTATTTGTGCTGGGATTATTTGTCATGTATCTGCGAAGTATTTGTTATAGCCGTATTTATGTGAACTCAAGCATTTACTGAGCACTAGCGCTTTCTAAGATATGTACAGACTTCGAAAGCCATGAAATATATACAATGGCATAGAATTCAGAGCTCAGCTCCTCTGTATTTATTTCTGAAAAAATCCTGTTTGGACAGCTATTGGGTAAGTATTGGGACAGAAATCCTTCAGAAGATGGAGAGATTCTAATAGGAATTGTAACTGCCTTGATTTCCCACAATAAAGGACAGCTTGCTTAGAAAGCTCAAGCAGCATAGCTGCCTCTTAATAACACATTATAGTAAAATCCTCTTTATTTGTTATTCCATTGTATTGATAACATTGAGTGTGGCATACTGAAGAACTCTGTAACTGTAAGCACAGATATATTCAGCTTAAAAACAAATTCACACGTGTATACTTATTAAATATAAGGAGAATTGAATATGTATCCTTCAGTGGAAGTAGAAGGAACGTTTTCCTTAAACATATGATTTAAAACAATTCCAAGAATGTCTAACCCACTATGTGACGAGTTATTACGTGTGTTAGTTTTTCGTTCTGAATACGAGTATCACTTCATTTTCAAGTTGTTAAACACACAGGAGTACATCATTTCTATACCAATATATATAAATATAAATATATAAAAGGAAAAAAAAATCCCTTTCCAGGATTAGTCAGACAAATTAATTATGGTTAAAACAATGTGACTAACACTAATAAGGTATTACATGTGCTTAACTGAGGTCATAATATATCATAAATAAAAGCAGTAAATGGAATGAAAAAAACAAAAACACACTGTTAGTTCAGAACTTTCTAGCAAGTTAAAGCTCTTCCTTTCCAGAGGGAAGTTAGTACAACCAACAATTTTTATAAACTCTGGAAACTCAATTTAGATAATCAAAAGTCAGCTGGGTAAGGCAGATGTTAAAATGATACGTGTCTTTCACTCCAATTGGATGAGAAGAGTTATCAGTTGATAGAGCAGTATGTTTTTGGCTGAAGGAGAGAGGAGCCAATGTTCTGTCTGTGGTAGGTAATAGCTAGCATCCCTTTGCCTCACTTCAATCACACCTTCCTGTGAAAATAACTTGGAGAACTCTAAATCGTGCTTTTTCCATTTCTGAGTTGCAGGCAATTGTGGATGTAGCATGAAACAGAGAGGTTATTTTTCAGTTGTGACAATTTCTGCCTTGACTGTATAAAAAGTTGGAGACTATTTTAAAACTAAACTCTTCTGCCTGAATCTCCAGTGATTTAATGTTGTACCTACTATGTTATGTCTTCATCAGAAAATAGCAGCAACCATTTAATAGGTAAATAGCTGTTTTAATTATCTGTTCAGGCTAGCAGACATCTAGGGCATAACAAAATCACATGGAAAATATTTGCAAATTGTTACTCTAATATAAGCACATGGAAATCAGCTACTTGCAACACACTGCATTGCAGTGGATTTTCAATTACACTGTCTGCAGAAATAAATGCAATGAAAAACACTTAATATCAAATGACAAATTCAACTGAAAACCAAACCTATTCATCAGTTAAGCTTGGATATACACACAGGTAGAACCTGTAGGTGAAGAAGATGTCAGTGCCAAGAAGAGCGAATTGAGAACTATAAAAGAAAATACAACATGGAAGTCAGGTGGACCTCATCTTGGACCTTCTCTCCAGAAATGGCTAGCATGTTTCCACATGGGAAGAATGGATAGGTCCTGCAGTGTAATTATACCTTCTTGGTCAAAATAATGGAACTATATCTCTATCTGTGAAAAAACAGTAAGAAAGTTTAGTCTCCAAAAGGTACAGCTTCTACTACCTACCACACACCTTTAGATAGACAAGATTTAACTGATGAAGAAATTTAATGAGTACCCTGAAAAAGCCAGTAACACTTCCACAGACAATTTGTAACAAAGAGCTAGAAGTCTAGGCTTAGAAATCTAGCTCCCTTACTTGAAGTGGTTGCAGCATCACGAAAGGCCACTAGGTTGGACAAACAGGACTTGCCCTTGGTGAAGCCATGATAATTCTTCCGTATCACCTTCCTGCCTTCCATGTGCCTCAGCAGAGCTCCCAGGAGGATCTGCTCCATTATCTTTCCCAGCACAGAGGTGAGACTGACAGGTCGGTAGTTCCCGGGGTCATCCTTGTTATCCTTCTTAAAAATGTGTGTGAAGTTGCCTTTTTTTTTTCCAGTCACCAGGGACTCCACCTGAATACCACAACTTTTCAAATATCATTGAGAGTGGCTTGGTGACTACATCAGCCAGTTCCCTCAGGACTCTGGGATGCATCTTATTGGGACCTATAAACTTGTAGATATTCAGGTTCCTCAGGTGGTCATGAACCCGATCTTCGCTAACAGTGGGAGGAACGTTGCTTCCCCAGTCACCTCCTACCAAACCAAACATTTGAGGGCCGTGTGGCAAGCAGTTATCAGAGAAGACCGAGGCAAAAGAGTTGATAAGTACTTCAGCCTTCTCTTTGTCTGTTGCTACCAGCTTGCCTATGTCACTTGCTAGGGGTTGTATGCCCTCCTGTACTTGACTTTTCTGGTTGAGGTATCTGTAGAAGTTGTTCTTGTTGGCATCCTTTGCAAAGCTTAGATCAAGCTAGACCTTGTCTTTCCTAATCCCCTCCCTACACAGCCTAGCAGCTTCCTTATATTCTTCCCACAGTATGTGCCCCCGTTTCCACTGCCTGTGCATTTTCTTGCTTTGACCAGCAGGTCCTGGTTCAGCCATGCCAGTCTCCTGCCTTCCTTACCTCACTTGTTACACTCACATAATATATTAAAATATAATTTCTATTTCTTGTTGAAATGCTTCCCCCTTCTCCTCCCCCCTGAATTCTTATGAGCATTCTTAGTAACAATATATTTTACAGGTAGAATCTTCTTTTTTTATTACTCTTAAGAAGTAAAGTATGTGAAGAATATAAGAATATCCTGTTTTGATATCTCCAGGTAAGAAAGAAGATTAAAGCTGTTCAAATTCATAATCAGATATCTAAAGTGCTACACAGAGAAATGGCCCCTATCAGAATCCTGATATGCTTAGTGTGTTGTTGTTGTTGTTATTTTGAACATATAAGTGCTCTTGATTCCAAACTAAGCAAGTGCCATGACAGGAACCATGTGTGGGAACAAAACCAGGCAGAATGTTGACACATGCGAGGGAGCAGAGTGCACTTGAGCTGTATTTCAGCATTTTCCCAACAAATTCTAAAGGAGAGATGGAGAATCTCCCGGGGATGACCTTAATGGAAGACATGACTCATGCAGTTTTCCCTGCTTCTGCATGGGCACCTTCTCCTTGGTATAAAAACATACCTAGGCTTTCCATTTCTACATAGGCAATGTCTGTCAGTCAGTCTACACAGCAATTCAGGATATGAAAGTATAGCACAGTATAGAACCTTCATGTGTGCAGACATGAAGAAGATAGGCAGGAGGTAATGTTTCTTTACAATGGAAGGGACACCTTTCACCAGATCAGGCTGCCCAGGGCCCCATCCAAGCTGGCCTTGAACACCTCCATGGATGGGGCATTCACATCCTCTCTGAGCAGCCTGTGCCTGTGCCTTGCCATGCTCTCCAGTAAAGAATTTTTCCCTAATATCTAACAGAAAGTTGTTTTAGCTTAAAGTCATTACTACATGATCTCTAACTACAGTCCATTATATACGAGGTTCCCAGATCTTCTATGTGGAGTAGAATATGGATGAGTTTGCCTCATAGCTGATCTCTCTGATTACTGCACTCTTATCATAAGACATATAGTGCATATATTTCCCAAACATTCTGTTCCTTTTTGCAGCCTATCTTCCCATACTGTGCTTATAAAAGCTGCCTTACCTTAAAAGCAAAGAAATGATCTGTGTATTTGTCACCGAACACAAACTTAGCACCTGTGTCAGAGTACTCCAGAAAAGTCTACAGACAGAAAAAAAAATGAAATTAGTCACAGGCTCTGTGTCACTGACAAAAAGCATGCCAATACTGCTAGACTTGTTGCAGCAATTTTGTGTGGTTCAAGGATCTCGTGCTATGCTCTTTGTGGGTCAAGGCTTAACTGACCTATGTCTGTTGGGGTCCCTGCTCTGTTCTGCCACAAGTGCAGATTGTTTCCAACTGTGTAGAAGAACGGCACAGGACAAGTTTTCCTACTTTACTAAGAGGAGAATGCATTTTTTAATCCTGATACTCTGGTACTTTTCTACATTCCTGTAATGTAAATATGTTCAATAAATGATACAGTTTGAAAGGGCGATTTGACGGCTGAGGAAACGAATATTTTACTTGTTGATTCTGGCATTGCAGTTCATTTTTATATTCCTGATGCTAATGTGTGCTATCAGTGATAAAATGTAAAATGGAGATGTAATGGCTAGTTAAGATGGCAGTGGCCATAAGCCATATGGAGCTAATGAGAGGGGGCACTAGATGCGCTTCAGTGGGAACTGAAAGGGGAGGCTGAGAATCCGACAACAAAACGCAGGTAACTTCTGTTGCTTGCAGGTTAGCAGCAAACAGATGTCAGACATGTGTCTCCACTCGTGTGCAGAGATGGTACACTCTGCACTGTCTTATTTTAAAGGCACTTCATTATCTGTACCGTGAAGAATAGTTGTATGAATGGCATCTCTGGGATGAAAAGTCTGAATGTCCTTCAGTGAGTAGTCTCTAATCTGATTTTTGGATTTTTCTTATTTAGTACTTTGCAACAATGAACTTTTTAAAAACCTTTGTGTCTGCAGACTACCTGTACAGATACCTATGGTAGGATCCTGCCCCACTCTAGAGACCTCTTACTGTTTGCAGTGAGCTGGTTTGCCTTGTCCCAGTGGTGTATTCTTCTACTTGTTCCTTACTTTCTTATATGTTTTGATAAGTATGACAAGCCCCTGGAACTAGGACTGTTCTGAAGATAATGGTGTTTCCGCCTTGCTAAATCTCAAATCTTTTCAGTATTTTTGGAAGGATACTTCGGTGTTGGACCAAGTTTTAGGTATTTCTATGAGGGCATTGGCACAAAAGCAGTTTTGTATTTGGAGATGCAAGATACGATTTTATCCCACAGAAGGTAAAGACGTTAACAAACAGGGTTACTCTGGTCATTATTTATCAACCAGTTGCATGAGGTCTTGTGCTCTCATCTGGACAAAACAGAAATTAGAAGACTGAATGCAGGTTGTCAGTTACCACTCAGAACTCAGTTTTCCTCATGAGGGGAAAACATCTAGGGGCAAATGGATTGTTGCACTGCCTGACTGTTAGGTAAGAGCCTCAAGACAGAAAAATGACATAAGAAATAAATGGTTATGTCCAGTAGCTTACCTGGATCTGAATGCCTAGCCAGTTAAATACATCAAACCCTACTTTTGTCCTCAGGATAAGAAGCCCAAGAATAAACTGCATTACTATTCCTGAAAACACTGGTCTCCAAGCAACCTAGATGGACAGGAAAATAAAAACAGATAAACTATTTGTTATTTAAATATATAACAATATACTTCAGATGTTTCTTAATATAACTAATATAATATATATAATTCTTAATATAATAATATATAAGGATTGTTTGTCTAGTCTGCAGAATAGCAGCAGCTGCCAAAGCAAGGGTCTCAGAGTTTAAGTCCCTCCTAATGGGAGAACTCTGGGATATGTCTATCTCCCTCTGAAGCAGTGCAGAAAATCTGGCTGTATAAGTGTGAACACGCCCATTTCACCAACACATACTGCAGGCAAGCAAGTGAAAAGGAAAGACAGTTCTTCCTGTGCTACAGTTTAAAGTTGGAATAAACACACATGATGGCAGCAGGCAAGTGTTACTTTCACAGCATTCTTCCTGTCTCTTCCTTCCTTCCTTCCTTCCTTCCTTCCTTCCTTCCTTCCTTCCTTCCTTCCTTCCTTCCTTCCTTCCTTCCTTCCTTCCTTCCTTCCTTCCTTCCTTCCTTCCTTCCTTCCTTCCTTCCTTCCTTCCTTCCTTCCTTCCTTCCTTCCTTCCTTCCTTCCTTCCTTCCTTCCTTCCTTCCTTCCTTCCTTCCTTCCTTCCTTCCTTCTCTCTTCTCCTTTCCCCCCTCCCTCCCTTTCTGTGTTTTTGTTTGTTTGTTTGTTTGTTTACTGGAATGGAATCACCATCCAAAAAGAAGTAACTAGGGTGATTTTTCTATAAAATTTTTATCTATTTTTGTATTATCTATTTCTTTATCATATGTTTGAGTAATTGCAGCTGTATTTCTGTCTTCCCCAGCTTGTATAGTTGAGAGTTGCTTAGTGCTAGCTATTGCTAGTCATGTGATACAAAGTCAGTTACAGGAAAAGCTGTGTCTGTACTTGAATGGCTCCTCTTTACTATGTGCACATTTCTGCTCTGCTGCCTCAGGAAAACTTTTTTTTTTTTGGGGGGGGTGGGGGGGGGAGGGGAATTGAATCTGATAATTAACAAGACAAACTGCTGAGATGGCTCTTGTTAATTCATTCAGTTGGTGTTTTAATAATACGAACAAATTAAGTGTAACGAGGACCCGTTGGAGAGCACAAAGCTTTTGGAAGCTGAGGTGAGAGTTGCCATGGCTTTTGTGATTTCACAGCGGTACAGAGAATTACAGTGGAAATGTCAGTTGGAAAATTAACATAAATGGCATCAAGGAGCCTATAACAATCTGTTAGTGAAATCTGTGGGACTGAGTTTGGCGTTTGCAGTGTGAATAAAACATGAGAGAACAAGAGCTCCATTTCCATGCAGTGAGCTTTGATGACAACAATGTACATTGTCACATACACCTGACATTCTGGAAGCTGTGGTGAGCCTGCTGAGGTTGAGAAGCAAGGAGCAACCTGCCCAGGCTTGCACTCATGCTCTGGAAGCAAAGTGCAAAATGCCTCACCTATTGCTCTGCTAGTACAAGGGACAGGAAATGGCCTTGTGAACAAGTAAGAGCCAACTGCTCATACAGCCCCATGAATGTTTCCCAAGATAGCAGAGCAAAATGGTTTTCCTCCAAAGTGAAACACATCACTGTATTCTGACAAGCTTAAATTCTGGTTTTAATGAGTTTTATGTTACTGAACTTAGCCCTAGAACAGGGAAATAGTTTTTGAGACATACAACTTAAAATAAGACAGATCCAAAATAGACTAAGTACTCACTCTTGTTGGATATTTGGAGAATATAAACATCAAGAGAATATACATCACAAGCCCACCAAAGGAGATCAGCTGGTGGGATCCCTGTTTTGCTGTGTCAAAGATGAGCCAGAAAATGATAGCTACAATAAGAGCTGCACATAGTACCCTGCAAGATAAAAAAGTATCAGGCATGACATTGTGGAGGAGTTCAGATATTCCTTCCCTCCTATCTGTCCCTGACATTTACATCTCTGTGAAAAAGACCGCTGAGCACAAGTATTAAGCTGAAACATTGAGTTGTACATAAGTGGGAAACTGTCTTTGTGCTGCTGCCATAGCCATGCCCCTCGGTGTCATCCAGAAGTGTCTTGCACCTGTGCTCCCAGAGCCAAAGGGTGGGGAACACTCAGTAAAATATGAGTGACCGTCACCTAGGCCTTGTGTTTACTAAGTGAAATGTGAAAATATGCCCTCCTTTCCTACTCTACCCTCTTTTTCCTTTCTCCATTGATTAATTCCTTAGATCTGGGCAGGAGCTTCATTTCAAAGTGCATTGTGCAGATTAACTGATGCGCACATGAAATACGTAGCACTGAAGAGCAGGCTGCAAACTGCTTACTTCTTTGCAGCTTACTGTAGCCTGTTTAGAAAAATAACTTTTAGTCACAGCAATTTTAATTACTCTAGAAACAGTGACGAAAGCAACGTATCCATCAGTCTCCACTAACAAAGAACTATGCGCAGTTTCCATACTAGGGCGACTATTCTGACAACAGTCTGAAAGATAGGGGAATACAGCACATAGCCTAAAGAGAGGAAAACTAAATACAGTTTAATTTATTTCATGTTAATTATGTCCAACTGCTGTTTAGCTTCCTCTGATTTGAATGGTATTTAGCTAAATTTACCTATGTAAATTTATTTTTTTGACCTTAATCACAAGTATGACAAGCTAGCTTCACAGAATTGTCTGCTGCAATGCTGAATAACACTTTCTGCACCTGAGAGACTTTCTTTCTCTTGGTGATCTGTGACCCACTGTTAACCACTTAATCTGGAACATGCTGTTTAAAGATTGCAGCCTACCTAATACAGCACGTACTACTTCTGAGTTGTTCCATCTACCCTTCAGGACTCTCCTGCTCTCTTTGTTCCTTCCCCTGCCGAATTGCCTAACATAGGTATTTATGTTGCAGCTGTTCCCTGATGTGACTCCAGAGATGGAGGACCACAATTTTTATAGCATCTTTCTTTGAAATCTATAGTGCTGGGGCAAACCAATGGAAAATCTTAAGTTAAAGACTAATCCGTGGTTATTTTCTGAACCTGGAATGATTCCTTGTTATAGCTCTGTCTCCCCCTGAGACGAGGTGACAAAGCCGAGAATGAAGGATATTGTACAATCTTTTTTATTTTAAAGAGATTTCACTTGCTCTTTGGAATCTCAGTGAGCCTCCTTTCACATTTTCCCAGGAGTAAGTTAAATACTCCTGATAGTTGCTAAGAAGTATTTGGAGTAAAAATCTACCATGTATAAGTATCTACAGTTTATCTACCAGATAAATATCTACCACTCCAAATAAGATTGCATGATGTTATTACAACACCAAACGTGGCTGCTATGATTTGACATCTGAAGATTAAATCAAAAAAGCTCTTAGCTCATTGCTACAGGGATACATGAACAAGTAGTTCTTCAATAACACATTTCAGTATTTAGCAGTCTACTAAAGTTAGAGCTAAGGTGTTTTTTTTGTTGTTTGTTTTTCACAAATTTCACAGTTCTCTGAGCAACTGACAATGGCATTTTTGGCTTGTAGAATGAATACAGAAGGCTACGACATCCCTAAACTTCTCTGGGCATATGCTTTTGAAGCAACAAACCCAACATACCTCAATTTGAGGATTTTTTTACTCTTTCTGCTAAGATTTTTGATACCTAGCTTTTGCACTGGCTTTTAAAGATGTTTCTGACTTGTCTTAACTGGAAAGAATTTAGTAGTCTGTGTATACTATCCAATCATGTTGTACTTTTAATGATTAATCTATCTTTATTTGCTTATGGTCCTTAAGTTTAAAAAAAAAAAAAAGCTGTAAAAGTAAACTAACACTTTGTTCTTTTGCATAAGTAAGCAGTAATTCATATTTACCATTTCAGCCAAAACCACTGTTTCTCCAAATATCTTTCTCCAGGGGAAAAAAATGCAGCAATTCTGTCTTCATACTTCGCTACTAAGAAATCCCAGCAGACGAAGAAGATGGCTAGAACAGTAATGATGAAGAGTGGCAAGGCTCTCTGAAAATTCAAGCTGCAGGCTGCAATAACCGCTGCCAAGTAAACTGCCACAGAAACAAAAGTATACATGTCATTTATGTCTTGTCTCTTTATAGAGAGAATCAAATATTAAATTCAGTTATAAGGGCATGGGTTAAAGTCAGGCCTGAGCTTGTCTTTGAGTGCTTTGAGTGCTTTTCTGACTCCTATTCTACATATTGAGAAATTTTGCTTTCATGGATAGTGTTGTTACTTATGTTCACTGATATAAACTGTACTGCTGGAAATGGTGGAATTGTTCTTCAATGGCTTTCTTTTGTGGAAGCAGAATATGTACGCTTTCACCAAGTCAAGTTCATATCAAGTATATTCATCACCTGAGAAAATAAAACCATCTGCGCAAATGCTTTATCCTGTATGAAAAAGAATGAATTCAGAAAAGTTGATCTTCTTTCTTTCACAAGAGTATGAGTTTATCCAGTAAGATCAGGAGCGATGCATAGAAACATTTGCCAATTTCCTGATTTGATGGGCCTCTGAAATAATTGGGAAGCTTAAAAGTAGTTTATCTATTTCATATAGTAGCAATGAAATAATTCGTCATTTGATACTTTCATTGCTAATGAAACTTTCAATGCTTTTAAATAATAATCTGATTTTGTCTATGGCAAGTAAGAAAGAACTACTGATTTTTGTAAGGCAAGTTGTTTTTCATGGAGTGACAGTGTAAATCCCTGACATAGTCTTAGACCTCACCTCTTTTCTCAAGCCAAGATGCATTTATACTATGAGAAAGATGAGCTGATGCTAGGAGAACAGGATATTCACTATGCAAGAGTCTCTTTTATGACCACTTCATATTATGCTGATGCTTATCTCATAGGCATGTTTTAGGTCTACATGTTCTCAGTAAGTGTTCAAGTAGAAAGAAAGATTTCAAAAAAGAAACTTGGTGACGTGGAAGGAAACAAACCAACCTACTGGATAATTAGGAAAGCAACAAGCAAGAATACTTGAATTACTTTGCAGTGCATGCTGACGCACATCAGAATATTTCCTACAGAAAACATTTGCTGTGGCTGTTACATGAATAAAAAGCTTTCATTTCCTGCGGACTTAAGTCTCATCCAGGTTGGTCCCTGACATTTTCTAGGTGATTTCATGGTTTTGAGCATGTTCCTGACATTGTAATTTAGCAAGCCACATGGACTGGGCTGCAAATTGAATAGACACGGAGTCTAAACTACCCTTTATGCCCTGAATAACAGCTTGTCAAAGTTAAAACATACTGAAGGAGCAAAGTAGCAAGGTCTGTGCTCTTGTTATGTTTGGAAATGAGCGGAGCTTTGCACTTTAGAGCTTTTTCTGGAGCTAAATTCATTTTAACCTCATTTCAAATGCATTTTTAAGGTAGTCAAGAGTAGGTTTTTTTTTGTGTGTGTGTGTGTGTGTGTGTGTGTGTCACATGTAAGACAAGCACAGCCTACAACCTCATATATATTTATTTAAATGTATATATGAATATATATATATTTATTTAAATAAGGGTTCACCAGCACTGGATGTAATATACTGTACCTGTTATTAAAATTCTGTACATCACATAGTTAATCCTGGTTCTATGTTTCTTGCAAAAATTGCAGGCTTTATGATATTTCTTTTCTAAAAGCCTAGGAAAACATAAAAAACAAACAGAGCAGACTTGTTTGTTTGAGCTGCAAATAAAAAAGTAGTTTCCACAGAATTAACAGTTTAAATTGACTACTGGAGTAAATTTATCTACTGGGATATTTTTAACGGGAGTAAAAGCTGAATTTGGATCCATGGGTGCCAAGGAAAAATAATTTTGATGTCTGCTAAGATTTTTGTGATTATTTCTCTGCTTTGCTGTTGGACAAGTAAAAAGGAAATCCATCAGTTTATCTAACAGTCCAGTGTGGCAGGTATCTACCTGATGGGCCAAAGTTAGCAGGCCAGTTCTGCCAGCTCTACTTCTGTGAGGAGCTCTGTTTACAAGGTTAGTGCAAACTCGATAAAGATTCAGTGCCCATTACTAGACCCACAAAGGCTGTTAGTGCAGTCAGTCTATCACTGCTACATGGAGTGGCAGTTTTGCTATAGTTGTGAGGGCCCAAGGTTAGAGGAAAATTTCCTGGGAAAATTTGATAGTAAGAGTTTGTCTCAAGGCTTGTAGCTTCCATCTGCACTCGTGGATGCAAATTAATCAATATAAAGCAAAAATCTTACTATAGTGTGCACAGATGCTTCTGGATTTTAAAGTTTGTTAGTTACTTACCTCTGTTGCTCTGGAAGTAATGCCTGTCATTTACTTCCACAGAAAGAACAACAGCTACAAAGAGCACAATAAGTCTTTTGTATAGAGCAAATTCTCAGCTACAAAACACTATTTTTCAACATAGTCACCACCACCAGCCATGCATTTAACCAGTGATGAACAAGTCTGCATGCTGCACTTGTAAAAATCTGCATGGCCATCCAGAAAATGGCTTGTCTTTCACAACACTGTCACCACTGCTGAAATGCATCACCCACTGCCTCACTGTGCTCACATCCACTGTTTGGTCTCCATAAACATTCAGCAAGCAGCAGTGAATGCCAATGGGTTCAATTTTTTTGTATGTGGGAATTCAGTTCCACATCTTTGCTACGTCAGCACTTCCATGTCAGATGCCATTTTCTCAGACTGTCTCTCCGCTGCCATCTGTCACACGGCAACAACATGTAACTGAATATTGGCAGGAAGGTTCAGTCTCTACTGCCATAGCATCAGCATCCACCTCCGATGTTGTGGGCCAACATAAATAAATAGGAGGCATTACTTTAGGAGCAGCCCTCGTACACTAACCTTTCACCTAAGACTCTTCAGTTCACGGGAGGTAAACTGATTTCTAATACTGAATACGTTTTTCTAGTGTCTGTTCTTACAATTATTAAATACTCTGTTTTATTTTTCTTTTCTCATCTTACTAGTGGTAACACAAAGTGATTTCATGAGGAAGGCTGAGATTTAGGGAAACAGCGTTTTAGATGATAATTCAGCATAGATTTCTGATGTTAAGTATGTGATGATATAGGTGTATCTTAGTTACAAATAAATCCCTTAGTATTGCTCAAGCTGAAAAGGAAATCGCAGCTATAGCTTATGTCCCTGTAAAGTCATGTCTCACACTCTCAGAGTCTACAAAAGCAGCAATATGTTCAGGGCTGCTAATTGTGCAGACTGTACGTGTTGAAAAACCAGATGCATCTGGAGTCAGGTACATGCTGACATTCAGCATGAATACCCTACTTTTCTGCCCTATTGTATAAGTACTCAGAACAGCAGAGAAGGAACGTTCTTGTTCATTAGTTCAAAAAGTAACAGGATCTCTGAGAAATCTTGATTGCTTTTGATATCCCAGTTTTTTGTTTGTTTGTTTGTTTGTTTTCCCTAGGAATTCCTGATGCCTCACAGATCACAGTCCTTTGCTTTTGCTCGTTAGAACATTAGGTTATCCACTCAATCTCAGCAGCGAGATAAGTTACAAGAGAAGAAATAAAAGGAGAAAGGAAAGACAGATGCATGAATAATCCAGAGTGACTTTATCAAATTTATTGTTCATCTACCATCACCAACATAAAAAGGAAAAAATATTAGCTTTGATTTGTTACTATGTATTATGAGTCATTTGGGATTTTAAATCATTACTTAAAATCACAACTCCTTGTAATTTCTTATTTAATCTAACGTCTTTCCCTGTCTTGTTATTTTATCTGCTCAGTGATTATCACTTTGATGCCAGTATATCTTAAATATATCAACCCATATGTTATAAATATACAACTCCATATCTGAAAGGTAGCAAAATAGTCTCCCTTACGATATTTGGTTATCTTGCTAAGAAAACACTGTTTGCTAAAGGCTGACTATTGATTTATACTACAGCACACTGCTGATGACTTTTACTTAACTGAAGACGTTGAAAAAGCAAATGCATTTTAAGTATACTTAAATGAGAGCTTTAATGTGATACGGTTTTGCATTCCAGCTCTATTACTGCTTGCATTTTACGACTTAGAAATCCTTGTTCTGATCTGCATGTACTCTGAGTGAAATTGCTCATACTTATTGTTATCCACAATCTGACCTTTCAAAGGTTTTGTGTCTCCGATCACAGTCTGTTCAGAGCCATCTATTGAAAGAGATCAACGATGCATTCACAATTAAGGGACACTTTGTGAATACTCCTTTTAATCAGATAGAACTAAAACATTAGATCACATTAAGGCACTGCCCAACGGTATAGGACAAGCCGTAGCCTGAATATAATTAGAACAGTGCAAAATGCTCTTCAGCTTCCAGTCTGAAAAGGAGCTCTCACTGCCCAAGGGCACGATACCAGATATTGGGGGAAGAACAAGATAACCTAGAGAATGATAAGGCCCTGTGAATTAACAGCTACTTAGCTCCTAGCTCTCCATGGGAGTACAAATAAGCAAAAATGAGTGACAAATATGGAACCTCACCTCTGCCCAAGTGCCTATCTGGGCAGAGCTCGTCTGGTCCAGTGAGCCCCTGGGCCTGGGTCTGAGGGGAGACAGACCCTACTAATCTCATTCATGCACTTGTGTACCAACACTTATTGTACAATTAGTTTATTTCTGAATATGTACTGGGTACATGTCATTGACATTTGATCTATCAAATCTCAGCTTTTGTTTTGGTAAAGAAGACTGAAAATGTTTAGCCATGAAAATGTTTCATGCTAAGCACTGCTATAGGAATGACAAAATCTCCAAAGAACAGAGAAGAGAAATGAGAGAAAATGTAAAGACTTGAAGGATGTCTAGAGACTTTTGCTGGCTCTTTAAAGCAGTATTTTAATATAGTGGCATCAGAAAGCCTAATCATAGTAAGAAGTCTTGAAAGTCCAGTATGTACAGCTCAAAAACATGAATGATCACAATTACTGCTTCTGTGTATAACTGTACCATATGTACAGGCATGAGATCATTTCAAGTTGTTCAGTCTGAGATAGAAAAACTCCTGTTTGGAACATCTAGCGAGTCAGTTCCTAGAATCGGCTGATAAAAACAGAGACTCAAAGCTGAAATGGCATGATGTATATTAGAGTGCAGAAATGTAAGTGAGCAGAAAAATTACAGTATGATTTCTATGAGGATTTAAACAAAGCATCAGTCTGATGGAAAAATATTAAGCTATAAATCACTATTTCAAATATTCTATCTCACTTTTTTGGATGTCTTACATGAGATTTATAGTTCTCATCAGAATACTAACCCACAAATAACTATCAGTGTGTACTTTCACTGTGTAGACTTAGCAACACTGCATGAGATGCATAAATTCTGCTGGAGCAAGATGATTTTATTTTATTTTTTTTTTACATCTATTCTACTCTCAACTTGCAGTGTGGTAAACAGCTATGTAAAATGAAGAACAATGTTGAATCTTCGACATTCTGCAAGAATTCACTGGTTAAGGCCTTTCTTTTAAAAAGCCCCTTTCAGAAATATTGGAAATTTCTAGCTAATTTAAAAAAGAAAAAAAAAATTGCTCCTTTAATTAATTAGAATTGTAGAATGGCTTGGGTTAGAAGAGCCCTCAGGGATCATCAAGTTGCAACCCCCCTGCCACACGCATGGTTGCCAGCCACCAAATCAAGGACTAGATCAGACTGCCCTGGGCCCCATCCAACCTGGTCTTAAACACTTTCAGGGACAGGGCATCCACAACCTCCTGGGCAGCCTGTTCCAGCACCTCACCACTCTCTCAGTAAAAAACTTTCCCGACATCTAGCCTAAATCTCCCCTCCTTTAGTTTAAAACTATTCCCCCTTGTCCTGTCATTATCTACCCTTGCAAAAACTTGATTTCTCTCTAGTTTATAATCTCCCTTTAAATATTGGAAGGGAACAATGAGGTCTCCCCACAGCTTTTTCTTTTCCAGGCTGAACAAGCCCATCTCCATCAGCCTGTCTTCATAGGAGAGGTGCTCCAGCCTTTGGACCATCTTCGTGGCCCTCCTCTGGACCCTCACCAACAGCTCCACATCTTTCCTGTGTTGGGGGCCCAAGACCTGGATGCAGTACTTCAGCTGGAGCCTCACGAGGGCAGAGTAGAGGGGGACAATCACCTCAGTGATGCAGTTTGCAAGACTTTAGAATCATAATTTCACATGCATTTTGGCTGAAAGGCAAAGTGATTTTAAAAACAATGTATTTCTGTATCATTCAAATTGTGGTACAAAGGTCTGCACTGCACAAGGGTATGGCAGCAACATTTTGAGGTCTTGCTCCAGAAGCTGGAACACTGGCAGCTGACTGCTTAGGCTGTGATGAAGTGAGTGGATTATCTGCCCATCCAGAAGACATTACCCTCTTAAGCGTAGTTTCTCGTCATCTGCTGAGTCATGTTTATTTTCATGCAGATCACTCTCAATATTGATGAATTCATCCTCCTGGAAAACAGATCAGTACCAACACTGTAAGACGGATGCACGCTTGTTAAGTAACATGTGAAAAACAAAGATACCAATGGGTGGCCGAAACAGTCCCAAGACTTTCCCCTTCCGCACTGAGTGCACAGCTACAGTTCTCCTGTCTGCCACCAACACTGTGATAACTAGTAGGCAAATAAGGCAGTTAAGCTGTGACTGCCAACTCATGAGTGTTTTGAGTTACAAACTTTCGCAAGACTTGCACATGATTTTGAAAGAGAAAATAAAGGAAAAAGAAAACACCTTCTAGTGTTATTTGGAGCTAAATAGGCACCCATATAAAGCAGCTCTGCATATCTACTGAAGAGTGAATGCTACAGGTGGGGACTGTATAGCTGCCTACACACCAACTCACTCAGCACTTACAACCACAATGTGATCTTTTCCACAGGGACACACCCAGTATCTGCACCTTTCCCTTCCTGCTGGCTGTGCTTTGCTCCTGGCATGGCCTGTGGGCTGGGCACAGGCTGGCACTGGGCCTGCGGGCAGGAGAGCAGGGTGCTGGGTTCATGTGGTTTGTAAAAACAGGTGCTTGTGCTGACACCTTGCCTTCACCCAGAAGCATATTTCACTGCAGCCAGCAGGCATAGCATAAAATCCATAATCTGCTTCTGGTTCATACCTGAATCTTCCCTTGTCAGGGAAATTGTGATGTTTCCTCCTGTACCTCATTGCTCGCTTTAGATTTCTAATCTTACCTTGTACTATATATGTTTATATGCAGTCTAACAAGTCAGTTTCTTATCAGGAACACTATAAAGCTCCTCTTTTCATCTCATTTTGTGCACTTGTGTGTTCTGGTTTGTTCCCATTTCTCTGCCTGTCATCAAGCGACTTGTCCAAGTCCCCTGGAGAGCAATATTCAGCTGAGGCGCAGCATGACGAGGCCACACACCAATCTGGTTACTAGTAGCCAAGCCATTTAATAACTGCACACAGCCATTTATATAGAGCGGTACAAATAGCATGCTAAGTACAACAAGGCACAGTTCTCATAACACGGTTGCTTGCAGCTTGTCTCACAGCACCTGGCACAGCGATCTCTATCACAGCTCCACTTTCCTTTCACCTACTCCCATCGTTGTTCTGTGTGAGACAGTGATCCATAGCGGCTGTTTTGCTCTCAGTTACCCACGGGGAGATAAACATGACCTCCCTGGGTCAGCCATCCATCCACATCTACCAAAATGGTAGGGAGCTTTGTTCCAATGCTGCAGCATGCACTCAGCTCTGTCACACTCGCAGTGTCTGGGAGGCATGTGGCTTCTCAGATGCCTCTGGGAACTGGCTTGGTGCCACTCAGAGGCTCACCAGGTGCCCATCCCACCTGTATGTACCTTGGTGTTCATAGTAGGGACTAAGGCGGGACTGGCACCCAGGCACCAGTTGTTGCTGGGCTCCTTGGCATTCAAAGGCAGAACAGCAACTGAATGCCATGTGGCCTGGCTGCCCTCCTGCCTGCTGGCTTTAACACCCATCCTGAGCAACATGACAGGTTGTGTGCTCCATGGTGTCTGGAAACTTCCACAAAGGCAAACACTGTGTTTCTGGGTGCAGAATGGCCTGTACTGGGCAATGTCTATATTCTCTAGGGAGGAAATGTCCCTGCAGGCCTGGCCTGTGAGTGAGTTCAACTTTTCTTTGTTGCAAATGTTTATAGCAGCCCTGTTCCCCAAGCTGATTTTTGTATATCAGCGTATGCCCTGGAGCATGACCCTGCCTTCAGAATGGCTCTTCTGCCCACGCTGGGATTTTGCCATTCCACTGAGAGTTCTGGTGAGTCCTCCATTAGCATCAGGCAAGAAAATCTCATGGACAGAGCTGATAAAGGATGGACGTGTGGCCAGTGATTAAAATGTCATGTAGGAGACATGGAAACATGCATGGAAACTGCTATTCACTCCCCTGTAACAAATCCCACAGCAGTGCAGATGTTGTGAAGCAATACAAAGCTGTGCTCTAAGGTATGGACATATTTTCCATACGCTTGATTTCTTTCTTTCTTTCTTTGGTATCTACTGTGAAATAAAGTAAATCTGAAAATGCAGATCCTGCCACCTGCTGAATTGCTGTTTTTCTGGTAAGTGGGAGCAGTTCTCACAGCAGCTGCAAAAAGTTGACTTCTTCCTGAAGGGACAGTGAGTGCAGAGGCTATAGAAATATCATTTTTTTTCTGGGCTTAACTTCAGGTTCTCACAAGGTTTTGAATCTGTAGGGAGAAAAATCTCAGGCCCACCTTATAAATCAGGAGTGGATTCCTTCTGTGTTGAAGAGCTATGCTTCCAATTTTGTAGGTAACTGTGCTCCTTATGGCACTGTGTCCGTGCCTCTGGCTACAAGTGATAGCAGTGTCCCACACCTCCCTCTTTTCTCTCCACCACTGTCCTTGACACATCTGCTTCACATGTGGCCAAAGTCAAACTGTACTTTCCTGTTCCTTTCCCCCGTGCTGCTGTGTCATTCTAAGGCCAGGAGCTCCGCTGTATCACCCACCACCTGCACCACGGTTCTTTAAATCCATGAAATACACTGGTGCAATAAAGATTCGAGGCAGTGAAAGCTGGGAAAGATTGTTTTCAAATATTCATCTTGAGAATATCACCTTTTTTTTTTTTTTTTTTAATTCAGTGATTTTTAGTTTTATAAAAAGTATCAGTCCATCTTTTTACATTGTTTCCAAGGTATTTTAACAGATCCAGAATATTATGTTAATCCTTATTGTCATAAATACTGTCTTGTATAAGTATTAAAAAGAAGATCTGAAATCAAAAGTTATATTGTGGCTAACTCTGTGCAGAGGCACAAGGGAAAGAGCGAATGGATCCAAACCCTTTCCTTCTTTTTAGTTTGGCCAAACATAATGCCAGATTTGGGGAGGTGGAGCTCCTTGTTGTGGTTAACTCAAGGCCTATGTGAAGGACGTAGACTTCTGCCACCAGGGGCATAGAAAGCCTGTTCCAATTTGCTCCAAAGCTGCCATATAAGCTCTTTTCTCTACAAAGACATGGTATGTTTATGAATCTTTGTAGATATGTGCATCTCTGGTATGTTTGCACAAAGTACTGACTGAACACTGTCAGCTGAACTGTTTCAGTGGGAAACTAGTTTCTTTGATTTTATAAGGGCTGTTCTGAAAGTAAAGCCTTGTTTGTTTATTTTTCATGTTGACCCATGATGACAGAGGAAGATGGTGGTGGTATGGCAGCAGAGGCTGAACCTTCCCACCAATATTTTGTTACATGTTATTGCAGATGGCAGCAGAGGGGCACTCTGAGAATATGGCATCTGACATGGAAGTGTATATGAAGGTGTGTCATTAAATTCCTGCACGCAGAACATATTGCACCCACTGACATTCATCAATATTTACTGAACGTCTAAGGAGACCAAACAGTGGATGTGAGCTCAGTGAGTCAGTGGGTGGTGAGTTTCAGTAGTGGTGTCAGAGATGTGAAAGACAAGCCATGTTCCAGGTAGCCATGCAGAGCTGTCACAGCACAAAATGAAGGGAGTCTCCACCAACTCATCTGCACAAATCAGTGAATTACAATCAGGGAACTGTGTACAAAGCTGAATATTGGCTTCACTGCCTTGGAAATGATGGCAGCAGCTTTGGAATATCGCAACATTTATGCCAGGTAGGTCCCACAGATGGGAACACAGGAACAGAAAGAACACTGTATGCAAGTTTGGTAGGTCCTATAGGACCAGTACAAGGTGACAATTTCCTGAATCACATAATCACCAGTGACAAGATGTACTGTCACCACTATGAGTTCAAATGGCAGCCTGAGGGAAGAGCGGCGACGTGAATTCCCAATCAAAGAAAAAGTTCAAGACAGGTCTCAGTGGGTAAAGTGATGTGCACTGTGTTCTGGTATAGGAAAGAGGTGATCTTTCTGGATTTCCTGGAACCCAGACAAGCCACCAACACTGGTCACTACATTGTGATCCTAGATAAGTGGAAGGCTCAAACTTCCACGGTCAGTCCAGAGAAGAAGACAACTTTTCTCTTGCAATGTGATAATGCCAGGCCCCATATCAGTTGAAGCATCATGAAGCACATTGCCAATGTTCGTTGGACTAACCTATCACTCCCACCATACTGTTTGGACTTGTCATCTTCAGACTTCCATTTCTTCAAACCACCGAAAGATGGGCTGTGTAGACAACATTTTCCTAGCAATGATGCCATTGTAGCAGTTGTTAAACAGTGGTTCACTTCCACTGGTGCAGATATTTACAAGTGCAGCATGCAGGCTCTTGTTCATTAGTGGAAAAAATGCATAGCCAATGGCGGTGACTATGTAGAGAAATAGTGTTTTGTAGTTCAGAATTTCCTTTATCCAACATATTTACTGTGCACTTTGTAGCTGTTGTAGTTTCCATGGAAATAAACAGAATCACAGAATCACCAAGGTTGGAAAAGACCTCCAAGATTATCCAGTCCAACCATCTACCTACCACCAGCATTTCCCCACTAAACCATGTCATCCCCTAGCACAACATCTACATGTTTCTTGAACAATTCCAGGGACAGTCACTCAAGGATCTGATCGAATATATACATTTTTTTAGGCTCATATGACTTCCAAAATTCTGCACATGCATAAAGCTTCCCATTTTTCTGTTAGTGGGACTGAAGACTGATCATTCTTCAAGTGCCACCACATAAATAGAAGGCATCACTTTCAGAGTGACTTACAGAAATAGAGCTTTCATTGGCTGTCACTACTTTTCTTGGTTTTTAAGCAGTTTTCGTGAAAGTTATTTTATTCCATTCTTGGATGCTCTCCTTCTTGATTTTTTGAAGAGGCAGATACAGACATTGTCTGCTAGGATCTCACATCCCAGTCCAGTTTGCAGCTCTGTGTACTGGAATAATATGGGTGATCCCTTCCATCATTACAAATCTAGAATCGCTTCAGCTTTGACAGGCAGGAGGAAAGCGGAGTCATTTCTTTGGCAACATGACTTTTCTGCCTCTGTTCGTATGCAAAACTCATTGAAAGAAAGAAAGGAAAATTCAACACCGGGAAAGCTCTATTTCTTACATGTGACTTCAGATGCCATCATCAAATTTGTTAAGTAGATATCACAAAACAGGAATGTGTATGTATATAAAGTATTTACCAAGAATTCAGGGCAACAGTTTATTTCTTGGTATGAGTGTGAAAACTAATAGATGATACTAGAAAATATCTATTGTTGGGAAAAAAAAAAGTTCTGTTTAAAAATGTCTCCTACCTTTGTAGTTAGCTACTCACTATGTGGATTTAGACAAACTGACAGTCAGAAAAAATCAAAATATTCGTATTGTTTTTGTACTGTATTCTCTTTTTTTCTCTCTTTGGTCAGTCACAAGCCAAAGCTGTTGCCTCCATATTGTGTTTTTTCCTAAAATTTCCCATGTTGGATGCAGTGATATTTGATAATATCTGTGTCCTGACTGAAAGACAGCATCAATAACAAACAATGTTTCCAGATCCCCTGTTTTCAACTTTTCAGGAGAAAATACTTCTGTATCAACTCTTTATCAACAAGATTTCCTCTGAACACCATTTCTGATACCTGTTTTCCATCTTGCATTAAGCCACTGTGATACTAGAAAACTTTGTTTTCTAGAACCCGACGCGTTCTGTTAATTTTCTGTGTTTTTTTTTTCCTTAATATATTTCAGAGAACAAAATTGGCTTTCCTGTTAGCTTACAAGTTTTAAATCAAATCCATAGTTTGTTAAACTATCTGTCTTGGATATGTTATAAGCTACTTAAATTGAATTTGCTGTTAATGAGTTTACATCAGACTGTTCTAAAAACTGCATTTTTTTCACCTGTCAATAATAATAATAATAAAAAGTTAGATGCATACCTGATTAGTATGTACATTTTTCTCATGTTCTGAATTCTTGATTCTCTGTGAACTGTCTCGAAGATCTTCCTGATTTACAATGCCAATGTCTTCATTGTCATTCTGGGATACAGCAAGACCAGAAATAGGGTCAATTCAGATCAAAAGCAAGACCCTTTCTTATGTTGATTTTATTCTGTGATTCCTGAGCTTCCATGCTTCACTTTACTGGTACAGAAGAGCCCAAAACTCAGTCTACAAAATGCATGTGTTCATGTCCTTGCACTTCTACACAAAGCTGTGCTGATCACAGAGCTCAGCTAGTGTCAATCTGCTGTTTTCTCGACCTAGAGCAGCATTTTCTACTCTTTGCTTCAGAACTTGCTTAACACACTAACAAAGATGTGTCCATTCTCCCCATTACAACAAAATGGCTCATTTGGGTCTTTCCCAAGCTGTTAGCATCTTTTCTTCAAGCCAGTGCTGTCTTTTAATGCATGCATGTCGTATGTGTACAGTGTTTTAACATGTATTTCAGTTGCTTCTGAAATAAAACTCAGGAGTGTCTTTAAAGGCAGCAGTTGGCTTTACTACATTAGCTCTCTGTGGTATGCCTTTTATTAGTATGTACTAATTGGCTGTACTTTTCTGTCAGTTGTTACAAGTTCCACTATTTCTACACATTTTTATTTTGAAGCTGAGTTTTCTTGTTTCCTTCTTTCTTTTTCTTTCCTTCTTTCCCTCTCCTTTTTTTTTTCTTTCTTCCCCCCCCCCACCCCCTTTCTTTCTATAAAACAGTCATTTCGCTGTGTTCTATTCTATGATGCATGTCTTTAATATGGTAAAAAATAGTAAATTACCTACATTTAGTCTTCTAAGAAAATAAATGCTTTCAGATGAACAATACAAAATAAGCTTAATCATAGTGAACTATGATAAAGGCAAAAATGAATAATAATTCTATATAAATAAATTTTGCCTTTTAGCAGAAACATGAGTTTAAAAGCACCCAGAACACATTTCAGTAATGTGATTTTCTTAAAGATGCTCTAACTTCACAGAAGTGTCAGTAAAAGCATTTCTAGAACTGAGAGAAGAGGAAGGCATCACAAAAACTGCCAGTTCGTCTGCTGCGGCCTTGATAAACCAAATGCCAATACACAATTTCCATTCCTTCTCTTGAAAAGAGTATCTTTGCATTCCCTTTGAAGAGCAGTGTTTGTTTTTAAAAGAGCAACTCTGTTACTTGTCTGTCTTCTAACTATGCTGTTTTAAACGTTTCCTATGGCTAGCCCAGCAGCCCGTGCTTAAGGTCTCTCCTGAACACTCCCTACTCATTTCAAAACGAGAGAACACTCAGTTCAAAAATAGCAAAAGCAATGCTTTACTGTGGGAATTAAATTTAATACATAGGAGATTCTACATAGAATACTGAAGCTGAAGCAATTCAGTTCTGTAATTGACAATCACAAAGGACAGCGTTCTCCCTGAAGATTTCAGCATTTGTTACTGAGAGCAAGAAAAGGCAGAGATTTCTTAGGATTTTTGCTCAAGAACACATGAAAAACAGGAAGTGTGTTTATTGCTGTCTTCAGACAAGATGCACAGAATAATTTGTGTTGAAAAAACCTCTTGAAGTTGCTTTGTACAACCCTGTTCTCAACCACAACAGTTACATAAGAGTTTTATTTTTAGAGTGATTAAAATATATGAATGTATGAGCAATATAGTAGATGACGTCATTGCTGAAACTCTAAATAATGTGCTCATGGAATGATAGCAACGTATTACTTTCTACAAGCATAAGAAGTGCTCACTTCAACAGATCACACCATATTTCTGGCATATTCCAAATTTACTAGGAACTGATCAATTACTATTGATTGCAAGATTAAGTCAGAGAGGTTTAGTAACAGACTGAGAACAGTCTTTGAATGAGTCCCATGAAACCGAGCAGTTTTAATGTACTGGCAAATAATTGTCTTTCCTCCTTCCCATTTTAAATTGTGTTATCCTATCTGGTGAAAAAGCATGTTATTTTAATATTTTTTGACCCTAGGCCTTGAAGAAAAAGAATTAACCAAATTTCTTATCAGAAGAGCAATATTCAAGTGACAAAACCAACCAACCAACCAACCAACCAAAAACTCCACCATATTCCTCCCCTCCCCCCCCCTACTTTTCAGAGTATTTTTAGTTTACAGAAGAAAATCTTCCACTAAGTATCAACCAGTGTGTGTGTTTCTCAACAGCTGCTCTAGATTGCTGCCTGAGTACCCATCACAAACAGAGAAGCATCTGCTTCATTCGCTTGTGTTTCCTTCCATCCACTTCCCCAGTAAAGTCTGCAGAATAAAACATTGTAACAGAAAACAGGAGAAAATGCCGGCCATTTCTGAGTTAACTGCATATACAGCGGCACAAGGAAGCAGGAAGTTAAAAACAAGTTACTGTAAGTTGAATGTGAAAAATCCTCTTTCCGGTAGCATACACAGAAAAGGTTACAGATTTGGTCTATGTACTTTGAATAGTAGCAATTATGACCAGTATCACACAGATTTCACATTCTGCCGAACCTTCCTGGTTGGAGTTCCCCACTTGCAGAACGTTTGATTAAATAGCAAAAGCATGGATTTTTCTTGTACTTATATGCAATGTGCTCTTTCAGCATCAGCATTCTGCTCCTCAGATGAGCTGTTCGCTCACCAAGCCTTTTGAATAGCTACATTCTTTGAGCTGCCTTCCTATCTCCTCCTTGATTTTCCAGGGAGTGTAGTTCCCAGAAAGAGCTCAAACAAACTCGATTTCGATTGCACTTTTAAAAACTGCGCCCACTCCAGATGGTTTTCCACCCTGCCAATTAGTGATTACAACAGATTGGCCGTCAGCGTGTCCAAGGCACTTGCTTTAACTGTTTTGCATTTCAAGGTGGATCATTAAATTAGCTTCTGAGATTAGAATCAGAGTGCTTAAAGAACTCGGTGCAAAAGAGATCCTTCAGAAGCAAATGTTTTTATTTGGATTAGGTGGATTTCATGGATTGTTTTCAGTAAATTGAAACAAAACCGCCTAAGTTTACAGCTCAAACTTTTGCTATTCTTTTAGCATTCAGTGCAATTTAAGGACATTCGCCTGAGCTTTCCCTCTCCCTGCCCTTGTGAACTGTTTTTGATTAGCCAGTGTCACCACTGTGAAAGATAGAAAATGAACCTTAAATACCGAGGGGAAACATTTCTAATCAATAATCACAGTGTTCACGTGTTGAAATGGGTTGTAAATTAAGCTCATCGACCTCTGAGTATGTTAGAGTTTTCTTTAAAAGCTCACGTTGTCTGCCTTGAGTAGGGCAGTTGAATGGCATCTTGAAATGCTGGATGAACAAGTTATAACGATAGACTGGCACAAGCGGCAGCCATAAAAAAGAATTAGAACAATTAAGTGTATAAGAAAGAGAAAGCAAAATGTAGAAAAAGTGTCAGAGGGAAAAACATCTTCACATTCTTGAGAAGATGACAAGGTGTGTATGGCCACTCCAGTTGTGGCATTGTAGTAAACAAGAACACAAAGAGTTTGACCAGGACAAAAATCCTACAGGCTTTACCTGAGCACAAAAGACCAACAGGTATGACCAACTTTCACTATTTCTTGCAAGGAACAGAGCAGCATATCATAGTAGGATAACTTCTAAGTATATTTTTGTTAAAACAAACATAGCTTTGAAAAGAAAGTTTGAAAAATGTGGGAAAACATCATATACTTTCCTGCCTGGGTCTGATGGTGGTGTCTTCATAATTTCCAAGGAAAATTTAAACAATGACGTCCACGAAATGGAAATATTTAGTGGTTTGTGTACTCTTCATTAACCAAGGACACAAAAATGTTCAGGAAACTTTGGAGAATAGCAATAAATGCAGTGATAAATAAAAGGCATTTTTTTTTTAAGATAAACTGTAAGGATATGTGCTTGAATGGAATGGATTATAAAAGCTTCCTATGTCATGGAAGTACCAATGTACTTATGCAGCATCAATAAATGCAGTTATAAGAGGGATCTCTCCTCGGGTAAGCTTCTTGAAAGCATGATGTACAAGGCTACAGGAACCGGTTCTGACAGCTTAATGCATCTTAACACCGTCAATCAAAGGCCAATGAACAATAAATATTTACTGGCTGCAATCTGCTCTTTGCATTGTATTTAGTTTATTTTTTAACTCTAAGTTCCTCCATGAGTCAGGAGGGTGTTTTTTTTGTTTTTTTTTTTTTTTTTTTTTTTTTTTTTGTCTCACCTACCTTTTCTTTGTATGAGCCAGCTCTTACTGTTCCTTGAGGAATTTATGACTCTTTGTTTAACGTCACCATTAGCAGAGATCTGAATCATCAGAACTAAGTAAAACCTTTGCATCTCAAATGTAGGATAAACCACAAACTAGGTATATAAAATCCAATTTTTAAGGCTACTATTAGCATTTCTAGGCCTATCAGTATGAAATCCTTAGGGCAGCTGCAGTGAACCTAATCTAGTGAGAGGTGTTCCTTTCTATAGCAAGAGGGTTGGAACTAAGTCCCTTCTAACCCAAATCTTTCTATGATTCTAAGATGATGATGATCTTCCAGCTGGTGCTATTGGAAAAGTAAACTGACCCAGACTGAAAGCAAGGGATATGCTAGTGTTTCTGTTTATTATGACATTATTGTGGATTAATGTAGAGAGTAGTTACCTATCCTTCTCTGTCTTATTTTCTTCAGTGTGAGTCACATGTTGAGACAGAGATAAACAACGTAAGCATTTACTCCTTCTGGTGTCCAAAATAAGGGAAAAAGAAAAAACAATAAAAAACCAAACAAAATCCAAATCACCAGAAAATGTGACTCAAGGCCCAGGATTCACTAATGGATGGTCTCAGTAATTCGGCACTTGGGTTATGTAAGTCAGAGATTTCCAAGCTCTTGCAAACTTCTGCTGTGAGAAGGACAGGAGGCATCTGAGTTACTTGTGCATTGCCCAGGTGAGGTAGGTGCACATAGCAGAGATTTACCAGAGTCACTCTTCTGTATTCCACAGAGACTGCTGAGGAATGTAGTGATTTGGGGTTTGGGAAGCTCAAGAGCACTTGGCACTGAGCTTCTGCACCTATGGAGGGACTCCTATCCTCCATGGGTTTCTACACACAGGTTTTGGAAGCTGGTCCAGGCCCCCGCTTTATATGAAAATGAAGCCAGGATGATGCTCTCCATTACCTCAACCATTTAAACTGAGAGACACTCAGGTTCACATTGTTCGTCTACCTGCTCTGAAGCAGAGATGCGATGAGGGCACTGTGATTACCCAGGAGAATGCCCTGACTGCCAGGTTATCGTGTTTTAAGAGTTATCACTCTCTCTCCTCTTGAAGCAGTCCCACTTAGAATTATTGACTACTGATGGGAGTAGGGACTTGCCCCTAGCTCCCTTACATCCCAGATGTTCCTCAATTGGCATGTTATCAAATCAACCTCTTGTGTGTGTGTATCATATAGCCCAATGAATATTTATTAGTATAAAATGTGGGCATGTCACTGGTGCTATATCATATTTAGCATCCACAAATGTTTTTCTGTACTGGATACTGTTGGCAGATATTAATGCCCACAGCATGCTGCCCTTCCTATTAGCTGCGCCCTGAGACAGTGCAGGGATTGAAGACTGCAGGGAAAGAGCAAGGAATGTTTTGGCATCAGAGCAGTCTTCAGAGCTACAACTTTTCCCTTGTCTGTTCTACTTTCAGAAACAAAGGACAGTGAACTGGCCTGGCTGTGGATTCACAAGTTTCTGTTTATTCCCACTCTGATATTCCTATGACAGTGCAAGAATGCCAAGCACTGAGAAACAAGAACTAACACTAAATGTGCTTCTGCTTTTGAAATCTGCATTTTTAAAATGGCTGTTAACATTCCCTCATCCACATGATATGCAGAACCTTCTGTGTTGACTCCTTACCTCCACTCTGCATTCTTCTCTGGAGCAAAACATACAATTACACTTATATTACATGTGGAAGAAAGATATGCCCTGCTCTGATTATATGAATATTTTTCTCATGTTATTAATGTACGTTGCTTTGCTGTCTGCTGCGTAACACTGATCTTTTCAGCACAACTCTAAATCAGGCATCCTCAGGAAAAAAGCAGCACTGGTACAAGAGGAAAACTGGTTGAGTTAGTCCTGAGACCTGTTAGGTTATCAAATATTACCAAGTCAGAAGGCTTCTCAAAGATACCAATATACCAGCTAACAGAGGGAGCAAGAGAAGCCTGTGTCAATTGCAGCTCTGCCTTTTTGTATAAAAGCCATATATTTTGGCAAGATTTCAGTGCAGAACGTGCAGAATGTTTGTTCAGGGACTGAAGTAAGCTTTGTTCGTTGTTCTAAGTGCTTTCCCCACAGAACAAAGGAAACCTTGCTTACCTGGAAGGTCAAATTGTGCACTCCCGAGTGATCACGAGTGGTCTCCTTCAGCTCCATGTACCTAGCATGGACACAAGAGTTTTGGATGAGTGTTGAAATCTACTTGTAGCACAGGGCAACAGCAGCCAGCATCTGGTTAATCCATCCACAGGGTCTGTGATTACCTCCTGAAGACTAATTAAATGGATGGATTCTCAGGTTGCACTTGCTCACTTCTAGCTCCACCTTCTCTCTCCCGTGGACGGCCTCTTTTGGCCAGTGTGGGAGGTTGAATTCGATGTTTCTTGAGAAAGGAAGGGAGGTTTTCTTCATGCTCTGAAAGGTAGATATCTCTGTGGCATGTCATGCATTCACTTGGGTTCTTGCTTGGGGAAGCAGATAGTGAATGGAAAATTTTCTCCACTCAGATCTTTATGACGTCAGTACAGTTTTTGTCCCCCTCCCTCTCCCCCCCTTTTTTAAAGCTATTTTAAATAACCATTTCTGTGGGGTTATCATGGTTCTATTTTCATAGTCATTAAATATTTCATCTACAACAGAAACAACAAAAACAAACAGAAAAGGAGAAATTCTCACACCTTCAACAGATATCTGTTACGCATTTTTAGTTAGCATGCCAAATCTTATGACACAGGATCATTTGGTTATCTGTCGTAACATTATTCACCTTTAAATAGAGAATTTCTTATTACATGTTTTCGAGATCATTTCCTGTATGGAGAAGTTATGTTCCTAGAACAGTTAATTAGATCTCCTAAACTTATTTTTATTTGTCTGGACTTCTCATTTACAGTTAGTTCTCTGCAAATTTACTGAAAATAGCTCTTTTACTGAAACAAATCTCTGAAAAAATTTGAATGAATATATTTTTGACTTTAAAGAAAACAAAAAAATTCTCTTTCTTCAAAGTACAACAACATATTTTAGGTACTTGTTAGCTTCCTGAATTCATGATTTCTCCTTGAAAATTGAAAATGTTATGTGTTTTTTCTCTTCCTGTGAAAGAGCAAAAAATTATGTCCTGTTTTAGGAATAAAGATACGATCGACTAGCATGGGAAAGCAGAATTGTGCGAAAAATAAGGTGGTGCATCTTTCTGAGGAATAATCTAAATATGTTTTATTTATACTATAAATCATATTTGCGGTATATAGTCTTTGGATCTAACTATTGCTTAAAAAGATGAATAGTTTTTTCCCTGTTCAAACATGGAAAAAAAGAATATATAATTAAGAATCTTTTGATGTCTCAGGTTTTTAAATAAGTGCTTGTTCCTATTTGTATATACTTTGTGAATAGAGCAATTTCTGTGACTAATTGCCTCTTTCTGTTTGCACACTCTTTGGCAACGAAAATAGCTGCTAAACTCTTTAACAAGTTTGATATAATGGCCCACTGATTACTGCATACCTCAGCTGTTTCTCTCTTCCTTCCTGCCTTCCATCCCCCTGCTAGTTTTGGAAATGCTTTTACTATCACAAGGAAGATGACAGAAGAAATGTGGAACTGAGTCATTTTCAGATCCAGACTCTTTAGTACTAAAATCTGGAGTCTACACTTGCACAGTTGGAAGAAAGTCCTACAGTAGTATCTAGATCAATGCACAAGCGCTTTGTGCTGTTGTTCCTCTTCTGGCAACACATTAAATCATCTTTAAAACTGGTTCTTTTTCATTGAAAGAGTGTCCGGATGACAATGGCTTGATCATTTCAGTGCAAAGTTTATTCCTTCAAATTATATTTTATGTTAGCAAACTCACAGGATACTGAAAGCAAAGTGTACCTTTGGACAAAGCACCATGTAGTTAAACATATGGTAGGACATATTCCCAACATATGTTAGGAAAATTTCTGTTCAAGGTAGGCTTGCTCATTTATTTTTTTCCCAAAAAGAGACAAAGGACCTTTTTTTATTCACATAAAGGGAGAGTCCACTGGAACATAGGCCTCTGAGGTCTCAAAGTATTGGACTTTGCATATGCCCTTTCATCCTAAATTCCTGATTGCACTGTCCTTTCATCGTTTCCTCACTGACTGAAGTTCTCAGAGGTTACAGACTTCCTGGTGTGCCTAATATATACATGTTCTCACTTGTATGTGATCTATTAGGTCTGCGTAGTAAATCCACGGTTCATAAATTCAAATTGTCTGTAGACTTTTGTAACTAAAACTTCATTTGGTGGGAGTGTACAGACCGAGTGGAAAGGAATTTGCAAGCTTCTCAACTTGTGAGCAAGGGCATCTCATTTGCAAGCCTCTGTGTAAATGATCTTATTTGCAAGGCATCTTCAAACTTCTTTTATCTCAACACCTGGTGGAAGATTTACCCTTGCGATCTATACAAAAAGAATGCCCTATCTCATTTTTTTAAATCGTTGTATTGTTCCACCTATTTTCACTTAGTCTTAGTTCAACAGGCTTATGTTTTCAGCACAACTAAGCTCTGGATTGTGCCCTAATTTACTGCTCAGACCAGAACCCCCAGCTTCCAGTCCTCTAGCCTCAGAGCCTTCTTACTATCGTAATAAATTTAGTAGGGAAAAAAGGACTGGAATGTACCATACCCAAAGTATTTTTCTTCAAGTACAATACTCTTCATACAGCATACCACTATGAGAAGTATTTTTCATCTAATACATCTAACTAGGCCTGCAAAAGGACATGAGTTGTGTGTGCTTTCAAGAGGAAGTAGAAAAAGATTTTTAATAAGGCTGTATAACCACAACAATGCAAGTTATTTTGGGGCAAATTACTTACTCACTTGTCCTTTGGTGGGAGTGTGTATGAGGTTTTCCTCATAGATCTTTGTTAGCAGTCTTGATTTAATGCCATCGCAAGGTCAATGTGATGAATGAATTTGAAACAGAATGAGTATTTGCTGTAGTTTTTAATAGATATTCCACATGTCTACTGGAATAGCAAATGAGCCCAGTGTGGACATCAAGTCTTGAAGACAAATGGGTTTGAATATAACCTATTTACTTGAAGTGACTGAGCTAAATCTCTCTTGTATTGGTTCTCTAGATGTACTAGAGAAAACATAGTGTCTCTCAGCTTAATGTAATGGGAACACCCGGTATGATCCTGTTAAAGGTCATCTCTTGGATGCTGAAGGCAACTTAAAAGATGTAGGAACATTGAAACTTTTTAAAAGAAAGAGAGAACCTTTCCTACAAATATTCCTGAAATACTTAAATATGATAAAACATATTCTGGTATTTTCCATATTCGTGTGCTTCACACTTTTTGACCAGATGCAGAGTAGAAGTAAAATATGTTTCAGAAGAGAAAGGGATGTAAAATACTACACCAGCCAAGGTCAATGTGTTTGCTCAGTTAGAACTCTGGGGATTTAAAAACAAACAAACAAACAAACAAACAAACAAAACTCCTGATGCCTGGGAAGGGAGAGGTGCCATTTAAAAAGTTCTTTTCAATATTTAATAGCTTTTTAGAAGTTCAAGCCTTTATGGAGGCTGATGAGATGAAGACGCCAACAGTAGCTAAATTCCACTGTTAGCACACTGCTCTTAACACAGCAAAAGCTGTTATCATCCTGATAAGAGGTTGAGTTAGACTGTTTGGGGAGGTTTTGGCCTAGGGCACATTTGTAGGGCAGCTGCAGGTGCTTCAGCATTGCAGCACTGTTGGTGGACCAGTTTTGTCAGGTAAAATGAAACCTATGTTGGAGGCTGGAGGCTCCAACATAACACCATTTCACCTATCTCCCTTTTTTTCCTGTCTTCTGAGATGCCAAACTTGGAACTATTCCTAAGAGTAAAAAAAATATTCCAAGCAGAATTTACTGTAAGGAGTTGCCACTTCCTCTCCATTAAGTAGTTCAGGATATACAACTTTCAGCTCCAAGAGACATAAAACTACCTCTTAGCTGTCAAGGCAAAGGATTTAGTAGAACACAAGTGGATTTGGAAAATCAGCAGCGTGATCACCCAGAGGATTAATACTTCTGCCAGCAGAACCTGTGTTTCCACAGCTAATCTTTCCATGGGTAGTTTAGATTTGCAATCTTCATTTAGCAGGTCTTATTCTATTCTGCTTCAGAAAAATTCAAAGCTCTCATCTCCCACGTTTATTATGTTTTCACACTGCAGGTTATGGGTGTTGATGGTTCATTAGTACTCTTTCAGTTAAATATTTGCTGACTTAATGACCTTTTTGAATTTCTTAAATATGCTGCTAGCAAAAGCAATCTGTTTCATAAAACTGACATAATATAACCTGAAGACAATTTTTCCTTGTGTTCCTGACAGACAAAACCATCTATTCCAGTTCACTGTATTTAATTTGTAATTTTTCTGCCAGCTTTTTCAACAACAGAGCTCCCTCTAGCTGATTTTTGCTACCTAGATCCAATGATTGGTGATTCACAACAGTATTATTGCAGGAATAACTAGTTCTTGTTGATCTAACTAACACAGGAAACACTTTCGTAATTGACTGATACATATTACACAAAGTCTCTAGATGCAAATGTTTCCTACTCACTTCAGTGATCTGATCCCATGCCCTCATGCCATTGCTTTTAATTTTGGCACATCTGCTCACAGGGTGCAATTTAATCATAGAATTGCTCAGGTTGGAAGAGACCTTAATGATCGTCAAGTCCAACCGCAACCTAATCATACTACCCTAATTCTGCAGTTTTTCTGCACATCTTTGAATTTCGTGTTTTGCACTGTATGGATCTGTTGTGATCCTTGAGCACCACTAGTGAATGAAAAATAATATTTTGAAGAATTAGAAGGGGAAGAAGACTACTGGAAAGAAAGTCAAGTTCAAATCCTTGCGGACTCCATTTCCAAGCCTGAATTGTGTATCCAAACACACAGCAATGTGGAAGGAGAAGGGCATCTTGTGGAGTAACACTCTGCTTAAGAGGAAGAGTAGGAGAAAAAGTTAAATTATTTACTACTGGATCAAAAGAAAAATATATAAAAGCAGAAAGGAATTGTAACTATGTAGGTGAGAAAGACTTTTTAGTTAAATATGGAATTGCATATAGAACATAATAAGATAAAATATATTTTGTGCCAGAAAAGTACTAAATGCTACTTGAGTAGTGAACACCATATGAAATACATATGTGTATGTACATGCATATATACACATACGTATATATGTGTGTGCGTATGTATATATACATATATATAATGAAGTAAAATGCATGAGACATCTTGGTAAAAGCACCATGGAAGTATTTAGTAATTCCTTTTCTGTCCTTGCTTCCAGTTGTGGCTTTTCCTCACATCAACAAATTGCCCATTGAGGCTTTCTGGTCAGGGCCTCTATCATAAAAGCTCTCTTCTGGCCACACATAACCAGTAAGCTAAATACTTGACATCTCTGTTTCTGACTTTCTGACTAACTCCTCTAGGGGCAGCTCTAATTATTTGTGACAGATTATTCATTTTACAAGGCTTTATACTTAAGTGCTCTAAAACATATTTGAAAATTCCACTGGAAGCAAATTACTTTGCTGAGCTGCCCTGCACCAGCTGTGCGTGAGAATGTTAGGCAGCGTCAGACCACAGTGTGTGGGAATTGTATTACAGTCCTTGCAGTGATTGATGTGACTCCCTATGAAAGGTCAGGTTCACTTCTCCCCCCTTTTTTTTCTTGGGTGGGAGGACAAACTTCAATAAATTGCTTCATTCTAAGCAGTGGAGTAACATCTGTTGGTAGCAGAAATTGTGTGTATGTCTGAGGTACTCCAGAAAGGCCACACTCCAGAGACTGTCAGAGTAGGAAGCTTCTGTTTATCCTGCAATGACATTATTAGTAAGCACTAATCTTTCAAGTTGTCTTTGAGGTTTGAAAAGAGAATATAAGCAAATATAAACATTATCCTAACTATTGCTTTACATGATTATTCATATGTATGTCCTTACTCCTTGACCAGATAACAGAGCAAAAATATGTTGTTAATACATATGAATGGGTACGGTGGTTGGTGTGCATTTGGATCAGTCTTCCTGACAAGAATTGAAATGTGATTTGAGAGAAATTGCTGGCTTTCCCTGTTGCTGGGAAGACACCCAGATGGAGAGGTCCCTCTGGTCCTGGAGCCTCTGCCAAGGCAAAGCAGCAGCCAAACTGCTGATTGACTCTTTTTCCACTGACACCAAAACTTCCCCTCTGCTATCACCTGGTATCTCCTAGATTAGCTGCCTGTAACTGCTGTCTTACATTACATTATTCTTTAGCTTGCTTATATGTCTAGTTTTCCCAGTAAAAGATTTTCTATCTGACATATCAGCAAGTTCAACTAAGGCAAGTAATGCTAATTACTGTAATACTGTAATAATACACAGAATCTAACCTACACCTGCCTATAAAGTTAACTTCTTGTATAGTGTCTTGGATCAGCTCATCTGGAAACACCTCAGTGATTATTTTCTACACTGTATTCAGGATTTTAGTACTCAATTTTAAGCTTCTTACATCACTGAAGCAATTTAACCTATGAATTCATATCTATTACATCAGAGTGTCCCATGTAGTCATTCTTTGCTTTAATCTTCATTTAAATTAATTGTAATTTCTGCCTAAATCGCCCTTTTTAAATGAATGTTTTCATTTAGTCCTTTCTTTCCTCCCTTTCCTGTGTCTCAACCTCTTATCTCCTGCATTAAAAAGTCGCACTGTTTCTGTCCAAAAGCAACTCCCTTCAAGGCCCTCTGAAGTTTATCTGGCCAGAAAACTCCTGCTCATTTGTCTTACTGACGATCATTTGCACTCATTTCTCTCACCGTATTTGTTTATGCTGCTGATACAATCACTTACAGTGTAACAATTAACATAGCTGGAGGAAATGCCTTGTTTTTTTTGTTTTTGTTCTTTTTTTGCTGCTCTTGCAAAACATTCCTTGTACTTTAACTGCTCACAGTAACAGATAGTGAAAATATAAATAAAATTAATAATAGTGAGAACGTATCTGATCTAGATTCTTGTGATGTATCAGATGGGTCAGAAGAATGATAAGGAAAAAGGTCAGCTGCCTTACTGAAGAGTTTATCTTCTTCACTGGAAATCACTGATTTTCAAAAAATGCTTTGGCTCCATTAGTCGAAACTGGCCTGTGAACCCAAAATTTGAGGAGAGGAAGGCTGACAGTGAGCAGGAGAGCCAGGCTGGCAGCAGTCTCACTGCCACGGCACATGCAGTGGAAAGAAGTGCTAGGCCACAGGAGCTTGCCAGAGAGTGGTCACAGGCAGACCGGAGTCCTCCCAGGCTCTCACTGCAGGGCCATGCTACGTTATGGTCAGGGTATTATCCATAATGGTGCCAGCCCCTGTGGCTGCTGGCCACAGTTTCATACCTTTCACTGTGCTTTCTCCTGAAGCCAACACACCTAAGTGCTGAATCAGGAAAGAGGGTTTAGATTTAATTATGGGGGCACGCTGAGAGATGGAATAGGTCTTGCAAACACACAGACAATGCCATGAGTAGAAAGGATGGCTACTTGTTTAAATCTTAGACAGCTCTCCTGTCTCAGGGAGGATTGTTGTTGCCTTTACCTGTACATTCAGATCCTCCAACTCTGTGGCACTGTTCTAAAGTGACTCGTTTATGAGCCTCCACGACTCATGAATGTGCGCACCTCTGCGTGTCGCTTCCAACAGGAGCCTGCACTGCAGACAGATGTGTTGGGCACTTGATGGCAGTATGTGCATAGGGTTCCTGCAACAGTAACTCGATTACATGTAGTTCCCATTGCAGCGCACTTTTTTGGCTGGGGCAAAGAAGGGAAAGAGAGAATTATAGAGGAAGAAGAGAAGGACAATGAATTTGATTTACAATTTTTCAGTTTGATTGCCATTGTCTTCAGGCAACATTTTGCTTTAACTACTGTGTTTTTCTGGTTGTTTTTGTCGGCCTTCAATCACAGGAGCTCTTATTGATCCTATGTGTTCAATCTCAGGACATAAATTATATTTGAAATCTATGACAGTGCAGTTGATAACATTGATTGGCATTTTATTGATTAACAGTTAACACAGGGTTGTTGTGACAGGTAAGTAGGTAGAGTGGTCCCCAAGAGCTATGCAGGACAGCTTACTGCACAGCTTACTGATTACCTGGCACTGGGGATACCTTTAGAAATGGTTGTACAGGGTTACATTATCTGTGCAGATGATTGAAGAAATCCCTTGCTAATATTGCACACAAGTGTCAGAGGTAAATGTTGGCAACAATGGCTACGACCATGAAGAATCTGTAAAGCACATATATACCAAATACTATTTACATCCTTTTCTATGTTCTTAAACTTGTAGTCTGTGGCATATTTTCAGCTCTATCCTATTATCAAATAAGACATGTGGAAATGCTCGTTTTTGTATTGTTGGTGATTTTGTTTGTTTGTTTGCTTGCTTGTTTATTTGTTTTTCAGGTATGAGCAGCAGACACCAGTGTTTGTGGTGCAAATAGTAAAATCATGTTCTGGTATTCTAGTAAAACTGTAAAATGCCAAACATTTATGCTGGGTAAACATTTGCTTTCTTAATGCAACTTTGATTTTGCAGTGAATTAGAACAAGAACAATATATATATTTTTTTCCCCCTGCTTGTTTTAGTGAAACTTTTTCTTTGGTCTTGTTATGTGATTTTCACAGCTTTAGGTGTGCAAAAAAAAACCCATGTATTCCCCCAAGTTGCTCAATACTGCCGCTTTGTTGTAATATACAACATTAGAACCTAAGAGAAAATCATGCAAGATAGAACTTACTCCCTGCACAATGTTAAGACAGTTCGTCAGCTGATGTAAAGCAGTATAACTTTAACATTGGATATTTTTTGTGACTTTGGATCTGATCCACTGAGTAATTAATTAATTTAGGGATGAAGCTAGGGAATTTTCATATCCAGTTGAGGTATTATTCCAGCTGTTTTCATCTGAAAAGCTGGGAACAGAGATTTCCCTCTCACTATGTAGGAGGCTCCAGCTCCTTTTTTGCTGTTGATGTCTTTATCTGGCTGAATTATTCCTCTGTTCCCTTGAAATGGTCTGTAATAAATTAATAATTTATGCTAAGTGGAGCAATACTGCTGGGAGTTGAGAGTTGAACTGATCAAAATTCTGAAGTTGTGGGGCCCATTGAAAACATTTGCTGAAATCACTATGGCTCCAGGAGATATTAAGATGCGTATATGTGTGTGTTTGGGGAGAGAGAAGAGAGCTTTGGCCCCTTTTACTTTCCCAAAGGCGTGACTAGCAATGACAGGATGAGGAAGACAGCAATGCACAGAGCAGTCTTGCTCTGCAGCAGAACCCTTTGGAATCTGAAATTCCCTTACATGGAAATGTCTAAAAATGTTCTCTGCACTTGGAAAAGGTTGATAGATTTTCCAGCATTTACAGTGGGATTAAGAATTTGCACCACTTTTTATTGATTTATTCTCTTAAAATATAATCTTTCCCTAAATAATGACATCTAATAAAAGAAAATCCAAACCTTCTGAGGAAAAAAAAAAAAAAAAAAAAAAAAAAAAAAAACGTTAATCAGATGCACTGGTTGTTGCTAGTAGTGAGAGAACAGATGAAGTGCCAGTAGGTGGTGCTCCAGAGTGTGCAATGTTATTTTTGGCTCCATTGCTTTTTTATATCAGAAATGGATTCTTGGAGGGAGTGTCCCATTATCTCCTGGAGTACAAAGATGTTAATGACTTGATTTCTAAAATGCCCATTATATATAGGTGCCAATAATTTAATCTAAAGCTGCAAACATCAGTCATCAAAATGAAACTCATTGATGGCAGTTTTTCAAATTTTTTTTTAGGTCTGGTTAGTGTATTCATAAGTATTTGAATAACCTGATTTACTCATGCTCAGTTTCTCTGCAGTGCCTCAAGGAAATATAAAAATAATAATAGAAACGTATTAACTTCATCTATAGATTTTCTTCAATCTTAGATGTTCAAAGAAGCTGTTGTACGGTGAAGAGTCTGGCCCAAATGTAGAGATGTTCCTGAGCTGCAGAATTCTAATCCACAACAGGACTAGGGATTAATCCTACATAATTGAAGAGATTTTCTTCACAGACATTTTACATTTTTTTTAGTTTTTGGACTTTACAGCCATCACTTCAGAATTCAGATTGGAATTTGATTTCTATTCTGGTCAAGAACGATTAATTCTGCAAGTTTGCTCTTATCTTTCGTTGTTACTTTATTCCAATGATAAGAGTTGATTCAAGCAATACTTAGGTTAAATCCAAGTCTTCCATGCCATCATCTGCCCTATCAAAGCAACATTATTATATTTGATTTTGAGTGTTTTGAAAATTTTGGTCATCAATATGTAATTTTCAGAATAGATCGTTGAATCCAAACTTAATCTACCGGTTTATGTTTATGGGCAATAATGAAACTCATAAAGACATCATTAAAAATGTTTGCTCTTGGCTTGGACATGGAAGGAAAGTCTTGCAGATAGTAAGACAGAATATTTCAGAATATCAAGAGAATATTAAAATCAAAGAGATACACAAAGCTTTCCATACATGGTAAATCTGCATTCCAGTTTGAGCGTTGTCAAGTTTTTGTCTTTTTGCCTGAATATGAGATGCTTCCTTCTTGTGGTCCCAGTGATATGTTCAGTTGGGACTTGTGGTCCCATCTTAATATGTTCAGTTATCATGGGTTTACTTACGGAATAAGACTGTTTTGCATGAAGAAGACTTTTCCAGTTTTTCCTAGAGTTAGAGTCGTAATCAGCCTCTCTGTCTCCATAGTTTCATTGTAAAACACGGGCTCCCTCATCACTGCTGGCTATGTAGAGTTGCCCTTGTTCCTACAGAAAGACTTCTCTGAATTCTTAGAAACACAGGAAGCATGCATTCTTTTACAACAAACCATGAGAAAAATTGCAACACCCCTCAATCAGTTTCTGTCAAGCAGCAGTACCAGAAGCTGGTAAATTTGATTTTGAACAATTGTACGTAGATCAGAAAAGATCTATTCTTCTGACATAAGGCACAGAAGCAATTTAAATTCACTTTTCTTTTCCAAAGTTGTTTTAATATATTTTGAGTGGGGCTCACTCATCCAATTTTATCTTGGATCAAGGATAGTGTGTCATTCTTCTCCAAATTCCTGTTGAATCAGAAATTACTTACCATTGCTTCATAATTTTAGGTAATTCAGTAGTGAAAATCTCCAGTATTACTGCCTCTGAAGCTGCTTTTTATTTTATGAGCAGATGCTCTCTTTTGAGTGCACCAGCACTAGCTAAAAACATTACTGCCTGCTCTTTCTGGGTGTTTTTCTTGGCTGGCTTGAAATTTCCACCTCCCACAATTGTGGTTGCTTAAAAGGATCCTGGAATACTCCCTAATCCAGATCATACAAAATAAACGAAGTTAATTCAAACCACTGTATGAACTGTTTAAATTGGTGCAGCTGGTTTTGCGGGAAGTGGATTAAGCATCCGTCACACACACATTGTTCAGCAAGGGTGGCAACCTCCAGCAGACAAACAGTTGCTAACAGCTGGGGAGTGGAGAAGGGGGAAACATTTAAGTAGCACATCTGTGAGGAGCAAAGGTCTCTCAGCAGGATTTGCCTTTAATTGAGATACTTAACACCTCATTAAAAGCATGTTGTAAGAGAGCTAAAAAGTGAGTCAGTCTGAAACGAAGTAGTATTGTAATTACTGCAACACGTTTGCATAGCACCATTCTTGAATAATAGTGGGTTTTAGTGCTCTTCTGGCATAATATATTGGAGTATTCTGAAGAGCTGATCTGATACGACTGAAAATTGAGAATTCAAACAACAAACAAAACATAAACACCCAGAGGTCAAAGACATGGTGCAGAAATGGAATATAAGTCCCAGAGCTGTCTTTCCTTTCATATTCTTTACGGGCAGTTTGTGCTTCATAAGGACAGTTTATGTTTCAGAGCAGTGCCGCGGAAAGTTTGTGTACGTAGCAAGCCAATAGGAAAAACCTGAAAGGGGTGTGCTGAAATCTTATGCCTTTACTGGAGGGGTCGCTATGAACCATCTTACCGTGTTAGAGTACTAGATGCTGTTTGAGGTCTATTCAGCTTGGCTTGAGTTGCTGGTCCCCCACTATTTGCACCTAGGCAAGGCACTTGTCTACATGCAGAGTTCTTGTCTAGATTTTGTGATGGAGTAGAAAAGTATAACATTTCTTATTTAAGAAATAACTTACTGGTTAAGCTGGTGGGAGAAGAGAATGCCAGTCCATATCCTAGACCTCACTTTACATTTTCTGATGATCTGTATCTGGTGGTTAGTGATCTTATGGCTTGAACCAGAAAGTCAGACAGAGGGGAGCTAGAAACTCAGACTGTCTCACTTATGTGACTGCTTCATTCACTGGGGATGTTACATAAAGTGAAGGGGTCTATTTTTGTTGCATTTTGAAAGAAGGAAGCTTACGAATTTTTGTTAGCTCTGTTAGTAATGAGTGTACTCATGGCATCCTACTGGATGGGGATTGTCAAAGAACTTAAAAATAGCTCCACTTACTCTTGTATTTCTTTATGGAAGTCAAACATCTATGGTCAAGTTTGGAAACAGAACTCCTGATGTCTTGCAAAGTCTTAGGTCAAAAAGGAGATGACTTGTTGATGTACCTTTCTTTGCCTCATTTTTCCATCTGCAAGCTGAATATATTTACTCCAGATCCTGGATATAAATCCTGTTTAATCATATCAGTAAGACAGATAACACTTCAAGGAGTTCAGTGTCACCTTCTTCTAGTTCTACACAGTTTGAGCTGTGAAAGACAAGCAAAATAAAGGAAGTATCTTGTCCCAGAGATAGGCTTGTTGTACAATTCCTTTATTCCTCCTCTCCTCTCCTCTCCTCTCCTCTCCTCTCCTCTCCTCTCCTCTCCTCTCCTCTCCTCTCCTCTCCTCTCCTCTCCTCTCCTCTCCTCTCCTCTCCTCTCCTCTCCTCTCCTCTCCTCTCCTCTCCTCTCCTCTCCTCTCCTCTCCTCTCCTCTCCTCTCCTCTCCTCTCCTCTCCTCTCCTCTCCTCTCCTCTCCTCTCCTCTCCTCTCCTCTCCTCTCCTCTCCTCTCCTCTCCTTCCTTTTTTTTTCTCCCATGAACTCCCTGTTGTGACTTTTAGTCCACTGATCCATCATTCGCTACTTACTTATATTGTCTTTCAAGAAAAACTAGAATACTGCATTAAACTTCTAAATTTATGTTTGGCAATAGATTTCAAGGTTGGATGCAGATCCACCACAGCCCTAAAAATATATTATTATAAAATATAATTAGTAGAAATGTGCAGATGATACTGATAAACCACTGCAGAATAAATATGAATAATGTTGTAGAGAATGTATAAATAATAGGGATGGAGTTGTATTTCAATTATTAATAGATTATTGCCATCAATAAACAAGGGTATCAATCTCACATGCTTGCTATAAATTACATCCATTAGGTCCTTCTTTCCTCAAGCACATAAATCCTTACAATCTGAATATATACCAGTTTTTAAATCCATAAATATATTATGTAGTACTTCTCTTCAAGGAGCTAATGCTTTGTTCAATATTCTGTTAAAATGTCTCAAATGAAGCAAATGGGCTTCTAGAGTCTTATTCATAGGGGCTCATGAGAGCAAAGCATAAAACATGAAAGTAAAAGCACTTGTAAGCTCAGAGACTACAGCACTGTATTCTTCTAAACAAACTGAGAAACTGAATTTCTGGATTCTTTTGTCTCACTGGTTTGTGTGACCTTAAAAACAAATCCCCAGACACCTCACATTTCCTTTTTCTGAGATAATATTTTACTCAATACTGATAGTCCCTCTACAATACAAGTGCTCTTCGATTGTTCACACACGTAAGAGATGAGAAATGCGTACTAATGATGAACTTCTCTACTTGTGCAGCTGAGTCAGAAGTCACATTTTATGCTGTTTGAGTCAGTAACATCCAACAAAGAGGTAGACTAATTGAAAACTCTCACTGAACAGGCTACAGCAGTTTTAGGGAAAATTTCTGGCATCCTACACTGCCACGTGATTCCTTGGCCTCTTGTCTTATCTGTGTAGTTCTTCATGGTGTAGTAAACCAAAAAATAACTGTTAATATAAGAAATTAGTTTTTTTTCCAGGTTGTTTTCATAATCTGTCCTGTTGCACATTTACTTATGTTGGAATAGCACAGGGGGTAGGGTTGGGATGAAAATGAAAAAGGCTGGTGTGGGAAAAGAGAAGGGAAGCAATCAGTTAAGGTGGCGTACTTACTTCACATTAATATTGAATCCTGATTTAAGAGCTGTGAAAGAGAAGAACATAACCCTACTGCCTAGACCATCTGTACAATGCCAGTCAGTGCTACTACTGAATATGGATAATATCACAAGTGTCAGTCTGATAATTTTGTAATGACCTTAAATAGGTTATTATCATGTCTTTTGTATCAAGATGAATTATACACCAAAATGCAGTGCTGCTATAAGGAACAAAGTTGTTTATACCGATCACATGGTACCATTCATCTGCAGGTCTGGTAAACATAGCCTTGCAGAAAAATACAGACAATCCCGGTCAGATAGTTTTCACTTATTTCAGCAGGAGATTTCCAAAAGTCATTTTATATTCTGTGAACATGGTGTAAATGTTCAGATACCATTGAACTTCAGCCATGATAACCGTAGGTACATCTGACTGGAAAATTGCCCAATGGGCTTTTACAGGCACATAATTGACCATTTAACCTCTGGATTGTATCTCAGCTGTGATAAAAGCTAGATGATGCTGGATTATTTTAGGAACTCACATGGCTGTCATCTGCCTCAGTCAAATCCAAGAAATGGAAAGTAACAATGCAATGTAGAACTATTCTTTTTTTTAAGTTATCGCATTGCTTATTCCTCCCCATATATTCCTTCACCTCTAAACTGCTCGCTAACATGCCATGGAGTGCTTACATGAGACTAAAGAATTTCTCTAAATAGTCTTAATAAAAGCTTACAGTTCTGATACCTATATTCAATCCATCAAAGCAGTACTGTACTGTAGAATTTGATGGAAAAGTTGGTTCTGAATATGTGCAGAAGAAAATGTAACCTTGGGTTTGTTCACATTTACTCGGATTAAGAGTAGATTATATCTGATGATAATGATAATTGTACTGTGTCTTCAAATGAGTAAAAGGATAAATATATAATTATGTTAATATAAAAAGACTTCATGTAAGTGAAAATGAAAATATATAATACAAAACCAAAATAACAAAACCATAACTCAACTAAAACATGATTTAGTTGAAATCAGTTTTAATTGGATTCCCTTCTATGACAAGGTCACTCCCTTAGCAAATGAAGGTCAGGCAGTGGGATTAAACTTCCTGGATTCTAGTACCACCTTTGATACTGTCCATCCCACCAACCTTCTGGAAACTGTTGAACTCAGATAAAAAAAAGTCATGCTATGCTGGGTAATGAACTGTCTGAATGGCGGGACTTGAAGCGTCATAGTGAATGGAGCTACATCTGGCTGGTGTGCAGTCACCATTTGTGGTCCCTAGGATTAATTCTAGAGCTGATTCAGTTCAACATAGAACATCTTTATCAATTATCTGGATGCAACACTACAGTGCATCTTCAGCCAGTTTACTGACAATACTAAACTGGGAGGTGCTGTTGACACTCTGGGGTGACAAATAAGAGGCCTTGCAGAGGGATCTACATAGATCAGAGCATAGGGTGATCATCAAAGGCATGAAATGCAATGAAAGTAAATGCTGGATGTTGCACCTGAGATGGAACAATGCTGGATATAGGCACAGACAATCAGTAACTGGAGAGAAGCTCAACAGAAAGGGAGCTGGGGTGCTGGTGACAGCAGCTCAGTGTGAGCCAGCAGCACTCCTGGCAGGCAAGAGGGCAAATGGCATTTATGGTGCAGGAAACACAACACAGCTAACCAGCCAAAAGAGGTGATTCTTCCAGTACATTTAGCGTTGATGCAGCCTCACCTTCAGTATTCACAGAATCACAGAATCATAGAATCATAGAATGGTTTGGGCTGGAAGGGACCTCTAAGATCATCCACTTCCAAGCCCCCTGCTATAGGCCTTCCAGACCAGGTTGCTCAAAGTCCCATCCAGCCTGGCCTTGATTGCTTCCATGGAGGGGGCATCCACAACCTCACTGGACAACCTGTTCCAGTGTCTCACCACCCTCACAGCAAATAATTTCTTTCTAATATCTGGTCTAAATCTACCCTCTTCCAGTTTAAAATCATTTCTTCTCATCCCGTCACCACATAGCCTAATAAAAACTCCCTCCCCAGCTTTCCTTTAGGCCCCCCTCAGGTAGTCGTAGGCCACTATAAGGTCTCCTCAGAGCCCTCTCTTCTCCTGGCTCTCTCAGGCTGTTTTTGTAGGGGAGGTGCTCCAGCCCTCTGATCATCTTTGTGACCTTCCTCTGGATCTGCTCCAACAGTTCCATGTCTCTCTTGTGTTGGGGGCTCTAGAACTGGACACAGTACTCCAGGTGGGGTCTCACAAGAGCAAAGCAGAGGGGCAGAATCACCCTCCCTGACCTGCTGGTCACAATTCTCTTGATGCAACCCAAGACACGGTTGGCCTTCTGGGCTGCAGGCACACATTGCCGGCTCATGTTGAGTCTCTCATCAATCAACACTCCCAAATCCTTCTCCTCAAGGCAGTAATCAAGCCGTTCTCCACCCAACCTTTATCTGTGCTTGAGATTGACCCAACTCAGGTGCAAGACCTTGCACTTGGCCTTGCTGAACTTCATGAGGCTGGCATGTTACCTCTCAAGCTTGTCCCGGTCACTCTGGATAGCATCCCTTCCCTCCAGTGTGTCAACTGTATCACTCAGTTTGGTGTTGTCTGCAAATTTGCTGAGGGTGCACCTGATCCCACAGTCCATATCACTTACAAAGATGTTAAATAACTGCGGTGCAGTTCTGGACTCCACAATATAAACAGGATATTAAGGTCCTAACAAGCATCCAGAGAAGGGGAACACATCTGGTAACAGGGCTGTGGGACGCGTCCTGTCAGGAGAGGCTGAGGACACCTGGGCTGTCCAGTTTGGAGAAGAGAAGGCCGAGAGGTGACTGCATGGCTTTCTGCAGCTCCCTGAGGAGGGGAAGCAGAGGGAGGTGCCGGGCTCTGCTCTTGGGAACTGATGGCAGGATGTGGGAACAGCACAAAGCTCTGGCAGGGGAACACTAGACTGGACATAAGGAAACACTTCTGCACCGTGAGTATGAATGAACACTGGCACAAGCTTCCCAGAGAGGTGGTTAATGTCCCATGCCTGTCAGTATTCAAGAGGCATTTTGATAATTCCCTCAGTAGTATGCTTTAACATTGGTTAGTCCAGAAGTGTTTAGGAGGTTGGACTTGGAAGATCTTCATAGGTCCCTTCCAAATGAACTGTTCTGTTCTGTTCTGTTCTGTTCTGTTCTGTTCTGTTCTGTTCTGTTATTCTATTCTATTCTATTCTATTCTATTCTATTCTATTCTATTCTATTCTATTCTATTCTATTCTATTCTATTCCTAGAAAATCTCCATAACTATGTCTCTGTATTTACAAGAATAATTATTCCTCAGGTTTAACCAGCGATGTTAAACAGATAATTTGCAAATTGGTACTATATAAGAATAGTTCCACTGAACTGAACAATACAGTTCTTCCTGACTGAAGAGAGAACAGGATTCTTCCATTATTAGACATTAATAGGATGCTAACAACTTGTAAAAAAATCGATGGTTTTTTGTCCAGAGCTTTTTTTTTTTTTTTTTTTTTTTTTGGCCACAAGAAGAAATGCTGCAGCTGAAACCTCTAGCAGGATTATCAGTGAAGGTAAAGACACAGAGAAAGGCAGGAAAGATGGACCAAAACTGTGTACTGCTGAAGTCCTGCTGAATTTTCGGAGTGACATATCTTGGTTGTAGCAGTAGTGGTAATTTCTCATGGTTGGACTCTGTCTGGGTGAAAACCTTGTTCTGGTCCTCTGCTCAGATCCAGATTTCAATATATAATAGACTTTCAGAAATATATGGAGACGAAGGCAGAAGATGAAGCTATACTGAATTCCCAAACACTGACTGCAAGATTGGCAAGAAGCTGCGGACAGTAGCTGCAGCCTGACCTGGGAAGGCAGCATGACAGACTGAGTGAAACAGCAGTGATCACGGTGCTAGACCTCTTGGTCTAATTCTTGCTTGCTGCTGACAAAAGAGCACATCCAGCTGGACAGGTAGGTCTGGTACTGCCAAGAAGCACGATTTAGCTGAAACTGGGTACAGGCAGCTCTTAAAAGAGTGCTTGGTAGTTTAATCTCAATTTATTTGGTGTTGCTGCAGTCTTATTCCCAGTAGGCACTCACACATAGGTACCAGCACTCTTGCGGCTCTGAGCCAGGGCAGTGTCAACCCTTCTTTTCTCTCTATCAGCTATTGGTTAATAACTTTTAGTTAAATAAGGGCTGAAACAAGGAACAAAACCCCGATCCACTCCCTCGTCCGCTCTGTTTGTTTTGTAGCTGTGAAAGAAATAAGAGTAAACTAATAGGTGAGCAGCTCCGGTGCGGTCGCATTCCGTGCTGGAGCAAGGAATTGCCTACACAGGGCAAACCAGCTCCTCGCAAAGACCACCTGCTCCGCACCACTGCTTTCTGCGCGGCAGTGCCCCTGACGCGAGCCGGGCGGGGCCAGGAGCTGCGGAGTCACACCCTGCAATTACAAAGGCGGCTCCTGGGGGGAGCAGCTCCCAGGAGAGCGGTGAACAGTGAGGGCGCGTCCGTCGCAGGGTGGCGCGGCAGACCGCGCGGCAGGACGAGCAGGGAGGGCAGAGTACCGCTGTCCGCTTGGGAGGCCGGCTCACCCACCCGCTGCCTCCCGGAGAACAAATCTGGCCGCAGTCTGCCCTAGGTAGACTGCTCTTGCCGAAAAGAACGCAGCTACCCAGCCTGAGCACCTGCTTAGAAATGTGGCTGGTCAGGTCTCAGGCTGCAGGGTTTGCCTGAGCCTCTTGCTGCCATTGGAGGGCCACTCTGCACTGAAGATGTGCTCAGCTTGGTAGCAGAACTCAGGGAGGTGGAGAGATTAAGGAGCATCAGGGAGTGCGAGCAGGATGTAGACTGGTGGAGCAACTCCCTGCCATACCTATGAGAAAGGCAGAGGGGTGATAGACCCCATGGTCTGTCAGAATTGTGCAGTTGGAGGGGACCTAAGACATGAGGAGGGGTAGAAACAAGTCCCTGTTTGGCACTGCAGGCAACCCCCTTCCTCTCTTTCCCAAATGCCCTTTAGATGCAATAGCTTAGAGGTTCTGGAATTTGAAGGACAGGTAAGGGAGTATGCGGTGGAAGGTTCACCCAAGATGTTGTCTGGGGCAAGAAGGTTGACTCTACATCTCAAGTCTGCCTCCATCAAGAAGGAAAGAAGGATTATTGTCATGGGTGACTCTCTTCTGAGAGGAACAGAGGACCTCATATGACAGCCTGCCCCTACCCATAGGGAAGTGTGCAGCCTATCTGAGGCCTGGGCCAGCAATGTTACTAGGAGATTCCGTAGTCTGATTTGCTTCTATGATTATTATCTCTTACTAGTAGTTTGGTTTGGCAGTAATGAAGTCACTGAGAGAAGCCTGAGGGCTATCAGAAGGGCCTTCACAGGACTGGAGTGGTTAGTGGACAGAATGGGAGCACAGGTGGTGTTTTCCCCTATCCGTTCTGTGGCAGTGAGGGATACTGAGAGGACCAGGAAAACTCATATAATGAATACATGACTAAGAGACCAGTGGCACCATGGAATTTTGGCTTTTTTGACCATGGAGTTTACTCAGTACCTGGCCTGATGGCTGTGGACGGGGTCCACCTTGGTCAAAGAGGGAAAAGGATTCTGGCTCAGGAGCTGTCTGGGCTCATTGACAGGGCTTTAAACTAGGTTTGAAGGGGGAAGGAGGTGATAGCGAGCCTGCACATGACAAGATGTGGGATGGCAGAGCTAAATTAGAGGGACGAGATGCTAGCAGGGACCCTCAACCTGCTGCATCTTGTGATGATGAAAGGAACAGGGAGACTAAAGGTAAATACTTAAAAGAAATTAAGGAGTTATCTTCCAGGAAGTTGAAAAGACCAACTTCCGCTGACATACCTCTACCACAATATACATAACCTGGGAAACAGGAGAAGTTGGAAGCCACTGTGCTACTGGAAAACTGTGATGTGGTTGCTGTCACTGGAACCTGGTGGGATGATTCTCATGACTGAAATGTGGCAATTGATGACTACAAGCTGTTCAAAAGGGACTGTTGAGGAAGGAGGGAAGAGGCTTTGGCCTCTATATCAAAAGGAAGGAATAGAGTGTGAGGAGGTGTCCCTGAAGAATGACCATGAGCAAGTCAAAAGCCTATGGGTGAAAGAGACAGAGGCAACAATGGAAGCCTTGTGGCTCAGGTCTGCTACATGCTGCCTGATGAAATGGAGCCTTCTTCCTCCAGCTACAGGAGACATTGCAATCACAGGCTCTCATCTTGCGGAGGGACTTCAACCACTCCGACTTCTGTTAGAAAATTATCATGGTAAGCTGTAGGCAATCCAGGAGGCTCCTGAAATGTATCAAGAATAACTTCCTGAGTGAAGTAATAGACAGCCCTGCCAGGGTAGATGCAGTGCTGGACCTGTTGCTCAACAGCACAAGTGAACATCAGGACTGGAGGCTACCTAGGCAGTAGTGACCATGCAATAGTGGAATTCACATTCTTCAGGAATATCCATCAGGCAAAGTGTAAAATCAGGAAGCTTAGTTTTAGGAAAGCCAACTTTCAGCTCTTCAGTGAGTTAGTCAACAAAACTCCCAGGAATCTGTCCTCAAGAACAAGGAAGTGGAGCAGAGCTGTCATATCTTTAAGGAAGCTTTCCTTAGGGCACAAGAGCTCTCTGTCACAGGTATAGGAAGGCAGGAGATTGGCATGGCTGAACTGGGACTTGCTAGTCAAACTGGAGAGCAAAAAGAAAATGCTCAGGCAGTGGAAGCAGGACAGGTAATCTGAGAAGAGTATAGGGATGCTGCTAGGTTGTGTAGGGATGGGGTCAGGAAGGCCAAGGCCCAACTGCAACTGGACTTGGCAAGGGGTGTAAAAAAGGATGAGAAAGACTTCTACAGGTACACTGACCAGAGAAGATAAGTCCAGAAGGTGTACCCTCCCTAGATAGCAACACAGGCAAGTTAGTAAGAAGGGACAAGGAGAAGACATTCAAGGAGAGGTATTCAACAACTTTTTTGCTTCAGCCTTCACTAGTGACTTCTCTACAGAATGCCCTCAAGCAGATGGTTCAGAAGGTGGAAACTGGGGGAACAATGCCCTTCCTGCTGTGAGTGAAGATCAGGCTTGCAACCACCTGAGGAACTTGAACATCCATAAGTCCACGAGTTCTGATGAGATGCATCCCAGAGTCCTGAAGGAGATGTCTGACACAGTCACCAAGTCACTCTCAATCATATTTGAAAAGGCATGGCACTCAGTTGAAGTCCCTGGTGACTGGAAAAAGGCAATGCCACACTCAGTTTTGAGAAGGTTAGAAAGGATGACCCAGGGAACTACTAACCCATCGTCCTCACTTCTGTGCCGGGAAAGATCATGGAGGAGATCCTCCTGGGAGCTATGCCAAGGTACATGGAAGAAAAGGGGGTGATATAGGATAATCAGCATGGTTTCAGCAAGGTCAGATCTTGCCTGACCAATCTAGCAGATTTTTACAATGGTGCAACCACATCAATGGACAAGGGAAGAGCCATTGATATCATCTATCTAGAATTTATAGTAAGGCCCTTGACACGATCCCCTATAACATCCTTCCTTCAAAATTGGAAAGTTGTGGATTTGACAGTTGGACTGTTTGGTGGATGAGGAACTGGTTACAAGAGTGGTCATTGGCTCAGTGTCCAGATGGAATTCAGTGATGAGTGATGTCCCTTGAAGATCAGTACTAGGACTGACGGTCTTTAATATCTTCATCAATTACACTGACATTGAGATCGAGTGCACCCTCAGCAAGTTTTTTATATGACATCAAGCTGTGTAGTGCAGTCAACATGCCTGAGGGAGAGGATCTCATTTAGAGAGACCTAGAGAGTCTAGGTCAGTGGGCCCAGGTGAACCACATGAGGTTCAACAAATCCAAGTGGACGGTCTTGTACCTGGTTTGTGGCAACCTCCTCTATCAGTACAAGCTGGGTAATGTAAGGATAGAGCACAGCCCTGCTGAAAAGGACTTGACAGTACTGGTGGATGGCAAGCTGGACATGAGCTAGCAATGTGCCCTTGCAGCTGAGAAAGCCAGCTGTATTCTGGGCTGCAAGTGTGTGCAGAAAGGGTGGCTGTAAGTGTGTGCAAGTGTGGCTGCAAGAAGTGTGGCCAGCAAGTTCAGAGAGGTGATCCTGCCTCTCTACTCCACACTGGTGAGGCCTCACCTTGGGGTACTGCATCCAGATGTGGAGTCTTCAGTACAGGAGAGACATAAACCTGTTGGAGTGTGTCCAGAGAAGGGCTACAGGGATGACCCAAGGGATGGAACACCTCTACTACAAGGACGGGATGAGAGAGCTTGGGGCTGCTGAGCCTGGAGAAGAAAAGGCTCCAGAAAGACCTGATACTGATCTTTCAGTAACTAAATGTGAGCCACAAGAAGGAAGGGAAACAGACTCTACATACTCTTGAGCAGGGTTTGTGATGATAGTAGAAGGGGAAATGGTTTCAGTGTAAAAGAGGGAAGATTTAGCTAGGACATGAGGAAGAAGTTTTTAACAGTGAGGGTGGTGAGGCACTGGAACAGGTTGCCCAGAGGAGTAGTGAATGTCCTGTCCTTGGAGACATTCAAGGTCAGGCTGGACCAGGCTCTGAGTAACCTCATCTAGCTGTAGGTGTCTTTGTTCAGTGCAGGGGAAGTGGACTAGATGATTTCATTATTCTAATCCAGCTCAAGTGCTATGTACTACTTGAGTAGCACAAAGGACCAAATGTTCCTCATGGAATATGAGGTATGAAGTTCTGTTTGTTTCGTAAGAAATCAGCACCAGACTGTACTGGCAAAACTGGGAGTGCTGTTATAATAGGTGATGTAGGATAATGAAGGTTTCTGATGCTAAACCCTGCCAATATAACTGTGGACAACAATAATGTAAGATTTAGGTGCAAACAAAGTTTTAAAAAGGCAGCAAAATGCTAGCAGTTATTCATACTTTTGTAAGGATAATTCTAGGCATGCAAATAGGAAGGGACATGAATTTGGTCTTTAAAAAAGGGTACAATTTCAGGCATTTCTAACATTTTCAATGGTTAGTAATGGGTTGTAATGCTACTATTTTGAAAACAGTATGCAGGCAATGGTTTCTTATGTGTTAAAAGGGAAAGGTACACCTGACTGTTGTGTTACTTCTGTGAATGAACCGTAGGAGAAAGTACTGAAGCTGTAGAAATTTTAGCAATGTAGAACTTGTATGAGAGCAGTATCAAGCCTTTGTTTGTATAGAAATCCTAGCAGTCTGCTGTCATGAGGTGAACGTAAATTATAATTGTATCTTTGCAGATATCATATTATGTTCTGTAATACCAGTTTAATTTGATCTAAGAAATCCAACAGGATATGAATATCCAGTAATCCTTAAAGCAAGAGCTTAACAGAAAGATTTAGAAATAATGTAAGACAAAACATTCTCTTCTTAGGAAGTTCATATGAAATATGGACAGGTGTAGCTGCCTTCTTAGAACTGCTTGAAGTAGAGTATGTCAAACTCTAATTGTGTCAAAGGAGCTGAGAAGTTGCTTATGCCTTGAGTTGTGAATCATGAAGACTGCATTAATTAAAAGAACTTGGGAATAGCCAGAAATTTCCAAATAGCCTGTGTTTACGGAAGTTGTTCCAATGACTGTCATTTTTCTTCATTGTAAAGTGATCTTGTGTTGAAGATCTGTGTGAAAAATTCTGTTTTTTGGATCTTGTTTTGTTTTGTTGTGTTTTGTTTTTAAGTGATAACAAGTTCCTAGATTTAATAAGTAGAACTCACTTTCTGGACCTTAATTCTGCAAAGGTTTTTCAATGCACTGAATTTTATGCTATTGAAGTTGATAGATTTTTAATGCTTGCTGAAGTGTTTTGCTGAATCCACAACCTTCATGTGATATGAGGAGCAGACAGACTTATACCTAACATGGTCAAAATAAAACTGTGCTTCTTGTCTGATTTTAATCTATGAGAATAAACCAAGTAAAAACGATACTTCAAAGCTGTGTTAGTTAAAGATGGTACTATGTGAGCAGTGTGCACTGGGGTAATTGCAGTTGTTCCCACTGCTGAGCCTTTACGGTTCATAGCCCAGCACAATAAATTCAACTACTGCAGTAAGTCACCAATGTTGGTTTTGTTTGTTTGTTTAGTTTTTGTTTTGTTACACTGGCTGTAATTTCCATTAAGTTAGCTGATACTTCCTAAGAAGCTGGTATCATATTTGCAGTGTGTGTGGAAGGTAGGAAGTTTCATGGGCAGCATGGGCTATTGTAGCCTCTGTGACAGATCTGTAAAAACTTCTTAATCGTTGCCATCATATGATATTTCTTGGACTTGCAGAGCAAATTCTTGAACTCTTTTTGTATCATACAGCACCATAAATCACAGAGAAGGTATAGAAAGGGAGAGATCTAATCTGAAAAGTAATAAATTAAGAAGCAATTCTGATGTCTTCAACCTTTGCCAGTCTTGGAATATCCATTGAAGAGGCAACAGTAGACTACAGCATTCTTGTTAAATCTCAGAAAAGATTTAGCTACAACCACTGAGAATAGCAAGATGAATTTCAAAGATCTTAGCTTCTGATTGTGTGGGGAACTAAGTGCTTTGAGTGTTGGTCAAACAAGAAATAAAGATCAGTGTCCCTAATATTCTCAGAAAAAAAATCTCTCTCTAGATAACCTGCTTCCTTCTCCCTGGCAAAGTTTTTGTACTTGGATCTGAGAAAGTTTCAGGGAAGTAGCCTTAGTGTTGCATCATGCTGCCTATGATTGGCTTGAGGGTAGTAGGACTTCGGAATTGCACCTAGCAGGAACAGTTGTAAATTCACTTGTGCTGAGACTGGAACTGCTGAAAACCTGTGGTTTTCAACATAGAACTTTGCAGATATTGTGCTATTTTTGCTGAAATTTTATCTGTGCCCAGTTTCTTTAATTGGAGGATAACTTTGTATTGTGATAATGCTGGTCACTTAGCCTACTGGTCCTGAGAGGTCTCATCTGTTTCAGGGAGAAATGGGAAATTTTCTCCATTTGAAATTCATCTGGTACCACAAGTGTACATTAATTAGGATTTCATTATTCTTTCAGATAAATAATGCAAGCTCTTTAACAAAGCATTTCCTTAATAACCACATTAGAAACTGAACCGCATACACCAATAAAACAGTACTCTGGTTCAATTTTTACTACCTTTGGATCAATAAGAAAAAGAGTATGAGATTAAAACATTTTAAAGAAAGATAAGAAAGCTAATGCTTTAGGTGAGGAATTATTTTAGCACAAGATAAGAAAGCTAATGCTTTAGATGAAGAATTATTTTAGCACAGTCATAATTTGTAGAGTAATCTGCATATATTCAGTACGTCATCACCGAGAGGAAATTAGCTGCCTTTGAAATAAAGCACTGAACAATACTGAAAACAGAGTGGCACAGTCATTAATTTCCATTAAAACAGAGTCTCATCTAGTACATGGAGGTTATTTTTAAATGAAATCTCACATGCTGTAGAATTATTTGTGAATTGGGTAAGATGTAGCCCTAAGTCTTGATTTCCTGAGCGTGGGAGCATCAAGGCCCTGGTGTGGCTAATGGTAAAACAAGTACAGATTTTAATGGCTTGCAATTTTGCCATTTAATATAGGAAATAGTATAGTTTGTCTCTTAAAGGGTGCAGCTCCAGTGAAGTCATGGAGGCACTGTGATTAGCAGCTGGGAATCTAATCTATAGATTTCTGTAACAAGTAGGAGTTTGCAAGTGAGGGAGCCTGGCAGTCAATAAAGCTCCCTTGCTCCACAGTGAAGGAGGTCTATCGCTGTGGCTACTGTTTCTTTTTTCTTCTCTTCTCTCTCTCAAGATCTGGAAGGTGGAAAACAAAACAAGTATGTTTTAATAGATGAAGATCTAATATTTACCTAAACCAGATCTTATCTTCATGTCATGCTACACATTAAACAACTGCTCTCCATCAAGGGCTCCTCAGTATTTTTCTTTAGAATTTGTAACGTAGTGTCTATACCTCAGCTAGGCAGGGTGTTTTAGTGTGCAAATTGCTGAAATGTCATTTCCTCACACTGAGCAGGTAAAGCTCTTTAAAAAAGTCCCAACAACTTTTATTCTTGGATTTTTTTTCCAGGAGGGAAAATAAGGGACGGGGTATGTTACTGCTCGTAATCAGTAGAAGCCGAGCTGCAAGAATTTTTGTCTTTGAGTAGGAAACTGCATTATGGATAACTGTAGAGATGAGTCAGTCAAAGAAGTCATGAGACGTCTGCAGTGCATTTTTATTAGCATAGAAATAGGTATGGAAAAACAGCTGAGAGCAGCCAGTTTCATTTTTGCACTTTACAGGGTACGCTCAAAACCAGAAACCTCTTCCTTTGCCTTTATTTTTCTCCTTGTTTTTTATTTTTTTCTTTCTTTTTTTTTTTTTTAAATTTCTTCTGTTCCTTTTGCTTATAGTCAGCACAGAGATGTATACACACCATCACTTGTGTGCACAAGATATCCTCGGATTCTGAGTTTTGGAAATTTTTCATTTACAAATGAAAAATAGACAGTTAACTGTAGGTTGCCTTTTCAAAACTTTGCAATGCACTTTTCTTAGGTGGGAACTAACCTCTTCCCAGCTGTGTAAGCAGTTTCTACAACCAGTCTCTAGGTCAATGAATAAGGCAATGACAAATGAGTCCTAATTTTTTTCTGTTCTACAATAAGAAACTGTCTCTGTCATCTTAGCAGATGCACAGCACAGTCACATGCATGTAGTAAGATAAATGACAATACCTCAACAGACAGGACCCCAAGAAAACAACTTGATCAGTGTGAATAAATTCTTAACTGAATGCTTTAAGGACCACACTGGTACTTCTACTACAGATTAGTGGAAAAGACCTTGGCCAAAATTTGTTTTGCTGCTTCAGGAATACAGTTTTTGTTCAGTACTACTGTATCCACCGCCACCACCATAGCAACAAAAAATAATGCTTTTGTTTAGAAACCTTTTCTGAATCCATCTGGGAAAATATTGTAGCCAACATCTGCTACTGGTTCTCTATCCCCTCTCTATGTTGGTAGCTGGTGGTTCAATTGTGGTGTGGAGGGTTCAATTTGTACATATAAATATTCTACATTTCACTGTCATGCTTCCGTAAAGCCATACTAAAATACTCTAAAAATCACTGTGCAGTGATTTTTTTGATAGAGGAAAGGAAAAGTTTATTCCCAGGAAGGGAGATCCAAGCTATTTCTTAATAAGGTCAGCGCCATGTGTGCCAACCTGTCCAAAAGGCTGTGTTCAGAGAAGCCAGTGCTGACAGCTGTAGGCCCACTGATCTTTCACTCCTAAAAAGAATGTTGAACACTTTGGTTGCCTGAACAGAGAGTGGTCAGTTCTTGGGGTGGACAAAAGCCAGTTCTTTTAAAACCTACCAGTACCCATCCTGAAAGGTGAATGTGTTTACCAGCTGCTCTGGGAACAAGGAAGAATTCAGTTCTGTGATGCTCTAAGAAGAATTATCTGTAGAATACAAAGATGTGGATAATGACTAAGGCAGTATTTGAAACAAACTTGGACTGCATTTTGTTGTCTTATTGTTGTTTATTGACAGTTTTGAAGATTGATAAATGAAAACCAAACCCTTGAAAGATGATATATTTTTACCTTATGCAGTACTCAGATCGAGCATTCTGACTGTAGTAAAAATTTAGCAATTCCTTGTCTGAGGGCTACTTGATGACTACTTTCTAAATAAAGGTGAACTCTTAGAGGACGGGACACAGCTATTCTGGTTTTAAATATGGATAATAGCAGCAAAATATGGCAGCTGATACTTGAGGCGTGTGCCAGACATCTGTAGACACGTTTAGTACCCTAGTAGATCTGTACCATTGTTGGTATCAAGGCCATTGAATTAACAAAGGAATAGGCAAACTAAAAGTATATACAACTCTGCCTCACACATATAATAGTTAAAAGAGTGGTAAATCAGGATCAGTAGTTACTGATTTGCTCAAGCATAATTGCTAATTCAAGCCAAAGACTATTTTATAGCTTAAAGACTCTTTACAACTATTTCTACAGAGCTAATTGCACTGCCCTAATCTAATTACTCATATCACGAGGTACCAAGGTGCTGCTGTCTCTACTAGCTGAAAGCTGTCTGGCTTTGTACAGCTAGAAATTAATCTTTATTTGACATACTGCTATTCAGGCATGTTGTTTGCACACTGTGCATGTTACATGTCTTCAGAGTATTTGTGAATACTTTTGCTGACTCTGTAACATCATCTGATAAGAGCATAGCAGCCGGAGAGATGATTTCTTGCATATTGCTCAAACTGTCTTTATTTTCAAATGTGATGGGAATGCTATCTCCTTGCACGCTAGCTTTTGATGGGATGTCAGTGACCTCCAAACGCAATACCTGCTCTTGTGGTGTTTCTGTCTTTATCCAAGTGCAACAAATCAATGTTCTTGCCCTACAAGGCCAGTTAAATTACTACAGGCAACCTTGCTGAATCTGCAGTTTTCAGATTTGTATTGAATTAATGAAAGCCAAAGGGGGGTTCCCATATAACAGCATCTCTGTTACAAGTGGTCCTTAGTGTGCACAAATATCAGATTTTATCAGTTGATAATGCATTCAAGATTATACAGATGCATCCCTGTTCAATCCTCAATAGTCTATATGCACTATATTAAATGTAAAAGTATTATTTTCAGACTCCATGGGAGATTCTGCTAAGGCAATGATGGGATTTAGGAGCCAAAAGCCATTAGCTTTTTGATAGAAATTAGACTTCCAAGACACAGATGTTTATTAAAAATTTAACGTGAATAGCAATTAGGCTTCTTGCTGATAAGAATCATTTTTCTGTAACTGCAGAAAAAATAGGCATCTGTTAGGTACTGGACCTTTCCTGTATGATCACCAACTCAGCTCACTACTGGAAAGTAAATTCTCTTTGTGATAGTCTCCCTGCAAGCTGAATGCCAGCTGTGTTTGGAAAGTGAGAAATGATTAAAAGTGTTAATGCTTGTAGTTATTTTCAGTACTTTTTTTAGAGCTACTGACTGTTGACCCACATGCAATTTCTATGATCAGCTATTTCTTCAACAATTAACAAAAATAATGAGAAATGTCTATCATTCATTGCTAACTTATCTCACCCATGTCAGTTCTGTTTCCGGAGTAGATCTGAGACTATAAAAACATCACATCATCTAATTAGTAGGGAAGATGAGTTCAGGTTTCAGTGTCATCCACTTATTACAATTCACAAGCACAGAGTTTAGCAAGATGTTAATGTTAACAAAAATAGCATTCTAAGGAAATAGGTTTCACAGAATAATATCCTTTTCTCCTTGTTCTGTTTTTTTTTTTTTTTTTTTTGTCTATTTCATCCTTCTCAAAGCTGTCTGAGAAATATGATGGGAGAGAGGATGCTTTCTTGTGTGATTATGTTGCAAACTTGATTAATGTCCACTGATAAATAAGCCTAAACTATCAAGTATGTGCATCTTCCAGAAGACTGTATACTGTTCGTTTATTTGTATCTTATGTTTTCTTTCCATTATATGCCTCTCTGTCACCCTGCAGCTACTCACTGTGGGTTTTTTTTTTTAAACTTACTAACACTATTTCATCTTTACTCATTACTTGACAAGCATTTTTTGTTGTTTTTTTTTTTATATCATTTTCCTATGGGCTCTCCTGGGTTTCTTGTTCCCTTTCCATTTATTTTCTATTAGTTTATAGTAACCACAATATAATAGTAGACTCAAGTTTCTAGAAGCAATTACTCTCTTACAGACAGGATCCTTCATTGATTGTTCTGAACATAACATGTTTCAGTGATGAGATTGATGGACATGAAATGGCAAGGTGACAAATTGATGAGGCTTTTAAACTGAGGGGCTGCAGAACTTTGTAATATATTTATTTTTACAGCAATCTGAAAATGCCCACAGAGTTCATAATTTAAAAATAGTAATTAAAAAAACCATCAATGGATAAGAATATGCTTTGCTTTTCAGTAGTTGTCTTGGACAACTTCACTGTAATACAACAAAAATACATGCTACTATTCTGGAAATGGGTAAGAGCTTGCCTACAGCAGAAGTACACTGGCATGATCTCTTCTTCCACATTAGGTGTTCTTATTGACATGCAGCCTTCTGGGTAAGGATGAGTTTGAGTGTGTTGGAAGAAAGAGCAATTTTTGAAATGGGAATTCAACAGAGTAAGAACTGTACTTCTTTTTTCTAAGGCAGCAGAAGTATAGGTAAGCAGAAGAAGACAACACTTTTAATTCCCTGAACTGATTTTCTGTGTTGAGTCCCAATCCACCTTTGACATGAGAAACTCAGACAAGCACCAGACTCATGTGCTGAGGATCTGTCCCCTTCCCTTCATAGCTGGAAGGGGGGCAGACAAAGTTCAGTGTTAACAAATTAATAACCATTTTAAGAAAACAATTTCCAAATCTATCTTCCGTACTTTACTGAGTTCTTCATCACTGAGGGTCGAGGAGCAGGTCGTGTGTTTGAACAGCTCAGTGTAGAGTTATTATAAAAAAAAGCCAAGTGATCAACAACACAAAAAAGGAATATGCAAGATACAGAAAAAGAAGACATGAGGATCAGTATAAAAAGCATGATAAAACTGATCTGTATAGTGGCATATTTTCATCCACATGTAGCATTAATCTCTGCCCTTTCTATCAGGTTTGGTCAATCTTGTGTTAAGAAAACCTGAGAATAATTAAGATGCAAATGAATATTTTTTATGAAGAGAATTAAAAAAAAATCTTACATACAAAGTAGATAAATAAGTGTTGTTGGGATAAGTATTTGTACAAAACAGTCAGTGAGTTGAAATTAGGTCAGGAGTTCAAACAATATCCTTTACCTAACAAAACTAGAGCTACTGATTTTTCTGCGGAAGTATCAAATTCCTAACTGATAAGGACTTTTCCTTTCCACAAGCATAATACAAGGAGTTCGTGGAGTTTGTCATTACAAGGTATCAGAGGACAGTAACCTAGGAAGTTAGAAGATGAGATTAGGTGATTAAAACCTCGAAACTTGGAGTTGTCACAACTGTAGTAAAAAGGAATGAATTTGCTAAGCAGAAGCTCTAGAATTTAAGATGAATTTTAACTATTAGATCTTAGATGAATACAGCTGCAGAGAACTTTGGATACGCTAGCTCTCCTTGGCACCCTTTTATGTTCCTCTGAAGCACCCAGGGCTGATGAGATGGAGCAATGGAAAGCTGGGTTAGAAGGACTGCAGGTCTCACTGTAAAACAGTTCTTGTCATTTCAAAGCGATAAACCGGCTCTTATTTTGTCACAATAGTAAACTAAATTATCTCTTCTTCCCACTTACTCTACCATATTTTTAGATTTTGAATTGATTTTGTTAACTACTTTTAAAAATACAAATAATTTACTTCTGAGTGAAGATGATTAATACATAGGAAAAAACCCCAAATTATATTGTCTAATACACAGTGAATTGTAATTTGTTATGCAACTACAATAAACTGGATCTTATGTTTCTGATGCCTCTCAGTAACTGAAAGCAGACACTAACAATAATAAGTCAGTCAAAAAAATTAGGTATTAAGTTAACCACAGCTAACAAGTGTCAGAGGAAGATTACATTTTTGTGTTTTCATTTACCTATAGGCTTACCATAAAGAGACACAGAAAGGAAATGTGACTTTTGGCCTTCGTTGTTGCTACGAGAAATGCATAATAAAATGTAGCAAAAAAAGTGCATCTAAGCATACATCTCTACCTTGGTTTTTGATAGAGCTTATGAGTTCGGGCACAACAGGGAGTTAACAGTCTTCTCAGCTGGACCTGATTCAGATGAATACACAGCTCTCCATACACATCAGCTAATATCCAAATTGGCAAAGCTTTGACTTAACAGAGTGTGCAACACCTAAGGGAAAGCCACTGAAGCCATTGGAGCTGAAAATATAAGATTGGTGTTATTATTGCCTTCATATTGCCCAGTGTAGCTCAAGGGCCTGTTCTGCAAAGATATCTCTGACTGCATAATAGAAAAGCATCCAACTCCCAGTAGTCTGCAGGTTAAGAGGGGATGCTGTTGACTGAGGAGAATGATGTAGCACTGTGTTGAGATGCATCCCTTATGGTGTGATCACTTTGTGTGAATTATGGTTGTCTTCTACCTAAGAACTCAGAATTTTATCTGCCAACATTCATAATTGAGACCATGCTAGATAGTTTACGGAGGTTTTCATTTAGTGCTGTACTGTGTATTAAAGAAGATTTTTTTTTTAAGTGAAAAACAACACAGTAAGACTAAACTGCCAGATTTATGAGATTAAGCTGCCAGATCTAAAATGCCTGAACCATATGGTGCTTAAGATGAAAACTGACATTTTTATTTTCCTGAGTAATCTTGAAAAATAAATGTATAACAGATGCAAAGAATCAAGGTGCTTTAAGACCATTTTCAGAGACTTGGTGCAAAGAGGTTTAAAGTTCTGCAGTGCAATCCAGAAAGCCAACATTTGCACAATGAATTAGAAGTCATGTATGATCAGAGATGCTGAATCTTGCCTCTAACATAATTTTATCTCAGATATGATTCGTTATCTCCATGAGAAGATATTGAGGAAGGCTCTAGAGGGCTGGCTATTATACATCTGACTGAACCTATGCTTTACAAACCAGAAGTTTTACACTATTCTACAAACCTCAGGTAAAAATGAACACTCATGGACTGCAAAACATGTAAGGTTTATAACAGAGGCCTATTGTTATATAACCCTGTGTTAGGAATCCTTTTATATTCAGGATACTAACAATCAAGATCTGTATGCATGTTCTTCAGGCAGCAAGCCAACATTTATATAAATGTTGCTTACTACCAAGGTTTGTTCTCAACCCCATGTGGCTATAAGAACATGGACAGATTCTTTCATGTACTTACTGATTTAGTCTTGGCTTAGTTGCTGGAGACAAAAATATTATTTTATTTCTTAATTCCTTTGCAATTCATAGAACAAGGTAGGTATAAGTTTTGCTTCTGAAAGCTTAAAACCTTTGGACAGTATTCCTTGCTCACTTTTCTGCTTATTACATTTCTGAGAAAAGAAAAGAAAGAAGGCTGAGTACTCAAAAGCACTTTTTTTTTTCCTGGAACATTGAAATTTGGAGGAAAAAATTAGCTTTATTGCTCATTTTATATCTTAGCCAAACACAGAATATGTTCTGATTTACATAGAAGACCACAAGCTGTGTCTCAAGAAGTCTGGAGTCTGATATATAATGCCACAATACTTAGGATCTGTGTGTGTATGCACACATAGAATATTTTTTGAAAGAGAAATGGACTTCTGGAGGATGTCTAAATGGAGGATGTGATACCACTATTTATTGTTTTCATTGCAAAGCATGGTCCAAATATGTTAGTAATCCCTTGGTACTTAATGTCAGAGCCTAAGGTGAATATCCACCTACTGGATTTTTGGCTGCTGGTACTTGGGGCCATCTCCAAGTTCCCACCTCACTAGTGAAATGGGAAGATGCTCCCAGGTGCCCCGTGGACAAGTAGTGGCAAAAGCCCACTCCCGTCCTCTAGGAATTGCTTGGTCTGGCCTGACCAGTACCCCCTGTCTGTCCTGCTCCCTGGCGGAGGTGGTGGAACACATCTGGGGTGAGGCCCTGCTCTGAGTCTTCCCCTGTACGCTGATTCCCAGATTGCAGCTGGAAGGTGCCATGTGAAAAGTCAGGACCTTTAACAAACAGCCCCAAGTCCCATAATGGTGCCATTTAGAAGGAAAGATCTTCGTAGCTAACAAAACTGCATGGATCACGCAGACCTTACCACTGACCTTAACATTAAAGTCCAACCAGCTTCAGTAGCTTTGGATTTGCAAGTTACAGTGGGCACAAAAAGGGTTGGGTTCCTCTTTGCTTTCAGGCCCTCCACAAATGCAGTTTTTGCTTACATTTTATGAACAGAGAATGTTCAAGTATGTTGATTCACATTCTAAGCAAATGCCTATTCAGGTGCACCCATGTGCCTGGCAATCCTGATATGGTGCCTTAGGCCCAGATACAAACTTGCAGTAGTAGAAGAAGCATCAGTCCTTTTGCTGACTTGACGTTAAGAAGTGTAGTGCTTGAGGTTTTTTCCTCTCAGATAGCAGAAGTAAATTGAGCCATAATATCAGTTTGTTAGCATTTCTCATGTTACTGACATAGCTGCAGGGTTGGTTTTTTTTTTCTTTTTTCTTTTTCCTTTTTCCTTTTTCCTTTTTCCTTTTTCCTTTTTCCTTTTTTTTTCTTTTATCTTTTATCTTTTTCCTTTTTCCTTTTTCCTTTTTCCTTTTTTTCTTTTCCTTTTTTCTTTTTTCTTTTTTCTTTTTTCTTTTTCTGCTGAATCTTCCAGGGTGTGCAGAATGTGCAGATGATCTGCCATGATCCCTGTCTTTCACATGTTGTTGTGTATGGCATATGCATTTAATGTCTGAACACGAATGATCGTCTGCTATTATCAGTCTGCCATATCTCATTCCTCATTAATGAAACTTTATTGTCTTTTCCTGTAGTTGAAAAGCAAAGACATTAATAATCAGAAGTACCTTGTCCTGCTTAAAAAGTTCCATCCTGCAAAATGATTGCTCTAATCAATAGCCTAAATTGCAAGGCGCTGTTTCTTTTCCCTGTTCGGCTAGACTATAACCATGAAAGATCTGAGGCGACTGAGTAGTTCTTGATTCTATCAAAGAAAGACTATAGGAATCTTTCTGAAAATATTAAAAATGAAAATGAATAACTGTGGCTGATAAGTAAGCTTGGGAAAATGTGAAGCATCTACGATTATTCCCACCCTGTTTTTGCAGAAGTAAGCATATGTGCCAATATGAGATACATTCCAACTCTGTATTTAGAGATGCCTCAAGTCACCTTTTTGAGAAATGATAAGAGATATAAACTGGATAAAATTTTTGTTCTCCTTTGTTAAGAATTAATTAATCTCAATTAATTAAGAACTAGGGAAAGCTTTGTTCTCCCCATTCCTGAGGTTTAACTAAATGTTCTAGGAGGACATAATCTGTTGCATGTAGAAGTACTTTTGTACTGTAGTAGAGAATAACACCAAAACAAAGTGATAATGTATGACTGTGATATCGTATCCATTTGTGTGTGTGTTCATGAACCTCCCAGGTTTTTTAAGTTTATAAAATAAGAGTTTAGTGAAACTCTTAGGAGCCATTACTAGAGGGCTGTTTAATCCATTTTGTGCTCTGAGTGGTGGGATATAAAAGTTAATCAATTAGATGATTTTAATTGCCTCCCATTTCTGCTGCTGAGGACTACTGAAGCCAGTACAAATAAGCACATACACACTCTGTTGCACTCATCTATATGCAGATGTGGCAACTCTCATTTGCAAAACATGCCAAGTTGTGCCGAACACCGGTATCCTTTGCTTATCCTGTTTTGGTGCAACTGATAAACCAGCCTTTAATCTCACACTTGAACATTTAAAATACAACTGTTCCACAGTTAAAGGCAATTGTGGGAAAAACAGTTTATTTGAGATTTTTATTTCAATCACATACCTGATGCTGGGTCGTAAGGAAAGTAGATCTTCTATTTAACAGACTCCAACAGACTCCTCACACACTTCTGCGTTACAAAATCCACTGAAGTGAGAAAATAAATCCTTTGAATATACAGAGCAGCTGTATCCTTTTTCAGAGGTAGAAACAGATGAAATATCATCTTCAAGAAGTATGATTTTATAGCTAAATGTAGCTCTTTTGTAGACAAGAAAATATTTGTAATTTGGGGAGCACTGATAGCTTTAGCAGGCTTGCGAAATATTGCAAGGGATAAGGTCTGTTTTCTGGCTCTTGTTAGCTGTGTTCATATGATCAATCACTCTGTCTCAAGACATCTCCATTCCTCTTATTGTGGTGTCGTTTGTTTGGTGTCCTAAATATCCTTCATGTCACTCTGGATCTAAGTAGTGAAACATTCAAATTTTTCATGAGTAGTACAAAATCTACTTGGAGAGTGCAAGAGTAGAGGAGGAAGGAAATAAGACAGCATCTGCTGATAACATTACACTGAGAGATTTGGAGCTACCTAGGCCTGTCTACTTAATTGCTCATACACTTGACCAAAGGGGATATCAAAAGCTTTTGCTAGCTCTGTTTGTATCAGTGGTAGAGCTGTTGCTCTTTGAGGTAGCTGAATGGTTTAATTTTGTCTTCAGTCATGGGTGGAGAATTGTTATATGTTACACTGAAATATGAAAACAAGTTTAATAGAACTATAATAGAGAATACCACATACTCAAACATATTTCACAAACCTATATCCAGAATAATACTTACTGTTTATTTACTAAAAACAAGGTAATTGGGATATGGGATTCTGATGTTGTCATATTTGATATGATAGTATTTCTCTTAGCAATAACGATGTCATATTTTTAAGGCAAATAATTGATAATACTATGGTTATGTGTGTAGCAAATCATCAAAAGGTCATATGAATAATTGTTCATATATATATATAATTATTCATATTCAGAGCTTACTCCTGAAGTAGCAAAGACAATAAAAAGTTGTTTCGCCATTAGAATACATTGTTCTTATGTCTGGAGAGAGTTTCAAATTCCAGGAATTACATAACCGAAGACCTTAGTGCTGCAAGCTTAGCGTTGAGAGTTGAACAGTTCTCATTCCAGAGATTTTTGCATGGACTAGGCGAATTCTTGAAAAATATCTGAGAATCACTCATACACATGCAATTGAAATACTGCTCACAAACACTGAAAATGAATGGCAAGTGTTTTAGAAAAAAAGTTTATGGTGTTATCAACAAAAAAACAGAGTGAGTTTTTCTCCAGAGCTTACAGTTTTAAACTCAAAGTCTTCTGTTAAAATGAGAAATCTTCTTGGCTGTTTTAGTTTTTTAGAAAGCAGTTAAGAGAAACACCCATGACATTCTCAATTACTCGATGTATTTTTGTGTGCTAATCATTAAAAAGATTTGAAAGCTTTTTGTAATGAAAGACCGTTGGTTATATAGACACAACACTTGAGAAAGATGAAACATTGATCCCATTTTATTTGTAATGCCAAGACTCTTGAATAAATTCTACTAGCACATTCTAGTGTAGCTGATGGAGAGCAGCAATAGATGTGGGTGATAGGCTAGGAAGAATGTCTCCCTGAAAAATCATTGTGAGATCATATGGGGCTCCTTGAGTCTATTAATCAAAGGACTCTTCACTTCAAGTGTCAAAAAATAAAATAAAATATACCAATTATTAACTTCAATCTACAGAAAGAGATACTTCTGTCTATCAAGTACAGTATGAACCAAAAGAAGAGCCTTCTCTAACAAAGCCGCTTGGAGTCAGAGCATGGGAAAATAGTTCTGGCTGCAAACTGAAAATCACGTATCACTTAGGAATACTAAGAAATTCCTGTTTTCAGTTAATCATATAAAGTGTTTCATTATTCAAATCACAGGCATTACACTCCCATACAAGTTTTGTAATTTATTTTTTTAAGTAAATGCCTCAGGCTAGTTGAGATTCTAATTCATGTGAATTCTATAACATCAGTGTGTTGGCAAGAAATTCAATGTGTAAAGAAAGAGTTTGTTCTTGAAATACAACTAAATAATTATTTCAGTGAAACTTCATGAATGCATTAATAAGAAAGTTGGATAAAACTGTTTTCCAGATGTTGTTTTCGTAAGTTGGAAATCCATGGATGACAGCTACCTAAAGGCCTTTTAATGATGCAGATATTCCGAGAAATACCGAAATCCTACAATACCTCATAAATGAGACCTTTATGATTCCACTTCTAAGTACATTTAGCAGACTTACGATGCACTGACCTTTTTCTAACTTCACGCAAAGGAATTCATATCTAGTGCTTTTCATAGTTCTGTAAAGTAAGATCCTCAGTCAATGATTCACTATGGTATTTTTGTCACATTCTGTTTCATCACATACAGGAAAGCTATCAAGGCTGAATTGGATGAATCTGCTAAAAGGTTGTTTATATATCCCTAAGGAAACAATTTGCTGTCAGGGATAGTCAATTGCTTTTATTAACTGCCAAGTATCAACCTTAAACTGCATTAACTATCTTAGCTCCAGTGCTGAATCAAATGGCCCTGAAGATCATATAATCATAGAATCACCAAGGTTGGAGAAGATTTTGCTTCTATACTAAGAAATTAGTAAAATACTCTCATAGGTACTTAAAGTCAAGATGTCCATTGAGTTGCTGTTAGCCAGTCAAAGTGGTAGAGCCAGGAGGAATAAAATTTCTTGTTCTGTTTTTCCAGGCAGTTTTTTTCAAATCACCTCCAGTCTAGCCTGGCTAGAACCAACACAATTGCCTGCCAGGATCCAGAGCTCCATGCAAGTTGTCATGAGCGGAACTCTGTTTCTTTAGATGACAAACAAAGCCTAACTAAATCTAGTATGTTCCCTGAACAACTCTGGCTTCAAGATTCACAGTCACCATTCACAGCAACAAATCAACTACCATCCCACTGTGCTGCCTCCACCAACCTCCTATCAGATGTTCTTCGTTACATTCCAAGTTGGCTGTTAGTATATATCTCTTCAGAGGATTCAGAAAACAGGAATCTTTCCTTTCCCAGTGTGGAATTCTAAATGAATCGCCACAGGCCAAACAGGTTATCTAAGTCCCAGCTAGACAATGGGTTAATGCCAGGCTGCATTTCCCACATCACTCTTGGAAGGCAATTGGGTAAATTAGGCATGGTTGGCCTATGACACACTGCTAACTGCATAGGTGCCTTGTTAGTCCTTTGAATGCCAGCTAAGAAGGGCTATGCATAGTGCAGGCATCTGGCAAAGAACATGTCATTCTAAAAATACAGCCTTTTCAATATGGAGGTAGGGGAAGTTCCGTAGCTTATATTTAGGGAGGGTTAAATATTTGGGTGCTTCTTTTGATTTCAGTGGAATTGCCAAAGCCATTATAATGGCTCAGTATGATGTCTTCATAAGACACTGCTGTTCTCACTGTGGACTAAAAGAACTGCTTCATTCTGCATGGAGGATTGCTAATGCTACCCAACCAGCCTCCTAATTTCTGACAGTCAAATTCTTTTTCTTCCTGTATTGTGGAGCAGTTAATCTTCTCCATTTAAACACTTACTTATGATCAAACATGTCCATGTGATTATTATAAAGCACTCGATGTTAATATTTAAGTGAAGGCTGGATTTCCTTTTTTCAAAGGAAACAAAGCCATACAATTCTTAAACAGCACCAGTTTGCCTTATATGGTAGGAGAAGCTAAGGAAATTCAAAAACTTATTTCTCCAATAAAGGATATAAATGCTCCTGAATTCATGTGTTCGTTTATGCTTACAATTGGGACACTTTTCAGAAATCATTTTATTTTTAAGGATCTTTCATGAAGTTTTGATAAGCATAGATAAATTTTTCATTTTTCTTCTGAACCATGCATAACTTAACGTTGATGGTAACATTCTTAAGTCTCTCTACTTACAGAAATGGCACAGAATTTAAACAGTTGGAATATCCAGCAAACAAGATTGTTTTCTGTACTGGAAATGCCAGATCATGCTTTTGATTCCAGTATTTTATCTGGAATTTCCTTTTCCTTTGAATTTTAAATTTGGAAGATAAAAGCTGGGTACAATTTTGCCTTCAGTGGCCTGCACTAAAAAAGACTGAAAACTTAATCTATTTAGAACTGTTCTAACACTCACTATTACAATTTCTGGCAAATGCTTTCTGGACTCTGTGAGAATATTCATGTTTTAGTTTGATGCAGGAATACTTGTAAAAATACCAGCCAGTGCATAAATATAGCGACTGCAAAGTCAGTTGTGTGCTTCAAACACTGAAGGAATCCGGAGCAAATTAGGCTGCTTTAGGTCTCTGAACTGCTCCTCATAAGAGGAATTTTCCATGGAGGGATCCTGTCACCAGTACAACCATGAGGTTGGAAGAGCAGCTGTGCCACAAAACGCTGTTGGCATCTGACCTACTCTAAGAGATAAATTTTTACTGAAATGAAGAAGAAAGAGACGGTGCAAGTTAGAACATTTATAATAGAATCATAGACTCATAGAATTGCTTAGGTTGGAAATGACCTTGAAGACCACCCAGTTACAGCCCCACTACCGAAGGCAGTTTTGTTGCCCACCAGATCAGTCTACTCAGGGCCCCACCCAACCTGGCCTTGAATGCCTGCAGGAGTGAGGCATCCACAGCTTCTCTAGGCAGCCTGTGCCAGTGCCTCACCATTCTCTGAGTTGAGTTTTTTCCTAACATCTGACCAAAGTTTATCTTCACAGCCTGAAACAGTTCCTCCTGATCCTATCACTGTCTGCCTGTGTAAAAAGTTGCTCTTCAATTTCCTTACAAACTGAAAGGTTGCAGTGAGATCTCCCAAAGCCTTTTATTCTCCAGGCTGAGCAAGCCCAGCTTGCTCAACCTTTATTCACAGGAATAGTGCTCCAGTGTTCTGAGCAACTCTGTGGCTCTCTTCTTGACCTCCTCTACATCTTTCCTGTGCTGGAGGCCCCTGACATGGTACTCCAGATTGGGTCTCATGAGGGGCAGAGAAAAGGGGTACAATCTCCTGCCTCTCCCATTTGGCCACCCATCTTTTAGAATCATTGAATAATAGAATCTCGAGGTTGGAAAGGACCTACAAGATCATATAGTCCAACTGTTCTCCCATTACCCTTGCTACCACAAGCCACCAAACCACATCTCATAGCTCCTCACCCAGATGCCTCTTGAACACTGCCTGGGATGGCGACTCCACCACCTCCCTGAGTAGGTCATTCCAGTGCCTGACCACTCTCTGAGAGGAAAAGTTTTTCCTTATGTCTAACCTAAATCTCCTCTGGCAAAACTCGTGGCCATTTCCCTGGGTCCTGTTTGTTGCCTCGGAGAAGAGGCCAAACCTCTCCTCATTACAACCTCCCTTCGGGAAGTTGTAGAGTGCAATGAGGTCTCCCCTGTGCCTCCTCTTCTCCAGACTAAGTAATCCCAACTCACTCAGCCACTCCTCATAAGTAAAACTTGTGCTCTAGACCTTGGGTGCTGCAGCTCAGGGTACTGTTGGCCTTCCAGGCTGCAAGAGCACACTGCTGGCCCATATCCAGCTTTTTATCCATCAGAACTCTCAAATCCTTCCCAGCAGGGCTGCTGTCAAGGATTTCTACTCCTGGTCTGCACACATATCTGGGATTGCCCTGATTGAAGTGCAGAACCTTGGACTTAGCTTTGTTGAACCTCACTGTGTTTACATGGACCCATATTTTGAGCTTGTACAGGTCCTTTCTGATGGACTTCCATCTGCTGAAACGATTCACAATTGTGTCATGCTGCAATTAATCCCTAAATATAAAGGCTCATAAATGACTGCAAAATTCTACTTTTCTATTTTAGACTCTAGCTTTGTGCTTTGCTTGTAGATAACATGGTAAACCATTTCACTCCATCTACTCTCTTGAACACTGTTGTTTTTCACATGCAGATTTACTCATTGACAATATCATTGTTGCTAATTAATGGTATCTTACTTCGTTTGTTACTACAGAAAAGTTAGGTAGTATGTTTTTTAAAATTTATTTTTAGGATGCTGTTAAGTGTGGGAGAAGTAGAGCCAAGTACTGTTCCTAGTGGTGGTTGCTGCTGTAAATGGGTTTATCCCAGACAGATAAAGTGACCAGATAAACACATCATGGGCAGATTTTAAACTGATCCATTAGATAAAACTAATGGATTTTTGCCTGAGCAGAATTTTGTATTTTTGATAGTGACTCCTTTCTCCTCATAAAAACTACGTCTTAACTCAGCATATCAACAACTGTCAAACAATTTTGTATAGGGTTTTTTTTTTTTTTTTTTTTTTTTTCATTTATTTCAAAATGGCTGTGCAATGCTTTGGCTCTGGTTAGAGCCATCCATTATCTTAACAATTAGCTGCTCTGTGTTTTGTGGCCTCTCTTGATTTCTTCCAGCCTTAATTTTAGGCAAAGCGAAGCAGAATAGGGCGGAAGTGAAGGTGGGTGCCACAACAACCCCAAAACAGTGCACTGGGGGTGTCCCACTGTGGGACAAAATCAGGAGGTCAGATGAGGCAAGTATTCTTTCAGTATGGATGCCAGGAAGCACAGAAGACTGCTTCTGGTCAGTGAATGTCATTTGCTGTGTGAAATACCCTGCATGTATCCACATGGGAATGGAAACAGAAAAGATTCATGAGTGTTTTAGTGTGAACAATGATAATGCTTTAAGAGCCTTCCGGTCTAAATCTCATTAACATCTCCAGCAAGCCTAATGAGATGATTATAAAAGAAAGGTAAATGAGAACTGGATCAACTGCCTAAGCAAGAGCACAGAGTTCAAGTCTATAAAGAAAAGTGCATTTCTTTGGAATAAACTCTAAATATTCAGAAAGTTAATGTGTTCAACAATAAAGTGTGGAAAACTGAGCATGTGCAAAGAGAAACTCATTGAAATCTGTAACAGTACCTGCTTCCTTGCATTAAACAGAAATATTTAAAACAAGTACATTCCCAGCTATTAGTTTATACCTTAACAGTTGGTAAAATATGACTTAATCCCCTCTGCAATAAAGCAATTTGAAAGGAGAAAGTTAGGCTGTGAGGATTTACTGTATAAACATTACTCGCACGCCAGCAGCATTACTGGAACTACAAAGCAGTGAAAATTGCCTTCTGGGATGACTTTACTTCCTTCTACAAGTTCACTCACTTATTTTACACCCAGCTAACTTCCTGTAGCTGTTAAATAACGGAAACTACAGTACAAACTTAAAAACCTAAGGTGCATCTCTCTTTTTGTGAGGTGTATGAAGTTGTGTATACTCCACTGTAGAATCTGGTCCATTTTGCCAGATAACACATTAATTTATACTTTGCCTTTCTTTCTTTTCCTGTCAAACAGTGACGTTTTGACAGAGGAAGAGCAGCTGCTTCCCTTGCTCCATCAAGTCACCTGAGCCTACAACCTGTAATATAACAGACAAATATAGAATTGTCAGTTACAAAGGTGGTGCCATGTTATTAGTGCTTTGGAGGCTGGTGTCCATTGTAAAGTTCCAGGCAACCTGCTTGAGCTGGATAATGTGTTCATCTATTAACAGACTCTGCTGAGAAAACAGTTTGATATTACTAAGTGGTCAATGTGCTTGTCCCACTTGTACTAATAAGGCTTTGAAAATGTTTCTAATGGGAATGCATTCCTACAGTGTGGGTAGAAATATGAGAATAGTATAATTTGCAGTTTCTGAGTGTCTAGACATACTTCCTGCGATCTGGATTATCTGGATAGTAAACAACTTTTAAAATTGTTCTGTGTAGATGGTAGATGGATACCTGACTATGGAGCTGCAAATACCTCCTTAACCACCTGTTCCTTAGAATCTTGACTCTTTTATATCTGAATCTGTCTACATCCATTTTTAATTAATAATTTAGTATGCTTGTGAAATTTTCTTCTGTGAAAATTGTGAACCACGCAGCATAAATTTTGTAAAGGCTATTTATTAAATTCAAGTTATTAAATGCTCATTATTTATGAAGGTATACATGTATATTCCCCTCTTCAGCCTTTTTTGGACTTTCATATGCATATCAAATTTCATAAGCATGGAGCTTATCTTAGCCTCAGGGAAAATATTTTCCTTCAAGCTTTTCTCCTGAATATCTTGACAGCAAATCACTGACACTCCTGGAAAGGAGGAGCACCTGAGGGGTAAGAATTCTCAGAATTCAACAGGAAAACTTTTCCCTCTGTTCACTGCCCACACTTGCACTGCTCTCAAGGTCTGTGGGGATTAGACAGCCAGAGGTTATCCAGAATCTTTTCCAATGGTACAAAGCCAATGGAGAAGCTCCATCCTGTTCTAAGGGAAAGGGGAGTGATAATCTCTGAAGTCAGTCATCACTTTAGGAGACACTTTAGAGATCCACAGCTGTAGTGTTTCTTATAAAACCTCTGGAATGCAGATGTAATACCTAATGGATTAGCAAACCCCTGAGCATCTGGTAATCTAATACTAGGGTTAGGCCTTTTGGATCACTGGGAACACAAATGTGCATTACAAAATTGCTCTGAATTTCCTCCCTCCTCACAATTGCCATATCCAAAATCTGCTGCAGTTAAAAAGATTCTCAGGAAAGGATACTTTGGGTGGATACTGTTGACACACCACAGTCTTTGCTGATACGTGTCTTTTCCCCTTTCATATTATTAGACAATTTCTCTCTCTAGTGATGTTCATTAATTGTCCATCCCTGTGAAAATTGATTTTTGTATCCTTTGTTTTGGTTATTTGTGTCATTTTCCTTCTTTTAAAAAATATTAGCTTTGGTCCCACCATATGTTGAGTCCTTTCCTCTTCCGTACCCGCCTTTCTCATACATTCTTCCCATCATTGCAGGAGATCACAAATCAACAGGTCGTCTGAACTTCACAGAATAATGCCAATCTTTCATTTTACTGGATGTTACAGATGAGAAGGGATTGCAAAATCCCAAGGAACATGAAGGGAACATCACAAATTAACCCAAGGGCTTAAAAAATACATTTGATTTTTTTTTTTAATTACTTTATTCACTATATGGACTAATCTCAGTGAAGAAAAGGTGTACTGGTATTTTCTAAGCTTCTCATAGGCGTGTACCTCAAAACAGAAACACTAGGGATGGTCTTAGGTGGAACAATGAAAAAACAGGCTTGGAAAAATCCTGACTGCTTTAGTCCAATCCCAGAATCACTCTTATGTATTCCTCCACTGTTTATTTCTCCCCATTCCTGATCCAGTGTGGCCTAATGTAAGAAACCTGTATTATACCAATCGAATGAGATGACTGGGGATTCAGCTGAAGTAAAACGAAAGAACAGCAACTTCAGTATAATATAATTAAGAAAAAACTCAAGTATGTACATTCATGCAAATTCATATATATGTGTATATATATATATGGATACGTGAGTGTAAATGTAAATTCATAGTCTATATAGTCATGTTTGTGTTTCACAGAAGGCTTACATATTAAGATGGGATTGGCAGGCTAACTTTAGGACATTTCACAGAAATTTCTCAATCAGAAGTGCTTTGGACGTTCTCTAATGGAAGATCCAAATTCACTGTTTTGAATTAAATTAGATACTTAGTAGTGCTCACAAACGCTTGTATAGTACTGGATTTCCATCAGTTCCATTATGATGTGTTACATATTTTAGTAATGTGATGAATGTGAGGTTACTAGAGAGAAAGGAGACAGCTAAACACCTGTTATACATTTGCATTTCAGGTGTGAGCATGAAAATGAAGCTTCATTTTTCATATTTCACCTGTGTACTGGGCACTCTATTCTCATCATTTTGTACTTCTTTGTACCTTGTAAGCGTAACTCCAATGCTTTTTCACATTCAAATCTGATTCTAATCTCATGCTGCTCTAAATTAGGTGTTACCCCATTAAAATCAAGGATCCTGATCTCACTGTATGTAATCTGAAGGAAGCCACAGCAGTTAAACAGAAGTATTTTGAATTTTCTTAAGATATCTCTAATCAGAATCTGATCCAACTGCATGTGTTTGTGAAGCTGATAAAAATGACATCAGAAACAAGTCTGTGCTGTTTGTTCTGTCTCTGGAAAATAGCTCATGAATTCATGTTTGCTTTTAAATACAATCAGTGGTGTTCTAATCACAGTCAGTCATCTCAAGTAATTAACTGAATGCTGAAAGAATAATCATCGCTTGAAATACTTCCCAGCTGATACATACATTTAGTTCCTTTTTCTTATTTCATATTCCTGACACTTCCTGTTTCCATGGAGAAATCCTGATGTGTGCTAGATTAGATATCAGTAATATCTAGGGGCCGGATAGAACCCTTCCATTCTGAGGCAGGTAAGTCAGAACTTATGTGACCAGTAAGGAAAGAATATTTCCAATATTAATTCAGTTTCTCTTCTACCAGTTATAAGAACAATCAGAGGAGGCTGGAATTTCTTACTGTTGCATGAAAACTGTTCACTCTCAATTAGCACACTCGACAAATCATCATAACCCTTGTAAAATCATATCTCCTTTGCATGAGAAAATATTTATCTGCACTGTTAAGCTAAAATTTCTTCCCTGTTTTCAGAATTACGCAAGATCAAAAGCAGCCTCAACACAAAGAAGTGATCATGTTTGCAATAAAGAACTTCACTGCAGATATTTTGATACGGTCTCTGTGAGAAGGGGTCTCTGGCTTTCCTGTGTTTGACTGCATTCCTTCTACCCAGCTTTGAGTTCAGCTGCAATGATGCTGTGGGTGCACTGTGTTTCAGTAGCCCTCCTGGGGAAGATTTGCTTTCTTCTTTTTTTTGCTGAAAAGAATCCGTCATCCAACCGATAAAACGTGTCACCTGGTCTCATTCAGACTGGGTCCATGGCTTAATTATGGTGATTTAATTAAGTTATTCCTGGTCAAATACTGGGCTTGTAACATAATTGGGAAATGCATGCCAGGGAGAGCCACCTCACTTATCTACATTTAGTAAAAATCCTCCTTGATAAAGTCCTTGCATACTCTGGGTTACATCCTATGTTCTTTAGTGGTGTATTTAATCAGTGATCTTAAATACTACTATTGCAAGTCACACTTTATAGATACATTGGTCACTGAGATTAGACAGTAGTAAGCCTCTACAGTTGTGATTTATCTGTGCTTGTGCATATTTTCAGTTACTCAGATGAACTACAGAAGTTAAATCTTTATGGTTATGGTAACTGTATAGTGAATTATACATGACTCTTCACTGGTCACCGTCTTTTAAAGGATCCCATTATGTGCGAAATTGAGATAATGATTGTCAGAATACCACAGTCTCCACAGATGCCACATATGATCTGCATCCATGATCAGAATAGTATACTAAATTAGAACATTTTAATGTGCAAGAAAGGAAACACTACATCAACTCACCATTGATATTATGTATTTAAAAGAAGATTAGAAAGTCAGTAATAGCAATAATAGTCGGTGAAGAAAGTGCAACAGCCATAAGATCACTGAAGAGCTCTTACTTCTATGCCAGACATCTAACTTTTTTTAAAAGATGATTTAATGTAAATTATATCCTTCTGTAAACTACTATTCTGTTAGAACTTGTTTATTCAGATGTATCCAGCTAAAAAGAAGCCAACTCCTTTACCCTTTCATTATTCAAACAAGCTGGAAGTATTTCCAGATTTGACTGGGAAAATTTCAGGATAATTAAATCAAATGTATTCCATTACCTTATAACTTTGCTGTTGCTAACAGTTATAAAGAAATGTATCAGACAGATGAATGGATAACATCTCCCTTCTTTGGGTAAGAGAATGTGATTCTGTTCTCAGCCATCCTCACCTTGAAGCCTAGAGTGGAATTTTTATTTTCTAAACTAACTATATAAACCTCTGTATATTAGCTCCCTGAAAATTGCTTTTTTTTTTCATCTGAATTTCAAAAACAGATATTTAAAAAGTATAAGGCAATGCTGACTAATAATAATTATGTGAGTTAACTCACTCAGAAGATAATGCACTTTGTGAGAGTCAAGTAGGTGAGAAAGAAGTAGCTGAAAGAGAATCTGCGTTCATGCATTTGTACAGTTTCCTGAATCCCTTGACTTTTCACATTTGTGAAAACGAATCAAATGTTTTCCTACCTGTGTCATGACTAATGGAAATGGTAACGAATAATGTGCATTTACCCAAACATGTTCGTACTGAAATATCTTAAAAACAAAAAGGGAGCAAAGATAGTGGGATAAAATAACAGCTGTTTTCTGATGGAAATTATTTGCAGCTTTCAAGTTAAACGAACCTTTTTATTTTTATCGTAGCAAGAAGTTATAAAGGAATGCAGAAACTATGCTTCAATACAATAAACCTATAAATTGCATTCTTTTTCTGAATTGAAGTTAATATAAAACCCAAAATAAAAACTTTAAAACTTTTTCTCAGCTGAATATTAATTAATAGATTAAAAAGATACTGTCAAGACTGGTCTTAAGGTAACTTAAAGAAAGAAAGACTTTTAGGTGTCAGAAAGAAAAGTGAAATGTTTGTTGTGTTTTAAAAAGTCTACTTACATAGTCATCACTAATAAAGCATAAGACTCATATAGTAAATGAAAATATCTTTTTAGCTAACAAGTGAATTTGTTTTTATGAACAAAAGCTGTGAAGCAAGCCTAACAATCCACATATCATAAAGCAATTTGCATGTGTTTGAGTTCTTTTACTTCCAAAATGTACGGAATATCTTTCCTTTGCTGAATTTTCCTGGCTGCAAATCATAACATCAGCCAACGAAATAATCAAGGGACTTGACTGTGTGAGCAGCTTGCTTTTAAAATACAGTATCTTGCTCGCATGTGAATGAGATTGACCAACTAACAGCAATGCAGTAAAGCAGACATAAAAATTATGAAAGTGCTATCTTCATTTTAGGAGATGATAAAGAAGATATAGTTAGGATCTAATGTTCACATGACCATGCAATCTCCTCTAGTAATGCCAGAAATACCTGTATTTGCTACTAAACAGTTCACTATTGAACAATGTAGTATATTATTTTTGTCTATATACTGACTTTAGTATTAATTTACTTTTGCTATCATTTATGTTTTTTTGAATTTAAGACTGTTGATTAATCCTGAATAAGATATGATTTTTTTTTATAACCATGAATTATTTCTTAAAGAATAGTGACTGACAATCATAGAGAATTTATTTGCTGTTCAAGATAGTGGCAGTCAAGAATTTTCACACTTTATCTTCCTTCTGTTCCTAGCCTCAAGTGTTTAGGGAAAACAAACAAATAACAACAACAACAACAACAACAACAACAAAACCTGCATTCAAATATTAATCTTAACAAATAGAATGTGTTTTGCTTTTCTTCACCTTTCTTTATGTTCCAAAGGAGTTAAACTTTTTCATCCAACCTTCATCTATGGGAAAAAATATATTCCTGGAAAATTTCAGCCTGAAAAACATATGTATGAGTAATAACAAACATCCTGTAAGTCTGGTTTCCTGTGGATTTGTGTCTTATATTTTACTTTTCTAGAAAGATGCAGGGAGTAACTGACATTTTTCCTGAAGCAATGGAATTTGTATTGTGGATTCTCAGACATCCAGTACCAACTGTGTTTATGTTAAATATTTTTCTCATTCAAGATGATAAAAATTCCACAAACTAAGTAAAAAAGCGACTCACTAGGTCTAACAGCAAAGCATTAGATTTTCTGGAGCTTAAAAGAAGGGTGATCACTCCATCAGTTTGACTGAAACCAGCCATTAGGTAAAAATGCCATTGTTTATTTTAAGGAGCACAAAAGATTGCTGATCCCATTGACGCTCACATCAGCAGGGCATGGTTATGTAACCCTCATCTCTACAGGAAATCAAGAGGAAACTTCAAACAAGGATGAAAATCAACATGCAGTCTAAAGTGCGGCTAATTATAATGCTTTTATGGTGGCTGACTGTAATGATCTTATACAGTGATATAGGAAGACCAGTTCCATTAACCTCATAAACTTCCCTGTGTCTAACACAAATATAAGAGCAAAATCTTAACCTTCAAGTCTACCTTAGGATCCCACTAGAAAGTGGGAATGGAATCCTTTCTAGAATTTTATTAATTCAGTATCAAATGAGAGTTCACTAATTCAGAAGGATTGTCCATGAGGACTCATGGGAAATACAGCATAAGAACATAGATTCAGTTTCGGTCACGTAAAGATGAAAGTATGCATACAAAGAGATGAAATCTTTTGAAGATCACTGAACTGCTGTGAAGCACTACCAACTAAAAATATTAGAAAATTTTAAACATTCCTTAGGGAGAAAAAACAACTTTATAATATTGGGTCTATCTGTTATTGTGAAATATTACCAGAGAAGGTCATAAATCTGGTGCCAGTTTTGACCCTACGGCATAACTGATTTGCAGGTATTGCCAAAGTAATGTGTTGCAATTATAACAGCACAAGAAAGTAATGACAGAGCTGCTTAGCAGTGAATCTAAATGCTTTGAAAAGATTATATTTTCTTCTTATATTTGCCAGAGTTTCAGGGAAGATTTTCTGGAGGAGCCAGAAAATCTTCCTTGATATGTTTGGAGAAAATGTTTGGTTGGATGGTTCTGGAAACATTTTTTCATGTAAGCATTATTACAGCGCCCTTGAGAGTTTCCTTGGCTGATCACTTGTGAGTCTGTTGGTTGCGGACCTCACTGCTGGATTTTGTTCTTAAACCTTCCTTTGGTTGTGTCCATACTTGGCTTTTGTTTTCTTGTATAATAGAGATTTTCCAGCATACTATTTGACAGCACAACATTTACAGATCTCTCACTAGGGGACAGTTCTTTGCTAACTATTCAACTCCTCAGGTTGATACAATGGCAAATGCAAACAAATAGATGTTTACTCATTTTACTGAGGCACCAGAAATAATAAGTTTCAGAAAAGAGTCATTTCACAGAATCTTTCATTCTTACTACCATTTTCTTAACACTTTGATAAGAATCAGGCTACTCAGCAATCATGAAGTCTTTCTTTTCTGTAGTGACTTTTCTTTTACCCTCCCATGGAAGAGTGTGCTTTTTTGATCCAGCCAACATTTTTTACTTTGAATTCCTTGCAAGAGTATGAGCCATTGTGGATTTATAATGGAGCATGTAACATTTAGTTATTATATTTGTTCTCCAATCTACTACTGAGAATTTGGAAAGATCCCATCACCTCGGTACTGAGGTGCAAATTGAAATATCTGAGGGTTGCTCCCTTTGCTCTTCCTGTCTCACACTCAACACAGCTCTGACTACGTACGCTTACTTACCACAGAGACTGACTTCCAAGGAAACTTTATGCAAGTGATCACAACTGTTTGAGCTCATTAGTTCACACAGTCCAACCCGCTGTTCACTTATCTAGCCTGTACCTCATTATTTTGCTTACAAGGGCATTCTGGAAGATGAAAATATCAAAAGCCTTAAATTCTAAATGACTGAAAGCCAAGTCTTGATAATATCAAGATAAGCCATACCCACTGTCTTTCCTTCATTCATCAAGATCTGTACTGATCATTCAGTCACCTTCTTGCCCATCATATATTTGGAAATAGTATCTATGAGGATTTAGTCCGTTACTTTCCTAGACTAAAATCTCTAGGAAAAAGTCTCTAAAGGCTGACAGACATTTACTTTCTTTCATCTTTCCCCTACTTGTTGTGGCCTTTCAAAGGTCATCAAGAGTAACCACTCTATTGCATAGGCCAGGTACCTCAGTACTCATGACAGCATCCCACGAGATCAAAAGTGCTTGCGTATGTCTGATCCATTTGCAGGTTTCCTAACTACCATTGAGAGTAGGTCTTCCTTCCTTGTTCAGTGCTTTCCCACAGGGCTCAGGCAGACAGGATTCTTGATGGCTGGTTTATCAGTAAAGGCTCATGTGAGTGTTATCATCAGGTCCCCTGCCACTTTCAGTAGCAGGCCCACACTTCCCCGATCATCCTTTTGCTGATACATTCATAGAAATCCTTCTCTATGCCCTCCTTTTCCCATTCAGATGCAATTATAGGTGGATTTTGGCATTTCTAACCCCATTTCTGCATGCTATTAATTCCTGCTGATTTACTTGATCCTGCCTCCAGTTCTTTAATGTTTCTTTTTATGTCAGTTTAGCTAGGAGCTCCTTGTTCACTGATCCAGGTAAATTCTGATATCTTTGCTTCACTTACTTAAATTTGGGATGGACTGTTCTTGAGTTCGAAGAATGTAATCCCTGAAAATCAATCAAGTCCCCTTAACCACTCTCCCTCCAGTATTACCTCCAATTGAATTCTTCTAAGGAAGTTGCTGAAGAAATAAAAGTCTACTCTCTTGAAGTTTATTGCTGTGTTCCTGCTTTTTGCCTTGTTTTCTCCTCCCAGGATCCTCAGTACGGCAATCTCAAAGTCACTGCAGTCGAGACTGTCCTCAGCCTATATATTCCGGTTCAGTTCTTCCTTGTATGAAAGGAAGTATGTATCTCTCCTTGTTGGATCCTGCATCACTGGACAGTAAATCATCAACACAGAAGCCCAGAAACCTCCAGACTGCATGTGATCCGCTGCACTCTCCCTTCAGTTGACAATAAGAGTGACTGGTCTGCCAACTAGGGCCTGAGAATGTGAGGCTTTTTCCAGAGGAAGAATTTCTCTTAATGTCTTCCTACAATTAATCTTAATTAGATTAATAAAAGACAAACAAACAAACAAACAAACACAACAGAGATACTGACTCGATTTTTCAACTCCTCGTGTCTTGGGAGCATACCATAAGTTTCAGTGGAGATGTAGGTCAACAATAGCCATCCTATTCCTCCACTGAAATACAGCAGAACTTCTCTGTAGCTTCACGTCCAAGGTCTGACAGACCTGAAGTGTCAAACTCATTAGTTTATACACTATTTCCTGTGACATGTGTTTTTTTTTTTTTTTCCCTCTCCCTACTCATTTAAATATTGGGGGTAAGATTCCTTTTTTTATGATTTTCATGTGGATATTACAATGTTTCTTTTAAAGATGAAAAGTGGAATATATAAAAAATTGCATGTTCTCATTTCTGGCAGGTAATAACTGTTGTATTCCAAATGACTCGGTACTACCAAGGTAAAATCTGCTTCACACAAGATGGAGTGTTCACTGAAACATGATTAAATAACTAAGGATTTTTATAGTTCCCTAACTGTAAGCCATGGGCCTGCTTGAACAGAATCTGAGAATTAAAAGCACCAATCATCAGATTTTCTTTTTCAAATATACTTAATTTGACAACAATGCTTTAACAGTAATTTTAAATTAAAGGACAAGCAGTGTATCTTTGTTATGATGCCTCACAATGGAAATAGTCAAGCCCCCTGATAAGCAAGCATAATACTCAAAGTTGCCCTGCTTCTGATCTCTGCACACCAGCTCTGTGGCACATAAATAAACGTTTATACTAACACTTTTGAAGAGAATGGGGGTATACCGGCATGATCTGTGTTAGGTTTTGGCCCATATGTTTTAGAAGCAGAATAAATAGTAAGCAGTACCAAACAAGCAGGATGAAGAACAGGTCTTCAGTTAGCTTCTTTGTTTGTTTTCTTCATTCTTTCTTCTGTCCAATGACCTCTGTGGTTTATGGAGTTGCAAAGCATTCTTATGCTACAGAAATGCTCACATTCAAGCAGGAATGTTTTTCATTTAAAATTTCAAATAAAGAAGTCATTTCTCATTCCAGAGCAACTTTCAGAACTACATGTGATGAGTTACATGTGTAAACATGAGCAACCGACTCATGGTTACTTTAATTCTGTATTTCTCCATTGTGTAAATCATTTTGTGTCCTCTTTCATCAAATACTTTACTAAAAAGTATAAGGCACTTATGATGTTTATGATAGACTAAAGCAGACATATCCAACCCTCAGCCTTCAGGCCACATGTGGACTTCAACAGCTACTAACATGCCCCCAAAAGATTGTAAACCTTTAAAATTAATACATGATTTTTAGTGATATTTTTCACTAATCCATTGCTCATAGCTCAAGGGTGGACCATGTAGGTGACAACAGAACACTGTGGAGGGCTCTGTACAGTGCTGCCTCTACTCACTCACCACACACAGTCAAACTGAAACCCATGTGTATTACACATTACATATGCTTGTGTCAACTGGCAAGTAAAACACAGTGATTACCAGTAATAATCATAGAATCATAGAATTGTAGAATGGCCTGGGTTGAAAAGGACTACAATGACCACCTAGTTTCAACCCCCTGGCTATGTGCAGGGCTGCCAACCACTAGACCAAGCTGCCCGGAGCCACATCCAGCCTGGCCTTGAATGCCTCCAGGGATGGGGCATCCATACGCTCCTTGGGCAACCTGTTCCAGTGTCACCACCCTCTGAGTGAAAAACTTCCTCCTTATATTTCAACCTGCCTTCAAGTGTGTATGCCTGTGGTGCCCTGGTGATGGTTGGTGAAAAAGAGGGACTTATAAATTTAATAGTTGCTGCTGGCTTCTCACATTTGCTGAAATATCACTGCACTGTATATCAAGAAAATTTATACACAAAAGCTTTAATGGATAATATTGTGCAAATCATCATCAAAGCCATAAATTTCAGAAAGTCTAAGCGATTGAATCATTGCTATTCCCGTTCCTTAGAAGTATGGATGCTGATAAAGGAGGGATCATTTATTTTTCTGAAGGAGGGAGACTAAGTTGGGATAAAATGTTAAAAAGATTTCATGTTTGTGGAATGAAATCAAGCCATTTATAGAATCAAAGTGGAATTTTGTGGAAGAGTTTGAAGATTAAAGAAAGGAAACAGATTTAGCATTTTTGATGGATTTGACTGCTAATTTGCAAATAATTACAAATAAATGGCAAATAACTGCATTTTGATATGCTCACTAAGCACAATCCTTTGAACAGTGAAGAATATGCAGCTGTGCTTTCCTTTTTGACACAAAAGTTTGAGAACAGGTTTCAAGACTTCTGAAAAAATCCTTTTTTAATTTATTTATTTGTATATTCATGACTCCATTTTCAGTTGACATAAGTGCATGACATGCGAATTTTGAGATGGTATGTACAGAGTTGCATTCAGACATTCAACCGAAAGAAAAATTTGATCCTATCTTTTATAAGACCTGTCTTTACAGAGAAAAATATCCCTAGCTTCACTATCACACATTATTGATGTTGCCATTTTTTGGCAGTGTGTACATTTGTGAATAAGTGTTTTCAAGAACGAAGCACAGGAAGAGTAAAATTAGAACAACAAGCCCCATTGAGCACCTTGAAAACACTCACACTGAAGTAGACACTGATACGTTAGTTTCAGAAATGCAAAGTCAAATGTTCCACTAGTCATATGCTTTTGTATCTCTTTTTTAAGTTTTAATAAAAAAAAAATATATTTTTTTGTTATTTATACATGTTAAGTAGATTATATATTTTTATGTGGCTTGAAGCAATTCTTCATACAATGTGGCCCAGGCAAGCCAAATGACATGCAAGGACTAAGGAAATCTCAAATATGCATCAAGATCTAAAACAAAAACAAACAAACAAACAAGCAAACAAACAAAAACAACAAAAAACCAGCAAACAACAAAACCCAACAGTGTTAGGAAACAATAGTTAAGATGGTGAGTATTCAGACCGCCTTTTGTCTAGATCATGACATGTATTCAGACCGCCTTTTGTCTAGATCATGGCTAACCAAGGGATCTGGAACAAGCTGCAGGATGTTTGTTTATGTGAATATAGCCAGGTTGCTAATGATGAGAATATTTGTTATCAATTTATTTTAATTGAAAATGTTATGATCTTGGCCAATTTCTTTGTATCTCTAAAATAATCCAATAAAGCCAATCTACTCTGTTCATTCCATTAGTCTAACATTGGAGACAATTTGAAAGTTTTCTTTCCTCTGACCTTTTCAAATAGAGCAAATAGGGGTGTTTAGTTCCCTGTGCCTTTTAATTCCAAATGAAAAGTACCATCTGTACTTTAGAAAAATCTCTCTCTAAATTTGTAAGACCAAATTCATGAAGAGGTAATAAAGAAGTAAAATAGATTTTGAATCATGAGGAGAGAGACTAGAAGAACTTTAAATCTGCAATCAGTTTGTATGGCCATTAGATCTACTGACTCAGTAATTCATGAGCTCTCAGTCCTGACCAAGTAAACAGTAAAACATTTCTTCAAAATGAAGAAAGCTGGATCTAGCCCTAAAAGCCTCTGGAGGAGAATGGAATAGCTTGTTTTATATTAATTTAGTATTTTAAAGAGAAAAGTACTGAAGTTGTGTGAAAATTTCAAAAATTTTAAGATTGACATATATGAGGGCAATTGAAGGTTGTGTGGCTATCATTCTTTTTGGGCTTTTTGATATATTCGTGGCTCCACTTTCAGTTGACATAACTACATGACCTCTCCATTTTCAGGTGGAACGTACAGAGTTGTGATCAGATATTCAACTCAAAAATTGGGTCATGTCTCTCTACCACTTTTATAATCCCTCTCTTATCAGAGAAATATCCCTCACTTATTCATTTAATTGCTTTTTGGCAGTGTATGAATTCATGAGCAACTGTTTTCAAGGATGAAGCACAGGAAGAGCAATGTTTCATTAAAAACTTCTGATGAGTACCTTGAATTGCAACCACTGCTTTCAAACCAGCCTGAGGTGTTAGTTTCAGAAAAGCAAAGTCAAATATTTCATAAGCTTTATGTTTCTGCCATTCCCTTTTTAATGTCTTAATTAAAATGTAAAAAATAAAATAACTTTTGTAAGCTACATAAATTAACATTATTATGTATTTTATATATAACCCAAGAAAATTCCTCTTCACTCAGTGTGGCCCAGGCAAGAGAAAAGGTTGGACATCCCTAGTTTAACAGGTGATTAATTTATAACCGAGGCTATTTTGCAAGAGTATCAAAGTCATTTCAAAGTAATCAGATATAACAGGATCAAAATAAGCAGAATTACAGAAGGTGCCAAATTGTCTCTTGACACAGCAGTGAAAATTTGCTGAGCAAAACACATCAGCAATTTTGACTTCAGCTTACAGGGATGAAATAATCATCATATCATAGAGTGTTGCCTGGGAGCCTTTATACTGAGCTCTTTTTCTGACAAGCCATTGGACTGACCTGACTAAAAGATGAAAAGATGACCATAGCCATTCAAATGAATCGACAAGCTGTCCAGAGAACAATTGGAAAGATGCGAGAGGCAGGATTTGAGGATTTTGAATGCATTAGAAATGCAGATATACATTATTTAGTTTCTGGTACCTGGAAATTTTATGAGCAGGGCTGTGTTTTAGCACCAGCACAAGCTTCTGCTTGTGTATATAGCTGGGCAAGCAATATTAGTTGAATATATACATTACTGTGTGGGTGAGAGTTTTGTGCATGAATCAATGTTCTTGGACCAGGAATATATGCATACTGACCCATGGAAAGATGCAAGGAAAATACTCGTTGAGAATGTCCAAGAGCAAGCCTGGTCACGATCACTTGTCCACATAACACCTACTCACACACGTATATCTACATACAATCCTCCTTTTTTTTTTTTTTTTTCATAGATTTCATTATATCACATTCATTCTTTTCAGATTTTTGTTTTCAAGGAACAAAATGATCAAAAAATGTCCATTCCCATAGACACTGGAAGACAGCTTTGTATGTAAAGGGTACCTAGAGGCAATTGTTTAGCATCATATTTTCTTAAAAAAATCTGTTCTTCCTGGGAAAGAGGAAAGACATATACAGTTTTGGGAAGAATTAGAGAAAATAACAAGATGTCTGGGACTGATTCATTAGGAGTTTATTGTCTACTTGCTAAATTTTAACATGTTTTAGGTGCTACTTTAGTTTAATGGCAAAACAACTATTATGTTAAGTCAAACTTCCTTATTACAATATATTTTATTTCTTTTTTATGCTTCTAGATTCCGTTCTTTCCTTCTGATATTGATGAGCCACGCATCTCTTGAGACGTGCAAGATAAATTTGGTGTGTTAGATAAATTCATTGCTAAAGTGATTTATTTTATTTATAGATGTTTGATTTTCTTAATGTTTCTTACTAAATTAATTACTAATTTAAAGAGTGTATAGTATTTTCTTATTGTATTAGACAGTTTTCAATATGGTGTTCTAAAGTTTGTGGATCATTAGATGTTTTGCATTATTTATGTGAGTGTATGATACAATACAAGTTACTGTGTTGCGGTACTGGGCTAAATTGAAAAGTTAAATATAATAATCCATTCACTCACCAGAAAGGGTCAGTATTCTTACACTTAAAATTCTACAACTTCTTGTTGTTCAGAGTGATTAAGGAACTGTTAATTTTCTGTTGTCCCACTGTTTTTGAGATCCCTCTGTTTACCTAGGATTTACCAGCAAACTCAAGAATAAAGCAAATGAGAAGAGAGTAGGTCTCTGGGTTACTTGCATATACTTATAGAAAAAAGCAACAACTATTAAATAGCTTCTTATAAAAACATTTTTTTACCATTTTATATTTAATAATAATTAGGTTTAATTAGCATATGAATACTGTGTAACAATGACAGTAGAATATTATTTATAACCCTAAATGTAAACCATTACCTAGAAACACCAAAGGCTGTTTTCATCATTGACTTCATGCTTTAGATATTGTACATACAGTGTGCTTAGAAAGAAAGATTCAACTATGCTCATTTATTTACTCAGCTTTGGAAAAGTTGAATTTCCC